>NC_092366.1:14206638-14917148 GCF_030848805.1 Temnothorax longispinosus | reverse complement strand
ATTACAATATATTAATAACAAACAATAAATTAAGGGCGTATTCTGGTTTGAAAGGTCTTAAAAATAAGTATTTTTCATACATAGGGATTTTTTATAGCGGAACAAAGAAAGCGAATATTGTTAAACTTTGCATGTTCTTATTTAACCTTATTTTAAGAATTTATTTTTATTTTTTAAGTAAGAAAAATGCTATTTTTTTCTATGTTATATCCTGATCACTAGAAAGTGTAAATGACAGACGGAGTAAATGATTCTGTCTGTTCTATATACTATAGGTATCAGAAACCCAAAAACAAAAAATTTTCTTATTCAGAATAAGTGTGGTTATTGTCTGAACTAGAATAAACATTATACGTTTATTAGTTTTTTTCTTTTAATAAAATACTAACAAAATTTAAAAAAAAGTTATAATATTTTTAATAATATAAGAGAAATAAGACCCCCCGTTTTATGACCGTTATACAATCAATCAATATTAAATAAGCCGTTTACGGCCCGAGCTTGGATCTTAATAGCCTAATAATATTTTTTGTGTACTACACGTATATTTTTTCCAACCTTAATAAACTGCGCGCCGACATAACTTGTCAAACTTACAACACAGCTCCTGTTGGAGTAGTAAATTCTTTACTACTCCAACATTATTTAAATCGATTTAATTAGAGGGGAGTGAGGGGATTTTACTCCTCCAATAGGAGCTGTGTTATAAGTCTGACAAGTTAGTCGGCGCGTAGTTTATTAAAGTTGAAAAAAATATGTAAATATAGTATATAAAAAATATTATTAGGCTACTATAAAATCCAAGCTCAGACCGTAAATTGTTTATTTAATATTGATTAATAATATTTTTGATAAAAAGGCTGCCTAGAATGGAAATATTGGTTTAGTTTTAGTTCAGACGATAGCCACATATACTTCTTCTGAATAAGAAAATTTTAGCTTTTTGCGTTTCAGATACCTATAGAACAGCTAGAATTATTTACACCGTCTGTCATTTATACGTTCTAGTGACCAGAATACCTATAATATAATAGAAAGGAAAAGCATTTTTGTTACTTAAAAAATAAAAATAAAATTTTAAAATAAGGTGAAGTGAACATGCAAAGTTTAACGTTATTCACTTTCTTCGTTTCCTTATAAAAAATTCCTGCAAAATACATATTTTAAAGATCTTTTAAATCAAAATACCCCCGTTAATAATTTTTTACATTTTCTTCCTGACGGAAGAGATTTTACCACTTCTCAATATAAATATTTTATCTTGCCATGGTTTCATTCGATTATTCCGGCGTTTTTATATTTGTGATTCAATTAGATTATTGTTTATTTTGTTTATATTGTTAGGTGATTGTTTAATGTTTTAGTCTGACTAATGTTTAATGTTTTAGTATGTTAAATAAACATTAATTATCATGTTTTTTGATATTTATCTTCTTCTTTCGTAATAATCCGTTCCGAAGAAGACTAACTATAGTCGAAACATTAACCGTGTGCATTATTTGTATAATAAATTGTTTTTATTTTAATCCAATATCCCTCTTTTGGTGCTCGTGATTTGGCAAATTTAATAAGAGTAAAAAGAACACTATAAACTACCTTTTTTTTCTTGATAGTTAATATTTTACTATTATTATGCATTTAAATATTAAATTATTTAAATTTAAATATTTTGCCAAAGTTAATGTTTTTAATATGACTTTTTTTCTAGATAAAAAACCATATTGGCCAGAACGGGAATTTCTATACATTACATTTACGAATTTTAGTTTTTATGTTTATAAATATTTATATTTAATTAATTAATTTTATGTTTAATTTTAACGGTACAAAAACTACGGAAGTACATAATCATACGCGATTTTATGTTTAATAAAATTTATTTATTAATTTGCAATTTTTTTGTAAATATAATTGCAATATTTATAAATATAACAATTAAAACTCGTAAATATAAACATAAATGTAACATAGCGCATCGTCGATTTGCCAACTCGAGACTCGGCACTCGGCGAGACATGAGAGGCGATACCCGAAATGCGTGGCCTCTACAGCTCAAGAGAGAAGGAAACAGCAGATCGTATGTCTGCCCTTCTCTCCCCGCGCGAAGCTTGCCGAATGCCGAGCGTAAACTGACAGAGGAGGGACTTGCGCGACCAGCACATACCCTCCATCTGAGTAGTTCGGACACGAACCATAGCACGGATACGAACCCATGTATCGTTACCCGAGATCTCTCTGATCGTTACCGAGCGTAACGCCGTAGTTGACGTCCACTTTCTCAGAGGGCAGATTAGGACAGGCGTCCCCCGAAGCGGGATGGCCGCTCTCAGGTTTCTCTCTGCGTATACGTATGTACAAACCACAGACGTACAGAAGTAGTATGCTCTCGATCACCACGTGTTCCAACATTTCTTCTCTTTCATGATTTTTTCATTTTATACGGAAAAAATCAAATCTACCTTGTTGATAAACAGTGAGTAGTATGAAAATCGATAGAGATTGGTTTTTCTGATTAATTTTTTTATTCAGTTCCGAGTTAAATTTCCGGTGATCCTCTTTATTCACTGTATCATCTTGTTTGACTTATTATTGCTGGATCACTAGTATAACTTGTATCAAACAATGAGATAAAAGATATATTACATAAATGAAAAAATACATATTTTACAATAGCCGTAAAAGTATGCGTTAAGACGTAAGCACCCGATAAAAACAGTACGTGAAATCCACGTTATTGCTACGTGGATCAGCATCGTGGAATCCACGTGGACATTCGAGTGGACAATCCGCTCAAGAACGGTACTGTAGTCCATGAGATCATCGATTTGACGTGAAATCCACGTGTTTCACTGAATAATTATTCACCAGACATAAAAAAATTATTTATTTCAAAATTTTATTATTTTTTAACTAAAGGAGGAGGGTCCCTAAGGCCTGTTTTTGGCACCCCTTCAAAATTGGGCCAAAATGGCTGGAATCACTTCCTTATACCCTTGGAAGTAATATTTAGTCAATTCCAGCCTAAACGGAAGTATTTAGAGTGTATACTTCAAGTATACATGGTGCATCAGCGCGTCCGTATCAAGCATTTTTTTGGAAAACTAAGCGTTTTTGAGAAAAATGTTTCAGATAAAAGTTGTATGGTTTCAAGGGGAACATAAGATGGTGTCATTGGTTTGACCTTGGATAGTCATTTGAAGGTCACGTGAATGTTGATTTCAATATTTTATATAGAACCCCCTATTTTTACATATCTTTAATTGTAGCTTATTTCGAGAGCTTTCCAAAACACTCATAACTAAGTCATTTTTTATTAAGTACTTTGCGAGTTATGAGGCTTCTTACAGATAGATTTGTAGAAAACGTTACTTAAGGAGATCCGAGATTGAAATCATATTATTCATTCTTGTTGATTCTCCACACGTGAACAGTAAAATTGTAAACGTAATCTTCCTTTAAGAAGCCACGTAGAGTGGGGTGTTGGATTTACGTGAGTCCCCTTGCCTGTCACTTTTTGGGGTGCTAGATTAAAAAAGTGAGTCCCCTTGCCTCTCACCTTTTGGGGTGCTTGATTAAGGTGAGTCCCCTTGCCTCTCACCTTTTGGGGTGCTTGGTTAAGGTGAGTCTGATGAAATGACTATCCAAGGTCAAACCAATGACACCATCTTATGTCCTCCTTGAAACCATACAATTTTTATCTGAAACATTTTTCTCAATAACGCTTAGTTTTCCAAAAAATGCTTGATACGGGCGCGCTGATGCACCATGTATACTTGAAGTATACACTCTAAATACTTCCGTTCAGGCTGGAATTGACTAAATATTACTTCCAAGGGTATAAGGAAGTGATTCCAGCCATTTTGGCCCAATTTTGAAGGGGTGCCGAAAACAGGCCTTAGGGACCCTCCTCCTTTGTTTCTTAAGATGCAGTCTATGATTTATAAATATTTTTTCGTATTTGAAAAACACACTTACCTTGGTGGGATTTGAACTCGGGACCTCTGCATCGTGAGCCAACTGCTTTACTTTTTTTTTTTTTTTTTTAATATGTTTATTGCATACCATATAAATTGTCGGAATTACATATATTTCCAATAAACAAGAAAATTCTTATGAACTAGGGTACAATCAGTCTGGCCCAGATTGGGCTCTCGCAATCGAATACATATTAGTCTTTGATAATAGAAAATAAACGATATCTTATTGTGTTGCACTTAAGTCTAGTGTGTTCCGTAACTCATTATAAAAGTTTGCTAGAAAAAGGTGAGTAAAAAACTAGCTATTTTATTTTAGGTGCCTTACGTGGTAGACTACTTCTTAATTTGACTACTTCTTAAAAACGTTATATATAGTCTACATATGTCATAACCAGCGCAAATATATACTTTTTCAAAAATCATCTTAAGAAACAAATTCAGTTTAAAAAGAGTAATAAAATTTGAAATTGGATATATGATATAATAGCCTAGTTTACATCGATCACTTGATACGCGTATTAAATAGTAAATAACTAGTAAATAAGTCTGATTATTGGCTGATCAGTTCAAATATACTATTTGATACGCGTATCAAGAGATCGGTGTAAACTAGGCCAATATTTCTTAATGTCGGGTGAATGTCAGAAACCAGTGCCGGCTCATTATGAAATTTTGTGTTCGTAAATATATTTATGAAAAAAGTATATTTATAAAGTTAAAACATTTTTATCAAATCCTTACAAGGACCTCACTAGACAAAAATAAGGAAACCTTTCGTTAATGAAACTTTAGAAATAATGCAGAAACATAAATTGCTGATCCACCGACTAGGGCTAAAATGTGTCAATCGACATGGCAATTGCATACAAAATCTTATTCAATACAAGTTCATTCCACCTGCAGTATACAAAGTATAATTGTAGCATCAAATTATAATTCACTATTGATTATCCATTAAAAGCTATGACATTGCCATATAAACGCAGTATAATAATACTTTCATTGATTAATTATAATCTTTAATAGAAATTACGTGGATGTAGATTTATCCACAAACTATCCACATGGATGCAACGTTTTTTTTTCATCACTAATCGAAGTCTTTTATCCTCGAAATGTCGATAAAAATTCTCTGTACATATCTCTTAATAGATATATCCACAGAGAATCTACATTGATATTTCGAGGATAAAAGACTTTGATGTAGTGATGAAAAAAGAACGTTGCATCTATGTGGATAGTTTGTGGATAAATCTGCATCCACGTAGTCCACGTAAATTACGTAGATTCGACGTGGATGTGACGTGACTGATTTTTATCGGGCAGTTGACCAACTTCGGTCGATTATTTTGATATCGCGATATTTCAGGGCTGCGCGTTCCCAGAATTACACTTTTAACGCTCAAGCGTCGTTCTATCTTTTGTTACTCACAGAAAGTTGAACAAGGGCAGAGCATCCTTATATTGCTATAAGATCGCGTGGTTCTGGATAACGCAGCCCAGATTAATAAAAAAAAAAACATTTTTCTATATTAAAAAAATATAAAAAACAGTTATTTCCATAGACCTCTAGGTCTATGGTTATTTCCTTTAAAATAATTAATTATTTAATAATGATATACACACATGCAGACAATAATATTATAACGTCAGTATTAGCAAGTGAATTGAAGCAGGATAAACTTAGATTATATAATCTTACCGCTATACTTATATGATATATTACAATATGATAAAAATATGATATTGTATTACATTTTAGCATATACTACAAAACAAGAATTTTTACTCTCCATATTTTTTTTCTTCTTTTAGAGAGAAAATATGACATCTCATCATCAACCTTTATACTGCGAGAGTTGTAGTCGATATCCCTATGTTGGCAGAGTATCCGTAAGAGAAGAGGATAGTGTTGACTTCATCTATCAATATGTGAAGAAAAGATTTGTTGGCGAGAACCACGAAAGTATTAGCATATTTTATACCGCCCCTGATATAATTGGGCCACCCAAATTTTCAAACTGCGGAGAACTATTTCATCTATCATGTTCTTTTGGAGAAAAATATGTTAAAGTATGTGTATTTCCTGGTATTATCTGTTATCGTTTTGTACAAAGTAATCGCTATCTATAAATTTATGTTACAAGATTTTCTACTATTTGATTTTCACATTTTGATTTTCTAATATAGAGGGAGGATGGTATCAATATTTCAATATCTCCATGGCAAAATAAAGATTTCATGTTAAGACGTATTATTAATGTTGTTGAATTCTATACAACGACAAGCATCAAAAATAACTATATTGGTATGTAATACTAAATACTTGAATTGATAAATAATAATATATTGTTAAAAAAGATACTCTTTTGTTAAGAGAACAGAGTATAATTTTACTTTCTATTTTGAAGATATCGAGTTTCACGAAGCTGTATATCCAATTAGAGTCTGTATTTACGAAATTTATAATCCTGGAAGCGTAATGCAAATTTGGGCTCAAGATTCTAAGAATAAGTGGTTTAAATTGTGGGATGAATCGTCTCAGATTGTACCCCCGACATCAAGATTATTTTCTCCACCGCTGTCACATCCGTGTAACTTTAAAACCAAAATGCTCCGACTAGTATTTAAGAAGAGTTCACCTGAATCTTACACAAAGATAGATGCTGTGATGCTTATCGGTACATCAGAATTGATTCTTTCTAGAAATGCTAATGAGAGTTTAACAAATGTGTTAAAAAGAATTAACTCCGTGTGCTCACCATGCCATGACGACGTTTATAATTTAACGGCAGATTTAAAAAGTGCACACTTGGATATAGTTCATCTGCAAGAAAATTTCTCAGAATATTGCGTTATTTGTAAAAGGTATTATAATCGAAGATAATAATTATTTTTTAAATATTTTTTATTTTTTTAATATAAATATTAATTTGTTTTAATGTTGTTTGCAGCGATAAACGAAGGAAGACTTCTTATAAGAATAATATGAGGCACAAAGAAGTACCTCAGAAGGTAATTCCTGCTTATCTGCAACCTAATGGAGAGAAAAACTCGCGTCATAATTTATTAAAAAGTCATTCAAATTATGACAAGGGTTTGAAACTTTCTTCGGATGAATCCAAGGAGCTATCACTTTGCAGTATATCTGCGCTTCCTGTAAGTATTCTAAGAAGTCTATTTCTCATCATAATATTTATTGCAATGCCATCTCGTGTATTGAAGTTTTATATTTTATCTTTGTAGGATGAAGTACTACTAATGATATTAAAAAACTTGGATTTGATGACGTTATGCCGCATGAGTTATGTAGATAAGCGCTTCAATAATTTAATACGGGACCCTGAACTCTATACACATACGTCTTTAAATATACGTCTTGTTGCATCGGACAAACGTATGCGCGATATATTTTGTTACTTTTCATCTAAATGTAAATATTTGCGACAGTTAGATCTTACAGGAAGCATCTTTGATGTTAAGGATTTTGTAAGCTTTCTTGATAATTGCGGCATGCGTTTAACGCACTTAAGATTAAGTAACTGCATGTCTGTTGACAGTCGCGCTCTACTTAAAATTTCAGAGATATGCAAAAATTTGAAAGGTATGTATATTTATGCATAAAGTATATATATATATACTAATTATATATATATATATACATATATGTATATAATTGTCAAGATTGTGTGTAAATTGCATATAACTTATACAAATTTTTCTTAGAATTGGATCTATGTTATTGTCTTGATATAAACGACGAAGGATTTTCGTACCTCGAGAAACTGGAAGGTTTGGAACGTTTAAACCTTTTTTGTACATGTATAAACGTTCAACGTCTTTGCAAGATACTGCAAAATAATCAACGGATGCGTGAGTTACAATCGGGAGACTTTATAAACGATGCAGTTTTAAGAGAATTGGGAAATTCGTGTCGTGACTTGGAAGTAATAAATTCATCTGCACGTTATCTTACACCTCAGGGTATTAGTGCCCTCACAAACTGTAAGAATTTACGAAAAGTGGGCTTTCGTCTGTAAGTGTGTGTGCTACATTTTCTTTTAAAATACACGTTATTGTATACTTTATTGAAATTTGTTTGCTTCTCTTGCGAGCATCTTGAAAAAGTTACATGAATGTTCTCTTTGCAATTAAAGTACGACTGTACTAATTATATGATTTTTGTTACAGATTGAAATATTTACCTGTTGAGACAGAACTCAACTTATTTAGATTATTTTCCTCTTATCAACACTTGCAAGAAGTATACTTGTCTGATACTGTCCTCACTGATCACCAGTTGGAATTACTAGCGCAGTGCAGAAACTTGAAAGAGTTATATTTTGAGAATGTGGAACTTGACATACCTAATAAATATTCCGTTATTTTCAAACAATGTCCTAAACTGCAAGAGTTTTGTCTCATACATTGTGGTATAAGCGATCAATTGGTTAATCGATGGAAGGAAAGATATCCGCATGTATCCGTTTATACATATCGCTAATAATTTGAATAGTTTTTTGTTTACTTGTTTAGGACATATATCAATCTACTTCTTGCTTATGTTTATTTTTCATATTTTTATACTTACAAATTTACTTTGTAAAAATTATGTGGTAAATTAGGTCGTAAAAAAAGTTAATGTCTAATAAAAACAAAATATTTGACTGACATGATCTCTTTGCTATTAATTACTGTGTAATAATTATATAATTTTTGTTACAGTTTCTTGATTATTTAGATAATATTGATAGCTTATTTAAATTACCTTTCTCTTATCAAAACTTGCAAGAAGTTTATTTGCGCCATGCTGACCTCACTGCATGATCACCAATTGGAATTACTAGCGCAGTTCAAAAACTTGAAAAAGTTATATTTTGAGTCTATGAAATTTCATACACTTGATAAATATTCCGTTATTTTCGAACAACTTCCTAAACAGCAAGAGTTTCTCATTATATATATATATATATGTATAACAAATATAGAACAATAAAAAGATTACTGAATATAAAGTATTATACACTGTTCCTCGTTAAACGCATTAAATTAAATAAACATTGAACAGATTAAATAATGAGCACGCGCGGTCATATAGACTAGCTATAACATGGCTATTACACGGCGGCTTAAAATCCGGTTTAATAACTATAATATATACTGTATATTATCCAATCCAAAATTTTTGCAGCCCCACCGCCACTCTCAGTTTTTGTTTGCTTAGCGCCAGTAGTTCTTTAGCTCTTCCTGGTCTGCTGTTTTAAAAATTATATTTGTATATCCAATTCAAAATTTTATTACTCTTTTTAAACTGAATTTGTTTCTTAAGATGATTCTTTGAAAAATTATATATTTGCGCTGGTTATGACGTATGTAGACTATATATAACACTTACATTAAATTAAAAAGTAGTCTACCACGTAAGGCAGTTGGCTCACGATCCAGAGGTCCCGGGGTCCCGAGTTCGAATCCCACCAAAAGTAAGTATGTTATTTCAAATACGAGAAAATATTTATAATCATAGACTGCATCTTAAGAAACAAATTTAGTTAAAAAATAGTAATAAAATTTTGAAATAAATATAATTTTTTTTTTACAGTGTTGCGCTTCCTTGCACGGTTTTTGAGGACAATTTGTCGTCGGACAGCGCTACGCAAAGCTTGCTCGGTTTTTGCCGATTATTTGTCGTCGGACAGCGCTACGCAAAGCTTGCTCGGTTTTTGCCGATTATTTGTCGTCAGACAGCGCTACGCAAAGCTTGCTCGGTGTTTGTCGACAATTTGTTGGTAGACAACGCTAGACAAAGCTTGCTCGGTATTTAGCCGACAATTTGTTGGCAGACAACGCTACACAAAGCTTGCTCGGTTTTTGCTGCCAATTTGCTGTCTGGTTATGTACACAGGCTTTGCTAGCAAAACATGAGCTTAAAGATGACACACAGATGGCACCGGATTTGACACCTGCAATCTTTGAACGAATTTGATGCCATCTTGGCGACAATTTGCTATCAAATTGCTTACTGGGTATATTTCTTACAAGATATTTATACTATAATCTTGATACACTCTGTAACGCCCGAAGAAACAGCGATAGTCTTCCTTTTCTTCTTTTCTTTTTATTAGGTACTACACAACCATGAGACCACGTAAAATGTATTTTTGTGAGGTCTTTTCTTTGTTTGAGGGAAATTAAGGTACCTTCTGCTTTTAGGCAATACGACACAGATACCTCTAGTTCACAATTAACATTTTCTGAATTTGTCTTCTCTTCTTAAACAAGGAATCTTCTTTTTAAACTCTCCCCCTCTTAATTGGGAAATCCTCCACTTAATCGAGGAATACGCAAGATGAAATCTGGGATCCAAAAACGGGTGCCACAAACCTTTGACCCAGATGGACACTAGCAGCACAAAGTATACATAAAATGTTTGCATGTTGTTCAGTACGGCTATTTATCTGAATTGGAATATTTTGGTACACAGACGTTCCAGTTGATAACGATATGAAATAGTATAAAAAATATTTATTAAAGTACGTATTATTGGAATATTCTGAGAACTTAATAAATAATATTCTAATAACATGCAGAATATTCGTCGAATTATCTAAAAATATTCTTGTTGAATATTATCATGAAAATTATCTTGCTGGAATATTTTGTGCTGTCTGAAAAAAAATATATCTTACAAAGAAGAGATATATAAATCAGTATACATAAATCGGTTGAATTGCATGCCACGAAAAAGTAATTGCGTAAATTAATATGTGTAAGTAAAGAAACCGTCGCGCACAATAACTATTATATTTTTTTAAATATTAATTTAGCTTTGTTATAATTTAACGCAAATTATATATTTGCATTTTAATGCAAATCAATGTAATTACAAGATGGTTACGTTGTTGTGCATCCTGTATCGCAGAATGACAAATTATCATTTGCTTTAATACTTTGAGTGCAATATAAGGCACTCATTAATGGGTGACGCATAAATTTCCGCATAGACCCTTCACAGACACATTTGTGAGTGACGGTCTTATATATTTACTAGCAAGAGAGGTTCAGAATTGAACTCCACCAATTTCGATTTACAGAGAAAGTTCCTCCGAATATCTGGTTAAAATAAAATATAAGCGACTAGAAGTGTTTTTTACCTAAATATCCATTTATTTAAAAGTGATACGCAAGAATTCTCAGTGTATCATTTCTCGCTTCAACATGGTCGCAATGGGTGCGTTCAACAGAGAAAGTTGTTTTACAATGGTTGTAAAATTCGTGAATTTGATTGGTGCTCTTATAGTTTTGGCCAAAATGAAAAGCACTCACCAATCAGATTCCTAAATTTTACAACAGTTGCAAAGCAGTTTTTTCTGCTGAACGCAGCCAGTTTTTACTTTTTTGATGGATATAATATCGAGTTTAGATGTTTAATATAAATATAAAGTAATAATATAAAATAATAACTATTTTTAATTAGCCAGAAAGATATTTTTAACACGTTTTTTTGTCTTCATTAAAAAACATCATAAAACAGATGTCAAAAAAATATCTTCTTCAATAAGATCAAAAGGTGTCTTTTTTACATATTTTTTTGCTTTGTCGATAAGGTAATTTAAGAGAGACATCTTTTTCGTTATCTTTTAGTGTTATGTATTGTCTGAGTCGGTTTTCTAGTAAAAGACGCTATAGGTATATGTACACGCCGTCTTTCCATATCCCCACTCTCTAGCTATATAGTTTTTCCTTCGCTTTCTAGTAATTTACCTGAATCCTATTAGGGTTTGGATGTAACACTTTTTAGGTCTATGTATTTCGTGGGAGTTTTGGCAGTCTAGTATATAATATAGATGTGACTATAACACAGAAGTAGTATGCGCTCACTAACCACGTGTTCCAACATTTCTTTTCTTTCATGATTTTTTCATTTTATACGGAAAAAATCAAATCTGCCTTGTTGATAAACAGTAAGTAGTATGAAAATCAATAGAAATTAATTTTTTTATTCAGTTTCGAGTCAAATTTCCGGCAATTCTTTTTATTTACTGTGTGATCCTTTGATCGACTTATTGTTAAATATAACCTGTATCAAACAATGAGATAAAAGGTTAAATAAATTAAGAAACACATTTTGAAAAAATTTAGTCACCGCATAGAAGCGTAAGGGTAAGCGAACGTAAGCTATTTTTTACAATATTTTTTCTTTAGTGCTCGTGCACACATATATATCGTATGTTTTTCTAAAACGGGGAGCACACACTTCTGCACAACGCATAATGCGTAAGCATAAGAAAATTGATTGGTCCATACACATGTGCGTAAGGAAATAGACCAATCAGTTTTCTCATGCTTACGTATTATGCGTTATGCAAAAGTCTGTGTTTCCCGCATGGTGGAACACATGGTGGAACACACTAACTGGTGGAAAATGAGATAAAATATACGTTATCTTAAGTAAGATAAAAAATGCATTTTGGAAAATTTTAAGCCCATTCTACGTTTTTTATTTTTTTCGATTATTTTTGTTTCTTTTGTTCTTCTTTAAAAACTATTTAAAAAACCCCAAAAATTGTTATAGGAAAGTTGTTCAAAAAATAATATATTGCAAAATATATTTAGAAATGTAAAATATAAGTATATACATAATACTATATATTTACAATAAATAAACACATATATATCTAATTCATAAAAAACAAAAAAATATTATAAAGCACAGAATTTGAAATTAAAATTAAAATACATAAAATAATTATTTATTAACAATTTATTCTGTTATAAAAGAATGATGCAATATAGTAAAGAAATTTGAGATATAATAAACTTTATGTATGTACGTAACATTCTATAATAAATGTGCAATTTGTTAATATAGAAAAGTTAAAAAAGCATTTTTAGAGAAAAAACAGGTAGAACAGGATTTGTGTGGTTAATTGAAATCCTTTTCTACAATTAAGGGCTGCATTTTAATATTCACTACATATATACTACAAAAGCAAGGATTATTATTCTGCATATATTTTGTCTTTTTTCAGAGAGAAAGTATGACACCCCATTATCAACCTTTATATTGCGAGAGTTGTAGTCGATATCCCTATGTCGGCAAAGTATCCGTAGAAGAAGAGGATAGTGTTGACTTCATCTATCAATTTGTGAAGAATAGATTTGTTGCTGTGAACTACGAGAGTCTTAGTATATATCACACTGCCCCTGACATAATTGGGCCACCTAAATTTCCTAACTATGGACAACTATTTCATTTACCATTTCTTTCTGAAAAAATGGTGGTATGTATATTTCCTGGTATTATACATTATTGTTCCGTAAAAAGTAATTGGAATTTAAACTTTTAAGAGTTTGTAGTATTTAACACTTTTTGACTTTTCATTACAGAGACATGTTACAGATATCTCAATATCTCCGTGGCAAGACAAAACAATTGCTAAATTTCATTTTATAGGTTGGAATCAGGCGTTCGAAAAGGGGTATATTAGTATGTAATATTTGAATTAACAAATAGGATATTGTTAAAGAAAAGATACGCTTTTGTTAAGAAGAAAGTATATAATTATATTTTTCTATTTTGAAGATATCGAGTTTCATGAAGCTGTATATCCAATTAGAGTCTGTATTTACGAAATTTATAATCCTGGAAGCGTAAAGCAAATTTGGGCTCAAGATTCTAATAATAAGTGGTTTAAATTGTGGGATGAATCGTCTCAGATTGTACCCCCGACATCAAGATTATTTTCTCCACCGCTGTCACATCCGTGTAACTTTAAAACCAAAATGCTCAGACTAGTATTTAAGGAGAGTTCGCCTGAAACTTACACAAAGATAGATGCTGTGATGCTTATCGGTACATCGGAATTGATTCTTTCTAGAAATGCTAATGAGAGTTTAACAAATGTGTTAAAAAGAATTAACTCCATGTACTCTCCATGCCATGACGATGTTTATAATTTAACGGCAGATTTAAAAAGTGCACACTTGGATATAGTTCATCTGCAAGAAAATTTCTCAGAATATTGCGTTATTTGTAAAAGGTATAATAATCGAAGATAATAAGTATTTTTCAATATTTTTTTTTTTTTAATAATAAAATTAATTTGTTCCGATGTTATTTGTAGTAATATAAGAAGAATTACTTATAAGAATAATATGAGGCACAAAGAAGTACCTCAGGAGGTAATTCCTGCTTATCTGCAATCTAATGGAGAGAGAAACTCGCGTCATAATTTACCAAAAAGTCATTCAAATTATGCAAAGCGTATGAAACTCTCTTCGGATAAATCCAAGGAGTTATCAGGTTGCAGTATATCTGCGCTTTCTGTAAGTATTCTCAGAAGTCTATTTTTCATTATAATATTTATTGCAATATCATATCGTGTATTGAAGTTTTATATTTTATCTTTGTAGGATGAAGTACTACTAATGATATTAAAAAACTTGGAATTCATGTCGTTATTCCGCATGAGTAAAATAGATAAGCGCTTCAATAATTTAATACGGGACCCTGAACTCTATATACGTTTGAGCATACGTATTGTTGTATCGGACAAACGTATGCGCGATATATTTTGTTACTTTTCATCTAGATGTAAATATTTGCGACAGTTAGATCTTACAGAAAGCATTTTTCATGTTGAGGATTTTGTAAACTTTCTTGATAATTGCGGAATGCGTTTAACTCACTTAAGATTAAGTAAATGCAGCAAATCTGTTAACAGTTGTACTCTACTTAAAATTTCAGAGATATGCAAAAATTTGAAAGGTATGTATTTATATTGTATATGTATGATTGTCAAGATTATGAGTAAATTGCATATATCCAAAACATGTTCTTTTTTTTTTAGAATTGGACTTAAATTATTGTCGTCTCGTAGACGACGAAGGATTTTCGTATCTCGAGAGATTAAATGGTTTGGAGTCTTTAAATCTTCGTAATACGGATATAAGAACTGAACGTCTCAGCAAAATACTGCAAAGAAATCAACGGATGCGTGAGTTACATTGGTACTCAACGCGTATTTTGTCAGACGCAGTTCCAATAGATTTGGGAACTTTGTGTCGTGACTTGGAAGTAATAAATTCATCTGCATGTTATCTTACACCTCAAGGTATTAGTGCCCTCACCAACTGTAAGAATTTACGGAAAGTGCACCTTGATCTGTAAGTGTGTGTGCTACATTTTCTTTTAAAATACATATTATTGTGTTCTTTATTGAAATTTGTTTGCTTCTCTTGCGAGCATGTTGAAAAAGGTGCATGAATTTTCTCTTTGCAATTGAAGTGTTGTGATAATTATATAATTTTTGTTACAGATACGAATACCCAGTTACTTATGATAGGTTATTTAAATTACTTTCCTCTTATCAAAACTTGCAAAACTTGCAAGAAGTTTATTTGCGCAATGGTAATCTCACTGATCACGGATTGGAATTACTAGCACAGTGCAAAAACCTGAAGAAGTTATATTTTTGGCGTGTGGAATTTCATACACTTGATAATTATTTCGTTATTTTCGAACAATGTTCTAAGCAAGAGTTTTATCTCATATACTGTAATATAAGCGATCAATTGGTTAATCGATGGAAAAAAAGATATCCGCATGTGTCCGTCTACACATACAACATAGACTGATTGTTTCGTATTCCATCACATTTATGTCGAGTCATACATCGTGACCACGAGAATTTGAAGGTGATCGGGAGATTCCGACAATTCCCGGAACTTACTGATGATCTTTTCTATTTATATTTCTTCAAACCGGAGGATCGGGCACTCATCAATCCTACCGTCGCCTCTTAAACACTAAACTCTTAACTCAATACGAAGCATCGTTCACACTAATAAACGAGAGTCTTAGAAGAGAATCACGAGAGTTCAAATCATTTGAAACAAACCAAGCTGCCTGCTTCCCACGTAAGCGTGACCGCATTATAAGCAACCAGAGGCTTGTGCCTCGCCTTGTGTTGACCGAGAAACTCAACACTGATAATTTGAATAGTTTTTGTTTACTATAATAGTTTAGGACATATATCAATCTATTTCTTGCTTATGTTTATTTTTTATATTTTTATACACAAATTTACTTTGTAAAAATTATGTGGTAAATTAGGTTGTAAAAGAAGTTAATGTCTAATAAAAACAAAATATTTGATTATATTTTATTTATAATTTTGTTATTTTTAAACAATTTTATCTTTCTTATCTTTTTCATAATTTGACTTTTTTAATGCGATGATGACATTTTTTGGAACAGTTCGGCGAAATATTGCAAAAGCTATATTAACATCATCAGTAAATTCTTGGTATTTTTTTCGCAATTACATGTCTCTTCCAAAAATTTATTTAGAAATGAATTACTTGTGATTGAAAGAATTTCTATATCGCATTGTCTCAATTCTTCTATATGAATAAGTTACGACTATGTATTTAATACGTGCATTAAATGATGAGGTATTTAGGCATTTCGTGAAATATAAAATGCATTTGGAGTAATCAATGTCGCTATCTCTTTTTCATTTAATTAAAATGTATACTGGATGTATAAATATTAAAATACAAAAATTGCATTAACTATGAACATGTATGATGTGTGTTATGTATTGAATTAGTACATCAATCTTAGTACGAATAACAAAAAAGAGGGTTTATGATAAACAATCTTGGAATTTTAGTTTTAGCATCACCTTTTATTTTATTTCTTATTTTTTCTTATACTGCTTGATGCTCTGTCAGTTTTTCAGAGTTTGGAAAGTATGAGAATTTTTATTTTGCAAAAACTAGTGTCGTTGAAATCTAAGCTCAAAAAAATATGAAAGTATAAAAAGAGTCAAGCGCGATAGGTGGCACTTGATAACTCCAGCAATTTCAAAATTTAAACAGCAAAACACCCAGAGTCTGAAAAATTCGCAAGATAAATTAGACGAGAGTTCACATTGGTTTATACTTCTAAAAATATTGTTTCCAAAAACCGCAAAAATTGGTAAAGTATCGAGAAATTTAATTAGGTAAAACATGGCGCGGCTAAAGATCTCTTGTAATCTATGTTACAAAATCACGTCACGTTACTTCAAGATGACGCAGTCGGACATGATGCATGAACATTTAGATGAATGCACGCCCAGGCACGTTCTAACCAGCATGTATCCAAGCATTTATAATACTACCTTTGACTAAAGGGTCTCTACCTTTGACCAGAGAGAAGGCTTCTCTCTGCTCTGACTATAAAAGTATGAATTGTCAGTTGCTACCAATCTCCCTATTTCTCCTATGAGATTTCTAGGCGTCGCCAGAGAGGAACCTCTGGCAAGTGGCAACGCAATAATGGTCGCATTCGGCGGAAAAGCAGCTCCATGGCCATTTTATACCAATGTAAATTGACTTTAATCTCGGTTTAATTTACTTTTTACCTTTTTCTAATTTTTAGAACTAGAAAAAGATAAAAAGTAAGAGTTTAAAGATTAAAGTTAATCTGCATTGATTTTTTTTTAAATGAACATCAGTAAACATTCAATAGTTTTTTATTACGATTGGTTTCTATTTAAATCCAAGAAGAGATTAAAAGCAAGATCTAATCATTAAGGCTTAGTTTCACAAGTGTCGGTTAACTTTTAATTTTAGATTAACTCACTCTTCGTCTCTTTCTAAAGGAGACGTTCCTCTTTGGCTAGGCCAAAGAATCTGTCTATAAAAGTGCTTATTAAGCTGCTCTACAACTGTTGCAAGAAGTGGATCTGATTAGTATGCGTTTATAATTTTCACCGAAGAGTATACACCAATCAAATTGCCTCTCTCTATATATACTATTTGACGTTATGAATACATATTGATATAATTATTATGTCACGTACTTCTGCTATCGGATTTTGCGGAATTAATATTTTCCTTTCAGAAGAAAACAATAAAAAAAGGAACGGAAGAAAATTTCCATGCATTGATCTACGAATTGTTTCGCTAATACTCATAGGAACGTCAAAGTTTGATAATTATTTCCATTGGGATATATATGTATATGACGTATATGTCAATTGTTCTTAAAGCTTACAATTTATTTCATATTTTTTTTGCTCATAATTTTCAACTTTTCAACCAATCTTTCATAAACTTTCCTAGATGTATGAAATGATAATTAGGAGTTAATTATATCCATGCAGAATTCTTCGTTACACGTTGAATAATTTTAAG
Organism: Temnothorax longispinosus; assembly: GCF_030848805.1. Classification (NCBI taxonomy): domain Eukaryota; kingdom Metazoa; phylum Arthropoda; class Insecta; order Hymenoptera; family Formicidae; genus Temnothorax; species Temnothorax longispinosus. The sequence continues at coordinate 14,898,984 of NC_092366.1, read as the reverse complement.
TATATGGGATGAGAAATCTTCCTCTTTATTTGAAATGTAATAAGTACATATTATGATCTAAACACATTCATTGCTATGAGACTGAATTTCTTATTTATGCCATTGTTGATGACTAGTGATCAACGATGACAGTTAAATAACATTCACAAATTCTTTTTTACAACTCAATAATATGTTAAATTTAATTTAAAATTCAATATTACTTATTCTATTGTCGAGGTACTGAATAACTCAGATGCTAGACTAATTTATACCTGTCAAGGAGAAATCCGAATTCCTGGACTTATCACCCCATATATTAAAATATTTTACTGTCATTTTAAATATAAATATATCTATCAACTTAGTATCTTAAGGGGATCCTAAAGTGAAGGCTGAACTTCCTCGACGTCGGTAATGTCAACATTTCTAATTCTGTTTTCTTGTCATATATCTATATCTGTCCTTGTCTAACGAGAGGCATCTGTCTTTGTTCGATTACTGCGCCATCTCTTGCCACACGCAATATTGCTTATCCTGTCAACCTGAATGTGCTTTTGCACATATAAAAGTTATATAAAGTAATCTTTTTTTCTAGGTTTTCAATCTTAGATCTAATTGCACGATATTGTTCTTAAATGTTGTCCCTAGGTCATGCCGGTATAATTTTGTGGATATTTATCGTGGAATTTTTGTACAAAGCAAATATTGTCGTCACGTATACCAAAAATTAACAAAAATATTAATTTTTTTCGTTTTTGATATAAATTTGACCACCATGACCTAGATTTTGATGCGTACTTTAATTCTAGACAAGAATTTTGCATTTCTATAAAGTCAATTAAAAGATTAGTGCTAAGAAAAAAAGCCGGTATTACAGACGGCTTTAGGATCCCCTTAAAGGTAAGTGGTCAACATTGACCACATTGCAATGGTGAAATAAGGTAACATATAAAATAATTTTATATATATACCTATTTATTTGCCCCAAAGGGTTACCTTCTTTATATTTTCTCGCATAAGTGCGAGATTGGAAAAACCGCAATTAAATCCCAATCGCGCGCGTGTTAAAACCCTCTATTCCACTTTTCTCACATCTCAAGTAATCGTGTCACTTCGAGATATCCCGTTCAGATATCCTACTAGAATAATTAACAAATTAGGCCCCTTGTAAATCGTATCGCGGTCTTCATTAAAGTTTTGTATATTAGAAAACGGGTAGGTAGGAAAATAGACAGGTAGGACTATAGATCGGAATACGGGTAAGTAGGGATTCGGGTAGGCAAGGAACAAGGGGATTAAATTCGATAGAAAAAATTGTAAACAAAATAAAAGTAATATTCAATATAATAATTAATTAATTCAATAAAATGTGATATAAAGACCCTCGAAATAAAAATATAAGTAGAAAGGGCTGGTAAGGGTCACAACACTCACAACGCGGATCCAGGTGCGTTTAAATATAAATGTGATTTATTCCTTGATTTACAAAAATCCAAACATTTCGGCTCCCGTCCGAGCCATCTTCAGTGGTATAATATTAACATCAAAAATATATTCTCCTTTAACATGGTGAGTTTACTGTTTCAATTTGACAGAAACTTAGTGAGACTAAAAGGTCCAAATCTGTAACGAAATTAAGAGTTACATCCTTGTCTTAAATTAAAGTTCTAGAAAAACTCACCAGGTAGTCTGGAGAAAAAATACATCACAGTCAAACCGAATAATAAGAAAATAATGGCAAAGAGAATGATCTGCCCAGAGCGATCTGTAAGACGAGATCCCATCGACATGACGCACAACAAAAGACTGATTCGGTAAACGCACGCAGATAAACGTCTTATAACAAACTTGAAAACGTGTAGGTTATAAAGTAATAAATAATATACGGTGGTCGACGATAAATACAAAGGTATATAGTCAGGGATGTCTAAAGTCAAATTTTGTACAAATAAATATAAAACGTCGGTCAACAGATAAAAATAAAAATTTAAAAAATATAAATCAGCGATAATAAATACATAAAATTGTAAAAAAGATTGAGAACTTGTGAAAAAGCAAAGCGTCATGGACATGATTTACAGTTTATCCAAGATAGAAACGTATGCATGGTGCAAAAACTCTGTATTGGCCTGAGAGTTCAAACCGTTCTTTTGCAATTTAATATACAGCATCTCTGATACCAGTCGCTTCGATAAAAACCTTTCCTTATCCAGAATTTCGACGTTATCCCAATCAAAGTCGTGATTAAAATCTAATCTATGTTCGGTAATGACGGAAAGATTTGTCGTGTTTCTACTGATATGGATTACGGTGTTCAGTAATTCTCGTTTTAAGTTGCCTCAAAGTCTGGCCAACGTAAGTCGCGTCACAATTTTTACATGATATTCTGTACACGACGTTTTTGTGTGATTGAGTAGGAAGAATATCCTTCTGGACTTTGATATAATTATTTAATTTATTCAAGCTATAAAATGACAGGTTGACATTCAGATCCGTAACCAAGCTTTTAAATTTCTCCGATATATATGGAACATAAGGTACAGTGTACGTTTATAAAGTAAAGATTTTATTCTTGTATTAATAGTGTCGAATATGAACGTCGACAATGGGTAGTCATTATATAGCAGAGTGTCAATTATGAATTTTATATTTTTTTGATGGTATCTAGGGTGAGATAATAAAAAGACCCACCTACTAACGAAGAAAGCCGTGGCCATTGGTTCACTGTACCTTATGTTCCATATATATCGGAGAAATTTAAAAGCGTGGTTACGGATCTGAATGTCAACCTGTCATTTTATAGCTTGAATAAATTAAATAATTATATCAAAGTCCAGAAGGATATTTTTCCTACTCAATCACACAAAAACGTCGTGTACAGAATTTCATGTAAAAATTGTGACGCGACTTACGTTGGCCAGACTTTGAGGCAACTTAAAACGAGAATTACTGAACACCGTAATCATATCCGTAGAAACACGACAAATCTTTCCGTCATTACCGAACATAGATTAGATTTTAATCACGATTTTGATTGGGATAACGTCGAAATTCTGGATAAGGAAAGGTTTTTATCGAAGCGACTGATATCAGAGATGCTGTATATTAAATTGCAAAAGAACGGTTTGAACTCTCAGGCCGATACAGAGTTTTTGCACCATGCATATATACGTTTCTATCTTGGATATACTGTAAACCATGTCCATGACGCTTTGCTTTTTCACAAGTTCTCAATCTTTTTTACAATTTTATGTATTTATTATTGCTGATTTATATTTTTTGAATTTTTATTGCTTCCTCATAGAGGAAACTTTGTTTTCGTTAAAAAAAAATTTTTTTTTGTTTTTCTGAATGTGTTCAGAATGTTCTAAAACGTCGAAAAATTGCAATTTAAAAAAATGTCTGTATGTATGATGTGTGTATATATGTGTGTGTATGTGCCAAATTTACCGAAATTTCTATAAGTCCAGAACTAATCAACCAAATCTTAACGAATTATATATGAAATAGGGGTAGAAAAAACTGAAGAATATAATAGAATTAATAAAAATTGCTAATAATCAAGGGGTTCTTTTTTAATAAAATTTTGAATTTTTTCAGAAATGTTTGTTTATGCTTTAATTTCCGCAAATTTGGAGATATCGATCTATTTCTAATTTTATTATATTTTTCAGTCTTTTATACCCCTATTTCATATATAATTCTTTAAGATTTGGTTGATTAGATTCAGCTTTATACGCGATCAAAGGTCCCTAATTTTTAGAAAAATTTCTGTAATAGCTTTAACTTCTGTAAATTTTAAGATATCGGTCTATTTTTAATTTTGTTATATTCTTCAGTCTTCTCTATTTCTATTTTATATAATTCTTTAAGGCCGGTATTTTTTTATCTGTTGACCGACGTTTTATATTTATTTGTACAAAATTTGACTTTAGACATCCCTGACTATATACCTTTGTATTTATCGTCGACCACCGTATATTATTTATTACTTTATGACCTACACGTTTTCAAGTTTGTTATAAGACATTTATCTGCGTGCGTTTACCGAATCAGTTTTTCGTTGTGCGTCGTGTCGATGGGATCTCGTCTTACAGATCGCTCTGGACAGATCATTCTCTTTGCCTTATTTTCTTATTATTCGGTTTGACTGCGATGTAATCAATAATAACACTGAATTATACATAGATGTCGTACAAATCTAGGGCAAATTTCGGAACCGGTTTCCAAAAAAATCGGTAACGAAAAATTAATCACATCATTGCACTTCCCGGAAAATTCTACCCCTATTTCATATACTTTTGGTAAAAATTTGGTCCACTAACGAATGAGTAGTTCGCGGACAGACAGACGGACAGACAAACAGTCGGGTTTTATATAATAGTATGATTAATATTTTTTAACATTGTTTTGTCTATTTACTATAGTTCGAATTGTTTCCATGCCCTATCCATCGAAAACGAATCGTTCATTAACGAATCTTGAAGCGAATGTGCTACCGATTTATATTGCTTTCGGTTTTCCAAATAAATACCTTTTTTGAAATGATAGCTTTCGCGCGTATTTTTACCTTAAAGTATATAATCCAGAGAATATGCAGTTAAATTTTCACGTAAAAATATTGAAAATTTAGAAAGTTATTGAATATTTCGTAAAAAAATAGCAATTTTTTGGTTTATAAACCATATTTTGAATTTTTGAACCATAAAGCTTTATTAATAACCCTTCACAAACAATCTCACATTCATTTTGAGTGTTGCAAGAATGCACCCTTTTAATTTCAGCCAAAAAGAATCGATTCCCCGTTTGTGGTAATTACGCAAAGTAGCGCTGGGTCAAAATGACCCAGGGTGTAGTTTATGTCTCAAATAGGTAGTGTGTAGTTTAAGGGTTAATATTATATACCACTGAGAATGGCTCGGACAGGAGCCGAAACGTTTGGATTTTTGTAAATCGAGGAATAAATCACATTTATATTTAAACGCACCTGGATCCCCGTTGTGACCCTTACAGCCCTTTCTACTTATATAATTAATTAATTAATTATGTTTATTATTATATTTTTAATATTAACAGCACAAATGTATATTAAATATTACTAATTTTTATATTAAGAATTAGTATTTAAATACTAATTTTTATATTAAAAATTAGTATTTAATAATAAATATCAATTTTTATTTTAAATAATACCAATTTTTATAGATAATTGTATTATATTGCATTTTACTGTAAATATTACGTAATTATTATGTTATATTATATATGTGTATCATGTATAAATTGTGTATGTACATCATGTAATTAAATTATGTATATTGTAATAACTCTTTTATAATGTTGTACATTATAATTATTACATTGTAAAGTAAATTGTAAGAGAAATAAAATAAATTATAGAAATGTGAAAAAAACGTATTGTAAATAAAAGAGAACCGCCGATCGGAATCGGCGGGGGCGGTGGAGGGCCTCTATAGGTTGACTTGTTTCTAGCGAATGTTAGTTAAAATCTAAGATAAAAACTAATATTTAATTTATAACTAAGAAAATGCAAAATCCAAAATGCATTTAATCGCAATGACATTCGGTACAAGCAGGACGGCCTTTAAAAATATTGCTTATATAGAAAAACGGAGAGTCGAGAGATAGAAAAGTCGTGTAAAAAATTATGAGTAAAGAAATATGAGATTAATACGAGTTGACACAAATATAATTCGGGAGGAAGAGAATGCATATTTTATTCACACTAAATTTCATTACAATATATGCATGCGTATTCTATTTAAAGTGGTCAGATTCATGGCTAAATTTTCTGTAAATTTCCTATAAAATATCAGCACGACTGACCGTTGACATATCTATAATTCTTAGAGGTACACATACCAGTAATAAAAAAGATTGGTATTGTTTCACATACACAATGTCACGTATATAAATTATATACATAAATTTATATAAACTTATATAAATTTATTTATATAATTAAATTTATAGAAATTTAATTACAGATTATATTAATGTCTTTCTAACAATACTTTCGCTGCTTTATCAATAAGCAATTTCAGCAATTTAGTTAAAATTAAATATACATGTGTATTCTCGTGAAAATAGTTAAAAATTTACAGCTAATTTTCTGCAAATGTCATGTAATTATAAAATGCCGACATGACACTGACCGTTGGCATATCTGATTATATGATACCAATAACAATAGAAAAGATTGATATTATTTCACATACAATTCACATTTATATAATAGAGATAGAAATTCAATCCTTGCAGATTATATTAATAATGTCTTTCTAACAATACTTTTGCTGCTTTACCAATAACCTCTGGATGACATAAGGCATTGACAAGAGATTCAAAGAATGAATCATACTGAGGATTAGGTATATAATCTCCAGATGCGCTTGTTTCTTCCGACGGATACTTCTCCTTGTCTCTTTTCCGTCTTTCTTCAATAAATTCTTTAAATTTATGTTTCTCAACATCAGGTAACAACTTAACGTAATACGGATATTCCTCAGCTAATTCTGTTGCGGTCTGTAGTTTAGGTTTAGGTCTTTTTGCAGGTATTTTTGGGACCGGTTCCGCTTTCTTCTCCTCCTCCATTTCTTGTGTGAGTTCAAGAACAGCGCATTCGACCTATTGAGATAGTAAGATTATAAATTAAGCAAATCCTGTGTATATTTAATTAACAATATTGATATTCTTAGAAGGAATTACTTCTGTTGTATAATATGTAGTTATCTTATTCGGAAACTGATTATAGTCTCCCATCTTGGCTATTATCAATTTAACCAGAGCTTCCTCGACTCGTGCTCTACTATCTGTTTTCAGTTTTCCCCATATATTAACGCTGACATTGACTTGATCTAAAGATTCCACGTAATGCCACCACCCATTAGGCACAAATAAAACATCTCCAGGTTCTAGAGTTATTAATTTCGGTTTGTCTGGTATTTCTAACAACCAATCCTTTTCCTCTTCGCTCAGACAATAAATATTAAATCTGCTGTATACGGTTGACTCCTCGTAAGGAAGTCTAACTGGTATCAGAGGAGCGCTAGGTGGATAAAGCAACCATTGTTTTCTGTGAATAGAGAATAGGCGTAATATATAAACAGTTACTAAGACAAATAACTGAAGAATACAATATATTTTTTATACAAACCTGCCGTATACTTGTGCCACTAAATTGTAACCATAGGTATCCCAATGGCAATCAGTGTGAGAACCTTTGCTTCCGACCCAAATAGTGGAATGCATTCCATTTTTCCCAAGTTCCTTGTCAATTCCAAACTTGAGCCAATTGAAGGACTCTACAATTTCCACGTTGTCGCTGAGCCACTCCTTTATATGCTTGTAATCACAGTAATGCCATGTATTGTTCTGCTTTGTTTCTTGTAAATCAATAAATTCTTGCAGCGTTAATTGAACAGGCTTCGCAGGAGGACTCAAGCACCAATGATGATGCTGAAGATTACACTAATGGAAACGAGAATCGAGTAAAACTATTAATAAAATTATTAGTCAATAAAGTTATTAAAAGAATGTGTATGCAGACGTTATTATCGTTACAACTTACCGTACGCTTGTTATGATTCCCAACTCGAAATGGCAACTTCTTATCGCCAAACTTTTCGACCAATTCCTCTAGGTTCCACTGAAGTAATTTCCATTCATAGGAACCATCCGAATTTTGTAACATATTTTGAAACAATACAGGTTCCTCGAGTTTCGGTAGAACGTCTCTCAGAATATCTTCCAACGGTTGTAAATAGCGACTCATTTTTAACTGTCTTATAAGATATAAACGTTAAGTTTAATCCCTTTTCCTATCTTAATTGAGCTTTGATGAATGATACTTCGAGATTATCGTTACTTAAATCAAGTACGCACAAGGAATCTCTCAAACTGTATTGACATTTTCCAGACGAGATAATCTTGTTTGTAAACTTTGATATTAGATCTGTTCTTCTTAGCTGAACCTCTTGCACCGTTCATCTTTCCTCTTTTTCTTTCCGACGTGAGGGAAAAAAAGAGAGAAGATGAACGGTGCAAAATTCAACTGAAAAGAACAGACCTATTATCTCATTGATAACCTAGTACACTGATCTTCTTCCCGCAGTGATGCTAAGACATCCCATAGACCACGGAAACGCCAATGCACCTCTCTATTGGTCAACCAGAGTGCGTTGACACGGAATGCGGCAGAGTGCGTTGACCATCACAATTTGCCGCAGGCGACTTGCGGCATCCTTCTGATTGGTCAACGCACTCTACCGCACGGCGTTTCCGCGTCTATGGAGTCTTAAGCCCGGTGTCCACACTGTCCACGATGCAAGAACTGTGTCCAAGTTTCGATTTAAGCCAATCAACTTGCAGCTCTTACAGAAAAGTAGCAGTTTCATTGGCTTAAGCCCGGTGTCCACAATGCAAGAACTGTGTCCAAGTTTCGGTTTAAGCCAATGAAACTGCTACTTTTCTGTAAGAGCTGTAAGTTGATTGGCTTAAATCGAAACTTGGACACAGTTCTTGCATCGTGGACACCGGGCTTTAGCATTATACTCCCCGCTCCCTTGTCTAAGTACTATGCTCAGGTAGCCAATCGACGTGCCACTTTTCCGTAAGAACCGGAAGTTGATTGGCTAACGCGTCGCTTGTTGCCGCGTGACAAGCGTTTCTACAGCCTTGTATACACGATGCTAGAAATCGGTCCGAGTTTTGGTTTAAAGCCCGGTGTCCACGATGCAAGAACTGTGTCCAAGTTTAGGTTTAAGCCAATGAAATTGCTACTTTTCTGTAAGAGCTGCAAGTTGATTGGCTTAAATCGAAACTTGGACACAGTTCTTGCATCGTGGACACCGGGCTTAAGCCAATCAACTTGCAGCTCTTACAGAAAAGTAGCAGTTTTATTGGCTCGGACACAGTTCTAGCATCGTGTATACAAGGCTTAAGCCCGGTGTCCACGATGCAAGAACTGTGTCCAAGTTTCGATTTAAGCCAATCAACTTGCAGCTCTTACAGAAAAGTAGCAGTTTTATTGGGTTAAACCGAAACTTGGACACAGTTCTTGCATCGTGGACACCGGGCTTTACGGTCCGTGTGCAGAAGCCATAAATGTGACTTTCCGAATTTAATTACTTCCGATTTTATCTTTACAGTTTAGATTTTGAAAATTTTACTTACGAAATTTTAATAACATTTAGATTAAAACACTTGAAAAATAGAATTCTGTCGATATTTCCTTGGAAACTAACGATGGATACGCACATGGCGAATACGACTTGAAACTTTGTGCCTCATGTGATAAGACATTTACGATTCATGACGCGCCGAGCGCCGAGAGAGTAATATCGAGACTTGTGATTTTTCTCAGAGATTTACATTGCGCAATCGAATAAATTGAAAATAAACAGAGATGAAAAAGCCTCCTTTACAGACACTCTAATGTACAGGATTCAGGTGATACGGAAACGAGGCTAATTAAATTCGGCAACGAAAGGTACATCGCGTTATCGGATAAATGCATGCGTTATTTTTCTAACCTAACGACTCCTTTACAAATGATAATAATCGCATATTTGTTATATCATAATATGTTTTTAATTCGATTGTGACGTATATCAAGACTTTTCATTTCATGAACGTTGAAATTTTTGTAATTTGCGTCCATCTTTTGGCGTTCTTTTCTGTTACAAATTTGCTAATGTCGTTGGTTACATTTTGTTTTTTAATGCAAATTCTACTTTATATTCCGCTTAAAGTAATTTAAGACTTTAACATAACGTTATTTTATGTAATGTTATATTAGCTATTACAAACAGATTTAAAGATGGTCAGTGATAATAACTTAATCTTTTTGTGAATAAAAGTTTTTAGTGCAGCTTAATATGATTACTTTACGAGGAAAGCTCAAAAAGGATAATGACATAGCGAATTCAAAGAGCTACAACAGGCGAGTTTCGATACGAGATAAATTACTGATCAAAGAGGTCAATTTAATATAATATTTCTTGGATATCCATCGGTAGCGTCAGACGAGTTCTAATTTAGATGTTTGTGCTGGATCATTTTTTCTTATAGGTGCAGGAAATGGAGCAGACGTTGCCAGTAACTTGTCAGGTCACATTCAAAGATCCACATCGTCTTTATGAATTTATCTTGCTAATTATACCAGATGAGGGATACTGGATTGGTGGCCATTTCTATTTTCAAATTTATATAAGTGAAGAGTACAACATGGCGGTAATCTTATATTCTATAATTTTTACGTTTTATGTCAATTGTACAAATAATTATTATTTTAAAGTTATATGTTAAATCAGTTGAGCGTTGCATGTTTTAATTACAATGGTTGCGCTCAGCAGAGAAAATTGCTTTGCAACTGTTGTAAAATTTGTGAATCTGATTGGTGTATGCTTTTAATTTTGGCCGAAGCTATACACTAATCAAATTCACGAATTTTACGAAGCAGCTTTCTCTGCTGAACGCAGCCATAAAGATCAATCCAGACAAACTTGCATATGTGCATAACCATATGCATAAAGAAACGGATTGGTCTATTTCCTTATGCACATGCATATGGACCAATCAATTCTCTTATGCTTATATTTATGCGTTATGCAAGTTTGTCTGGATTGACCTTAAGGCCTGTTTGTTTTAACTGAACTTCTTGCACAGTTCATCTTTCCTGTTTTTCTTTTCACGTTGGAAAGAAAATGAGAAAAGATAAACTTTGCAAGAAGTTCAGCTAAAACAAACAGCTAGGCCTATTGCTTCCAGTAGCTCATTAAATATAGGCCTGTTCTTTTTAGCTGAATTTTGTGCACGGTTAATCTTTTCTCTTTTTCTTTCCAACGTGAAAAGAAAAAGAAGAAAGATGTACCGTGCAAGAAGTTCAGCTAAAAAGAACAGATATATTGTTAAAATATCGTAAGGGAAGGGAAGAGAAGGGATGGGAAGGGATGACAGGGGAAGGGAGATAGGGCAATATACGTCGACATAAAAATCAGGCTGAAAATTGCAACTGAATTCACCGACCATTGTTCTAAATCGTATTTTTTAGCCGCCAGTAGTAAAATGCTTAACGAAATTATGGCATCCTAACATAAGTGAGGATGGTGATGTATGTCTATCCATTTTAAGACAAAGCAGCATTGATGGAATGGGATGGGCCCCAACACGCAAACTGAAAGACGTCGTATGGGGTTTAAATTCTCTTTTCACTGTATGTATATAAGCATTTTCGGCTGCATAATTTATTGGATTGGTGCAGTTATACTGGACGTATTTTATATATACTTGTATTTCTCTTTTAGGATCTCCTAAACTTTGATGATCCTTTAAACAGAGATGCAGCAGATTTGTTTATTAAGGATAAAGAGTCTTTTCGAAATAAAGTTAAAGATTATGTAATGCAATATGCAAAAAGATGATTTACATTGTAATATTTTAAGTAACAAATAATTCTTTACATTTTTTAAATTGGTTTTGTGCTTCTTTTTAGTGTGTGAGTACAGAACTTGCTCAAATGTGCTTTAGGTTGACTTTGGTTTAACACGATTTAATTTTGCTAGTCTTTTTGCCTGAAATAGACTGTTCTTTCAGTTTTATACAATCAAAGTCTTGGACTGTTGTAACAAAATTACATTAATATATATTAATTGACCTATATTATGTGTATAAACGAAATATAAATTAAAATATGTTTCGAAGATAAAAATCACATCACGTGTACAATGTTTTTTTTTCTCTTGATGAGACATTGTAATGCCAACAAGCAATTGTAAATAAAGTGGATGTTTAATAATATATTTAAATAATTATAATTTATATACCTCTTGTGTAAAACATTTAAATACTGAATATGTAAAAAGTATTTCATGCTAATAAGAATTGGAAATTATAAGGATGCGCACTATTTTGTCAAGTATTTATTTATAATTTTCGTACAATGTTTGATCGACATTTTTTATTAAACTTCAAAAAAATTTTTCAATTTATTATTTCATGTATTTTTTTATCTTGATTCATTAACATGTATAGATCACCATTTATTTGTTATCGTCGAATTAACGGACAGCTGAAAATTTGTCGACGAAAAAGTCGACGAAACATCGATGATCGGTCGACAACGATTTTTCGTTATAATTACAAGTTGTAACAAATAAATAATAACAAAAAAGAAAACAAAGAGTCCAAAGAGAGATGATTTTTCTCCTTGTATTTCTCGTTTCGCGTCGTTCCTCTGCACTGTTCGGATATAAACTAGGCATGTACGCGAAGTGGTACGACCATACGCGTTTGCACGTGTGCATGTGCGTGTGTGTGTGTGTGTACATAAATATAAATAAAAAATTGCAGCTCTCCATCGTTAGAACGTGGTCAGCAGCTCTTCTTGTATACTGGTTGACCTGATGAGTTTTTGTTTGGAGCCCAACAAACTCTCGCTCGCCAGGCTGTCACTGTCTGAAGCTATCTTTGTCTTTTCTTGGTGATATTCCTCACTATATTCCTTCAGTCTGTTGCCTAAGAATACAGCTCTCTCGCGTTTTTTAATCATGAAATCAGTCGGTAATAGCCACCGATGTTCGTGACACTCCTCTGGTATTGGTCTTTTGCTAAAGAAAAAAATTAATGTATTTTTTTTAACATATGTAAAAAAAACTTATTCATATTGCGCATTTAATATCTACGATAATCACAATTATTCGATTACAATAAGTCTTTATATTAATCTTGAAAACTTTTTTTTGTTAATTATTACCAACCTTGGCGCGCGTTTAAAGACCAACATGAGAAATCTGGTGGCTTCTTGACTCAGCTCTTTGTAGAGATACTCGAATCTGTATCTGACGAAGGATATGTTCTGCCTGGTCTCGTCCACATCCTTACCGCGGAACGGGGAAACTCCGGACAGCAATACGTAGGTCAACACACCGACCATCCAGATGTCCGTTTGCGGGTAGACGGGTTCATCGTTGTAGAGCTCGGGCGATCTGTATTCGGGATGGCCCAAGTGCTTGGGCACCGCCGTGCCCAATTTGCTGACCCTATGAGCTGATCCCATGTCGACCAATTTCACCTGCACCGATCGCACGGACGACATCACGATGTTGTCCGGCTGAATGTCCAGGTGACAATATCCGCGCCAGTGAAGGTACTGTAAACCGTCGAGAATTTGCGTAACGGCATTCGCCACGCAGTTCTCCGTGTACTCGTGCCGACTGGAGAAGTACGTGAGTATGTCAGCGCCCTGAAGCTTCTCCAAGATGAATACCGCCACGGGGGAGCCGGATGCCTTGTAGGCAGCCTCCAACATCGCTATCCGCTCGTGTCGCAGCGAACGTAATACTTCGTATTCCTGGTTCACTTGCTTCTCCGTCTCGGCGTTCAATTCCAGGATCTTGGCGATGATGACGCAATCCGTGCTCTTGTCCACACCTTTCACCACCGCGGAGAATTGTCCGCGCGATAACTCGGAGATGAAGCTATACTTGGTGGACAGCTGCGGCTCCACCGACCATTCGATCGGATTCTCTTCTATGGAATAATCGATGTGCGGCTTGTCCTCTTCCAGGACAATCTCCTGGCCGGCCTCGGTCAGCTCCTGGAGATGCCTCATCGCCCGCGTGATTTGTACCTTCGGGCAACCCGGCATTCGCGTTTTGATCAACTTCGACGGGATGCCCTTCTCGCTCCAACCGATACGGTTGCGCGCTGCCAGACGAAAGTTGTAACTCGTGTCTTGTTTTAGGTCGCGCACCAGAAAGAATTCGTGATCAATATTGGAGGCAACGTCTATCCAGGCGATCGAATCACCCTCCTTGTACTGTAGATTGTAGCATAACACTGGCGAGTTGCCGTCGTACTTCGGCTGTTTCCATCGTAGGAGTACTTCGGTATCCGAAACATCGGAAGCCTGGGAAGTTGAAGGTAATTACAACACGAAAATAGAAATACCATTTGTATATAAATTGATCGCCACTTCAAAATTGATTAGTCGCTTAATTATCGTACCTCTGGAGAGTCCGGGCCGCAAGAAACCGTTGCCTGCAACACCCTGGTTCTGACAATCGTCTGTCCTATCGGGTTTCTTGCCACGACTTTATAAATCCCAATATCATGCTCCTTTGTAGGATTAAAACTGAGTATGGATCTCCCGTCGGAGTCCTCCGTCACCTTGATCCTGTTGTTCTCTTGGATGACCATATCGTTCTTGAACCACTGTATCAGTGGTTTAGGGTTTCCTACTGCCAGACAGGTGAGATGCGCCGGTTTTCCCTCCTCGATCGGGCAGATCTGCGGCTTCTCGCGGAAGAATGGAGGCTGGCCTTCCTTCTTTGATTCGATCATCGCCTCAGCTTCGGCATAACTATCTAACCGAGTGCCCAGTTCGTTCTTCAAACGTCTAAGCGTAAACGTGTCCGCCGATCCGTACCGATTGATGCGTGCCCTCCTCTCGTCGTCGATCTCCTCGTCCATAACATCCGTGAATCGACGACGTTCCCGTATGATGGGTGCCTGATAACAAAATAGTAATAGCATGTAAATAGTCTTCCTTCGTGAAAAATTCTCATATTTTCTCAGAAATTTTATAAGAACTTCTCATATTTTAGTAATTATTAATTTCTGGTAAATTGCGTGGATTTTCTCATATTTATTCAGATTTCTACAAAAGTGTATTGACGGGAAAAATCTGAAATATTTCATCATTATTTTGTCTGAATTTTTCTGAAAAACGTACCAATTTGTATTAAAAAATCTGAAAAATACTGAAAAAATCCCAAAATTTTCATAGAATTAAATTCTGATAAATAATATAAAAAATTCTGATGAGACATTTTTCCATTAGGGTTTAAGCTAACATTTTTTTTTTAATTTAAAACAGTTCTTTATAGCTGTACGCTTACTCTCCAATCAAAGCCATTATCTTCCGTAATAGAACGCGAGAATCCGGGACTACGATTGCATGCGACTTTCATGTATTCACGTAGTCGTACAGGGAAATCGGTGTCCCGCAGTTGAAGAAGATATGTGTCTGGACCATTCTGATAACTGTAAAATAAAAATAAAAATAAAAGATGAAAGAATTGCATGAATTTTGTTACATAAAATAAAATACATTGCATTAAGATTTACGTAAAGTTTAATTATATGATTCTATAAGACTTGTATGAATTTAGATATGTTATTCGCAATTTAATATTAAAATAAAATCATAAATCATAGAATTTCTATGACAGTTTTAAAATCAAATCGGACATATTTTCTTTTACGGCGTTTACTTACTGGCTTTCGCTCGTGATTATTCCGATTTCCGTGTCGATCGGTTCTCTGGATGGTATTTGATTTTCCCATGTCCTAGGCGAACGTTTCTTCAACGGGCTGTGAGTCCTGTCGGGTTCGGGCGTGAATTTATGTCCGGGTGGATATATCATTCGCGATGGATCGTCAAACGCTGTCTCCAGCTTGCTTCTGCGATACCACGTGCGGCACGAAGCGTTGCTGTACCAATCCCTATAAAAATATACTTTATTTGTAATCAGACATTTTTAATGATAAATTACATTAATTCTGCAATAAAAACATCGGTTTTACGAAATTTATTACTTGTAGAAAATTTTTTACAAATCTATATTTTACGACACATATAATTATTTTTTTATCTAAAAAATTCTATTCTACTTGAAGAAAACACTGTTTTATACATCCAATCCGTCTTAGATTATTTATGAAAAATTAATTTTTGTGTTTTAAGTGCGTTAAAAGGTCATAATCTACTTACCGATAAAGTTTATAATAGTTCTTCAAGTTTTCGGAAGGTATTCTATAAGGTTCTGGAGGTGAGCTATCAATGTAATTGAACCACGGATGAGCCAAAGCGGCCCTAACGTCCATCCTTTTGTCGACGTTGTACACCAACAGGCTGCGAATAAAGTCCTGCGCTTCATTCGAGATATTTTTCCATCGGTCGTCGAAGTCCCACTTGCCTTCTCTGATCTTCCTCAGCGTCTCTCTATCGTTCGCACCTCTGAACGGCGAAATACCCGACAGCAAAATGTAGGTAATTATGCCAACGGACCACATGTCCGCGGCGTAGCTGACACCCTCGTTATTAGTTACTTCCGGTGCGACATATTCCGGCATGCCGTACGCCAAGGTCATCAGCCTTGCGTGCGAAATTCTACGGGCGAGTCCGAAATCTCCGATCTTCAGGTCATCTCCTCCGGCGTGAGAGATTAGTAGATCGCCGAGCTGCGAGAAAACGTATTGAATTAAACATATTGAATTAAAGGAAAGATAGAGTTTTATCATGAAAGAGAAATATTAAAAAAAAAGAGCCCTATCTGTTATATTTAAATCTCGAATTTTATATTTGTTTTTAAGTGGTATAAAATGATATTGCATAAATTACTAATTATTCAAAATTTTTATCTTTAAAAAAGTGATTTTTAAATAACTCACTGTCAGACCGAGATGCGCGTAATAATTTCCATGCATATATTCCAATCCCCATAGCAATTGGCGTATATAACGAGCGATATCTATCTCGGTATAGTGTTCTTGTCTCGTGAGGTTGTCCACTAATTCGCCACCGGCCGCTCTAAATTATCATCGTTAAGGATCGTTTGCTGATTGAATTCGTGTTATTTTCGAATAATATATTAAACAAATACTTTTAGAGATTTATAATCAGAATAATTAATAATAATGTTGAAAAAAAGTATCTTATGTAATTAATCCAACATCTCAATTACCATGACTAATACTATATATATATAAGGCAAAATAAAATAATCAAGGATACAACTCCATGACCAGCGTGACTGAATCGTTCGTATCGAAGGCATCGTGCAATCGCAGTAATTTGCGATGATGCAAGTTGTTCATCGCTTCCATCTCGTTATACATGAACGGCTTGAGATCACCGCGTCCATGCATGATCTTAGAAGCGTAATTCCTTCCGGTACTTCGTTCAACCGCGTGATAAGTTACACCCTGAGTGCCGCGGCCAAGCTCGTCACCCAGATCATACAAGTCGTCGAACGGCTTGTCGCGCGGTTTCACGTCCATTTTCTTCCTGTACGTCCTGTATCCGTATTCGTGCTCGTTCTCCTCCACGTGTAACATCACCGAGCAGGATATCGAGCCGGCCACGTTACCCGCGCTGATCGAGTAAAGACCTTCGTCCTTCACGATGGCGTCGTTGACGATGATGGTCGTGATATCAGGTTCGGTGAACTGAATCTGATTGAAAAAAGGTATCTTCTTAATTAAAATATCTTTAATTAAAGTTTTTGATTACAAGCAAATTTCATTTAATTAAAATAAGACATTTCACTACTCTGCAGGATGTCGTATAAGAACATAAAACAGAAACATACTCTAATTCTGGAAGATGAAGCTATAGGTTTCCAGTCCTTGTACCACTTGAGTTCCGGATAAGGTACGCCAGTTACGCGAGCGGTCAATTGACCGGTTCTTCTCAGCATTACAATGGTCTCGTCGGGTCTCTCGATAAACGTGGGGTACTCGGCAATCTTTAAGATAACTTTCTGCCTGGCCTCGCCGTGTTCGTTCGTAGCGACAGCCTCGTAGACACCTTCGTCCCTCTCGAGCATTCTGTTGATGAACAGAGTTGCCTGGCCGTTTCTAGTGTAGCTCTGATCGTATCGACCGCCCGACTCGATCAATTGATCGTTGAAGTAATACGTCATTTTTGGCTTAGGATAGCCGTAGACGAACCAGAAGAGATTGCAATTGTGGTTCTTCACGCCGTACTGAGTGTCGTACTCCTGACGCAAGAATCTAGGCGCCTGGGCGTAGCCGTCGTGCGGCGGTCGCTCAATGTCGAAGTCTTTCGGGAAGTAGGGACTGGTCTCGGGACGAAAGTCGATGCCAGGCGGTAGGTACGGGAAGAACTTGGGCGGCTCCGGCTCCAGTTTGGCGCGATACGTTTGCGCGAACGGCGACGGATCGCTTATGCCGTATTTGTTCTCCACGCGGATGCGAAACTTGTAGTCGCGGAACGGCTCGAGATTGCGAATGTCGCAGACGCAGCTGCGAATACCGCTGCGAGCGGTGAACCAGTCGCCATCCGGGAGTTCGCACATCTCCACTAAATAGGTCACGGGCACTCGCGGGCCGATGGGGATGGACGGCTTCCACGAGAGGGTGAGATGCCGATCCATCATGCGGCTGATGATCGGACGGTCCGCCAGCGGCAGCGGAAGGCCAGACTTCCGGTATTTATCGTAGTCCGCGTATTGATCAGCAAGTGGTCTTTTCGCGCGTGGCTCCAAAGCTGGAGTTGAAAAATATATCGAAGTGCAATGTAAAAGCGATTTAAATATTTCGCAACGCATATCTACGAAGATAAAACTCTCATTTACTTACATTCGTAAACCATTTCGGCGCTGCACGAATCCTCACCGTGAGGATTGGATATCTTCAGCACATATTTTCCGGCATCCAGCTCGTCCACGTTGACTATCGTGAGCCGCAACAGGCTACCCTCCTGGTCCATCCTAATGCGATCAGTGGGCCAAATTCGGTCGCCATTGCGATACCACTCGAAGTCGGGTTCCGGGTATCCCGTGACGCACGCGGTGAACTTGGCCGGCATGCCTCTGTAGACCTCGCAGTCGCCGATTCTCTTCAGGAATGTCGGCGGTTCAACCTTCTGCATTTTTTGGCTGAAATTACATATGTTAAAATACATAGGGTAATTTGAATATTTCTCCTTTCTCTTTTGTCAAAACTTACATTTTATCGACTACAGCCAGATTCGCCGCGCATTCCGCCTCGCCGCCCTTATTAACGGCTTTGCACCTGTACCGTCCCGAGTCATCATACGCGCAGTCTTTCACGTACAGGCAGCAGGCATCACCGTCGCGCTTTATCTTGTACTTGTCGTTGTCCTTCAGGATCGGCTTGTCGTTGAAGTACCAGGTGACCTCCGGCTGCGGTATACCGGTGACGCGGGCCGGAAACTTGGCGTCGAACGTGGGCAGCTGCTGTAGATCCGTGAACCTCTGTGTGAAGGTCGGCGATTGGTAGATCTTGCGAACGATGGCGTTCGCGCTGGTGGTGTCTTCGCCCAGTGGATTACTTATCCGGCAGCCGTAGACGCCCGCGTCTTTGGGCTTGCACGGATCGATTTGCAGACCGACCTTCCTCCCGTCGCAACTCATCGTCACGCGTTCGGACGGTACGACCGGCTCTCCATCTTTCGTCCAGCTCACGTCGGGGATCGGATTGCCGACAAACGACACGTCTAGTTTTAATGGCTGGCCTTCTTCGATAGATACATCGCGCATAGGGCTGGTAAATGTCGGTTTCTCCTCCGGCGTGTCCGGTCTCACCTTGCCAGCAACGTCCAGTTTAGCTTTGCAGGATGCAGTGCCTTCTGTATTGCCGGCTACCACCTGGTACTCGCCGACGTCTTCCGGCGTTGCCTTGTCGAGAATCAAAGCTTGACTGCCGTCCGGTTGACTAATGATCTTTACATGCTTGTTGTCTGGAACGATCTGAAAGTACATTTAATCATTTTTTTGAAAAGTAAATATTGATTTAAAATATGTCCAGAGTATATTATAATAAAATTAGCGCAACATTATTATACTGACTTCTTCATCATTTCGTAGCCACTTGAGTTCGGGAGTCGGTTTTCCTATAGTCTTCACCTCCATTTTCACCGGGAAACCTTCGACGACGGTTTGCGGTTGAAGACTCGCGACGAATTCTGGTCTCTTTTCTCTTTCTTCCACTTCTACCTTAGCCGTACCCGTGATCTCACCGAGCGCGTTGGATACAGTCAGCGAATAGGTCCCTGCATCCTCCGGACGCACATAATCGATCTTCAATCCGATAAGACCATTCGGTTTGTTGACAAAGTTTATTTCTTTTGTATGTCTCAATGGTATTCCATCTTTGAACCATTGCACTTGCGGATTCGGGAATGCTAAGACTTGAGCTTCCAATTTCAACGGTTGCCCAACCACGGCCTTTGTATCTTCCAATGGCTTCGTGAACGACGGTCTCCTTCGTTCGGCTGTAACAAACGCAGATTGCCTTGTATTATTGTATTAAGATGGTAATTGTACGATAAACATACAATCGACAATTTATTAAAAAGAAAATAAAATATACTCACGCGTAACAGCGACAGCACAGAGCGAAGAATTCTCGCCGCTGGGGTTCGAAACGACGAGCTTGTAGGCGCCGCAATCGGTGGGCTTCACCGTGTCAATCGTTAGCTTCGTGGTGCCGTCCGGCAAGGTACTGATCTTCACATGATCGTCCGGCGTGATTTTCTCACCGTCCTTGAACCAGGCGACGTTGGGTATCGGACTGCCATCCACCTTGGCCTTCAATTCCAGAGGTTCGCCCTCGTCGACCTCCGCCGATCTCGGTAACGCCTTACCGAACGAAGGCGCGGTCAACGTCATAGACAGATCGCAGCTGGTTTGTACGCTTCCGGCAACGTTACTCGCTTTACACGTTATTGTTCCGGCATCTTTTGCAGAGAAGGTTTTGATGGAGAGAGTGCTGTCCACTATGCCGTCCACGTGAGTCGTCACCTGATACCTTTCGTCCTCCTCGATGGTCTCACCGTTCTTCAACCATTCCACGCTCGGCCTCGGAATGCCGGTCGCGCGAATCTTCAGCTCGACGTCCTCGCGATCGCTGCATTGCATCTTTGACAGATCCTTCAGAAAGACTGGAGCTTCGGCTGCGGAAAATACAAGTGTGTTTTTATTCTAAACTTCTTTAATCCATTCAAACAGAAATGTCTATAAAATATCTCGTCACTTGCATGTGTGTGTTATATTTGGCTGAGAGTAAGATTTACTTACTGTGAGGCGTGAGAGTAGCTTGAGCGCTTGCTTCACCCAAATAATTCTTTGCCACAACGGTATAGAAGCCTTCATCTTCTAGACTGAGCTTTTTAATAATGAGTTTGTATTTACAATTTCTCTTATCTTCTTCCATATCATAATGTTCGTTCTTTTGCAGCTCCGTGCCGTTCTTTATCCATTTAATATCGGGTTTCGGATTTCCTTTGATAATAGCTTGCCATTCAACTCGCTCGTCAACCGACTCAGTGTGATCTCTAAAGCTATCGATTTCTGGTTGCAACAGAAGACTCAAGAATGCCTAAAGAAGCAAAAATCTCATTAATTATTGAATATAGTCTTCTATATTTTTCGGTTTTATTACACTCTATATTCTACTCTATATTCTAGATACTTACGCTACTCTCGGCTTCACCCCATTTATTCTTTAACTTTAAAGTATATTCTCCGGTATCTTCTTTAGTACACTTCGGTATTTTCAATGTGACTTTACTTTCTGTCAATTTATCCGCTGCCGGTCCGTTAGTAATGGTCCACTTAATTCTAGAATCATCAGGCGGAATTTCGTGACCATTGCTATACCTGAAAAAACACATACGCGTACAAAATAACATTTTTCAGTTTAATTAATGAAATCTAATTATACATATAAATATATTTTTTAAGAGAGAATAGACTTATAGATTGAAACAATAAGAAAAAAGATAATTCTTCTATTATTTCACACTATATTTTAACACATTTTTACGCATTTTAAATATCTTTTTGCTTAAATAAAATCCTATTTTTACTGAAAATTTCTTAGAATCTATACTGTAAATATATACCATGAGATGTCCGGGACCGGATCGGCCGTACAGACGGCTTTAAATTCGCCGTTAGCTTCGAGAGCGACGTCAACATCGTTGAGAGGCTCGATAAATCTCGGTTTCCGCAGCTCGTCGACGGTTTCGATTGTTAGGTAGCCTTCCACGACTTCCTCGCCCAATTTGTTCGTCAGAACGCACATGTAAAGACCCTCGTCCTCGAGGGTGGCCTTGCTAAGATCCATCTCGTACGATTCCCCGGAAGTTGCGATCCTCACTCGGTCCCCGGATCGAAGAGCTTTACCGTCTTTGAGCCACTTCACGTCTGGTCTTGGTAAACCAGTGGCTTTCACCACGAACTTCGTACTCTGTGTCTCGAAGATCGTTCGATCGGTGAGATCTGTGCTCACGACGTGAGGCGGGGCTGTGAGGAATGAGATGCGAATAGTGAATCGTTATACATATCGAAACGTTGATTTTGCATGGAAGCATGCCTGGTTTAAACAAACCCTTCCTCCTATCAATAGTAAATTGGTAATAATAGAATGCATCAGAGTATAGTCAGCCAAAGAATGTTGTTATGCAATCAAATCTTTTTTTCTGCAGAAAACGCTATTAAGATATATATTTTAATTTATCAAAATATATATGTGATATTCTAATTTAATTTATTTCGTTACATTGTATCTTTTTTGTATCAATTAATTTCGATTTTCAAACATTTGATTAACTTTAAACGATTAAAATAAACTACTTAAAACTTGTGATAGTGAGAATATTATCTAAATTAATTTACTTAAATTTATGTGGTATATAATATATATTAACGAAGATAAAAGTATAGTCTTTTTTTTCTAATTAATACATAAAAATATAAGTTTAAATGCAAACTACTGATACGTTTGCCCGTTTATCATTTGTGCTTTAGGTATTACGTTCTTAGTATACTTACCTAGAAGCTCTTGATTAAATAGGTGCTCAGAAAACCGCATAGTGAAGATTATAAAATTGATTATCGTATTTTAGAATAAAAGCTGCAATCTTACCTTGATATTTCTTTTAAGTTGGCGAAGAGTAATCGCTATAAAAATCGAAATTCCAAGGATACAGATAGTTAATATTGCGCATGGAAGCATAAATAATGTATTAATTAATATAACATAATTAATCTTATATTAAAAATAAAATATATATTATAAATATTATTATAAATAAAATTATATTAAGAATATCAAAAAAGAAAGAGCAGATGGGATTTAAAAAAAATTACAAGTATACCTATCATTTTAATATAATTTCCCATCAATGAACTGTCAATAGATATTTTATGTTTCCACGCGAATGAAATTATGAGAGCGTCACACATGCGAGAAAGAGGAAAGGGTGATAGAATTAGCGAGATAGATCTGTCAGCCATAAGTAGAGGTGATGCAACAATATATGTCTCGACGTGTCGTAGTGCTTAGAGATTAGAGTTAGCTGCTGAAGCTACCGATGGAACCTCGCGGTCGTACCTGACTCTCTGCCCGATTCTTTATCGAGGATTTCGTCTAATACGCTACGTTGCCGTTTAACACGAGCTAAAAGGTTCTTCATCTCCTCGTCGACTTCCTCGTCGTCGTCGTCATCGAGCTGCGCCTTCTGAGAACTCTGTCTTGACAACGTTTCGTTCGACAACGTCGAGGTTTTTGTCTTCTCAAGTTTCGCCGTTTCTTTCGATAACTCGACGGCTGAGCTTGGTGAATCTAAAGTTTGCTCCGCGACCTTTTTCACTGGACTCGCGTCGCTAATCGTAGAGCTTTGACTGGGCAAGTTTATCGTCTTCACGTCCAAACTTTCTCGCTTCAGAGTTCGATCCGACAGCGCCGCCGACAACGGCTCTTCCAAGGATTGCTCCTCGGCGATGGTCTCTGCGATCCTGGAGATTCTATGTAACTTAATGTCTTCTAAGGTTTTCTCTTCTGGCGTGCCGTTGAAGGAGAGCTCATCGAGAATGCCGTTCGTCGTTTTTTGATCCTCCGGGAGTTGATCGGCCGATTGCACGTCCTCCGTGCTGACGTCTCGCGATAATGCCTTCAAGGTCGACTCGTCGTCGGAAACGGAGACAATCGTGACGAATCCGCGATTGGCACCCAAATTTGACTTCTTTTCCTCAGTTTCTGAAAATTCCTCGATCAACACGCCTTTTTGCGGCTTGGAATTCTCTTCTTGCACAGTGTAAGCGTAAGAGGCGACTTCTTCAACACGAGGTCCCGATTCGACACCGAATTCCCGACACTCGACCTTGGTCGCCGTCATCTTGCTGATCGTGTGACTTTCACCGGGACGACCTGCGAACGACCTGATCTAATACCTTCGACTACCAGCATCCCACGTACAATTGCGCGTATCTTCCGTATCTTTAGAAATGATCTCTTCATACTGTTACTAGAGAGTTGCGATCATAGAACTGTTTTCATAAATCGCACGTTTATTGCTTAAATCACGATGTTATGAGTCAGATATAAATACGATCGTCTACGTTGAAAGTAGACGATGATGAAAAATTTTGAAGCAAAACGATCTTTAAGTCTGAGCATACTCAGTTTTCAGGAGGTTTCGTGTTCTCTATTTGTTTGTGCGATTGTTAGTTATACGGAGTATCCAAATGACACAAATGTCTAAAAGACTTTGCAGGGTCCTAAAACACATCTTTTAAACTTTTATGTCGATTGGATAATCCGTAGGTATATGATAATGTGTGGAATACGTAAAGTTACCTGTAAGTATAGCTTCGTGTGATGTTGTAGAGGCCACAGAGATCGTGATTGTTTCATTGTCCCCTTGAATTACTTGGATGTTTTGTTTCTCCAGTTTGACGCGACCTAAATTTATCAGATATTGTTTCTACCGCTAAATGACTCTTAACCAGATACCTTCTCGATATTGCTAATAAGTTACGTAGCGTGCGTGCGTGCGTATTTGTGCATGATAAATTACGGTGCGCGTATCACACGACCTAATTTTCTACTTAATTTTCTAAAATCGTTATTATGCACTTAAATAACACTTAAAAAAACGCTTAAAAAACTTTTAAAAAACGGTCGGTGACACTATGTGTTTCTAATCATCAACACATGAAAATACACGTAAAAAAGAAAAATCAAACAAAATTTCAAAATTCTAGATATTGCAAAAAATGTCACAAAAACCTAATTTGGCTCTTTAGCGCATGCAGTATTCTTTAATATTAATTATCTAGAAGATACTTTGGTTCTAGAATAAAAAGGTTTTTCCTATAGCGTGTAATGAAACCCTTATCGAAGCGTGTGACGTCACGGATGCTGTAATTGTCAAAGCGTCATTGCGTTCCAAATGCAGCAAAGTCAAAACTCTGCGTTTCTCACTCCTACGCAGTCTAATTTAGCTAGCCAAGTTAGCCAATTTAGCGCACATATGATTACCTTCCGGTTCCGATTCTTCGGCGCGCAGAGTCTCATCCTGCGGCAATTGTTCCTTCACCAATTTCTTCGTCCGTGTTTCCTCCACCTTCACCTCCTCGGCTTTCTCTTTCGGAGGCTCTATCTTTTCGACCTTCTCATCTTCCGTCTCAGCTACGGAAGTACATTTTTTCGAGTCTTTGATGTGATGACGTGTTTCAAGACGCGATATATCAACATATATGTTATGACACTTGGAGATTCAAAAGAATTAGCAACAAAAGATCGGAAGAATTTTGGAGCCAACATGAAACCGATTTTATAATCATCTACAAGTGGACTAATAAGAATACAGGAAGAAAAAACAAAGAACACATTTTGCGTCAACGTCAATAATGTGACGCGTCGAAAATGATGTTCCTCCCTTTCGTTTAAGGAAATCAGGAGAATTCTTTCTACACACAGGATCTTTTACACAGCTACAAAAACTATGAAAAAAATGTGTCGATTGAAGACCTCGTCGTTAAAGGCCATTTAAAATACTCCCAAGATATCACATTGGGAGAATGAAATGAGAATCATACGGCTTTATTTATACATTTAGTACTTACTGAACGCTGTCGAAACACGACGACTTTTACCGCTGCGATTTTTCAAAAATTATAGAAATGTATGCTAGCTGTTTATTATTACTGACCACCGTTCCAGCAAATATCACGATAATCTTTGTTGTAAAATTTTCTTAACTCTACCAAAATTATCCCCGTGTTTAACTCTGGAACTCGATTGTAATATCAAATATGATCTCTCACTTCAGAAGAAATATTGCTATTTTGCAAATTGATCATTTTGCCATCATATATATGTATATATATCGCGTTAATATCATTTCGTTATTATTATACCAAATTTGACAATTCGTGATACAATAAACTTGTAGCCAGACTTAGGCTCGCGTTGAATGGAGTCGAGTTCCAGAGTTAGGAAAGAAAATGAAGAGGCTCGGAAACTTACTCAACACGATGACTTTGCTCTTGCTGGTGACGTAACCCAGCTCGTTCTCCGCCCGCACCTCGTACAAGCCACCGTCACTGCCCTTCAGCAACGTCACCGTTAAATCGTAGCTCTCGTTGCGCTGGCTGTCCCTGGTAATCTTGATTCTGGCGTCCGCTGTCACCTCCTCGCCGTCCTTGTACCACTTGACTTCCGGATCCGGCGTGCCGGACACCTCGAGTGTCAACTTCAGCGTTTCGCCCTCCTTCAACCTCTGGTCCGCCAATTTCTTCAAAAGTTTCGGCCGAGTATTCACTGTCAAGTTGGAACTGCTCGAGTTCTCGCCGTACTCGTTCTGCACCTTGCAGGTATAACGGCCCTTCAACTCGGTCTTCACCTCCTTGATGACGAGCTTATAATTGTCGCCCTCTTCCACGCGAGTGTACTCAGTGCGCTTCTCCGTGATTTCAACGTCGCCTAGAAACCAATGCACGCTTGGTTTTGGGAAGCCCTCGACTTCAACCACGAATTCAATGTTCAATTCGCCCTCGTTCGCACTGATGTCGCATAGTTTCGTCTTGAACCTCGGTATACCGCGTACCTGCGACAATATCGCGAAAGACATTAGAATTACATGATTGCAGAATTTGCTATTAATTTGCTAAATTCCAAATAAATTTTAGATATGTTTTGAGCAGGATATACAAGATTATTTCAAATTGTCAACTTTAGATGAAAGGATTAAATTATGTACCCTGACTCTCGTCTCGTCTGAAATTGTTCCATGCTTGTTCACCACCTCGGCCTTGTAAATCGCCGCGTCTTCCACCTTTGCACCGCTAACTGTGAGTATATAATTATTCCCGTTTTTCGTCATCTTTGTGCGATCGTTCGCCGTCAAAAGCTGCCCGTCCTTGTACCAATTGACTGTTGGTTCCCCATCGGACTCCACCTCGATCAAGAGATTCAATGTATCGCCTTCATTGATTACTCGTGGCTCGCCCAATCCCTTCTTAATCTTTGGCGGGCATCTGATGCCGACTTTCCAGATCTCGGTCGTCTGATTGATCTCATTTCGCGCGACAATCGAGTATGAACCGGCGTCGGTCAGTTTGGCGTTCTTGATCACAAGCTTGTACGTATCGCTGCCTTCCTTGATAATCTTGATACGATCGCTCTCTTCGATCAACTGACCGTCCTTGTACCAGGTCACTTCCGGCGCCGGGGTGGCCTCCACTTGCACGGTCATCGTGCCCGTCTCTTCGATGAGAATTATCATATCTGACTGCTTCTTCGTGATCTTCGGCGCGGACTTCACGATCAGCTCGATCTGCGTGCTATCCTCGCCGAGATCATTCTTCGCCGTGATGGTGTAAACGCCAGCATCTTTAGCGGTGACCTGTTTAATCACCAGTGACAAGGATTCCTCGTCTTCCCAGAGATACTTGATTCTACCACCGGCTATGATCTCCTGACCATCCTTGGTCCACTTGATGTCCGGCTTGGGATAACCCTTCACCTGCAGATCCAACATCGCGGAACCACCGGCGCTCACCTCGGACTGCTTCGATTCTGTTTGGAGTTTCGGTTTTTCTGGATCTTTCAACAATTGATTCACCGCGCCCTGCACTGTCAACTCCGCGCTGCAGCTAATGTTACCTAAGAGTATTTGAGAATTTTCCTAAGTTAATATTAATATAATATTTAAAACGTGACAGAGCAATATTGAATTAATATTATTAATTATCACACAATGTAATTTTTACCTGTGCTGGTCTGCGCCACGCACGTGTAAAGACCGGCGTCCTCGGGCTTCACGTGCTGGAACACCAGTGCCAGAGTGTCCTCGTTATCCTTGAAGAGAACCTTAAATCTCTCTTCAGGATCGAACGTCTGTCCGTCGCGCATCCAAATAAATCGCGGCTCGGTTCCAAGCTCGAGAAGACCTTCGGGAAGACCCTGGAAAAGTGGCTTTTCATCTGTCACCGTCACGACCGCCTCGCACGTAGCCTCGCCGTAGCGATTCATAGCCGTGCAGGAATACTTTCCAGCGTCCTGCTTCTGAACGTCAGCGATCACCAACTCGTAAAATCCCTTCTCGGCGTTGTCCCGAATAATTTTCACGCGTTCGTGCTTCGCGTCAATCAAGGTGCTGTTCTTGAAGCTAAGAAAAATATGCGTATTAATGTATCGATTTTTCTCAGGCCACAGACGTTTGAAATGGATCTCTCAATTTTTCCGAAATCCTTCTAACGTCTATTGCACATCTTTTAAATTTTTGTTACTTAATATTTAAAAGAGTTTCTTGTTTTCTTTTGTTTTTAATTCTAAAATATAAATAGAGCATTAGAGAAAATTTGAAACCTACAATTTCATTTCCGGATTAGGATCTCCTTTGACTTTAATCATGAAACGTAGGTAGGTATTCTCGAGGAGCTCGGTGTCCTTCAGACGCACCAAAAATATAGGAGCATTCGCTTCTGCCCTTGCCTTCTTCTCTTCTGAACTCACTACAATATTTTACATCAATAAAGAAACAAAATTATTTATCGTGTTCAGAATTGTAACATATCATAACATTGTTACTTACATTGTTGAACCACTAATTGAGCGGTGCACGTCGCTTCGCCGTTCGCATTCAGAGCACGCGCGATGTATATGCCGGAATCTGACTCGTGAACGTTCTGAATCTCAAGCTTGCACGTATTGTCGGCCATCGTGGTGGTGACGCGATCGGCCAGCTTGTCTTCCATCGGTTTATTATCCTTCAGCCATTGCATCCTGGTGGTCGAGTCACTGGTTAACATCGTGCACTCGAAAGTGGCAACTTCCCCGGCTATAAAAAAACCAGTTCGTGTTAGCGCGAAGCAACGATGCGTCGTGATTCCGAAGGGAATGAGAGCGATGAGAAGCGAGTCCGTCAATTCCAATACGACTGTCCTATATCTAAAAATATTCAAAATAAACAGCGTCGAATGTGCCGTACTTTAATGTGATTCCTTTCAACATCAAAATAGGGAGGAGTACAAAAATGATTCCAGAATGGATTTACAGTAGTTATTACATGTACAATAACGATCTGACTGTTACACATACGTATATACATATACATCAAGTGTGAATGACACATAACACTGCTTTTGATATCGTGATTTATGAAAATATGAATGTGCATCGGGGAACAAACTCTAAAGTGCGTATCAAAATATATTACTATTTGATATCTGACAAAGAACTCATTTGCTATAAAAAATTTCGTCGAGAATATAACATACATATACATAAATATATATTTCTAAACAAATGCCTTGATGTCGCTTTACGATTAAAGAAGCAATATAGTGTGAATATATGTCACTGCAAATGTCTGTGAGTGTAGAGATGATGTTGATGTCGGAATAACGTGTCAGTGTAGTGAAATGTAAATGTTTAGTGTAGATATTGTGTATAGAGCGAACATCTATGATTTTTAGCGTGTAAAGCGTGTTTAACCAGCCACGTGATATTACGCCTAAAAGCCGTGTACTCTATTGATCTATAAAAAAAACACATGAAAAGATATATAAAAGAAATATAGAGAACAGTGAACGCTGATAAACTAAAGCAAAGTACGTGTCACTTTACCTATGGCGTGTATCAATGCCTTTTTTGGTTGCATCGCTAAAACAATAAAAATGTATCTTATGTCTTGTGATAATCGAAGAGAGAAGTGTACGTATTATGCCTAGCGATCGTTTAATGCTATACACTTTCGTACGCCCCCGATTATTAATTAACAAAAATATCACTGTAATTAACAATAATGTAACTGTTGAAAACTTCGTCGCATACTTACGTTCTACACTGCATCCTTCTATCGTCTTGATAAACACCGGTTTGCCGGCGTCGGTGTCAAGAGTGATTTTGGCAGTTCTGCTTTCGACGTTCGTGTCCGTTGCCGTGCCACCGCCGGCGATCGCAGTCTCGTAGGAAGTCGTGCTTTCCGATATCCGACCCATCCCTTGCGACGAGGAAGACATTCTCGTCTCGACAGCGGACGCCGCCGATTCCATGAAGGAGGACACGCCATTACGACTGCTCGATACCGACGAATACTCTACAGAGATATTAATCGGGAACTACCTTACTACTTGACATATAGTACGTTTATAAGATTCGGATTAGAAAGCTTAAAATTATTTCTTTTTTTTTCTGTGAGCACCATATGAAATGGTGCGAGATTTATTGGCACTTTGCCGAGAGAAACGATATTTCAGAAATGACTCCTCCGTAAATTATTCTCGACATTCTTGAATTTGACAAATAAACAAATATATGTATAATAAGCGTTGCAACAACGACATATGTTTGGCGCAACATTGATTTACCAGTTTTAACGAGCTTCCACATGCGACATCAAATTAGATGAAAGATTTCTAGTACACGACGATTTCACCAACAAGCTCTCACCTTCCACGACTTTCGAAGAGGCGCTGTATCGACTCGCGGAATATCTTCGGGACATGTCTGCTTGCGCTTCTTCGATCTTAGTCTTCTTTATTTCCGACGTATCGGTTGTGCCCACGGAGTCCTTCCTCTTCTCCGCGACTTTCGTAGAGTCCTTAGTGTCTGTCTTCGCCTTTGCTTCTTCCTTCGGGTTACTCTGAGTTTTAGGCAATACTGGATTTGTGGCTTGCGGTTGCGGCGGCTCGATTTTCACCGGCACCGGCTTCTCCTCACTCCTGAGCTCGTCCTTGCCTTCCGGTACTTCTTCGGTCACTTGAAGATCATCCGCTGCATGCTCGGCGAGAGCGACCAAATCACTCGCGTACTGACGGATTTCCTTGAGCCAGCAGGCTTTCACGGGATCTTTGTGAGCTACTAAAGTGATGGGGTAGTTGGATACAGCCGGATTATGGAGTTCAAACGATCGTATGTTGTCGAGATGGTCCTTCACTTCTACTTCCGGTAACTGGAACAAAGCATCGAATGTGTTGTATTATTCTATGCGGTTTAATTGCAAATATTGCAATGTCGTCTTTTCGATCCTTTCTTACTCGAATAATGTCCTTTAAGATGAAAACTGATCTGTCCTCCGATATCCGTCTGACTTTGCAAATGAGAATTCGTGCTTTGAAAAGGAATAAGTATCTTTCTTTGCTTTTTCCTTCTTTATCAATAACCGTGTACCATTCCTGAAAAACACGTAACGCAATTTTTATCTAATCAAGAATTTAAGATTTTACGATTGGTAAAATTCTACTTGTTCGTATCTTATTATCGCAAGCAAAACGACCAGATATTAAATTCGTAGGAATTTTTTTTTATTACATTTAACTCTTCCACATTTCCTAATTTTCTCCTTATTATCTTCTAACATACATATACTTACGTGCGTGAGTAATCTACCAAGTTTGTGAATGTTCCCTTTGTACCCTTCGATATTGCTTATAAATTTATTGTCGGTCGCCCTATGGGGGATTCCTAGCATCAACTCTAGCGCCTTTTGTAGGTCGTCGCAATTTTCGCCTAATCGGGTCGAATACTTCACCAGCTCCTGCAAAGAATATGCGCAAATACACTCGTTAATTTCTTTCTGTACTATAAATTCAATTAGTTAATGAATTCGATAACTTTATAGCGACGGAATAAACCGACGTGAGATTCGTTTCAGTCCGTCTACGATCGCACGAATTTTACGCAAGGTCGCTACTCTCATCCTTGGACCGAATTAACTTATATACTTCGATATACGATTATTACCGTCGCAATTTTCCACGCTTGCACCTGTCTCGTGTTTGCATAGACTTTTTCCATAGAAGCTAAGTCGTGACTCGATAGATAATCTACTGTATAGACGAACGCGCGCTTTTAGCTCGCTAAATCCGTACAACGCCCACACATTCGTGCGAACACAAACGCGAAATGTTCTACCGCATCGTTTTTAGAGAGGCCAGATTTATCGAAAGATATATCCTACGTTAAAGTACGAAGGAACTTTTAATCGCGTGAGAACGGAAAGGATTTCTTAATAGAGGAAGTCCTCGAGGAAGTCGTACGATTATACACTCCACTTGTTCTAAATTTAACAAACTTGTTGATGTCGACGAAGGAATAATTAACTACGTTATATTTTCAGATTTCTGAATGTTTACCACGCTTATTTTAAAACACGTAGTCGTTAGAGCGGCGGCGGTCTGCTATCAACAAACAATGTATAGGCCAAAAACTATTTAACCGCAAATCATTCTTGCTTATACTTCAATGTAAAAGTTGCCGCCTTGATGTTCATTTTCCCGGGCAACTGGCCCACTTGCTAATAAAATTAATCCACTTGGCTTAGAGGCTTAGACGAATGTCACGACGAACACTATATAAATACTTGAACAATCTTGATGCAATTGTTAGATTATGCAAATTTTTTGTTAGATCTAGAATTCTTCTATACTTTTCTATTATGCAAAAAATTAAATACAAATAAAAATATCTGTTAAATTAATTCTAAATTCTTAAGAGACACATATTAATGGCAATTTTGTTGCGTGATTTAAAATTAGGAGGACGCGCGTCTCGTTAATCTGTAATGTATACGTCGAATGAATGGCTGTGATAATTATGTCGAGGAGACACGAATTCAAGGCAAAGTGGAAAGCGCTTTAGCGCCGCGCTATTTCCGTCCGGCGCAATAAAATTCGAGTGGAAATATAGGTCGTGCTGTATATCTTGTGTACTCAGTTTTGTCTCATATATTGTCTCGTTACACGATTTCATCAGCTAAAAAAGTATCGAGCGTACTAAAACATTCTTGTATTACTCACTTTTGAAAATAATCTCTTTAAAGATGCTGTTCAAAACTCGCAAGTTAATGATGCGTTTGTGTTGTCGTGAGTGTTTGCATAATAAGATTATGAGACAGAAAATATTGCGATCTTGCAGTGAATCTCGTCGAAATGAAAGCAAAATGTTATTTTACATACCTTTAACAGGAGCTGGTAGTCGTTTATGCGTTGTATCGGGAGCTTCAGGTGTTCTGATATACTCTTGTCGTCACCCAGAGTCTGGCTCAACTCCTGCAAGAAGCGATGGTACGACTGATTGGAACGTCCAGTTTTGTCAACGTCGTGGTATATAGATATTCAGAACAAATTTCTGTGTAAATTCTATACACAAAACGTTTTACATGAAATTAAAGTTATATTAATGAGAGTTCAAATCTTAGATCTTTAATTTTCACCGAGATTCCTATAAGAGTTCCTTCATTATTCTTATGCTTCTACCCATCTATGTGATCTCGGACTGAAGCTATACGTTCTCCTACTTACAATCTTTTCATGATAAATTTAATATATCAAACTTGAAATTCTGTCGCGCATACACAAATCTCATTGCTATTTCCGTATCTATCTAGTTCACGAAGCGTGACTCGTAATTAGAGCAGATTGAGGAACCGATAAATCATAGCACGTTTTTCGGGCTAACAACCGAGATCGAGGTGCCCTCAACGGTGGTTCTCGCGGCGCAACGAACGAATTTGCCGAGACACCGTAATTCGACACCCGCGGGGAAGATTTGGAATGAACACGTGTATTTTTGGATGTGTGACTGAATTTTGCGTGCAAACTGCGGGTGTGTGTCACCCCCGCAGAGCGCGTGGTCACCACGTTCGCACAACGGGATGACGACGACGCACGGGATTGACGTATCGCGGCGTCTCGCAACTTTCGCATAGCAGAACGGAAGAACATTTGGAGAACGGAGAACGCAGAGTGTATTTGCCATTGGACGCGCACCTTGAACGGGGAAGGAACACCCTGAGATCGAGGTACTTCGTACTGGTCGAGGTATTTCGTCGAGATACGGTCGTCGCGAAGGGTGCTCGCAGATGGACTGCGCACAGGAGTCCGGCTCCTGATCAGATTTCTTGGATCGCGCGGAGATTCTCACATACGGACGGCGTGGTGGTCAGTGGTCCGCGGTACTGAGGAGGAATCTTCGGGCGCTCGCAACCGCCGCCGCGGCAAACTCGGAAGACCAATACGGCAACGGCTATACTTAGACGCCGGACGATTTCGTGTGCGACTGACCACGCGCGAAAACAACACGAAGATCGCGCGGAGATCATCGATACACTGGGTCCCGAGATGCGTTCTTCTCGTGTCTATCGCCCAGCAATCTCTTTCCTCTTATTCGTCCTCCAGCACGTGTAAAGGATGCGTAAGAATCCGCAGGAAGACGATAAAAATCTGGAGTACCTTGCTCGATTAAAATAATTTCGCAGAGAATTTGAGTCTTATTGAAAACCAGATTAATCTCTTGATTGTTCTAACTATCTAACTGATAACATAATTTTACATCAGAAAAGTTGCAAATTATAAATATAAATTTTGAAACAGTTTTATGTTGTGACAAAATACGTTCAACAATGGAAAATGTTCTTTTCTACAATATCGCAGTAGTGTCGATGTCGTAATATACAATATTGTCTATGATGTGTATTCTGAACTTTAATAAAAACGCATTTTTCCGAATAGCACGCATCTCGATACTATCAGTCGTAGGTAAGAGAAGCGAAAGATGTTCCGTCTGTTAAGAATAAACTCAGCTATTTCGAGGGCTGGACACACGCCCGCATATATCCCCCGCATGTTATATAATTACATCATTTTCTCCGATCCATACCGCCGCCGCGCCGCGGCGATCGAATATGGAATTCCGATAAAAGCTCGCAACACGCGTGACGTGTTGAAGTTACAAATAAAAAGACATCTATTTTGAAGTTTTAGAGCAGTTATGTAGGCTGTATCAGAAGCTTTTAAAAGATATTATTATAATAAGTAATAAACAGTCTGCAGAAAATATTTTTTAAGACATAAAAATATCATGTATAATATGCCACGATATACGTGCGTTTTAATACACACACACACACACGCACAGTATCTAGTATTTAATTTATATCTATTTTTATATTTTTATTTTATTATTATTATTATTATTATTATTATTATTATTATTATTTTGTTAATAGTTTATATTTGATTTTGCACCTAGACGTAAATATATCTTTCAGTATTTTTAGAAAAGTGAAATATTAGTTTGCCATCATACCTATATTATAGTCTTGATATTTACATCATTAATGCCAATTTGTTACGATTCGCGTGGTTAAGTTTTATAGGTAATCCAATTTAGTTTGGAAATTGAATCTCGCATTTCAGTCTCGCTAATTCAAGCTTAATTAATACTTATCTAAGAACGACACTCTCATCCACAAATTAGTAAGAAATTCGCGATTGTAATGATAGAACACAACTTGCCTCAAAGTATTCGCGTACTTCGTCGTTTGTCTGAAGAAATTCCTGAGCAGCGGGCTCGTCTCTGCAATACGCCACGTGCTTGTCAAAGTCTCTCTCCTGGAATAGAATAGCGTTTGTTATACTTTAAACTTTAAACAATTCGATCAAAGCATTAGCTGCGTAACGTAATGTCAAATGTATTTCTTCATAAAATGTTCGCTCATAAAAATTTCCATTTTATATCTTCACAAGTGCAATTCTCACATATCAAAGAAACACTATTTCATTTTGCGCTCTTGCGCAGAGAATTATACAAATACAATTAAAAATAATTATTTTAATATGCGAACGTCAACATAATTATTTTAATAATAACGATTACTGACAATGTATATGCACTTACCAGTCTCAAGAAAGTTCTGCCGAGCATACGTGGTTGATCCGCATAATACTTGACGCCCTCGATCAACACCCTGCCGAACGATCTAAGTAAGGCCGGAATTAATTATCATGCCAAAGTCACACCACGCCTAACATGCTACGGAATGGAAGTCTGTGTCATCTTCAGATTGCGACACGCTTCATTTAGGAGCGATACATAATGCAAGGGTAGTCTAGTCACCCAAGAAATGTAGCATATTTTGAGAAATGGTCACTATTATTTACTGATATACAGAGGGTGGAAACGAGTCCTACGGGTTTCACGAAAGAAATTTAAATCTAATTTAATCTCAGATTAAAACAGCAAGATCAACATCGATAAGTGCTGATGAATTAACATCGGTCGAGTTAGTAATAACGTAGTCAGTACAAAATCAACTTCTACCAATGTCGTACATCAATGTCATAAGTAACATGATAATTTTCTTTTGTAACGAGATTATAAATATCTATATATATTTACTTCAAGCTTATGCAGTTTTACAGTAATATTTGATTTGTTACATCTAAAATCATGTCTAACGTTAAAGTAGGGCATTGTAATTAAGTTCTCAAAAAGCGATAATATAGATACAGATTAATTTTTGGGGGCACGTTCACATATACGAAGAAGCACACTATCACACAAAATACGCTTCGACGATAAACTTACGCTTTGTACATCGTATTCCGCTATAAGTGAAAGAATAATGTGTGGAGAATTGTATGCGTATATAACGTGATCGTGTATAATACAGTATTGTGTGCCGATCTTTTGGTGATATAATTGATAAGCCAATAACAAAAAATGTACATTAAAAAATTACTCGAGTGTGCATGTGTTTCTTCGATGTGTTCGCAATTGTGAATAATAAAATAAAATAATTATTTATGTTTTATGTAATTCACATAATAGAATATTTAGATAAATAATAATACATAATCTGTATAATCTCCGTAAATATACTGAATCTATGGGACGATAAAATTTATAATATTTATAATATTATTTCATAAACTTCACAGATTATTTGCGCCTAGAAATAAGTGTGTACGTCTAATATTCTTTATTTTCACTAAATTGAATAAAAGCCAATTAAACAAAAAAAAAACAGAAGTGTGTCAGGTATTGTATAATGTATCCATGAATGCTCGTCTGAGAGTGTTGCAACGCACCTTTGCGTTTTCCTATGAGCGTATGTTGCTGTAAATACATACGTGTTATGAAAATCAGCTATTTGCTTCAGATTAGTGAAGATAATTTCTTTGTTATCTCGTACGGCCCGCGGGACGCCAGGATTGTCGAGGGGCTTCAAATAACGTTCGACGACGAGCTGAACATCCCTGCCGAACTCTTCCTCCGTCTCGATTAGCTCTTTCACGACAGCTCTGTAAGCAAAGCGAATGTTGAAACATTTTTGTCTTACTGTTAATTGTATTAATTATAGCATAAAATGTTTGCAAAGATTGAGAGTATCGTAATTAAGTTTGTGATATAAAATAAAGTATAGATAGAAGGAAAAATTGACTTCAAATTTAATTGAAAAGTATAAGAACGCGTTTACAAAGTTGAAAATTAAGTGCAGATACATACTCTCGTCGATAATGAGAATCTTCTGGCCGACTCATTGATGAAGTTTCTTCGCTAAGTGCCGTTTGCATTAAAATGGATGAAGGTAGCCATCCTTGCCTTCCGTCAGATGTTCGAACGTATACCCTGTAAAGTAACAAATTCTATTAGACATTTGCATATTGTAAAGAGAAATATCTTTCGCCAAATACTTGCATTTGTCTAAGATTGCAGACATTCGACAATTTTATAATATTTTATGTCTTTGATAATAACACTTCATTGAAGTCATGATAGTCATATTAATCATTTCTGATAATCCGATTGTACATTTTTAGCATTTAAAAAACTA
Organism: Temnothorax longispinosus; assembly: GCF_030848805.1. Taxonomy (NCBI): domain Eukaryota; kingdom Metazoa; phylum Arthropoda; class Insecta; order Hymenoptera; family Formicidae; genus Temnothorax; species Temnothorax longispinosus. Next base: position 14,861,297 of record NC_092366.1, on the reverse strand, counting down.
ATTAAATGGTCATTTTTTGTAAATATTTTTTATATAAACTTTGTTGTCGATACTTTTCGTCGATAAATTTTAAAATTCATCTAATAACTAGACTAGATCGAATCGGATGTTATCGAAAGAGATGATATAGATAGACATTCGAAAGCGTAGGAGTCGCGCAGTTATATTTACACAAAATGACTAAGGCATCGGTCCATCTTGTCATCGAAGTCATCGTCCATTCACAGAACGCAAAATCTGTTGGCGAACGTGCTTGAATTGCTACATAGGTGCTTTGTCATACGTTTTCATTCTCATGACTACAGAGAGGTGTGGCATTATATATGTGTCAGCCTCACAAATTCCAATATCGCTTTAACTTTTTAAGTAATAAAACATATTGCATATTGAATTAGTCTAAAAATATAGTTTTCTGAAGTTATAAATATGTTGAGTTTCTGCAAAACATCCGCAATATTTCTTTAATGTCGGTGCCTTCCTTTGACATTCGAAGGTTTCCCTTTGGCGATAAGTCGTGCGCTATCGGTTTTACTGACACTGGCCTGCCGCCAATCACGCAGAGATATGATCGCGCGAGATATTATTGCCCAAGACGTTTATAAATGCTTAATCTTCATTAGCGTCTAGCGTCGTCCATAATTCAGCGGTGTTGAATTTATTTCGGAACTGTGCAAGTCCAAGTTTGCTCTCAATGCGGCTCGCATGACAACGGGCCGCTTCTGTCTCGCCTGTCGTATTTAAACGCACACGTGTCGCACAGGTATTTGACTGACTGTTCCGTTAAACGCGTTAACGATGCGACGGCAAAGAGATTCATCGAATCACTTGCCATAAACATTCGGTTTTATGGTGTTTGGATATTAAATTTTATAGTAATGTATTATTTTATATTTTTGGCTAAAACAGTTTTTATTGCAACATTTGCTTGTACAAATAGATCTTCCCATCATCTTTTCTTGTGGATTGCAAAATAATATTTGCTACAATCGGTATAGCATAATTCAATATATTTATTTATGATTGAGATTCTGGACTTAATTTTTTTATGATACTTTATCAAATTGTTCGTCATCATTAACTTGTTGAAACTAATCTGTTTATTTTTTGAAAATTAATACATCCCAGACAGCACACTTGTCCAAAAGCGGCACATAAGACATCTTTTAGACATTTTTCAGACGTCTTACGAAAATATGGATAAAAGACGTCTTATGTCACGATTTTGGACATGGTGCTGTCTGGGATATTTCTCGAATTAAGATCATTGTTTAAAAATCAAAGCGACTTACGACAGGAAGTCGACGGTGACGTGTTCTTGATGAGTCCAAATTTAATGTCGCACCCTTCATTATTCTATTTTCAGTCGGTCGGGCTTTGTTACGAGAACAGGATGAAATATCGTGCATCGAAGAAGCTAATAATTTACGCTTTCGGCGACAAAATTAGCGGATGCGGAACGTTGTAATTCTAGCCGTCTCGTTATCAGACGCGATTCCCAAGGTAGAAACACAAATGAAACGTCTCGGTCTCGGTTGTCTCGGTTGTTTCGGTACCTTGGCCTCTTACCTTTGAAGGCTCGGGTCCGAGTCGACGCTTGGGCTGCTTCGAGCACGTGGATCTGCGTGATTTCGACGCGGCCGAATTGAAAGCTTGTGCTTGGCAGCTGAGTTGTCCAGGATATCGCCGACTTCGACCTCTAAGTCGGGGTCCATCCTCGCTTTCCTAAAACAACGCGAAACACCTGCTGCATGGTTCTCGTTCGTTTAAGCGACGAAGACTTCATAAAAAAAGACTTGTCTCTCTCTCGATGTTATATGTTTGTTGCACATATCTTTATGTCTTTGTTACAGAACCAACTGTCTATTTGTTATCGAAGTCAACCGCGTGAGTCTTTAAGCGTGCAAAGCGATTAAAGCGGATGTTTCGCAAGCATTGCGGTGGAATGAGGGGTGCCATTTGCGGATTATATTTCGGCAACATGCCGTTCCACCTTGTTAATTTTGCGGATGTAACTGAAAGCCATGTGCTGTGCTAATTTTACAGCGTGTAACAGCAAGGCGTAGCTTTCACGCGGCACGATGTTCTTCCGCCGTTATATTACTTCACTCCAAAAGTCCCATATGCGATTTAGGAGCAGTTCCGTGAGACTTTTATCCTCGGCCATTCGAGGATTACTCATGCGTTGTACAAGCGAGCCAGTTTTCTTGCATAACCCGAGATCGCCGCCGCAAGCATCTTTATGCGACCGTAAATTCCGCGCGAATTTTCCATCTGTCAAAAGCATTCACAAATTTTGCGCAATAAGTCAGCTCGAACGGGACATGCCGAACGCCAATAAAACCACCGTGCGGCGTAAAAATAGAACGCCGCAGGCGGGTGTGCAAACAGAAGCTCAAAAGCGTATCTCACACTCGCGGGGCAATGATCCTCGTCCACCCATACTCGGTTCGACATCCGGATTAGCTTGACCGAGGTCCCCCACGGGTTTCCTTCGCGACGACCGTGCAGAAAAGCCGCGGGGCATTCGACGGTGGACGCGAAAGTATATAATTGCGGCCGCACAGTTGCGCGTACAAACAACAGCGGCCTTTAAGATCCGATATTTATCCACGCCCGCTCTCTCGCGAGGAGAGACCAGCGTCAACGTTAATAGTGCGAGATGCATCTGCTGGCCATAAATGCGCCTCGACTCCGATCCGATCTCTCATATCCTATCGCTTCCGCGTGTACGCGCCGAGATCTCGGGGTATAAATCGATGATAAACAGCCTTGGACAATCGTTATCGCGGGGACATGTCGACGCGCGCTGCGCGTGAGGACGACGCGTGTGAACGCGATGAGTCGCGCGGGCTATCTTTAGATCGCGCGGTGGATTTTATCCACCACGAAACGGTTGCCACCCACGTGTACGCTCTCGCGGATACGTATTAAAGCGGCGTGATGACAATCGAGAGGAGCTATACCTTCCTTTTTTCCCTCTTTTTTGAATTGTATATCCTTGAACTAAAAATTGCTTACTTTGCCGCACCGTCGTGCTCGACAGCCTCGACGATGTCGCCGACGTTCACGGTGAATCCGTCGTTGTCCGCTACGTAGTCCTTCACGACGACATAATTCTCCGAGGATCCCTGGAAACGAAAATACGACGGCACAAATAGAAGCGAAAAACTGTATCTGACTTTCTTTTTCAAGTGCACCTTGAAATAAAGATAGAGATGATGCGTTTATTTCGTGAATTGTAAAACGTAGTTGAATTGTGTTAAAATTATTGTTTTAATAGAAGAATATAGAGACCAGATTTTGGAATCAGCGCAGAAAGAATTAGCAAGAAATTGGAATCTCGAAATTGGATCTAACTGAATCACTTCCTTGTACAGAAAAAAAGTATTAAATCAAGACTTACATACTCGTATGTACGCAATCTATAATCTTGAAATAAGATTATATATTGTGTTAAATGAAGAAAACTTGCTCGAATGAAATTATTTAGTTAAACGAAGTTTTATGTAGTTTAACCGAAAAAACGTTGAAATAAAAAATTGAAATTCTTATAAGAAGATTATAGTTTGTTGCGTATATACGGGTATATAAGTTTTGATTTGACATTCTTTTTTTTGTGTGGCTAATTGTAAGTATAATTAATCAAGTTTATGGAAAATGAAATACTATCAGCTTCGATGGAACCCATAAATATTAACAAATGTTCATTCTCAGTCTTTATCCTCCTAATACTTTACCCGCTCAAAGCTGCCCCATTGCCGAGCGCCGTTCAACCTCTTCAGACTAGGCGTGTTCTTCCTGCTAACTGAATAAAACGCGGCTGATTGTTCGGATTTCGATAGAGTTGCTGTACCATTGCTTTCTTGCTTGTTGGAACTGCCATTGGCAGAGCCATCCAGACTGCTCGCGATCGACGTCGTGCCGGTGAAGGTGGTGGACATTACCTCGCCGTCGATGTCCACCTCCTTTGCTACCGGGCAACAGTACATGGAGAATCGATGGGCGGCCGGACGATTCAGCCTGAGCGCCGAAAACACGTGTAACGGTTCAAAGTGATGTATACCGTCCTCGTCGAGGACGGTATAGGCGACCTCACCGGTCAACACCGATCTGGAGGCCTCTCTAGGCACGACCGCCTGCATACCCTGCTTCAAAATCATGAAGATGGCCGACCGCTTGTGGCTCCTTCTTAGGAGGAACTCTTCCATCGCTAGGCTGTTGTCGGCGCACAGCAATGCGGTAGGAACGTCGGCTGAGGACAGCAACGGGGTCTCTTCGGGTACTATCATCAGCGCGGCGCTCTCTCTCACGAGGGTTCGTAATCGCGGATCCATCCTAGCCAGTTCGGGATCGCTGCACAGCTGTCCGAGGGCGTTCATGAAAGGTGGCCGCTCTTCCGCGAGTTTTCTCATGATCGCGAGCCTCCTCAGCACGTCCATGGTCACCCGATCGTTCGCCAGCGCCCGAGTGGACTTCTCGTCGCTGATCACCGACAACAAGCTGTTCGCCGTATCGGACATCCCCAAGGCTCGTGCCAGGCCCACCGCCTGAAGCAGCATCTCGCGAACGTCCGGCCCCTTGGCGTTCAGCAGCTCCTTCACGCGAATCTCGCTCGATTCTCGGACCGCTTGGACGATCGCCTTGTAGACCGTCTCCGCAGCCTCCTTCTCGGTCGCGACGTCCGCCACGTGCCGCGACACGTTCTCCAGGACGAGTGACACTAGCTCGGGATCGTTTTTCGAGACGGCTCGAAAGGCCGGGCCGATCAAGTCCGCGCCGTGCTCTTCTTCGAGAACCATCGATAGCTTGTCGAGCACGGCGTCCCTCCGCAACGGCTGGTCCGGACTCACAGTCGACTTGAGTATGTTCACTTTGCTGTTCTTGGTATCTAACAATTCCGACAATACGCTTTGACAAAAGGAACTACGATTCTGCGGGATTAAGAGAATTTTTAGGATTTCGTCCACTGACTGATCGACATCTCGATCAGTCTGACGTAACAGCATGTTGAATGATTCACTGATGGAGGAGTAGATGAAGTCTTGAGAATTGCTATTGTCCAATATTACTTGTTGATCGTCCGATATCGTAAGGACAGCTGCTGCGATTGCTGTCCTTATCATACCTCGAAGTGACACGACGTTATTGTCATTGTTTATTCTGCTTTCAGTTTCATTAACGGGTGATCGATTGCCGTTCGTCAACGTTATCGCATTTGCAGTATCTGAATTCTGTTGCTGTTGTTGCTGCTGCTGCAAAACAATGTTTCTCGCTAATTGCGCAATTGTCGACATAACTTGCGCCAACTTTATCGCTGTACCACCTTGCAGGCCCAACTTTGTCGTCGCCACGGCGAGGGCCTGCTCTAAGGCCACTGCCTTCGGATCCACGTCCACGTCCACCGTCGGCAGATTCGTCGCGACCTTTCGCCCCACGGACAATCCCGCCTCGGACAGCTCGCGCAGCATCTTAGCATCTATGCTGGTCTCGCCACGATGGCGAAAGCGCGGATTGTAGTGCATATGCTGCGGCCGTAGCAGTCGCAGCTCCTCGGGGGTAACCTCGAAGCCCTGTACGGAGAATTCCAGCTCGCCCTCGGGTGTATCAATGAGATCGGAGGCGACGAAACAAGGCCCCTCTTCCGTCTGCACGATTTGGCCCGGTACAAAGGTCACGCCCATTTCGCCGGCTTCCACCACGCGACCCGGTACAAATCTAGGTCCGTCCGGCGTGTCCACCACTTGTCCCGGCACGAATCTGGATCCCTCTTCCTCGGTGTAGATCACCTGACCGGGGATGAACGTCGGTCCTACCTTGGTGTCGACGATCTGACCCGGCACGAAACGCGGTCCGTCCGGCGTGTCTACCGTTTGACCGGGCACGAACTTGGGCCCGGTCCGGGTCTCCACTATTTGGCCAGGCACGAATTTCGGCCCGCTGCTGGTGTCGATCACCTGGCCCGGTACGAATTCCTCCCCTTTCTCTGTCGTGACTATTTGCCCCGGCAGGAAGCCGTCCTCGGTCATGACACCCGGTACGAAACGCGGCCCGTCCTTGTCGCCGGTGACCAGCTGACCGGGCACGATTTTTCGACCCTCCGGCAGTTTTTTCGCGTTCTCCGGGAAGAACTCGATACCCTTCTCCGTCTGCACCATGTGACCGAAGACCTCACGTTGCTGAAGAGTTGATATCGCACTCGCGGTCTTTGGATCCACAGGTATACCGACGGGACCGGCGTCTTGAAAGATCACCTCGTTGAACTTGCTCGCTGCGATGAAATCAAAGCCCTTTTCGGTGATGACGGTTCGTCCCGGACGGAATACTATACCTTCCGGAGTCTTCAGCACCTGGCCCTCCACAAACTTTTGACCCTTTGGAGTGTCCAGGGTCATTCCCGGCACGAATGTCGAGGTATCTTCCGTTTCTTTGGCAACGCCAGGGACAAAATGCATCTCGCCCGACTTCGTGGTCACGTATTGGCCCGGAACGAACTGCGGGCCTTCGGCCGTTAGCAGTGTCTGTCCAGGAACGAATTTGGACTCGCCGCTCGGCGATTCGACGCACTGGCCTGGCACAAATTCGTGCCTGCCGTTGATCTGCACATTCTGACCCGGCACGAAAATCGGCTCACCGCGATAATCCGTGACTGTCTGGCCTGCCATGAAACGTACCCCGTCCGGGGTGACCACGGTCTGACCTGCGACGAAAGTACCGTTTGCTATCACTTGACCAGCTACGAATTTTGGACCCTCTTCCGTCAAAACGGTCTGACCCTCGACAAACTTGCTCCCCTCGCTCGTATGGAGCGTCTGGCCTTGTACAAAACGCTCGCCTCGCTCCGTCGTTAGGGTCTGCCCGGCGACAAACACCGGCGTCCTCGCCCCGTCCGGCTCGTTTACAGTGACGATCTGTCCGGGAACCAAGAGAGGACCGTCAGGCGTATTAAGAGTTAATCCAGGAACGAAAGTGGGACCTTGAGGCGTCTGCAAGGTTTGGCCGGGGACGAAAACAGCGCCGGAAGGTGTGTGCACCGTTTGGCCAGCGACAAATCTCTCCACTGATTTGATATCCAGCTTGAGACCCTTAACGTTGTGCATCGTGGTTTTTTTCCCGGCGGGCAGGTTTCGCACTAACTCGGGTATTTCCTCCATCTTAGGCAGACATTCTAACGCCTGTTCTCCAGCCTGTAGGAGTTTCTCCGTCACGTTCGCGCTCCCTTTGAGCTCGTTCCGCGAGATACTTCGAATCGCGCTCTGCAGCGTAATGTCCGGCTTCGCGATTAAAGGTGTCAGCGGCTTGGAGATCGCGATCGCTTCGAAACCACCCACGGATTCGGATATGGGACTGGCGTATAAAATCGGTTCTTGGTCTATGATTTGTGGCTCGGCCATTACGGGTATCGGTATTTTTTCGATCACCGGCACGCCGGCTGGCTTCTTCGCGTTGTCCTGCAACGAATTCCAGTCTAATACGTTAGAAATTGGCTTCGTTGCGTCCTCGAGAATGTTCGACATGTTCGCGATGTCGAATGATTTGAGTCTCGCTTGTTCCGCATTCACGTGCCTCCAGTCTTCCGCTGTTTCCTCCTTGACCTCTTCTTTGATGCTTCTTAGCTTAAGCTGCTTGGTACGTTGCAGCTCTTCCTCGTCGGCTGCCCTCTCCTTCTCCTCAAAGAACTTTTTCGCGTAATTCAGCGCGGTTTGCTTCTTCCTCTTTCGTTTCCTAGCCTCGGCCTCCAGCTTTGCCCGTTCCTTCAGCACCTCCTCTCGCGGTCCCATGCCGTCATAAAGATTCTCGAAATCCACCAGATTTTTAAAATCCACGGATACGTTCTTGCCCTGCTTCAGCCTTAGCAAAACGGTGTCGCAATCCCTCGACAGCATCACGTCCTTGACGTCTCCGTCCCTGACAGCGGCTTCCAATTTCGCCGGGAACACGAGGCTGCATCTTCGCTCCTCCACCGTGTACACGAACTTCTCCGCTTCCTCGATCGGCGTTTGCTTCGCGTTCAGAAGCTCTCGCAGAGCACGTTGCTGTTCGCCCTCGCCCTCCAGGATCGGGAAGACGTAACGATAATCCTTGAGCACCACGTGCCGCTTCTTCTCGCCGACGATCAGACCGGCCGTGTAGTGGTGCGGGCCGAGGCCCGACGCGTTCGTCGTGATCTTGCATTTCGATTTGTCCTGAGCGTGCGCGCCCAGCAGCACCGGAATGTAATGATGGGTCGGTAGGCCGTAGGACTTGCCGGTGATACGGCAGAATCGCTTCGCATCCGCTGGACTTATGGGCGGTAGAAGCGGAAAGTAGTTCGGCCTGGGAAGACCCCGACTTTTACCCGTGATCCTGCAGAAGGACATTGTCTTCTACCGAGATAATTTATTCGACGCTTGGTGAGGTCATTAGTGACACTTTGGTGATTTCTTACGATTGCAAATGTTATCACATGGATTTCTGAATCAATTCTGGAGATAGACGATGGTTTATTCTTGATTGTATTGAATGCATCATGATTCTGTGAGATTATTCTTTTCAATCGTGCTCTTCCACGATGACTCGAGATTATTAGTGGTGTTCTTTGCGATTTTAAGTATGTCGATATTGTCAAGTTTCTAAGATTTCGGCTGGTTCAGATTCATCTAAATTCGCGACGAGCTCACAAATCGTGTAAATCATTAGTCATTGGTCTCAGGAGCGCGCTACGAAAGCTCGTGTCTTAACAAAACTCAGAACAAAGGTCGATTTATACCGCTTCCTTTTTCAGAAATTAATGTCCAATCGCGTTATTTATGCCGTCAACGAGACCGTTTGCCGGCGACACGGACAAATGGACATCAGCTCGAAACTTAGTATCCACACGATAAAAATCATGCTTTCAATCATTTATACGCATCGCCGCGCCGTCTCGCCCCCGCCGCGATATCATCCGTTGAATTCCGTTTCGACCTCTTTTGTCGATTCATCAATATGTGTCTCGATTTCGCGATTGTATAACTTCTTGCACACAATTATCTCCTCTTTTGTTGAATAAGATATTTAATTTAGACCACGGCGTATGGTCGATACTTCTCGTTATAAATCTTTGTAATTGATATGGAAAGTTGATTACAGTTTTATCGTTTTATGAAAAAAATTAACTTTAGATTATTTAAATTATCTATCACCATGTCGCTGAAGACAGATAAATCGGCTGAAAGTAGAGCCGAAACGTACGACTTATAATTTGTATTAATTTATTAATTAAATGTGACGCAGTTAACTCATTCACAATTAACCGCGTTTGACTCTCAAAGCCTAGAGAGGGCTTTTTTTATTACTCGTTAATTTTAGTATATCGACAGTCTTTAATTAATTAATCATTTACATATTTAAAAAGAAATTTGTCTTGCTACCTGAGCTTACATCTGCTCAATATTATTTATGCTCTCTCTTCTCAGAACGGGCTTTTAACCATTTGACATTTTAACTTTCGATTGCTTAATACCTAGCACACGCGTCACCTGTGAACTGACATTATATTATAGAGGATTTCACGGTTTGCTTTTCATATTTATAGCTTTGAAAGAAATACTTTTTGTCATTACATATTACGAACTGCAGTCTTGATTTCTCAATTAGTCCACTCATTAGTTCCGCATATGCATATTTATGCAGGCGCGATTTAATAATAGTTCTTTAAAAGTAATAGAAAATGTGTAAATTTTTGTAAAAAAAATTAATAATCTTCAGTATTTGCACAGAAATTTTTTCAACCCCTCTCGCGAAGCAAAAGTTCTTTCCACACGTACACATAAATTTCTTTCTAAACATTGATTTTCGAAATAACTTTGATCTATCTCGTTTCGTCGATAAAAATAACAAATTTTTTTTTTCTCATATATCGTTTCTTCTTCCGCGAAAATCAGTTTTATTCATTTATTCCCGTCTATTATACGTATTCGATGTCATTCGGTTCTCGTTCCAGTGCAATCCAGTGCATCGCGTTCTCCATTATTCCCATATAATCTTTATCGGTTCCGTAGCTAATCCCGTTCGTGCTAATCACCGAGCAAAATATTATCACACACACTACACCGGTCACATCGTTCGGCTTTTCGCGAGATGCCGTCCTCCCGAAAGGTATATCGGCGATAGGCGGCGAAAGCGAGACTACTCTCTGCGTACGAAGTGGCTAAGAGCCGTTTGCACGGCGAGTCTCACTCTCGGCTCCCACGACCAGAAATAGCCTACCCTTCTTACACTTCTCCAATACATCTTTAGAACGGAGTACACGGACCCGGATCTCCGTAAAGTCGCGCATGGCCCATACCCGGGTTTTCGGCGCTCGGGACAGTTCGCACGTGAAAGTTTTTCGCGTCGCGAGAGCCACGAGCTTTCCCGCAGATTCGGTAATAATCGTTCCGAATCTGCATTGGCATTTTTAACGGAACAGATGTCATCAGAATTACGATTAAAATTAATAATCTGCATGGTTATAATTATAATTATACTGTGCCACTGATTGCTCAAAGAATATTTCTTTTTTATATTTTTATAATATAATTTAGAACTTATTCCTATGTCTTCGTTGTAAATTTAATGACGTAAATTTTAATAATTAAATCTAATTGCTTGATTTTCTGAATAATAACGGTGCACCAAGTGGAATTTTATTTTAAACACATCTTTCACATCGGCAGGCGCGAATTCCGGCAATAAATCGTAAAATTCTTGACACAATGTTCGTTTAAAAAAAGCAAGAGACGGTTTGCTCTGGATGGTTAAGCCCCTCGTAAACAAGTGCGCGGACGCTTTGTTGGCAATGCCGAGCGGGATGGGTGCGATAAAGCTTTACAATGAAAAACGATGAGAATGAGCGACGGCGCTTAAACTTAAACGTTCATTCGGTGCCAGTTTGCTGGCAGACGAAGGAAAAATTGCGCGAGCATCCATGCAGAATGCGCTTGCATATTTTTATGTGCCGAGCGAGCAATTTTCCGTGCGCGACTTAATGGACCGAAGCTACTTCAACGTTTTGTTCGCGGTCGTTCGCGGTGATTTACGACAACTGTTAGCTTTCTCAGGCAGGAAGCCGAGCGAACCGCGTTCAACAAGGTGCAAGGTCAAAATCTACTGATTTATGAAAGAGCGCTATTCTATCGTGATGCACGAGCGGATCAATCTTCAGTGAAATGTTGAATTTAATCCCGGAGAAGAGAAACAAAGTCATTTATCAGCGTGAAATTTAAATAAATATAACATTTGTGATTAACTTCTGTTGACAATATTAAAATAAGAGTTCAAAGATATCTAAAAATTGTGTAAACTAAACGTCGATTGCAGAAATTGATGAAGCAGACAATTGATTATAAAAATCATATTAACCACGTAACTGATGAGTTATTTTGTATTCTCATCTGTTCTTTCTCTCGAAATCAAAAGATTTCGGAAGATCCCCTTGGATAATTATGGACGACGAGGCGCCAGACGCGTGCATCTCGTGGGTGGAATTCGCGATCGCTCGTATAACTCACTGACGACCGATAAACGCATCTGGCTGTTGTTGAAGCTGCACGACGCGAAAGGCGGCCAAAAATAGATCGGGAAATAAAAACCGACCACCTCCCAGTGTCGGGCAATTGCCTCGCGTGTAAATGTAAATTGTATAAACCCTTCCGGACTTTGTTCTCAGTTTGCATTAAAAATAGTTCATCCTTCACTCTCCATTTCCAGAAATATCTCATTAAGACGATAGGGTGAAATATGTAGTAAAAATAACAGTACGTATTATAAAAAGTTTCCCTTACAGCTGAAATTTAATATTGTAAGTAATTATTTGGTTAATAATTAATTACTTATTTTGAGTATTAAAAGCACTGTTTTTCTCCCGACTGCTGCCAACCTTCGGTTGTTAATGTTTTTAATACTCAAAATAAGTAAAATTAATCACCAGCCAAATAATCACTTACAGTATTAAATTTCTGTAAGGGTTAATATAGGAAAAAGGATGTAAAACAAGTTAAAATAAGCTATATTTTTTTCTCCTGATTTCTCTCTACAAATGCCTCGTGTAAGCAGTAAAAACATATATGACGTAATGATAATAATATAATTGTACATGTTATAACAGAAAGAAATTGCACGATCAATTATAGAAGCCAAAGCCTATTAGGGTGTTGAGCAGGTATTTTGGTGCGGCGTTGCGAGAACGAAACATTACTCCGAGAAACGTGAAACGCGCCGACATAATGCATCCCTTTGTGTATGCATCGCGCGAAGGAGAACGTTCTTAAAAAGATCGCCGAGAGAAAGGCGATAGGCAAAAAGGAGAGGACAACGCGCGAAAAGACGAAAGACACGCGCGCATATCGCGCGAGTGCTCGAAATGGCGGTGTGTAGGCTACGGCTCTTGGCAACGAATCAGGTATTCCATCTACCTCTGTCATGCACCCCGTCTTCGGTCTCCTCTCGCTCACGGTGGTTTCCAGATTTTTCCGACGGATCGACGCGACGACGCGACGTGTCAAAAAAGATGCTGCCGTTGTCAAGGACATGTCAACCACGCGAGCTGAATGAAACTCACGTAGTCGAAAAGCTCCAAGCACAGTGTACACCTTCATATATTACCTCTTTATTACTTAACGAAGTACGTTCCAAAATCTGTCTATATAAAATATGTTTAATAATTATAATAACAATTATATAAATTTTTACATATATCTTCATTTCCCGTGTATGTAGATATAGCATGAAGATATACCTTCACTAGCGATAGTATCGACGCGCTAACATTGAGTTGCATGTATTATTAATTGCCTTTTGGGCAGTTATTCAAAGATCTTTAGTATTTGCGTGTTTTACGAGATAGTCCATCAAATGTAGCATTACTCACTGTGATAAATGTTATTTGTTTCGGTTTCAGATATTTAACGTCAAACCTCATGGTGCATATCGCATAAAGCATTTTCTGTCATCTAACTAAACATTGATGTTTTTTAACTGTTTTATTAACGTTAATTAATATAAGCATTCTTCATTTCTTTCAGTTGTACTTCACTCGTCTTCACTTATCCATGATCATTTTTTTCTCTTCCTTTTTGGAAATAGAATAATATGGCTGTTTTATCTTAAATGCAGAAAATATAATAAAGTATAAAAGTACAACTGAGAAAAATGGAAACCGTTTCTCTTCGTGATTATAATACTCACTCTGCCCGTTAAACGTACGACTCCTTCGGTTACTTGTCGTTGAATTGTCGTTCTGCTGGCAGTGGTACGGGATAACTCCGAAAATTCTCCAGAAACGATACAACAAACGATATATGATACAATATATATATAAAAAAGTATCAGTATTTAAATATCTTTATAACAAATCATAAAATTTTAACGTTGTAATTCAAAGTTTTTGATATAAAAAATCAAATTTGAAATATTTCACAATGTCGAATATTCAAGTACAATAAGTTTTACTTATATTTTTAAAGCGTAATATATATTTACATTTAATTACAGTTAATTATTACTGAATGCAGACAAAATTGATTGGTTTAAGTTTGCTTATTCAGCACGTAATAATAATTAAAGAAATAGTGTGCAAGTAGAAACTTGCACATTGCTTCCTCATAGTTTTTAAATGTGCAAGTAGAAACTCTTTTCGTAACATGCAGAAGCACAATAAATATTACACACCTTTTTTTCTTTTGGATGTAGTACTCATTCGCGAATTAAATGCCATTGTTGTGTGTTCAATGTTACATTATTATTCTGAAACAAATATAAATAAAGGCTGATACAATTTTAGCTTTACTTAAATTAATTCTGTTGCATATTAATTGTAATGTATTAATAGATGGAACATAGCAAATATGTGTACATTGTTGCAATAATTATTTTAAAAATAATAATTTATATACATATATAACAATATAAATCTTTTACATATTAAAAAAATATTATTTTATTTATATGTATATCTATAAATGCTGATGTATATCATAGCGATACTGAGACATCTTAAAACCATAAACGCATCGTTTTGCGAAATGTACTCCAGATAAATTTCAAAAAAGCTCGCAAGTTCTTGAAGTTCTCTCTTTCGAGCAGTAGGTAACTTATCCACATTAAAGAGCCGAGGAAACATAGCAAATTTATCCACGGAAATTTTCCAAATTATCATCAATCGCACTGTCTAGTATCTGTTTAAATCCACATTCAAAATGAAGAGTATAGTAAAACCTGCGATAGTTGCCAACTAAAAGTCAAGCTATAGATTGACTATAATTTACAGGCAAGATAAAATCTTTCTAACACATTGAGAAAGCATAGCTCTGTTAGTAGGGGAGACCGGGGCTAAGCCGACACTATTTTTTCAAAGGCAATTTTTAATATTTAATTAAAATTTTTAGGCAAATTCAATGATATATATTTAAAGAGTGTTTCTTCAGGTACAAAATTGATTCAGGAAGTTTTGCTGTACGTCGCTTTGTTTTGCCGCCAGGAAAGGAAAAGTGACGCGAAGACAAATTTTCGAATTGAAAAATGACGGGGCGAACTCGACACCCCGCCGGGGCAAACTCAACACTTTGTTTGATCGACATAATTTGATCTGAAACTTATTTTTTTATTGTTTAAAAATAAAAATACATTGTTTATCAAATGAAAAGACATTGTGTATTAGAAACAAGAAGTCGGAATAAAGTAAACAATTATTTAAAATAATGAGAAAAAAAAAGATTAAACTTTTAATTATCTTTTTCTGAACTGTCTGAAAAACAATTTATACACGTTTAAACACACAATTTAAACTCGCGATCAGATGTGCGCACACATTTGTCATGAGCCATACGGTTGCATAAGATGCATTGTTTGTTATTAGAAGCTAATGAAATGTTTTCCGAACACACGCAACAGATGTTCCTTAAATCGTCATCGGAATCGGACGAAACAGTGACCTTTTTGCGATAATGTCACTTTAGGTTAGTGTCGTCTTTGCCCCGGTGGCGTCGTGTCGACTTAGCCCCGAACGTCGTTTTTTACTTTGTTACTCCAAAAATATATAAATTTTGAAAATATGCAAAAATTATTATCGGATTCGTATAAAGCATCGAATTTCCCATAAAAATCACTTACCGGTAGATTCGCAAGAGTAAAGCTCGATGAAAGAGTAGACATTTTCAAGAGATCAGAAAAATTACTTTTCACTATCAAAAACACTTATGTCGCGTTAAAAATTACACTATAACTCAGAATGTTACCAAATTCCGTTGATAATACTGGCACATAAAGACGCATTTACAGTAGCAAAGGCAAGTTTTTGCGATAGATTTAAATTGGCAAAAAGCCTAGTGTCAAGTTCGCCCCGCTGTCGGCTTAGCCCCGGTCTCCCCTATCTCAATTTATTTCAACTATAAATTGCACAATGCATACGTGAAGAAATAAACAACATAATAGTTTTAAACAAAGCACACATAGCAAATTTTTTCTACTTTCAATTGTTCGTTTCTCAGGGACTAATAGTGCTATACGATGTTTTAAAATTCAAATATAGACGGTCTCAAAGAATTTTTCCTTAAAATTATAGGTGGGGATTAAAGATAGATATAAATATTTAAAAGAAGGAAAGATTATAGACGGGGATTTCTCTCTTTCTCGCGGCGTGGAGAATCTCGGCGTTTGCAACAGTCCTTGATTCAGTCATCGAGTGCGGTAATTCATTAGCATTAATAGCCGGAGCCAGTCACGATAAGTCGTGCGTAAGCGCGAATGATTAAAGTAAGCGTCTCAGTGGATCAACCTTTGGTTTGAGAGATCCGAGATCTATTTCCGACACGCGGAGAGTCGTAGCCGTTCGTCGCGATTGGCTGACTCCATCGGCTCGTCGCGGTGTTGGCCGCATTTTCATCTGTTTCAGCCGTTAATCGGGTCACTTCCGCTATTCGATATTCGCATCACGGGAGTGAGCCACTGAATCGCGGGATCGATGCGCGAGGATGATTCATCCTTTTGGGGAAAGACGCGCGTCGGATCGTTACTTTGATTTAATCTCAATTTTTAATTTTTGAAATACGTATTCCTCATTGTCGTCAATTTTTATATATCAATTTACAACATTTTAAATTAATATCTACAAAAATTATTTATAGTGTCGTAATTATACGTCCAATTTCCATTATCTCAATTGCGATCGTTGACGCAACGAAGGCGTGCTCTAATTCCCGATCTTCCCGAACGTTTTCACTGTAATGAAAATATACTGGCCTTGTGTTAGTGGACGATACACTCGCTACTTCACGTGGCCTCAACACATGGCCCAAGATATCGTAGGAAAAGAGATTTCCTTCTCGAATGCAGGTCGCGATCAAAAATTAGCAGTTTACGCGGTTACTCCTGTGCAGTGTTTTGATTAAAACCGAAAGATAAATGTTACATCTCCGAATAACAATAAATAAGTTTGTTTCTCCAACGATTTGTCGATTAATGGAAACAATATTTAAAGACTGATAAAATCAAATTATAATTCCCTTAGTGTTAATTGCTACAAAAAAATTTAACAAGCCAAGAAGGTTCTAAATTTCACTTATTATCTAATGCATTCGAATATCAATGCATTGGCTTGCTTGGAGCTGTACAGTAAAAGTAATTAATTACATCATCAGCTTCCATTGTCCTCTGCAAAGTAAACCGAGTTTGGTTCGCCCCGATTTTGCTAAGTGAAATCTATGCGCAAATTCCGAGAGTGTTGGCGAGTATGTATATAGCTCTGTTTACACGAAACTAAAAACTTGGCCTTCCTACGGTTACATTCACTGGATGCTTGACTCTGGGAAACCGTGCCAGGAAAATAGTGCAGCTATTTTATGAAGCACCTTGAGAACGACTACAGCTATGCAGAAATTTATTCGGCCAGAAATTTCATGCTGTATTATTCACTATCGCAGCGGTTGGCCGTCTCATTGTTTCGCTCGCGACAAGAATTCGTACTCTCGATAATCTTTTTGGGGTTTAGCCGGAGATATTTTGCAAATATTTACACGTAATGTGTCGTATAATTATAAAAAAATCGCAAAATATATTTGCATAATAAATAATCAACTCATAATCATATAACTTTATCCAGCTGATAACGAGAGGGTGAATTGATTATATAAACGCCACTATATATATATACGAGATAATATTAAAATTAAAATTAAAATTCCAAAAAATCTTGTATACTTTATTTTTTAATTAACAGAATCTATATCGATTAACAGAATTACGTATCTTTTTGCTTTAAGAAAATATGGAACATAAGTCGTTCTAATAAAACGAGCTGTTTGGTTATTTAAGTGTGATATTTTGGAAACTCGAACCGACACGAACAGGCGTTTGCTTGACGGCGACACCGGGTTCCAGACCTGAATTAATTAGCCATGTTTATTAATCCGTATCTGTCTCGTTGAAGCGAAATATCTGCTTGTACGTCTTCACGACAGAGCTCGACCAGAAAAACTACCGATCGTCGCGAAATTCGTTACATGCTTCCGCGCGACAGAATTGTGGTCAGTATTTTATACCTGTCATTTAAAACAAATCGAGCAGTCCGATGAACAAATGCATGCATCATAACATTGCTATTGTCACCATCAAAATGTCAATTTCGTACGTAATTTGCTGCAATTTTCATGATTGTTACGCGACCGTTACTTTTCTTCTCACAAAGATAAGCACGCATATCAATCCAGAATTATAATTCCGGTAAATTCAAATCTCGACATTATAAGAAGAGTATAATATTAATATGATATTCAGTGTCGACAAAGAAGTTTTTCTTCATGACGTCAATTATCAATCACATACTTTATTCCAATTGTTATTTTTGCACTTGCTCGACGTGAAGACATATGTAGATTGTTTCCGTATGTTTATAATATCTACAGCAAGGATCAAACCTTGAATAAAGTTACATCGATTGTTCGATAATGACACTGATCATTAAAGATTACGACGGCCATACTCATAATAATCTAATGATCTATTTCTCTCGTACTTGCACACAAACATATACATAACTCGATAACATATACATACTTCGATAACATATACATAACTCGATAACATATACATACTTCCGCTCACAGCAGAATATACATGTCCAACCTGGAACACAGGGTGAGTTGGACAGGGGCACGGTGACGATACCCCCCGAAGAAACGGAACGAAAGATGATGGCTTGACTTATCGAATGAGCTCTACATCGGAATCGGCACCTTAACGCTAACGTTCGACACTTGCACAACACACTCGCGCAAAAATAGCACCAACGAGCTGAGCTGACACGGGACGGACGGGAGAAAGAAGAAGAGGCAACGGTCAGAAAGGGAAACGCAATCAGGGGAGAAAGAAGAAGTGAGCTGTCCCAGGGAGAAGGGGAGAAGAGAAAGAGGAGAGAGAGCTGTGCACTGACCTCCAGGACCTTCGAGACTGCCTCGGCTCTCACTTACCAACCCTCGGATTATCGGCTTTAGCACGTAAAAGGAAAACGCAATCGGATTACGTATACGAGATACGGTGGTCTTCCTCCGTCGATCCCCGATCGACGTCGCCGAGTCGCTCGCTCGCTCGCCACTTCGGCTACCTAGGAATCCCCGAATAAATCGCCCGAGCCAGTGAGGAAGCCAGCCGACGGCTATCTCGAGACTGCTACCAATGCCAGCGACAACGCGTTTCGATGCCCGAGCGCAATTTCTTCTTCTTCTTCTCTTCTCTTCTCTACCTCCGCGTCGCCATCGATAGCGTCCTCGATGTGCTGCTCCGAATCGCTCCCATCTTCTCTTTCTCCTTTAAATGCGATCCCTCGATTATATCCTTCGCACATCGAGTCCTGTGACATGATGAAATTCCTCCTATTTTTGAATGGAGCTACATTTGAGATGAAGTCATTGCCCGATTAAGGCCTCTTCTGCGCTAATTGTAGAGTGTGAGTTAAACAGTATGCACATCAATATATCTATGTACAAGTTAACATTAAAGATGTTTAGTAATCCGCAAATTTCTTCCGATGCTCTTTTCTGAAAATGTCTTTACACAGTTTATTGTTATATTTTATTTTTCAAGTATAAGAAATGCGAAAATTATAAGGTTAAATTTTACAACAAAATACATTAAAAAAACAGATATTTTTATTTAAAAAAAGATAGGAGAAAATAAGAAGAGGAGGTCGAACATACGAAATATGTATTAATATTTTTCACAATAAATTAAATTATTTAAATAGAGAGGATGCTTATATATATAAGCATCAAAATTACATTTCAATTTAGAAGGAAACCCCTACCCATAATCAAAACGTCTTGACGATTAATTTGACCAAAACCAATGATCGTATTATATTGTCATAATGATTATGGTAGCCAATTAGGCTGATTAAAAAATCTTAACTGCTAATTAGGTTATTTACTGGTTAAATTAATGTTACTTATTTACTTAATTTAATGTCGTTTAAATATTAATTATCGTGGAAAAAGTGTTGTAACTAACAAGAATCAAACGTAAGATAATATTTTGATGGAAAAACATTGCAGTTTAAAAATATTGAAAATAATTAAAATAATTAAACTAATGGTTTATATTTCTTTAGTCGTAATTTTTAAAGATTGGAATTATTCCGAAGCTATGAACAAAACAAGAAGCTAAATTCAATGTGAGAACGCCTTCAACGCAATGAAGAGGTCCCAACAAAACGAGATCGGCGAGAAGAAAGCATCATTCACGTGTCGCGATTATCGATCACAAATTTTTATCTACACATCTATCGATGCGGTTATGATGAGAAACGAAAAGAATTGTGCAATTTCTCGGTTACGCCGATGAAGCGCAAAGGCGTAAGGCTCAAACTACAATTAACACATAAATCTCGAATTTAAAAAAACAGGAGAAGGAAAAGAGATTTTCTCGTTAGAATAGTAAATGCTCCGTAAATGATACCAAGGAACACAAGCAAACGCTACAGGTATTTTTGGTACACGTCTTTGGCAGGTATTTGCCAATTTTATTACAATACAATACATGTACACAAAGGCTTTTCTTTATGATTACGCAGATTCGTCATGATAATACCATTATTACTCAGAATAATTTGTGATGACGTGTCTGTCGTGCAATCGATTGTCCCGCCTGCAAAGGATTTTTTCCGCGCGCAGGACAATAATACATGCAGGAAGGCAGCGATGGTGAAAAGATCGAATTTGGACGAGCAAGCTCCTGATAAAAGATTCGACAAAAACATAGATTTGAAAGCTACGTCTTACGATCCTGAACGAGAAGAAATTAGATTTTTAGCGCAGAAATTGGCGAACGAGGCACTTGGATCGCCGCAATTACAACGTGATATAAAAAAGTTGGGAAATCTAAACGAAACTGTACGTAATCATTCGAAGGGGATAAAAGGTTTACCGTTAAATCGAATGAAAAGCGTGCTTGAACCAACAGTAAGCAAGAGAAAGCTGAAGAAATTGTTGAATCGTAAAGGAAAAGGGAAGCGAAAAAGAGATAAACGCAAACACGGACAGCACGAAGAACATCCTTGGTCACGCAAGCAAACTCATATTAAGGTGAGTAGAGAAAAGATTTTATTACTCGAGAATTCTAAAATGCCAAGATATTCTTCCACGTAAATCTCAATTTAATTTTTAACATTTATTGCTTAGAAGAAACGACGGAAAATAAATATACCTATTAATTATGGAGTAAAGCAAAATGCTGTAAATAAAGATACATTAAGTTCAATGACTAAAAGTAATGTTGCTAAACAAAACTTTAGAAGTGAAAATGACGGTCACTTAATCACGCAATCGGGACGAAGATATCGAAAAATTAATGGAATGCAGTTAGACAAGATGATCAAACGCTTAACGAAGTATTCTAAAAAGAATTCCGACGATCAAGGAGACGAATATTCCGAGTATTATAACAACTACAGTGACGACCAACCAATTAAAACGCAATCAAAAGGAAATGAAACAGAGATTGAAAGTGATAGAATCGTCAGACAAACCTCAAACGGTTCTGTCAGCAATTTATTCAAAAATCTTTCGCGATTTAAACAGCAATTCACAGACGGAGATTCTTACGACAAGGATTTAACTTACGACTATGAATCGTTGAAACCTTGGGAAACCGGTCGTTTTGCTCAGGCAAATGAAGATAACGCTGTCGATTATACATCTACGTACTTGCCGATACTGTCCGATCAGAAAATCAATCCAGAAGGTCTGTACTATATTCCCGGGGTAACTCAGAAGGATTCGGCGTTTAATCAGTTTCAAATATCGAACATCGATCGGCCTAAAGAAAGCATACATATCAGTGGGATAGAATCCCCTACTGAGAATTTTATCAACCCGGATATTGATCTAGCGGAGATTCTTACAACCAGTGCGAATACCATTTTCAGTCCGCAAATCGAGTTCGAACAGATTCCTAGCGACGTGTTGCAATATCAGAATAAGCTGAGCGTTCCTCGTCTGTATTCGAATTTAAGTATTGCACCAGAGATAAGCAAACCTGAGGAAGTGCAAGTGCTTTATTCCGGTGCTTCGATAGATGTGCCGCACATCCTTCGCAAAATTCCAGGCACTTCGAATGTATATGTCGCCGAGAAGGCTGTTGGAGCTGCAGTAGCGCCTTTAGCAAACGATTATGTTTATCCTGTCATTCCCACGAGACAAACCATGCACAAAGTTATCGATCACGCACCAGTTTTTTCTCAATCACCTGTCAATCGACCGATAGAACATATCTTAATTCCCGATCGAGAAAATATTCCATATATCAAGCAGAGTTGGTACAATGACGGCCAGAGGCAAGCATTGGTTCAGGAAGATCGTAAAGCGAAACAGAAAGCGGCCCGAATTATCCACAAACAATTCCAAGACAATGAAAGCGCAAATGAAAAATCGACGAGCGATAATCTCGCGCCCGTGATTGCGGCGAAGGCAACAGAAAAGATTCAACGTGCGAATGTCTCTGCGACATTAAATGAAACTAAGGAAGTCGCCAACCAGATATTAGAGAAGATTGTCGACGAATTGGAGGAAATTAAATCAAATAGAGCCACTGAAAATGAACAAATAGAAGGTCATTGCATAATCTTAATTTGCTCTAATATATTAAATTATAATTTGACATTTAATTAGTAAGCTATACTTGGCATCAAATATCAAAAAAATTTTTCTTTGAAAATTTTAACTATAGTTTGTAACTTTCTCTGAGAAAAAATTAAATCGCTTCCTAACTGACTCTATTGAGAAAATTAAAGTTTAAGTTTTATTTCCGGAATCTATGAGAACGTAATGTTAAAGTAAAATATTACTGAACAATAATTTGAACAAATCTTCATCCCTGATCAGGTTTACCTTGCAAGATATCGGGTTCGTGGGTAACTACCCAGGGTGGAGTGCGGATCGACATGAAAGTTACTAATCGCACCATAAACGTGACCCTCGCGAAATTGTCGCCTCCGCCCGCTCATCAAGGTTTACTGGATCCCACTTGGAACCTGACCGGATACGCGCCGTTCGCAGTGGGTGGACCGTTTTCATTGCTCGCCATTGACAATCACACGAAGTCCCTGGCGGTGTTTGCAGGTACGATACTCGACCGAGTAAATTAAATCTTCCTGAGGGATGTTACACGCGAGGAACCAGTCGAAAATTTTAAAAAAAGATCTACGATGATATAGGTGCGTGCAGAGTGTGCCAGGGTATCGACACAATAGTGGGTGTTTGGTCGATCGCACGTCGCCCGCAGGATTGCAGAGAGTTTCAAATAGCTACAAATATCTACAACGATATATTTCGCCGGACTAGACTGTCGTCAGAAATGAAAAAGCAACACCGAGAGATCGTGCGATTGTTTCAGAAAGATAACAGGGACAACGGAAACGCCACCGAGATCTCGACGAATAATTCAGTACAGCAAAATAGCACGCTGCAACAGCAAAATAACACACTGCATGAATATAAAGCAGAAAAGAAAAAAATTTAGATATCTCAACGAAGATATGAAGAGACGATGGAATGAAAATCAACACAAATCGAAAAATTCAGCACCCTTGCTGAAAATATAAAATCTCTTGCAACAATAATTTATATAAGAATTAGTGCGAGCTTTGTGTTCTTCAAAGATTAATTAATGTATCAATATATATATGACATCACAACGTGTAATTTAATATTCTGCAAAAGAAAATATATCTATATTTTGAACAAACAAAAAAATACGTATATCCTTATCTATTATGTATACTTCATGTAAAAGAAGTTTTAACCGATTTAAAAAATACGAGGTCATTTCTCCGATTTGACGTAGAATTGCCCACGTACAATCGAGAACTAAAAAGTTGTAGTTTTCTGTTGAGTTTCGGAGATCCTATTTATATTTAATATATCTAGCTATTATGTCAGCAATTACCAAATTCTTTTAACATTTTAATATATTTGACATCTCGTTTGTCTGCTTTTATAATGAATCACTGCGTAAGCCATGTGCATTGGTGCTAATCCACTTCAAATAGAATGCGTTCCAAAACTGACTACTAACGGGCTACGGGCGGATTATCTTGCAAACACAATAAAACTAAATAAAACAGTTTTTACTTTTTTGGATATATTGAATTTTGATGTTTCATACAAATATAAAATAATAATGTAAAATAATAACTATTTTTGATTGGCCGGAAAGATATTTTTAACGTTTTTTTTTTGTCTTTATTGAAAGACGTCATAAAAGAGACGACGAAACGGTATCTTTTTTATGATGACTTTCTCAATAAGACTTTCACACATCTTTTTGCTTTGTCAAAAAAAAAAAAAAAAAAAAAATTTAAGAACTACATCTTTTAGTGTTTATAGGCGATTTTTGGCGTGACTCCTGGTATAAGCAACCAAAGGGTACCAAACTGCACCAGCCCCAATAGCAACCACCGATAGAAACTTTAGTATATGTACCAATAAACCAAACGATCGCCAAAAATCGCTTTATACATATACCTACTTGCGTCCTTCAATATCCCTTCCCTCTAACTAGTCTTTTTTTCGCTTTCCAGTAATTTACCTGAATCCTGGGGTTTGGACACTGTTATATATAGATCAGTAGGTTTGGATGTAACACGTCCATGTATTTCGTAGAAGTTGGTAGTCTAGTATATTATAATATAGCTGTGAGTGTGGACCCATACAGAAGTAGTGTGCTCACCAACCACGTATTCCATCATTTCTTCTCTTTCATGATTTTTTCACTTTATACAGAAAAAATCAAATCTGCCTTGCTGATATAAACAGTAAGTAGTATAAAAATCGACAGAAAAAAGTTTTTCTGATTAATTTTTCGGTTCAGTCTCGAGTTAAATTTCCGGTAATTCTCTTTATTCACTATGATCCTTTTAATGCGACTTATTGTTAGATCGCAATATAACCTAGCTGTATCAAACAATGAGATATAAGATACATTAAATAAATGAAAAAATACATTTTGAAAAATTTTAGTCACTTATTAGAAGCGCAAGCGTGAATGTAGCGAACGTAAACAATTAAAATTTTGCAATTTCCTTTTATTGGTGCTCGTGCACGCGGTGCACGCGTGTATGCCGTACATATGTTCTACTATCACATGATGGAACACTACCACGTGGTGGAATACACTGTAACGTGTATCGGAAAATGAGATAAAAGATATCTTTTTTTAACCCTTCGTGCGCCTGGTTTGGTTTGAAAGACCCACTAAATGTGCTTTTAAACAAATAACTTTGTAATCGGAAACGCTGGCGGCCTGAATGCTGCTGTTTACATGTCGCTCGGACCATTTTTATAAGTTTATGAAAACATAAACTAAATAATACTTTCAATAAAAATTTGATATTATGATTATACCAGGATATACTTATTTTCAAACTTTCGGGTCTGTCAGACCCACCAGTGCACCGCGTTAAAAAATTCACCAGGCACACGGAAGGTTAACTAAGATAAAAAATACATTTCGAAAAATCTTAAATCCATTCTATAATAGCCATAAAAGCTCAAAAATTGACTAACTGCATTCGATTATTACTTGTTACATCTACTCTCTTACACCTACAATCTAAATTTTGTAATTTTTTTGTTTTTTTCTTTGTGCTCGTGCACGTGGTGGTAGAAGAACACAGAGCTCGCAATATTTTAGATTTATAAAAAAACATTTTTCTATATAATAACAAAATTAAAAAACTGGTATTTTTCTTAAAATAATTAATTATTTAATAATGATATACATGCAGACTATGTAATAATGTCAGTACTATATAGCAATGTAAATAAAAGCAAGAAAAATTTAGATATAATTTTTACGCTATGATTATGAATATATAATATTATAATGCATTTTAGCATATTCTAAAAAAAAAGGATTATTATTCTCCATGTTTTTTGCCTCCTTTTAGAGAGAGAATATGACAACTTACAATCAATCTTTATATTGTGAGAGTTGTAGTCGATATCCCTATCAATCCCTATGTCGGCAGAGTATCCGTAGGAGAAGAGGATAGTGTTGGCTTTATCTATCAATTTGTAAAGAAAAGATTTGTTACTACTACAAATCACCAAAATCTGAGCACACTCGATACTGCCCCTGACATAATTGGGCCACCCAAATTTCAAAACTATGGACAACTATTTTATCCATCATATTTTTTTGGAGAAAAATATATCAAAGCAGTATGTGTATTTCTTAGTATTATCTGTTATTGTTCTGTACAAATTAATCGCTATCTATAAATTTATGTTACAAGATTTTCTACTATTTGACAAATTTTTATTTTCTAATATAAAAGACAAATGCGGATTTCACAAGGGATGTCAATATTACAATATCTCCATGTTGGCGAATCAGAGATTTTATTAGAAATGTTATTGATCTTATTATAATATCCCATTTACGGACGCAGATGACGAGCGAAAATACATATATTGGTATGTAATACTTGAATTGATAAATATAAGATATTGTTAGAAAAGATACGCTTTTGTTAAGAAGAGAGTATAATTATATTTTCTGTTTTGAAGATATTGAGTTTCACGAAGCTGTATATCCAATCAGAGTCTGTATTTACGAAATATATAATCCTGGAAAAGTAACTCAAATTTGGGCTCAAGATTCTATAAATAATCAGTGGTTTCAATTGTGGGAGAAGTCGTCTTATATTGTACCGGCGACATCAAGATTATTTTCACCACTCTTATCGCATCCGTGCAACTTTAAAACAAAAAAAACTCAGACTAATATTTGCGAAGAGTTCACCTTACACAAAGATAGATGCTGTGATGCTTATCGGTACATCAGATTTTGTTCGGGCGCGCAATAAACGCGCCGAACGAATCGCCGAATCCGTTCCGCGAGAACGCGAGATAATTACGAATGGCTTCGTTCAGCCCTTTAACTATGAGACGACCGGGGGGTTTCAGTTACCCGCGGACTCGATCGCTTGTTTGGAAGTTGAGTGGAAGGCCCAAAAGACAGCAATTGATTTATAATATATATGCTTTATTCGATATAGTAAAACAAAACTGACGAAACGCGAGGTATACAGAATTTATTAGTGCGACTACACTCGGCGCGCTGCGACTTGTAGTGTGAAGCGCGGTGTTACAAAGAGCGATTCTACCGAAACGCGGCTTTACAGACACGATAGACGGTATCGCGAATGCAATTGTCGCGGTGTGACGGAGTTTGCGAAACGCGGTCTTACGTCCGATGCCTACAGAGACGCAGTAGGTAGATATGGTAGGAAGCGAGGCACCGGGAATACGACAGCGAGAGGCTCGCTACGAGGCCGAGTGGGCTCGACCCCGCGGGATCGCGTTCGTCGGTTGGGTAGGCTGGAGTTCGGGGACACCTGAGAGCACTCACAGGGTTGCCAGATATTCGAAGTCTCAAAACGCCACTAGAGGTCACCCAAATCGCCAAAAAGCGCCAACTTTAAAATCGCCAAAAATCGCCAAAAAAAATTGAAAAATCGCCAAAAATATCGCCAAATCACCACTAATCACCAGCGGAAATGCGTTTTCTCGGTTCCTTCAAATATTTAAAGATTCAAACTAGCCGAAGCAGCCAGTACTAGCTAATAGGGACGGGCGAGATTGAAAAAAACATCGATCATTAAATCTAGACTAATATATATATTATTTTAAAAAAATTGTTATTAAGTAATAGTATTAATCCATATATAATAATATAATGGTCCATATTCTCAACTCAACTCTCTTTTAGCGATAAAAGCGCACTTTTATTTCTGAGATGATATAGTATACGTAACGTGATAGCATTTCAGATATAAATGCGCGCTTTTATCGACAAAAGAGTTGAAAATAATATGCCAACAAATATATACCAAACCTATACAAACAAAAAGGAAAACTATCAAGTTTTAACTCATCACAGTCTTTTTTATGTTTCAAACTAAGCTTCTTTATGTTTTAGACTTCAGCTTCGTCTTGAGATAAAGAGAATGAGAAAGAAATGATTCGGACACCGCGAGAAAAGACATGTGTTCTAAAAGGAAAAGTTTGAAAAAGCAAAAGAAAATTCTTGCAATTGTTACAAAAATTGAAATAGATAAAATAAAGTTTGAATATCTAATCTATTCATGTAAAATATGATTAATTTGTGTCTCTTTCGCAATGATCGAATGATGACTTTTTGCTATTTACAACATATCCGAGATAATGTCAATCATTTCATGAAGACTCTCATTTTCATTTTCTTCGCTATCGGAATTCGCGCATCTAGGTCCGGACGTTCCGGTTTTTGACTCATACATGAAACTTGATTTTTAAAACGATCGATCATTTCCGTTGAGGGTTGAAACGTTTTGCAACACTTCTCGTGCGCTTGAAAATGCTTCCGGATTGTGAGAAGAGATTGCAGCATCGAAGTACTCAGTTTATTCCGAATCCGTGTTTTTATCAGAGTGAGTGCTGAGAAAGCTCGTTCGACCACAGCGTTACTCGTAGGAATTCTAAGCATTTTTAACACCACTTCCGCCAGTTCTCGGAAAATAAATCGGCCGCAAGCATCGGTGTATTTATACACATCAGAGTGAGTTTAATCGGAGAATCTAGGGAGAATCACGTTAATTGGAGACTGTGATACCGGCCCCTAGCTGTGCAAGGGGCTTAACTAACGCAGGGAAAAACCTAACTAACACCCTAGGGTGCGTTCCGATTCCTCACCCGGGCGCTAAAAATCTATAGTGCACATAACATATACTATAGGATTTTTAGCACTCGGGTCTCGGGTGGGGAATTCGAACGCAGCCCTAATCAGTATGCAAAAATCGCCAAAATATCGCCAAGATGAATTGGAAAATCGCCAAAATATCGCCAAGTCGCCAACTGCAATTTTTCAACGCCAAATGGTCTTCAGAAATCGCCAATTTGGCGCAAAATCGCCAAATCGGAGCACCGGACCTCGTTTGGTGTGTCGCCCTAGGAAGTTGGATAGGGTAGGCTTCGTCGAAGGCAGCAGAGAGCCGGAGATAAGACGAAGTGCCGGCTCCTGTCGGAGCGCCGGCTTATATACCGCGGCGCGGCGGGTTTGTTGGAAGGGAGGCCGGCGGTCGGGCGAGCCGCGTGGGGATGCTGACGCGCGCTCGCCTTCGGCGCGGATCGGCTCCTTCCGGCGGTGCCGAACTAATCGAGCATTTCGCGTGAGAAGCGAACGAAACGTATATCGCAGTACATATAACGGTTAGATATAATTTTACATGACAAAATTGGGGGAATCCCCAACAGATTTGATCCTCTCTAGAAATCCTAACGAGAGTTTAAGTGATCTGTTAAAAAGAATTAACAGCATGTACACTCCACACCATGAGGAAGTTCATAATTTAACAGCAGATTTAAAAAGTGCACACTTGGATATAGTTCATTTGCAACAGAATTTTCTTGAATATTGCATTATTTTGTAAAAGGTATAATAATAGTTGATGTTAATAAGTATAATATTCAATATTTTTTTTATTTTTTTAATAAAAAATAATTTGTTCTGATGTTATTTGCAGTGATATGAGAAGGATTACTTATAAGAGTAATTTGAAGCACAAAAAGGTGTCTCAAGAGATAATACCTGGTTATGTGCAACCTCTTGAACAAAAATACTCGCGTCATATTTTATTAGAGAGTGATTTAAATTGGGCAAAGCAGATAAAACTCTCTTCGGATGATTCCAAGGAGTTATCACGTTGCACTCTGTTTGACCTTCCTGTAAAGTATTCTAAGAAGTCTATTTCTCATAATAATATTTATTGAAATGTCATCTCGTGTATTAAAGTTTCATATTTTATCTTTGCAGAATGAAATACTACTAAAAATATTTAAAAACTTAGATTTGGCGACGTTTGATCGCGTAAGAGAATTAAATAATAGGCGCTTCAATAATTTATTAGAAGATCCTGAACTCTATACGCGTTTGAACATGCGAAATATATCTCACACAGATATGCATATTCTGTTTCGTGGCTTTACATTTAGATGTAAATATTTGCGACAGTTAGATCTTACAGGAAGCAACTTTGATGTTAATAATTTCATAAACTTTCTTGATAATTGCAGCAGGCGTTTGACGCATTTAAGATTCAGTGGCTGCGGATTTGTTGATAACCGTGTTTTACTTAAAATTTCAGAGATATGCAAAAATTTAAAAGTATGTATGTATGTATATGTATGTATACTGTATATGTATGATTGTCAAAATTACGGGAAACTATAGGGACACTTGTACTGAACAGAAAAATCGATTGATTCGATGTTTTAGACACATTTTACGACCTGGAGGACTTCCGCCATGGAGCAACCTATTCCGCGCACAGGTCGCCGTTGCCCAGTATCCCGCTTCGCCAAATGGGCTGAAAAAATTTTTATAACTACTTAAAAGTATCATAAATATAATCCAAAAATATTGAATGATTTATTTTGTTTACTTTCTCCACAAAAAATGCACAAAAATCACCTTTTTTTGAACCTACTGAGGTATATGGACCCTTAATTACGAGAAATACTAGCGCGTGGTAGCCGCGTCGCGTCAACGTGCGTTACTAGCGCTCGCGGTCGCGGAGTGCTCTCGCGTCTTCTAATTGAGATCTATTCCAATTAACCAAATAAATAAAATTACAATTTTAATGGGAAATACAGACAGATTCCATTCGCTCTGCCCAACATTTTCCTAAAGTTCTTTTATAGTTAGGATAAGAATGGGATTCCTAATTAGTATCGCAACATGTTACCCTATTTAGGATATATTTGAGTAATCTGATCAGAATCTTAGCTATACTTGAGAATGTTTGAGAAATTTCTATACGGGAAAAGTTATCAATTTTTGAAAATTTGTTTTACAGAGGGTTTTACAGAGAAAAGTGTTGTGACGTGACATAGTCACGTGCCCTGTCCAGACGATAGCTCGACCGGGGGGAACGTCCGGGATGTCGTCTCCGCCGGAGCGGGGCGGGGCGACAGCGTTAGAATTCGGTAGGCATTATATTATTTCCGAGAATTTCAGGTGTCGAGTAGATGGCCAGAAGAAAATTGTAACGACTTGAGTCGCGCCGTGGGAATCTACGGGAGGCGTTCTAAGTGGGAGTGGACCGGCGGGCGGGTCACGATTGGGCCCATTTGCCGATGTTGCTTGGAGCGTCTCGCAGGACGAGCGCATCAGCCCCGATGTGCGCCGGGATGAGGCCTGCCGAATCGCTAAGAAGGGAAATCGCCACGGAACGTTGCCTACCGGTCGACGGAGCCATGGCCTGGCCAGCCTGGCCGTCGTACACCCGCACCAGAGTCGCGGCCCGGTCAGCCGGACTCGAGAATAGGCTTTTCAAACCTGCCGCCGGCGAGCGAGGAAGCCACGAGGGGCGCCGACAGGAGCGGGAGGCGCTCGGCTCGCGTAGGGCTAATCGGGAAGGAGGGCTTGCAAGCACGGTGCGCGCAGGCGCGGGCCCGACGTGATCCCGCCGGACCAGAGGATCGTTATTGTCGTGTCGGCGTGGCGAGAGACGACATCCCGAGAGGACCGGCAGCTGAGCTTGCGGAATTTGTAAGGCCACTACTCGAGCACCTCGTAACCCACGTTTGGGTACAAGTAAGATCGTTCTGACGGCCGGGGCCCTTCCGAGAGTCGCGTAAAGTCGCGGGAAGCATGCTTAGAGAATCGCGTACTGTGTCGCGAAGTATTTTATAGCATCGCGTTTTGTGCAGATGAGAATTGCCGAGCAAGTAATTATTAAATGGAATCCTGACGGAGGGCCCGGCCAACAGAGTAATATGGGATCGCCCTGCCCGAAAAATCGTACGCGGCCGACAGTCACCGTGTGATTCGTTGTAGTATTCTCGTGTCTTAGCGTTTCGTGTAATAGCGTTTTGTGTAACCGCGTGGTGGGTAATGTAGCGAGGTGTCCTTTGCGCTAATACGGACCGTATTGTCGCAGAACGGGGGAGTAATGTTCGCGCAATCATGTCCCGGGCAGCTCGTATAGGTAACACCCGTCTCGCGCGTATATCTCGGCGTGTCGCAGTAATTATCGCGATTACGTTCCGAATTACGAAATTCGATTACCACAACGTCTGGAACAAACGGGAACACCCGCACATCGCGTTACAAGTCGTCGATACGAAAGACGAACGGTCCTTGCGTACCGAAAACGGAAACTTCGCACTTTGCGAGACGTGCGACCGCCATCTTGTGCGGGAACAATAATTTTGAACAACCATTTTTGTGAAACGATAGTCTTGAATAAATGGAAGAATCATTTGTGAAAATATATACGAAGTTATCGATTACTTACCTTCTACTTACGTGATCAAGCGGAGGTCAGCCATCTTGCGAAGGAGTCCACCCGGGTCGAAGATTATCATCGGTGCTGCACCAGAGGAAGACGTAGATGAGGCACCCGTGGCGGAAACATGAAAAGAAGCAGTATTACTTAAGTTAATTTACCACATTCCTTATACTTACCCGTAAGAGCGATGGTCGGTCATCTTGCCTACGCGGTGATCCTGGTCGGCGTGCAGCAGCGGTGATCCATGGGTCGGCGACACAGATGAGGCACCCGTAGAGCGAACCTGAAAATAAGAAGAATTAATTGAGTTAATTAACCATTGGTACTATAACTTATCCGATCAAGCGATGGTCAGCCATCTTGGTCCCACGTTGAGGCAGGCTGGTGATTGATATCGGTGATCCGAGAGGAGGCGATGCAGATGAGGTACCCGTGGCGGGAATCTAAAAAGGAAGAAGGATTAAGTAATTAGTTGACACGTTCTTACCTGATCAAGCGGTGGTCACCCATCATTGTCCCTGGTTGACCTTGGTGAACGATAGGCAGTGGTTGCAACCGCATGCGCCGTGTCGACCAACCGACGGTGATAGTGATAGTGGTGCCGCATGTAGCGACGCCAGACGAGAGGGACGAGCTGGACGAGGAGTTCCGGAGCATATCGTCGGGAGAGGAAACTCCGGAGAACGGAGAAGATGCCCCGGCCTAGGCCAGCCCACCCTGAGCGTTCCGAGGACGGACAGTTATAGGGAGCCCGAGCCCCAATATAATTGACTGTATTTATCCCTTTTATTTATCTTCTTAAGCATATAAGTGTTGTTTCGGGTCCGTCTGGCGCAAATAGTATATTAAGATAAAATTAAGACATGCGACAGCGGTCGCCGAGCTGCGGCCCACATAGGTAATAAGATACGTTTTTCTGTTCCGATCCACCTTCCGTTTATTTAGTTTTGCGGCACCAAAATGCCCGACCCGACTGTGAACTATTATTTTATTTGCTTTGCGCGTGGATCGCGGTAACGCGCGAAAAACCACGGCGGTCAAGCCATACACAATCTTCAGTACGGGGACACACGAGCCCGTATTCGCACAAATCGCGGACTATAGCGGAGCGGATAACGATTCGGGATAGCGCGGTCATCGATAACCGGAACCGTACGAACTGCGCGAGCAATAGTCACATGGTCCGAACCGCGAGGTCCCAAAATAGCGGACCAGCCATAGAGCGTCGCGATCCAAACCCTGGATTGCAAAATGGCGAACCGTGGTAGCCAGGTGGTAGAACCGCGCGTGCCGCGGGAATCATAGCCACTGGTCCAAACCGCGAGGTCCAAAAATAAGAGACCAGCCAAAGAACGACGCGATCCGGTCACTAGATTGTAAGATGGCGAACCGGGGTAGCCAGGTGGTAGAACCACGCGTGTCGCGGGAATAATGGCCACGCGGTCCGAGCTGCGAGGTCGCAAAATAGGTGACCAGCGAAAGAACGACGCGATCTGGTCACCAGGTGGCAGAGTGGCGAACCGCGGTAGCTAGGTAGTAGAACTGCGCGTGCCGTGGGATTAATAGCCACACGATCCGAACCGCGAGGTCGCAAAATAAAGGACCGACCAGAGAGCGACGCGATCCGGTCACTAGGAGACCAGATAGGTAACCAGGCGTCATCCGCGGGGAAAATCCAGCGGGTCACTGCTAACGGGACCTGGTACACCCGAGAAACAGGTCGCCGTCAAAATCCGATCACCCGGACGCGAGATAAGGGAACGTGTCGGCCAAGTCGGTACCCGGACGTCGTCCACAGGAACTGAGTCCGGAATCTCGTTAGTAGGGACCGTGAAAGCGAGACCCAGGAGTCGCCGTCAACGGCGGACATCGCGAATACAACCCAGACGTCTTCTTCGAGAAGTCGACCCGGGGTCGTCTAAAAGGACGTAGGAGAAGACGTGCGCACGGGTCGGCGTCGTCGTAAGTTGAAAATTAAGAGTGGTGGAAAACCACTATCCGGAGGCCGTTTCAGGGCGTCGCGTATATGGTACTACAAGTGGAAATTTCCACCGCGAACATCTGGCACGGCCAGAAGTTGTCAACATTTATTGTAACTGCGTAGCGGCGAACATCTGGCCCGGCCAGAAGTCGTAAACACCTATTGTTAACGCGGAGAACGGAAAAGTACCGCGAAGAGAAAGCGGCCGAGACCCCATGGTGGGGGTAAACTACTAGAGGTAGGGAGCCCGAGAGAGGAATATTCCTCGAGGCAGTCTCTCGTGGGCGCTCGTAGATATAACACCCGTCTCGCGCGTATATCTCGGCGTGTCGTTGTAATTATCGCGATTACGTACCGAATTACGAATTTCAAGTACCACAGCGTCCGAAACAAACGGGAACGCTCACGAAACGCGTTACTTGTCGCCGATACGAAAGGCGAATGGTTTTGACGTACCGTAAACGAAAACTTCGCACTTTGCGAGACGTGCGACCGCCATCTTGTGCGGGAACAACAATTGTGAACAACCATCTGTGTGAAACGACAATATTGAATAAATGGAAAAATCGTTTGTGAAAATATATACGAAGTTATCGATTTCTTACCTTCTACTTACCTGATCAAGCGGAGTGGTCAGCCATCTTGCGGAAGAGCCCATCGGGGTCGTAGATTATCATCGGGTCTGCAACGGAGGAGGCCATAGGCGAGGACCCCGTGGCGGAAATCTAAAAGGAAGCAGTATTAATTAAGTTAATTTACCACATTTCTTATATTTACCCGTAAGAGCGGTGGTCGGCCATCTTGGGGACGCGGTGATCCTGGGCAGCGGTTAGCAGCGGGTATCCATGGGTCGGCAACGGAGATGAGGACCACGTAGTGAAAACCTGAAAATAAGGAAAATTAATTAAGTTAACTTACCACGGTACGGTGACTTACCCGATCGAGCGGTGGTCAGCCATCTTGTTTGCACGTTGAGCCAGGCCGGTGATTGATATCGGGTATCCGAGGGGAGGCGACGCAGATGAAGACCCCGTGGCGGGAATCTAAAAAGAAAGAAGGATTAAGGAATTAGTTAACACGTACAGACCTGATCAAGCGGTGGTCATCCATCGTTGAACCTGGTTGACCTTGGGGGGCGATAGATATCGAGTCCCTGAGGACAGGCGATGGTGAAGAGGACCCCGTGGCGGGATTCTAAAAATAGAATTATTTAAACAAATTGATTAACCATATCGTCGTTCACGTCAAAGATACTTACCTTCTCGGTAGAAATAGGTCAAACCGAGTGGCGACCGATGACTTAGAGGACTTAGAGGACAAAATAGCGTGTCTCGTAGCCCGATTATGTATCGTCCGGTTACAACAAAACGGCGGATGATCGCGTTGGCCAGGGAGTAAAGAGGAAGCGCGCGAGGATGATAAGCGGATGCCCCGCGGGCAAGGAGAGCGGAAGAAGATGCTGTGTCGTTGCAACCGCACGCGCCGGGTCGACCAACCGCCATTGACATGGAGGGTGGTGCCGCGCGGAACGGCGACAAACCAGAAGGATGAGCCCAGCGGCAAGTTCCAGCCCATCCAGCGGGGAAGACGACTCCGCAGACGAGGGGGACATCCCCGAATAGTTTTAAGTTGCGTGAGCGCTCCGAGGACGGAGTCGAGGCGATTTTCATTATTTTCACTTTATGATTCATTATTTGGGTTTAATAAAGTCATCGATTTTACCCGTCCGGCGCAGTTAATATTAAGATATGCGACAACGGTCGCCGAGCAGCGGCTCGATTAGTCCGTAAGACAGTTTTCGCGATCCACAGATTTTCATTTTAGTTTCTTTTGGCACGACGGTGCCCGGCCAGACCATGGGGATAAGGAGTTATGTTTTGTTTTCAACAGGTGCGTGGATCGAAAATGCACCAATACATTAGAATCTAATGATTAGATGGTCGAGTCACACACAATCTTCAGAGCGCGAGCACGTAGTGCACGTACCGCGCGTGCTACGCGAGTAAGAGTCGAACTGCCGTCTCCTGGGATCCCCAAAAGGGGAATCCACGAAAAACCAGCACGATCCAATTACGCAAACACGGGGTTTGCCGGACAACCGGCGAAAACACGAACGGGGCGCCGTAGCGCCAAACGGCGGAATCTGCATACAGAGGGAGGCATAACCGACCTCTGAAACCAATCGCGAGCGCGATCCGAACGCGCAAAACCCAGGTTTGCCGGACAACCGGCGAAAACACGAACGGGGCGCCGTAGCGCCAAACGGCGGAATCTGCATACAGAGGGAGGCATAACCGACCTCTGAAACCAATCGCGAGCGCGATCCGAACGCGCAAAACCCAGGTTTGCCGGACAACTGGCGAAAACGCGAACGCGGCGACGCAGCGCCGAACGACGCAAACTGCAACCAGAGGGAGGCCTCACCGACCCCTGGAAACAATCGCAAACGCGATCCGATCACGCAAACATCCGGTTTGTCGGACAACTGATGAAGATGCGAACGCGGCGACGCAGCGTCAAACGGTGGAAACTGCAACCAGAGGGAGGCCTCACCGACCCCTGGAACCAATCGCGAACGCGATCCGATCACGGAAACATCCGGTTTGCCGGACAAGCGGCGATATCGCGAACCGAGCGTCGGAGCGGAAAAAGGCCGAATCTGCGTATCCAAGGGGGTTAGACAGACCCCAGGAATCGATCGCGAGCGCGATCCGGGCGCGCAAACATAGGGTTTGCCGGACAATCTACGAAATCGCGAACCGAGCGTCGGAACGGATTAGGATCGAAACTGCGCACTCAGGGAAGGTAGACAGAGCCTAGGAATCGATCGCGAACGAAATCCGATCATCCAGACACATGGTTCGCCGGACAATTTGCGAACTTCCGAACCAAGGGTCGTAGCGGAAAAAGATTCAAACTGCGTCCTCGGGGATACCTAGTACACCCGAGGAACGAATCGCGGTCGAGATCCGACCATCCTAACGGGGGGTTGCCCGGACAGTCCGGGTAACCGATGATCCTAGACGTCGGCTACAGGAAGTCAGGCCGGAATACGGTTAGTAGGGACCGGGGAAATAGGCAGATAGGTCGCCGCCATCGGCGGACATCTAGAAAGCGACCTGGACGTCTTCTCCAGGAAGTCGACCCGGAATCGGCATTAGGGATGTAGGAGAGGCCGTGCGCACGGGTCGGCGCCATCAAAAGTCCATTATTCGAAGAGGTGAAAAACCGCTACCCGGGAGCTGATTAAGCGCGTCGTAAATAGTGTACTGGCGGCGGAAACTTCCATTGCGAACATTTGGCGCACACCTGGCGAGCCGAAACTCGTAAACAGCTATTGTAACGGCGTAGAATGGAAAATTACCGCGAGGAGAAAACGGCCGAGACCCCATGGTGGGGGTAAAACTTCGGAGGTAGGGAGCCCGAGAGAGGAATATTCCTCGAGGCAGTCTCTCGTGGGCGCTCGAACGGTAGCTATCTTCTCGCGCGTATGTCCCGGCGTATCGTAGTTAATATCGCGAACGCGAAACAGAATACGATTTGTAAGCCTACCGCAGTGTCCGAAACAAACGGGAACGCCCGCTAACAGCGTTACGTGACGCCGATACGAAAGGCGTACGGGTTTTTGCGTACCTGAATCGTGAAATCGCACTTTGCGAGACGTGCGACCGCCATCTTGTGCGGCAATCAGTAATTGTGAACCACCATCATTGTGACAAGATAGTTAACAATAAAAGCAATAATTATTTGCAAAAATATATACGAAAATATCAGTGACTTACCTATAACTTACCTGAACAAGCGGCTGTCCGGCCATCTTGGTGATAGCGTTGATCGAGCTTCAAGGTCATCATAGATTCTGCTTCTGAGGAGGCCATAGATGAGGAAACCGTGGCGGAAACCTGCAAACAAACGACATTAATTATAGTTACGCGGACAGTTCTCATACTTACCTGGTTGTTCGGCTAGCTCCCAGACGCGGTGATCCACGACGTCGGCGATGGTGATGAGGAATCCGTAGACGAAACCTGAAAATAAAAGAGAATTAATAACGTTTTACTTACATTAATGTTGGGACTTACCCGATCAAGCGGTTGTCCGGCCATCTTGGTTCCACGGATGAGGTAGATGAATGATAGATAGCGGAGGCGATAGACAGAGCATCCCAGAGCAGGCAGCTGTGGCGGGAATCTAAAAAGTGAAAAGGTTAAGGAGATATACGTATATACATACCTGATCAAGCGGTTGTCCGGATGACAGGCATCCCTGGCTGGCCGATCAAGGTCATACCTAGCGGTATCCAGAGCACAGGCGATGTTTACTAGGCAGCTGTGGCGGGATTAAAAAATAAAATTGTTTAAACAAATTGTCCAACTTTTGGTCTGTTTGCATTACGAATACCTACCTTCTCGGTAGTTTAAGGTTAAACCGAGTGGCGACCGATGACTTAGAGGACAAAATCGCGTACCCCGTAGCCCGATTATGTATCGTTCGGTTACATCGTAACGCGAGCAACGCGGGAAAACGAGGGCGCTGAGAGGCCGCTTAGCATAGTCCGAACCCGAGAAATCATCGAAGAAATAGATCGCGACATCGAGCACTCCCAAAAGGCGAAAATGCCTTACCCGGGCGTGCCAATGATAACAATGGAGTTCGGGAAATGCAAGGTGAGAGCATTGGTAGACACCGGATCGCAGATAACCGCGATCACACGGGACTGCTACCGGCAACTAATGGATTCCGGCGAGGAGATTGAGATCGTGCCAATCAAGCGGTTTCGTCTGAGAGGAGCGTTCACGGAAAGAGGTACCGCCGTGACGAGTAAGGCCCGCATCACGGGACGCTACCAGAAGGAGGAATTCACCCATGAGTATTGCATCGTCGAGACTCTGGCCTACGACATCTTGTTAGGTATTGACTTCCAGGTAAAGCACCGTATGCGGATGGAGTGCGAGAAGGATGTAAAGATACAATTCCGGGAGCCCATCAAGCCGGATAGAACCATGAGCTCGATCACCGTGGAGAAAGCCACGAGCCAACTCCAAGAGGCCATTATCGGTGAGACGATTCGGCGAATCGACGGGACCGGCGACGTAGAGGCGACGACCGAGAGCATTCGTGACCACACCCGGAGGACATCCGACAGCCGTGAGTGGAACGGAGCGTGCGCAGGTCCGAACTCACGAGTCGGAAAGGCGGAGCGCATCGAGGAGAGAGAGTTGGAGAAAGTGAGCGAACAGGCTGTCTGCTCGACACCGAATAGCCACTGGGCCGCAATGACGGACGAACATAACGGGACGCCACCCGTGCCGCTGGGGGAAATCCCCATCGACGAACTAACGCCGGAGCAGAGGCATCTGCGGATTCGAGCGGCATCGAGAACCCTGAATGCTCACAGGCGATACCTCTCGCAACAACGTCTGGCGAACGAGGTGTTGGAGGGGGCTGAGCGATTCGTCGGGCGAATACCGCCGAATCAGACGTACACCCATGAACAAGCGCAGCAGCAGCGCGACATACTGCGGGGGCTGCTGCAGAAGATGACGGATTGCAGCAGGATGAGCGGCAACTTGGTGCAGATAATGCCAAACGTCAGGGTGCGCAGTGACATTCCGGGAGATGGTGACGTTGCCGGTGTCAATATAATGACGAGCGCGCGATGGCCTTACCGAGAGGACGGCACTCGCAGGCCGTTCCGGGTGACGATCGATTTTCAAGATGGTCAAGCCCGAGCGCAAACATCGCTGATCGAGGGCGAGGCGGAACGCCATCCGGCGCCGACATGGAGAGTCGACGAGCAGGACGGGGTCATGGTGGCGCGCGACCAGCAGGCTGAAGCGACCAGGGCAACCACGCCGATCGTGCTACTGAAGGCGGGAGACGAGCCTCGCAAGGAGACCGAGACGATTGGACAGTTGCTTCCGGACTACCAAGTGCCCTCAACGAGCGGCATGCAAGCGCCAGCCGCATCAGCGGCCGAAGTAACGCCGGACATAGTCCCAAGGACGGTCAGTCCCGGCTTTAATTATCTCACGGTCGAGCCTGTCTCCAGCAGCGAGACCCTGGCGGAAATATTTCTACAAAATTTAAAAAAAAATAAAAGTGTACTACAAAAAACTATAAAATAGAATTGCCAGAATCTATTAAATTCTACATGAATTTAAAAAGTACTACAAAATCCTACATGAAAATGCTAGAATTGGAACACTTTTGTAAATTTTTGTATTTTTTTAGTGCATCTTGATCTATAAATTTTTCGATAAAACTACCCAAACTACAACTAATACTTATATTCTACACATTTCTATATTTATTTGAGTACAGTAGACTACAAGGAAATACTAGAATTAAAACACTCTCTAATGAGGAAATTCACCCGACATAAAAAAAAAATTATGTTTATTTTGAAATTTTATTACTACTTTTTAACTAAATTTGTTTCTTAAGATGCAACCTATGATTATAAATATTTTCTCGTACTTGAAAAACACACTTACCTTGATGGGATTCGAACTCCTCGGGACCTCGGGACCTCTGGATCGTGAGCCAACCGTTTTACGTGATAGACTACTTCTTAATTTGATGTAACTGTTATATATAGTCTACATGTGTCATAACCAGCGCAAATATATAATTTTCCAAAAATTCTTAAGAAACAAATTCAGTTTAAAAAGAGTAATAAAATTTCGAATTGGATATACGAATATAATTTTTTCTTAATGTCGGATGAATGTCAGAAACCAGTGCCGGTTCATTACAAAATAGGCCTATTGGGCCAACGTCGCGCTGCGCGATTACAAAAAGAAAAAACTTCTTTATTCTAACTTATCTGTAAAATAAAAAGCGAATCATTATAAAAAAAACCTTACCCAGCACCACATACACACATGTCTAAAACCGCATAACCCGGGAAAAAAATCTCTTATTTATTCATATTAGTTTATATTAGTTTATATTAGTAGATACATGATTATATATGATTATATAAAAAATGGAAAATATGATCTTAAACAATATTATATGGCCATGCATATATGAGAGTATATAATTATACATGGCCATATATAAGCATATATGATTATATACTCGGGGAAAAAATACCTCTTATTTGTTCATATTAGTAAATATATATAATTATATATGGTCATATAAGAAATGGAAATATAATCTTGAACAATATCATATATGGCTAAATCTCTTTAAGTATAACTTTATATAGTCATATATGGTTTTATATACTAGTATATTATCATGTGTGATAGCTAATCATATATAAATTATGAATATATACTCTATAATGGATCTATCCATATAAAGAGCCTAGCGGAGTAAGCATGTGAAATCGGCCCTTGATCATACAGAGCTGACATTAATGTCACAAGTTAGTACCAATATGATAAAATGTTCCACCAAATATTATTTTAAAAAATTCATTTTTTTAGAAGTTATGCAGGGAGAAAGTAAAATAAAGAAATGTATTTTTCTCGAAAACCACTTGACCGATCTTGATGAAAAAAATATATGTTATAGACTAATAAAACTAATTAACAAAAAAATGTCCAAAATGTTTGCCAAAAAAAAGACAAAAAAAAAA
This sequence comes from Temnothorax longispinosus, assembly GCF_030848805.1. Classification (NCBI taxonomy): domain Eukaryota; kingdom Metazoa; phylum Arthropoda; class Insecta; order Hymenoptera; family Formicidae; genus Temnothorax; species Temnothorax longispinosus. The sequence continues at coordinate 14,819,903 of NC_092366.1, read as the reverse complement.
GTTTAAATTTAAAAAAAATTTTTTAGGTTGATATTTTCGAGGTACCTCTTTGAAATTTTTACGAAAATTTCTCTTAAAGTGTCCACTATAACATATATTTTTTTCAATTTTTTTAAAATGGTGAAACATAGTTAAAAATACGAAAATCGTAAGCGTCGCGTCACTCCGGTGCACAGTGCAGTGCCATTCCGCGTTGCGGGTGTTCGATGTAACTTTAATAGCACATATGTACGTCTGCAATTAGCCTATAATATGTATACTTTTTAATTTTTATAGTTTCCAGAGTTTACCACGTGGAGGTTGCAATACGGTTTTAAACTCCTTATCGGGGTGTTTTTTTAACGTGAGTCCCCTCGCCTCTCACTACGTTTCCGTAAAATCGGGGTGCTTTTTGAATGTAAGACCCCTCGCTTCTCATTACACCCTACACCTACGATTTATTTAATCTTCTTCACTATCACTGTCTATTACTGGAATGTTATTTGTTTTCTTAAACAGATCGCTAATGGGCTACGAACAATTGGATGCTGCTGTCATATTGCTGCAATTATATATTATCTATCTCATGCAAACTATTTAGCGAAAATTTTGAAACCAGCAGAAATACTGAGCGATCTGTTTAAGAAAACAAATAACATTCCAGTTTACGGAAACGTAGTGAGAGGCGAGGGGACTCATGTTAAAAAAGCACCCCGATTTTACGGAAACGTAGTGAGAGGCGAAGGGACTCACGTTAAAAAAGCACCCTGATTTTACGGAAACATAGTGAAAGGCGAGGGGACTCACGTTAAAAAAGCACCCCGATTTTACGGAAACGTAGTGAGAGGCGAGGGGACTCACATTAAAAAAGCACGCCGATAAGGAGTTTAAAACCGTACTGCAACCTCCACGTGGTAAACTCTGGAAACTATAAAAATTAAAAAGTATACATATTATAGGCTAATTGCAGACGTACATATGTGCTATTAAAGTTACATTAAACACCCGCAACGCGGAATGGCACTGCACTGTGCGCCGGAGTGACGCAACGCTTACGATTTTCGTATTTTTAACTATGTTCCACCATTTTAAAAAAATTGAAAAAAATATATGTTATAGTGGACACTTTCAGAGAAATTTTCGTAAAAATTTCAAAGGGGTACCTCGAAAATATCACCCTAAAAAATATTAAAAAATTTAAATATTTTTTTGGTCTTTTTTTTGGCAAACATTTTGGACATTTTTTTTGTTAATTAGTTTTATTAGTCTACATAACATATATTTTTTTCATCAAGATCGGTCAAGTGGTTTTCGAGAAAAATACATTTCTATATTTTACTTTCTCCCTGCATAACTTAAAAAAAAATGAATTTTTTAAAATAATATTTGGTGGAAAGTTTTATCATATTGGTACTAACTTGTGACATTAATGTCAGCTCTGTATGATCAAGGGCCGATTTCACATGCTTACTCCGCTAGGCCCTTTGTATAACTGTTATAAATATTCTTCTAACAGTATATTATTTTACTTGACAATATCAAATTAATATAAAGTATATTATTTTTAGTTTCAGTTTACACAATTGCGTTTTAAGTCCGACAAAGTCTATAGTTGTATAGTTTGTTTGTAGTATTATATGCAAAATTACAATCATTCACGAGTCAGAAATTTAATTAGGTAAAAAATTGTACATTTGTTTATTTTTCTATTGGGTCTTACAACAAACTATACGAAAATAAAAACATAAGTATTTTGACTTTTGCGAATTAAGAAGTTATTAATAATAGATGAATTTTGGAAGATTTGTGTAAAAACTTGTAACATTTAACTAAAAATTACAAATTTTAATTAGCCATAATTGTAATAGATTTTTGAGCTGTACAAACAAATCAGTATTTGTTACTATTCATACAAAATTGTAGTATTTTATGAGAAACTAAAAACTGGATTAGATTCTAATTTGTATAGTTTTACGATATGTAAATTGTGGTAGATTTCTATAGTCATTTATAAATAATTGTAGTATTGTACAAGTAAGCAGATGTTTTAATTTTTTTAAATTTTGTTTTTTCTTAAATTTTTAAAATTTATAGATCTTTGTACTATTTTTTTATAAAATTGTAGTTTTTCATAAAATACTACTTGCAAAATTTCTTGATTTGAGAACATTGTAATTTGTGGTACTATTTCGTAGATATTTCTACAAAAAAATATCTATTTCTACAAAAAATTAAATATTTCTACAAAAATGTACAAATTTCTATTTCTAGTTAAATTTTGTAGTTATTTATAGAAATTTTTTCCGTCAGGGGACTGACGAACCACCGACCGAGTCGGAGAAAGCCAAGAGGTTGAGAGGGCGAGGAAAGGACCTGGAGAAGTGCCGAGCAGTCATGGGCGTGCCGCAGCGGAAAGCGGCTCGGGAGGCGGAAGCGAGATTGCGGCAAATCCAGGAGGACCCAGAGGAGACCCGGCGCGAAAAGCGACGGAAACAGCGACGTCGTGAGAAGCACCGCGACGACCAGAGGCAGCGCGTGCAGCGAAAGAAGAAGCGCGCAGCAAGCGGAACCGAACCAACGGACTCCGGGCGCGACGCAACTGACAGCCCGAAGTCGACGGGGAGTTTGCAGCCGCGCAATCAGGCGGCACGCAGGCAGGACGCCGACTTACCCCGGGTGGTGCTGCGGCGGCTCTCGGCTGAGGAGCTGCGGCGAGCGGGTCACCAGGCGACCGTGGTGCCGCGAGAGATTGCGGTATACAATGCGCCTGACGCATTCCCACATGCGTATGGCGGGGAGTAGGGGCCCCAACCGGCACAGGCGATAGAGGCAATCCGGAGGGCGGTGGAATCCTGCGGTGGTACGCTGTAGATACAGTGCACGAGAATCACCGTTCAGGAGGTGGTGACCGTGACGGCGGTGCCGCGAGCAGCGACGTCGGACGCACGAAACGACTCCTCGGAAGACTTTCAGAGTCCATCATCCGCGGAGGACTTGCAGGGCGACACGGGGCATACCCGAATAGGTTAAGCGTAGCGTGAGGCGCTCCGAGGACGAGGAGAACGACGGCGCGAAACGCGCATGATGAGGCACAGATTTATTTTTCTTTTGCCCTATACGATAGGGTGTTTTCTTTTTTTTATTATTCATTTATATAGTTGAGTTTCAAGGTGAGCTATCCCGTCCGGCGCACTAGCGAATAAGTTAGTTATAGGTTATGCGACAAAGTTCGCCGAGCTACGGCTCACATAGATATAAGATAATTATGTCGATCCAGATTTATTTTGATTTACGTTTGCACCTCGGTGCTCAGCTCGACCGTAAATTCATTTAAGTTGATCGCGCGTGGATCGAGACATAGCGCAGATAATTCAGGCGGCGAGCCACACACAATCTTCATGAGGAGAGCTCCCGGACGTAAAAGCGAGCCGAGATACGGAACCAGGGTGGCCGGGAGATACGATACGAGCGCGCGTACACAAATTGCCTAACCGAACGGCGCGCGCAACAGAAAATCATCCATGACGCACCGCAGCGGCGCAAAATAGAATCAGGGCCGGATAGCGTCGCGATCCGGGCACCAGGTAAGGAGATTGCGGACCAGGCGTTATCCCCAGGGAAAACCATGCGATGATTCGAGAGCATGACCTGGGACACCCGGGAAACTGATTGCTGTCAAAATCCGACCGTTCGGACGGAAGTTACGGGGACGGTCCACAAACTCGCTACCCGGACATCGGCTACGAGAACAACGCGCCGAATCTAGCGATTAAGGGTCGGGGAAGCGATCACCGGGGGTCGTCGTCAACGGCAGACGCCGCGAAGTATACCTGGACATCTTCTCCTGGAAGTCGGTCCGGAAACGTGTATGGAAGCGTAGGAGACGACGTGCTCGCAGGTCGGCGTCGTAGAAATCCGAAAAATAAAGGGGGTGGAAAACCACTACCCGGGCGCCGAGAAAGTGCGTCGTCCGTAAGGCGAGGCGCGTGGAATTTTCCGTCGAGAATATCTGGAACGTTCGCAAGCGGTAAACAACTCTTGTTATTGCAACGCGTGGAAAATTACAGAAAGAGAAAGAGGCCGTGGAGCCGTAGTGGGGGTAAAAACTCGAAGGTGGGAAGCCACAGCGAGTGACGACACTCGAGACAGTCTCTCAGGGGCGATCGCAGAGGTAACACCTATCTCGCGCGTATATCTCGGTGCGTCGTGCTAAGTCCCGCGATAATTACCGGAGTTACAAAATAAGATTACCCCGACGTCCAAAACAACCGAGAACGCCCGCATAACGCGTTAACATTCGTCATTACGAAGGCGAACGGCATTATAGTGCCAAAATACGAAATTACGCACTTGGCTAGACGTGCGACCCCCATCTTGCGCGGGATCGATAATTGTGAACAACCATCTGTGTGAAACAAATATTCTGAATAAATGGAATAATTATTTGTGAAAATATCTACGGAATTATCGATTACTTACCTTCTACTTACCTGATCAAGCGATGTCAGCCATCTTGGGCAGGAGTTGATACCACTGTCCGGAAGGGGCGGATACGGCGCAGCATACGCTGGAGGCGAGTCCGGCATGGGAGAGGCTGCGCCGTACCCTCCGGGCGACGGTGGAGCAGAACCTCTCCCTCCGAGCTATCATCGCAGCTGCGGTGGAGCCTACGGAGGGAGAGGCGAAATGGAAGGCGTTTGTCTCCTTCTGCGGCGCTGTAATGTCGCGTAAGGAGGCGGACGAGAGGGCAAGGGAGTGGGGTTTACCTCCCCCCTCCCCTCTGCAAAGCAGCGAAAAGGAGAAGAGCACGTAGTTCCCCTTCCGGATCCCGGGAAATGCGTTGCGAGGCATCGGCCTCTGAGTAAGATCCAATGGAGGGCCTTCTTCCCCCCGCAGCAGAGAGGGGGAAAATGGCAGCAGGGGGGGCGTGGGTGTGCTGGCGTGAACCACACACCCGCAATCAATCCTCCCCCCTGCGAGAGGTGCGGCGGATTGGGTCGTTCCGGTCCGCCGCAAACAAAGGATAGGCTCTCGCTGTTTGAGCCTGGCACGAGGGGGTCCCGGATGGTATCATTGCGTTTCCCGGGGCCCCCTCTTAGTGTGCCAAGAAGGACGGCCGTGTGGTTTTAGCCGGTAGGCCATGCATGTAGTATCTTTCGCGATGTGCATGCATGGAATCCGGCACTCCTCTCTCTCCTCTCCACGGATGGTGAGAGGGTCTTCCCCCCTGTCAAAAGGGGGGTCACTGGGTAAACCGGGTTTATTGCCCGGGATCCCAGTGGTAGAAGATTTCCACACGTAAAAAAAAAAGGAGTTGATCCGGGTTGGAGATTATCATCGGTGCTTCAACAGTCGGTGACCCAGATGAGCCATCCGTGGCGGGAACCTGAAAATAAGCAGTATTAATTAAGTTAATTAACCACGATACTTATACTTACCTCGGTCGAGCGGTGGTCGTCCATCTTGTGCGTGCGTTGATCCTGGTCGGCGGTTAGCATCAATGATCCATGGGTCGGCGACGCAGACGAGGCATCCGTGATGGAAACCTGAAAATAAAAAGAATTAATTAAGTTAATTAACCATAGTACTGATACTTACCCGATCAAGCGGTGGGCAACCATCTTCGTTCCACGTTGATCCAGAGCGGTGATTGACACCGATGATCCGAGAGTGAACGCTGGAGATCGTCCATCCGTGGCGGGAACCTGAAAAGAAAGAGGGATTAATTAGTTAGATAACCCGTGATAGTTATTCGTACCTGATCAAGCGGTGGTTATCCATCGTTGTCCTCGGTTGACCTTGGTGAGCTATTGATAGCGGAGATCCGAGGACGGGCGACGGTGATGATCCATTCGTGGCGGGAACCTGCAAAGAAGAATAATCACGCATATTGATTGACCACAATATCATAGATACTTACCTTCTTGGTGGAAATAGGCTAAACCGAGTGGCGACCGATGACTCTAAGGACAAATTAATTTGTTGCGTGGCCCAATTACGTACCATTCGGTTACAATAGCATTACCGATTTCTGCTTAAAAAGTGTATAAGATATACATGTCATATTTGTCATCTTATAGTATAGAGTATCATTAAAATAAAGTTGTTTTGAATTTTGCGAGGGTCGGTGAAAGGGTTATAATTATAGATTTTTGCTTAAAAAATGTGTAAGTTATTTGATGGATAAAATATTATTTAAAGAAAGTATTGAATTTGGCGATGATCAGTGAAGAAGTTACCGATTTCTGCTCAAAAAGTTATATGTATAAGTTGTATATGTAATTTCATATAGAGTATCATTAAAAGAAAGTTGGTATTGAATTTGGCGATAATCGATAAAAAGGTTCTTTCTTTATATTGAATTTTTCAAAATTTTAAATGCCTTTAACTCAAGAATAGCCTAGAATTGCCTTTAACTCAAAAATAGCCCAATATTTCAAAATTTGCAAAAGTTATAGCAACCACGGACATTTCTAAAATATTGTGAAATTCAAAATACCAACCTTTTTTTAATGATACTCTATATAAAATTACATATACAACTTATACATGTAACTTTTTGAGCAGAAATCGGTAACTCCTTTATCGATCTTCGCCAAATCTTAAAGAATTATATATGAAATAGGGGTAGAAAAGACTGAAGAATATAATAAAATTAGAAGTAGTCTAATATTTCAAAATTTGCAAAAGTTATAGCAACAACCACGGACATTTCTAAAAAAAATTCAAAAATTTTTTAAAAAGAACTCCTTTACGATTATCGCCAAATTCAATACCAACTTTCCTTGAATAATACTCTATCGATAAAAAAAAATTCAGCCCGATATATCAATATTTGCGGAAGTTAGAGCAACTACAAACATCAAATCCGCACACACACACACACATACACACATACGGACATGCGATTTTAATGCGATATTTCGACATTTTAGAACACTGAACATATTAACATCAAAAACTCAAAAAACAATCTTTTCTTTGGTTTCTTTGACCCCTATTTCAAATATAAATCATTTAAATTTGGGTTGATTAAGGCCGGTTTTCACACGCAATGATTAGTGGCGCCAACTGACTGGCATTCATTGGCGCCAGAACCGACTAGCAAACTCACAAGTATTTACACAGTGATTGGCGTATACTATGGAAAATATTTAACATTTATTAAACACACAGTAAATGACAGCAAGCATATAACCTCCAAATTTGAGGTTATATGCTTTGGCCAATAATCGCCAGTAAACGCCACATTACTAGCGCCAGTTTGTATCAAGTGTTTACACTGGTTTACACTTGCATTTTTACTGGCGTTAGTCGACTGGCGCGGCCTGGCGCCACCAATCATTGCGTATGAAAACCGGCCTTTAGACCCAACTTTATACGCAATCAAAGGTTTATATTCGAAATTCACGAAAACAAAGCTTCTATAATTTTTCTCGTTTATTATAATTTACATCATATTCGAAAACGCGTCTTTTTATTGGCGGTCAAGAAAATATTTGCTTTTTACATACATATAATAAGAAAGAGATATATTTTTCTAATAATTGTAGATTATTTCTTGACTCCCTGTTTTTTTTTACATTGCGTTTTAATATTCTGCTAAAGAAAACATTTTGAACAAACAAAAAAATACGTATCTCCTTATCTATACTAATATATAAAATTCTTACGGGTGGTGTGTGTTTGAACGTTATTAACTTAAAAACTATTGGACCGATTTTGGAAAGAAATTATACCAATATGTTCCTTGAAATCTCAAGAGTGCTATAGGGCAATTTAATTTGGCGGTTCTTTTTTAAAAAAGTGATATTCTTTAATTTATAGCATTTTTGTGGATTGGTGTGTATGTATGGTTACTTAACTACTCATTCGTTAGTGGCTAAATTTTAAAGTGGTATATATGAAATAGGGATAGAATTTTCCGGGTAGTGCCATGATGTGTATAGTTTTTCGTTACCGATTTTTGTAATTTTTCTAATTTTTCGGAAAATAATTGACCGAATCTTAAAGAATTATATATGAAGTAGAGGTAGAATTTTCAGAGGAGTGCTATAAAATGTATAATTTTTTGTTACCGATTTTTTGGAAAACGGAATAATTTAATTTTACATTAATCTACCGATTTATCGATTTAGTTAAAACCGGTCCGCTTTTGTTGAAACAGGTTCAAAAATTTTAATAATTTAATTATACATTAATCTACCGATTTATCGATTTAGTTAAAACTGGTTAAAAAATTTTATTAATTTTTTGAGGATGGGTTTAATTGCCACGATGTGTATTATTTTTCGATAACAATTTATTTTTTTATGTAGGATAAGTTGCTGGTTTTATATAATATTATATGTCAACAGTCACTTCATTTCATGGCTGTCGCAAGCGATTATATTTTAACAGTATATTCGCATATAGAAAAGTTATTGCAGTTTTCTTGCAATCGGTCAAAGACGAGAAAGAGAGAGAGAAAAAGAGAGAGAGAGAGAGAGAGAGAGAAAGAGAGAGAGAGAGAGAAGAAAGAAAGCAAGAGTGTGACAAAGAAAAAAAGTAAGGGTGTATTTTAAATATCAGTCTCTGTTTACTTTTCTTTCTATCTCTCCAAATTTTTAATGATAATCTTATCTATATAGATGGCAAAATCATAAATGTGCAAATTTTTACACATCTTTTCGCTTTGTCAAAAGAAAAATTTAAGAAATACATCTTTTAGTGTTTATAGGCGATTTTTGGCGTGACTCCTGGTATAAGCAACCAAAGTGTACCAAACTGCACCAGCCCCAACAGCAACCACCGATAGAAGCTTTAGTATATGTGTCTTTTTTTCAATTTCCAGTAATTTACCTGAATCCTGGGGTTTAGACATAACACTTTTCAGATCCATGTATTTCGTGAAAGTTGGCAGTCTAGTATATAATATAGCTGTGAGTGTGGACCCATACAGAAGTGGTGTGCGCTCACTAACCACGTGTTCCAACATTTTTTTCTTTTGTGATTTTTTTCATTTTACACAGAAAAATTTGAATCTGCTTAGCTGATAAACAGTAAGTAGTATAAAAATCGACAGAAATAAGTTTTTCTGATTAATTTTTTGGTTCAGTCCCGAGTTAAATTTCCGATAATTCTCTTTATTTACTATGTGATCCTTAGTTCAACTTATTGTTAGATCGCTATATAACCTAGCTGTATCGAACAATGAGATATAAGATATATTAAATAAATAAGAAAATACATTTCAAAAAATTTTAGTCACTTATTAGAAGCGTGAGCGTGAATGTAGCGAACGTAAGCAATTAAAATTTTGCAATTTCCTTTTATTGGTGCTCGTGCACGCGGTGCACGCGTGTATGCCGTATATATGTTCTACTACCACATGATGGAACACTACCACGTGGTGGAATACACTGTAACGTGTATCGGAAAATGAGATAAAAGATACCTCTTTTTAACCCTCCGTCCGTCTGCAGGTTTGGTCTGAGAGAGCCACTAATTAATGTGCTTTTAAAGAAATAACTTCGTAATCGGAAACGCTGACGGCCTAAATGCTGCTGTTTACATATCGTGCTCGGACTATTTTTATAAGTTTATGAAAACATAAACTAAATAATACACATACTTTTGATAAAAATTTGATATTATGATTATACCAGAATATACTTATTTTCAAACTTTTGGGTCTGTCAGACCCACCAGGCGCATGGAAGGTTAATTAAGTAAGATAAAAAATACATTTTGGAAAATATTAAACCCACATTCTACAATAGCTGTAAGAGCTCTAAATTTGACTAACTGTAGTCGATTATTATTAGATTGTAAGAATCTTATTAGTCAATAGCTCACTGCTTACGTCTTACATCTACTCTTACGGCTATTGTCGAATGGACCTTGGTCATTTAGAATTAAGGATGTTTCACGTATTATATATAGTAGGTATAATTTTGTTTTCTTGATTAAATAGTGTAAAAAGCTAGTCTCAGGATTAATGATTCATAAATAACACGTTATCATTGGGACAGAAAAAGCGTAAAAATCGCAATTTTGTACTTTTGCAATTTTGTCCCATTTTTGTACTTGATATTGTTTAAATAAATCATTGAAAAATTGACAAAAAAATATTAACAGAAAAACTTAAAAAACCGTAATTGCAATTCTTGATGTCATAGAAGTGTACCATAAAAATCTCATTTATTTTTACTGTACAGGAGCAGAGCTACATAATATGATATTTACATGGGGAGTATATCTATATAACAATTTCTTTTAACCCTTAACTAGCACGCGGGGTGTCAAACACCCCAAAAGTCACCAATGACACATTCCAATACGTTCCACCTGGCAGAAATCGTCAGTGCCCTTCCAAACACAATTCGAATCAGGACGTATAAAATTGCTGGGGTGCTGAACACCCCAAGAGCAGAATTTTTTTGAAGCCTCAAAACTAAAAATTTCATAGTTTAGGCTAATGGGTATCATTTTCCAGTGTTTAATGATGTATGTACTTGATTTTTTTCAAGCCCATTGGAGCCTCCATTTCGCCAACGTTCAAAGTGTGTGGAGTGTTGTACATCACCCCGTGTGCAGATAACGTTCGATCGCGGACGTGTGCTAGTTAAGGGTTAAAGCAAATATCTTAGAAACGGGTCAGACAATCGATCGCAAATTTAACACAAAATTTGGAATATATAAGTACATAATTTCTGTAAATTTCAGCTTCATCCTTCTATTTTGACATAACCGATATACATCCTTAAGCGTAATGTGTGGTGAACAATCCAAATTTTACAATTTATTTTTTTTTTACTCGTGCACGTGTGTGCCACGTGGCAATAGAAGAACACAGAAATCGCTATATTTTAGATTGTAACGGCCTAACTTTGTCATCGAACGCGGACTAGTTCGCTGGGACGGGAGTTCGATTGAAAGGCCCAGAGACAATAACCAGTGTGATTGCATGCGAAATGATTTATTCGGTCTTAGTCTACAATTCGGTCTTAATCTACAAAATGATGTAAGCGCGGTATATTACAACGGCGGGGTAGTGCAGGCGCACTCGGCGCGACGCGGTGCGACAGTGGAAACGCGGTATTACAATCGCTTACGGACTCGGTATAGTACATACAACGGTATGATAGTGCAGGCGCACTCGGCGCGACGCGGTGCAACAACGGAAACGCGGTGTTACAATCGCTTACGGACTCGGTATAGTACAACGGTATGATAATGCAGGTGCACTCGGCGCGACGCGGTGCGATAACGGGGACGCGGTATTACAATAGCCTACGGACTCGGTATGTTACAACGGCGGGATAGGGCACTCGGCGCGACGCGGTGTGATAGCGGAAGGATAGAGCAACTTTAATATTATGGATTTCGTAGACTTTCTTGATAATTGCGGTAGGCGTTTAACGCACTTAAGATTAAGCGCTTGTAAATCTGTTGACAGTCGTACTTTACTTAAAATTTCAGAGATATGCAAAAATTTAAAAGGTATGTACGTATACCGTATATGAAGATTGTCAAGATTACGAGTAAATTGCATATATTCAAAACATATTTTATCTTTAGAATTGGATCTAAGTCATTGTTCTCGCATAGACGACGAAGGATTTTCGTATCTTGAGAGGCTAAGTGGTTTGGAGCATTTAATCTTTTTTAATACATGTATGAAAACTCAACGTCTTTGCAAAATACTGCGAAAAAATCCACGGATGCGTGAGTTACATTTGTCATCTATAGGTCCCATTATAAACATAAACACAGTTTTAATGGAATTAAGAAATTCCTGTCACAACTTGGAAGTAATATATTTTCCGCTTAGTTGTGATCTTACATCGCAGGGTTTGAACGCCCTCGCCGACTGTAAAAATTTACGAAAAGTGAAATTTTCCCTGTAAGTATGTCTTTTAATTTTCATTTGAAATACGTGTTACCGTATTTTTTATATCAAAATTTGTGTATTTGCTTCTCTTGCATCTCAATTATCTTGAAAAAGATGGCTATACTTTTTGTGATTGAAGTATTGGGATAATTATATGATTTTTGTTACAGATTTTCATGCCCAATCACTGATGATAGCTTGAACAGATTACTTTCTTCCTGTCAACGCCTGGAAGAAATTTTTTTGTCCTCTATTGTCCTTGTACTGATCGCAATTTGGAATTGCTAGCGTAGTGCAAAAATTTGAAAAAGTTATATTTTTTAAAGGTGTATTATGAAGGACCTGATAAATATTCCGTCATTTTCAAACAATGTCCTAAACTGCAAGAATTTTACTTCCTATTTGATAAGATTAGCGATGACTTAGTTAATGAATGGAAGAAAAGATATCCGCAAGTGTCCGTCTATACGTATTATTGAGATCTTAAAATTTCGGGTACATGCGACTCGCTCGATCGCGTAAAAATGCACGTGTACTTGACGCGAGATCGTGTCGCTTGATATTAGAAAATATATGGACATATATAATTAGAAATTTAATTGTTCTTCTTCATTCAGCTCATTGATCTGTCGACTTTAATTTGATCATCTTCTAATAATCTAATTGTTCATGTGACATTTGCCTCCCACATTGCTATCATCTATCGTAATTGATCTATCTTAAGGGTATTCTGGATAGTTAGTCAAAATGTAACGAAGTTGATAGAAATTTAATATCAAATTCTGTATTGTCTTTCAAAGTTCGAATTTCAAATCGATTTACAATTTAGATAAAAAGTTATCAATTTTTGAAAATCCGTTTTACAAAGGGTTTTACAGAGAAAAGTGTAAACATTAAAAAATGTTGCCAATATAATAATATTTTACACACAAGTAGTTCATCAACAAACAAAAATATAGCAACAAAATTTGAATTGATTTACAACAATTTTTTTGGAAATAAATAGTAGTAACAGTTATTTACAGTCACTAAATCTACGTCTTTTACATTCTATAAGATCTGTCGTAACTATATTTATATACATTTTTTTGTCTTTGGATCCCTGAAGAATTAATATCAGTTTTTAATATTTCCTGCATACTCCTGGTTGAGACGGTACCTCCAGAACATCCATAAGGATATTTCACGTATAGCTATGGCCGGTATTCATAGTCGGTTCTTATATTTATAAGACCGTCTTAAGTACAATCTTAAGACGTCATGAACCAATCACAGAGCCGTATTAGCATCTTAAGACATTACTTAAGACGGTCTTGAAATAAGAACCGACTATGGGCACGGGTACACCGGGACATTTAGGCCGCGGCCTATACCTCAAATTCAACCTAAAGTCTGACCTGAAGTAGTTTCGGCCGCCTATCAAATGTTTACAGCAGGCGGCCTAAATAATTTAGGTCGAATTTGAGGTATAGGCCGCGACCTAAATTCAAGGTGTAAACCTAGCCTATGAATACCGGCCTATATGTAGTATAATTTTGTTTTCTTAATTCAGAGCATTGATCTGTCGACTTCAATTCAATCATCTCTTCTAATAAATAATCTAAATGCTCATATAATATTCGCCTGCCACGTTTATATTATATATCGCAATTGATCTGTCTTAATCTCGGTAAACATTGTCGCATAGCATTTAAACAGGACACAGCAATCTACGATAAATTTAAATTTAATAATTAACACTAATTTTTTTTAATTTTGATAAAAAGATTAATTACATATATGTATTATCTTTAGCGTTACAATTTATCTGTTTCAATTATTTTTGATCGGCCATAATACATATTTGCACTCATCATCAAGCGCGTATTTTTTTATATTAAAAGTTGCATAACAAGAAGGAAAAAATAGAAATCCAATATTATTAGTATAAACAAAACAATTTCCGTCGCCAGCAAATAATTCAAAATATTATATCTCAAAAAAGAGACCTTATATAAGACCATAAAATTAAAGATTATTTATCGTATTCAAAAGGAAAATACGAACAAGTATAATATTGATTTTTATATAATTTCAATAACGCTGTAAAAGTTCCAAATAAAATAAGTCGTTATATTTATCCGACATCCTCGTACTCTTTAACTTCTTTTTCCTCGGGTAATAATTCGCTAACAACAGTAAAATTGATGTTTGGACTTATATAGTTTCAGCCAACATGGCGCGCAAACTATTTTTTTGTATGGGATGTGTTACTTTAATCCAAAATTCTAAAATACGAAACAATTTTGTACTTATTTATGCTGCACGATTTCTAAATAATATACAATTTTTTTTGTTTATTATAATTTACATCGTATTTGAAAACGCGTCTTTTTATTAACGGTCAAGAAAATATTTGCATTTTACATACATATATAAAAATAGAGATATACTTATTTTATAATTGTAGATCATTTCTTAACCGCCCGTTTTTGGTTTCTCCACAGAGACAGTCTCCATATCTTCGCTATGATTTCCGAGAAAAGAATATTGTAAGCAAACGTATCTTATCATCCTACATGACGCAACTCTCGTCCAAAAGCTGCATGCTCACTATTTCTATAATTATTGCATCTTTTTTGTGGCGCTGAAAAAGACGTGTACGAATCAGAACTGCGTTAAATTACTTTACAAACAATATTACGTACATTAGAAAATTATTTTTAGTGAAAATTATAATTAATATTTTTAGATATGCTTATCCATCAGAAATGTGCTGATGTAAAATGCGCTAACTCATATATATTATTAAGACGCTGCTGATCAAAGTACGATTCTTTTCTCGGAAATCATAGCGAAGATATGGAGACTGTCTCTGTGGAGAAACCAAAAACGGGCGGTTAAGAAATGATCTACGGTTTAATGTAATAACAATATATTTTTCTATATAAATTTATGGATGATTTGCCTTTGACGAAAATTCCATTAACTTATTTTGCACGTTTTAATTTTTTGCCATTAAATTGAAAATTTTACTCGTATTGAAAATCTATGGTTTTGATATAGCGACGTGTTACAATATCAGAATAAGTTGAGCGTTTCTCGTCTGTATTCTTATTTAAGTATTGCACCAGAGATAAGTATTATAAACCTGAGGAAGTGCAAATGCTTTATTCCGGTGCTTCGATTGATATGCCGCACATTCTTCGCAAAATTCCGGGTATTTCGAATGTATACGTCGCCGAGAAGGCTGTTGGAGTTGCAATAGCGCCTTTAGCCAATGATTATGTTTATCCTGTCATTCCCACGAGACAAACCATGCACAAAGTTATCGATCACACTCCAGTTTTTTTTTTCAATCACTTATCATCGACCGATAGAACATGTCTTAATTCCCGATCGAGAAAATATTTCATATATAAGCAGAGTTGGTACAATGATGGCCAAAGGCAAGCATTGATTCAGAAAGATCGTAAAGCGAAGCACCCCAAATTATTCATAAACAATTTCAAGACAATGATAGCGCAAATAAAAAATCGACGAATGATAATCTTGCTCTCATGATTGCGGCAAAGGCAATAGAAGAGATTCAACGTGCGAATGTCTTTGCGACATTAAATGGGACTAAGGAAGTCGCCAACCAGATATTAAAGAAGATTGTCGACGAATTGGAAGAAATTAAATCAAATCGAGCCACTAAAAATGAACAAATAGAAGGTCATAACATAATCTTAATTTGCTTTAATATATTAAATTTTAATTTGACATTTAATTATTAGGATATTAATTAGTAGAATATTAATTAGTAAGATATACTCGGCATCAAATATTAAAAAAATTTCTATGAAAATTTTAACCAGTCAATATACCTCCTATTGACAAATATTATAATAAATAGTTTGTAACTTTTTGCTGAGGAAAAACTAAATGGCTTCCTATAACTGACTCTATTGATAAAATTAAAATTAGAGTTTTATCTCAGAAATCTATGAGAACGTAATGTTAAAGCAATTATATTGCTATAAACATTTTGATCAATAATTTTCATCCTTGATCAGGATTGCCTTGCAAGATATCGGATAACTACTCAGGGTGAAGTGCGGATCGACATGAAAGTTATTAATTGCACGTAAATGTGACCCTCGCGAAATTGTCGCCTCCACCCGCTCATCAAGGTTTGCTGGATCCCGTTTGAAACCTGACCAGATACGCGCCGTTCGCAGTGGATGGACCGTTTTTTTTTTTGCTCGTCATTGACAATCGCACGCAGTCTCTAGCGGTTTACAGGTACGATATGCGACCGAGTAAATTAAGTCTTTCTGAAAAATGTTACACGCGAGGAACTAGCCAAAAATTTAAAAAAAGATCTACGATGATACGGGTGCGTGCAAAGTATGCCAGGGTATCAACACGATAGTAGGTGTTTAGTCGATTGCGATCGTCACCCGCAGGATTGCGAAAGTTTCAGATAGCTACAAAATATCTGTAATAATATATTTTGCCGGACTAGATTGTCGTTAGAAATGAAAAAGCAACACCGAGAGATCGTGCGATTGTTTCAGAAAGATAACAGGGACAACGGAAACGCCACCGAGATCTCGACGAATAATTCAGTACAGCAAAATAGCACGCTGCAACTGCAAAATAACACACTGCATCAATATAAAGCAGAAAAGAAAAAGATTTAGATATCTCAACGAAGATATGAGAAGACGATGGAATGAAAATAAACACGATCGAAGAATTCAGCGCTCCTTGCCGAAAAAATATAAAATCTCTTGCAGCAATAATATATATAATGTCAAAAATAAGTGCTAGCTTTGTGTTTCTTTAAATATTAATAAATGTATCAATATATATATGACATCATAACGTAATTTAATATTCTGCAAAAAGATATTTTGAACGAACAAGAGAAATATGTGTCTCCTTATTTTATGTATATTTTATGTAAAAGAAGTTTCAACGGATTTAAAAAATACGAGGTCCGAAGTCCCGAGGAATTTCTCGTCCGATTTAACGTGGAATTGCCCACGTACAATGGAGGACTAAAAAGTTGTTGAGTTTTAGAGATTCCATTTATATTTAATAACTAGTTATTATATATATAGTTATTATGTCGGCAATTACCAATTTTTTTAACATTTTAATATATTTGACATCTTGTAAATCACTGCGTAAGCCGTGTGCATTGGTGCTCATCCACTTCAAATGGCATGCGTTCCAAAACTAACGGGCTACGAGTGGGTAATCTTACAAGCGCCACTATAAAACTAAATAAAACCGTTTTTACTTCGCCGATGGATATATTGAGTTTTGATGTTTGATGATTAAAATATAAAATAATAAGTATCTTTGATTGGCCAAAAAGATATTTTTAACACGTTTTTTTGTCTTTATTGAAAGCCACCATTAAAGAGACGGCGAAACGGTATCTTTTTTTATGATGACTTTCTCAATAAGACTTTCACACACTTGTCGCTTTGTCAAAAAGAAAACTTAAGAAAAACATCTTTTTCATTATCTTTAGTGTTATAGTTGTCAATGTAGGTTTTCTAGTAGAAAACGCTATATGTACCTACCTGCTTGCGTCCTTCAATATCCCCACCCTCTAGCTAGTCTTTCTTTCGCTTTCCAGTAATTTACCTGAATCCTGGGGTTTGGACATAACACTTTTCAGGTCCATGTATTTCGTGAGAGTTGGCAGTCTAGTATATAATATAGCTATGGACCCATACAGAAGTGGTGTGCGCTCACTAACCACGTGTTCCAACATTTTTTCTCTTTTGTGATTTTTTCATTTTATACAGAAAAATTTAAATCTGCCTAGCTGATAAACAGTAAGTAGTATAAAAATCGACAGAAAGTTTTTCTGGTTAATTTTTTGGTTCAGTTTCGAGTTAAATTTTTGGATAATTCTGCTCTTTATTCACTTTGTGATCATTAATTAATTTGACTTATTGTTAGATCGCTATAACCTAGCTGTATCAAACAATGAGACATAAGATACATTAAATAAATGAAAAAATACATTTTGAAAAATGTTTGTCAGTTAGAAGAGTAAGCGAACGTAAGCAATTTAAATTTTGCAATTTCTTTTATATTAGTTGACATGCACGCGTGTATGCCGTACATATATGGGGCATTCCATGCGAAGTGATCCAGCCCAAAAAAATGTTTTTTTTTTATTGTGCTGAAATTTGCACAATCTATTGCCCTATTGACCATAATTATTCACACCAATTTTTTAGACATTTGTCCAACGCGTTGTCTACTTACAGGGGTTTAAAGTTTCGGCGTTGAGGCCGTCATGTTAAACTTCACATATCGATAATTTGTCGTAAACATTACCGATTTTAAATAATGACCAGTGATTTTTTAAGTATTTTTTACACATTTTTAAGATATATTATGCATTATTAATAAAAAAGGTTAATTAATTGATATTTTTCAACATTAATAATAAATTCAAATTTTTCTTTAAGATCGGCATCTTTGATTTCAATAAAAAAAATGCCAAAAAAAAGAAAAAAATGTTGTCAACAAAAAAGTATAGGAAGTCCAAGATGGAGAAATCACTCCTTAGTAAGTTACAATTCATTCTGTGTGCGAACTCATGATCCGTGCCGCCGGGCGGCAAATTATCGTGTGAAGTTTAACATGACGGCCTCAACGCCGAAACTTTAAACCCCTGTAAGTAGACAACGCGTTGGACAAATGTCTAAAAAATTGGTGTGGATAATTATGGTCAATAGGGCAACAGATTGTGCAAATTTCAGCACAATAAAAAAAAAACATTTTTTTTGGGGTGGATCACTTCGCATGGAATGCCCCATATGTGCCAATAAACCATACCAATGGTTTGGTTATGATCGCCAAAAATCGCCTTATGCGTTGTCCGGGTAGTTTTTCCAGTAGAAAACGCTGTATGTACCTACTTGCTTGCGTTCTTCAATATCCCCACCCTTTAGTTAGTCTTTTTTTCGCTTTCCAGTAATTTACCTGAATTCTGGGGTTTGGATGTAACACTTTTCAGGTCCATGTATCGTGGAAGTTGGCAGTCTAGTATATAATATAGATGTGGACCCATACAATAGTAGTGTGCGCTCACGAGAACCACACGTGTTCCAACATTTTTTCTCTTTTATAATTTTTTCATATTATACAAAAAAAATCTGCCTTGCTGATAAACCAGTAAGTAGTATGAAAATCGACAGAAATAAGTTTTTCTAATTAATTTTTCGGTTCAGTCTCGAGTTAAACCGGTAATTCTCTTTATTCACTGTGTGATTCTTAGTTCAACTTATTGTAAGATCACTATATAACCTAGCTGCATCAAACAGTGAGATATAAGATATATTAAATAAATAAAAAAATACATTTTGAAAAATTTTAGTCACTTATTAGAAGCGTGAGTGAGCGTGAATGTAGCGAACGTAAGCAATTAAAATTTTGCAATTTCCTTTTATTGGTGCTCGTGCACGCGGTGCCGTACATATGTTCTACTACATGATGGAACACTACCACGTAGTGGAATACACTATCGTGTATCGGAAAATGAGATAAAAGATATTTTTTTTAACTCTCCGTGCGCCTGGTTTGGTTTAAGAGACCCACTAATGTGCTTTTAAAGAAATAACTTCGTAATAAGAAACGCTGGCGGCCTAAATGCTACTGTTTAGGGCTGCGTTCGAGGAGCGCGCTATTAGCGCTATTACCATTATTCTATCTTTATCGCTCATTAAGTGTAGAACAAGGATAAAATAAGCAAATAGCGCTAATGGCGCGCTCCCCGAACGCAACCTAGGGGTGCATTCGGGGAGCACGCTATTAGCACAATTAAGGCCTTCACACATAAAATGCCGTAAGGACGTAAAACGTAAGCGTAAGAAAATCGATCAATCCCAATCAAGTATTGTGCTGTCCGTAACTCCAGAAGGGGAAAATACTTGATTGGGATTGGTCGATTTTCTTACGCTTACGTTTTACGTCCTTATGCGATTTTATGTGTGAAGGCCTTTATCGTCCAAAACTGTTCGAGGAGACGCTTTGTGGCGCTGTGATATACGATGATGACGTCACTGTAAAGGCAGCGTGACGTCATCACTCGCGCTATTTTCGCTATTATTTTCGAGGTGAGACACGAAATACTATTGGCACTTAAGCTGTGTTCGGACAGCTTGCTATCACTGACGCGCTATTGGCTCTTCGAACGAAGTTCATAGCGTTTGCGTTTATAGCGTTAATAGTGTCTCCCCGAATGCACCCTACATGTCGTGCTCGGACCATTTTTATAAGTTTATGAAAACATAAACTAAACAATACTTTTGATAAAAATTTGATCTTATGATTATACCAGGATATATTAGGTTGGCCAATAAGTCCGTGCGGTTTTTTACTTATATAAATTTTACTTATAAAAAACCGCACCTGTAAAAAACTGCACCGGACTTATTGGCCAACCTAATACTTATTTTCAAACTTTCGGGTCTGTCAGACTCACCAGCGCATTGCGCTAAAAAATTCACCAGGCACACGGAAGGTTAAGTAAGATAAAAAATACATTTCAAAAAATCTTAAACCTATTCTATAATAGCCGTAAAAGCTCAAGAATTGACTAACTGCATTTGATTATTATTAAATTGTAAGAATCTTATTAGTCAATAACTTACTGCTTATGTCTTGTTACATCTACTCATACATCTACGGCTACTGTAGAATGAACCTTAGTTATTTATAATTGAGCGTATGTGTTCGAATGTGAGCAATTTAAATTTTGTAATTTTTTCGTTTTTTCTTTTGTGCTCGTGCACTTGGTGGTAGAAGAACACAGAGCTCGTAATATTTTAGATTTATAAAAAAAAACATTTTTCTATAATAACAAAATAAAAACTATTATTTTCCTTAAAAAAATTAATTATTTAATAATAATATACATGCAGACTATGTAATAATGTCAGTACTATATAGCAATGTAAATAGAAACAAGATAAACTTAGATTATATAATTTTTACGCTATGAATAGATTATAATGCATTTTAGCATATTCTAAAAAATTAAGGATTATTATTCTCCATGTTTTTTGTCTTTTTTAGAGGGAGAATATGACAACCTACAATAAATCTTTATATTGCGAGAGTTGTAGTCGATATCCCTATGTCGGCAGAGTATCCGTAGGAGAAAAGGATAGTGTTAATTTCGTCTATCAATTTGTGAAGAAAAGATTTGTTACACACCACCGGAATCTTAGCGTATTCCTTACTGCCCCTGACATAATTGGGCCACCAAAATTTCAAAACTATGGAGAACTTTTTCATCCATCATGTTCTTCTGGAAGAAATGATGTCGAAGTATGTGTATTTCCTGGTATTATCTGTTATTATTCTGTTCAAATTAATCGCTATTTATAAATTTATGCTACAAGATTTTCTACATTTTAATACAGAAGATTGATGTTACCTAGGTTTCAATATCTCCATGGCAAAACAGAGATTTCATGAAAAGACGTATTTTTTGTACGGTTGCATTACATACATGGAAGCAGACAACGAGCGAAAATAAGTATATTGGTATGTAATACTTGAATTGATAAATAATATATTGTTAGAGAAGATACTCTTTTGTTGAGAACAGAGTATAATTTTACTTTCTATTTTGAAGATATCGAGTTTCACGAAGCTGTATATCCAATCAGAGTCTGTATTTACGAATTATATAGTCCTGGAAGCGTAATTCAAATTTGCGCTCAAGATTCTAATAATCAGTGGATTCAGTTGTGGGATGAATCGTCTCAGATTGTGCCGCCGACGTCAAGATTATTTTCTCCACCATTATCACATCAGTGCAACTTCAAAACTAAAATGCTCAGACTAGTATTTAAAGACAATTCATCTGCCTCTTACACTAAGCTAGATGCTGTGATGCTTATCGGTACATCAGAATTGATCCTTTCTAGAAATCCTAACGAGAGTTTAACTAATTTATTAAAAAAAATTAACTGCATGTACTCTCCATACCATGAAGAAATTCATAATTTAACAGCAGATTTAAAAAGTGCACACTTGGATATAGTTCATCTGCAACAGAATTTTCCTGAATATTGTGTTATTTATAAAAGGTATTATTATCGACATTAGATAATATTTAAATTCTTTTTTCTGTTAATAATGAAAATAAATTTGTTCCGATAACATTTGCAGCGATGTAAAAAGAGTTTCTTATAAAAGTAATTTCAAGCACAAAAAGGTATCTCAAGAAGTAATCTCTGGTTATGTGCAACCTCTTGGACAGAAATACTCTCGTCGTATTTTATTAAAAAGTTATTCGAATTATGCTAAGCGTATGAAACTCTTTTCGGATGAATCCAAGGAGCTATCAAGTTACAGTTTATCTGCGCTTCCGGTAAAGTATTATAAGTGGACTGTTTCTCATAATAATATTTATTGCAATGTCATCTCTCGTGTATTAAAGTTTTATATTTTATTTTTACAGAATGAAATACTACTACAAATATTTAAAAACTTAGATTTGGCGACGTTTGATCGCGTAAGAGAATTAAATAATAGGCGCTTCAATAATTTATTACAGGACCCTGAACTCTATACGTGTTTAAACATGCGATTTATAACTCGCAACGAGAGTATGCGCACTATATTTTGTTCCTTTACAGCTTTATGTAAATATTTGCGACAGTTAGATCTTACAGGAAGCAACTTTGATGTTAATGATTTCATAAACTTTCTTGATAATTGCGGCAGGCATTTAACGCACTTAAGATTAAGCAACTGCAAATCTGTCGATAGTCATGCTTTACTTAAAATTTCAGAGGTGTGCAAAAATTTAAAAGGTATGTATGTATGTATGTATATGTATGTATACTATATATGTGTGATTGTCAAAATTACGGGTAAATTGCATATATCCAAAACATATTTTTTTTAGTATTGGATCTACATAATTGTCTCATAGACGACGAAGGATTTTCGTATCTTGAGAGGCTAAATGGTTTGGAGAATTTAAACCTTTGGAATACATGTATAAAAACTCAACGTCTTTGCAAAATACTGCAAAAAAATCAACGGATGCGTGAGTTACATTTGACATCTCCCGTTACAAACATAGATGCAGTTGCAATAGAGTTAAGAAATTCGTGTCACAACTTGGAAGCAATATATTTACCGTTTACTTGTGATCTTACATCACAGGGTTTGAACGTCCTCTCTGACTGTAAGAATTTACGAAAAGTGCAACTTTCCGTGTAAGTATGTCTTTTAATTTTCATTTAAAATACGTGTTACCGTATTTTTTATAACAAAATTTGTGTATTTGCTTCTCTTGCATCTCAAGTATCTTGAAAAAGTGGCATTAATATTCTCTTTGTGATTGAAGTATTGTGATAATTATTATGATTTTACTTATAGATTTGAATGCACTAATGATAGCTTGGACAGATTACTTTCTTCCTGTCAACGCCTGGAAGAAATTTTTCTGCGCTATATTGTCCTTACTGATCGCAATTTGGAATTACTAGCGCAGTGCAGAAACTTGAAAAAGTTATATTTTGATTATGTGACACATAAAACACCTGATAAATATTCCGTCATTTTGGAACAATGTCCTAAACTGCAAGAGTTTTATCTTATATTGTGTAATATTAGTAATGACTTATTTAATGAATGGAAGAAAAAATATCCGCATGTGTCTGTCTATGTCTATACTTACTGTTGAGATCTCAAAATTTCGGGTACTTAGTTACAACTCGTCCGTTCGCGTAAAGATACACGCGGCGGTTTCGCGCTGCGCGTGTACTTGGCGCTGCTTGGCACGAGACACTGCCGTGTCTCTTGATAATACAAAATATATGTAGGCAATTTTGAATAAAATTTTATGTAATTAAAAGTTTAATTTTCCTTCTTGATTGAGAGCATTGATCTGTCGACTTCAATTCGATAATTTTCTAATAATCTAAATGCTCATATAATATTCGCTTGCCACGTTAATATCATCTATTTCAATTGATCTATTTTAATTTCGGTAAACATTGTCGAATGGCATTCAAACTAGACACAGGAATCTACCATGAATTTAAATTTAATACAATAGGAATAATGACCAATAATCGAGCAAAACAGTAGATGTCAAATTATAAGTTCATTCTATCTCATAATACATACATATATATGACGGGACGTTTCGAATACACAGTGTCTTCTTCAGCCGAAAATTAGATACAGTTACATAAAGTCGCGCAATAAATAAAGAGTATAATAAAATGTAAGAACCGAGGATTTGTATCGATGGTAAATGACAAAGCCATTCGGAGTCACATCCTACATGAGAGCAATCAACTATTAAAATGTAGAAATGTATGTCTGTTAAGTTAGCACTCCCCCCCCCACACAAAAAATCGGCATAACACATATACAGAAATTAAGTGCTCTTTATATGTGCTAATTATGTGCTCTATTCACGATTTTTGTGCTCGAGCGGTTTCGCGGAAAATCGCAATTGAAAGTGAGGGTGCTGGCTTAATTTAAGCTAGCACCCCCACTCATTAAAATTACATATAAAATAAAAAACTCAATATGCTAGAATTATGTGCTTTTTATTTGCTTTCAAATGCCTCAAACAAAATTAGTCTATCGGTAATAGTTTAAAAAATATACACAAAAAAAGATCTATGTATTACTAATATAAGACTAAATATCAGTTAAAATACAGAAAGCGAAATAATTCTTGTTTTAAAATGTTTCTCGACTAATGTGTTCTCAAAATATGCACAATGAAATTTTCGTGCTCATCCCCTTCCACCGACCCGAACGTGAGCACCCCATACGTACAAGAGTAAAGTACCAGTTAAAGTTAAAATACAGATAGCAAATTGGTTTTAGTCTTAAAATGTTCCTTAATTTATGTGCTTTCAAAATATGTGGAATAAAAGTGTTGTGCTTATCCTCTTCAGCCGACAAACCTCCTTGAAAGTGAGCACCCCATAAGTACATAAGAGTAAAGTACCAGTTAAAATACAGATAGCGAATTGGTTTTAGTCTTAAAATGTTCTAGCTAGCTTACGTTAAGCCAGCACCTCCACTTTCAATTGCGATTTCCCGTGAAACCGCTCGAGCACAAAAATCGTGAATAGAGCACCATAATTAGCACATAAAGAGCACTTAATTTCTGTATATGTGTTATTCCAATTTTTTGTGGGAAGGGGATGCTAACTTAACAGACATTAGAAATGCATATATATATATATATATATATATATATATATATATAAAGTCAAATATAAAATTAATTTGCAAATCTGAAGTCAACGGTGAATCCATGATTTATTCTTCGTTGGATGGCGAGAAAGAACCAAGTCAGTAGTTTAAAAGCGTCAAATTTTATGTCAATTAACGGGTGTAGTCAAATTTTAAGTACGTTCTGAAATTTAACATCTAGATAGTAGGAAGATGCTTGTGTGATTGCTTTAAATAATCTCCGGGTACACTTACAAAATGCAGAGATAAATCAGTGGTCAGATGTTTCGTGCTCTCACGGTCGATGTTAGCTCCTGTGCGTCTCAATTACAAGTGACAGACATTGTCGTTAGATTAACATCGAAGGTTAGTCTTCGAAATAATAAATAGTTTAAATGTTGGCGAGTTCGCTGAGAATGCTGTAATATAACTCATCCAGATATTATATGTCCTTGTTTAAATTGATGCAATTTTTTTGTTCTTTAATGTGTAACATTTCCGAGATGAGTCTTTTATGATAGTTATAGGTTCCGTGTCTAAGATTTTGACGTTGTCCCAATCAAAGGAATCATTCAATTTTTTAATATGTTCGGAAATGACCGAGTGTCTGGATGGGTCTATTTTTATATTATTTTTATGTTCGTGCATTCTAATTTTTTGTTATTTCTTTGTTTATCCCACATAAAAAACCTCACAATCTTTGCATGAAACAATGAGCGCAAACTATCTCTTTGTATGTATCATTTACATTTATCCAAAATTTTAAAATTAAGGTTTCAACCGATTTAAAAAATACGAGGTCATTCCTCGTCCTATTTGACGTGGAACTGCTCTGCATGTATGTACAGTCGAGAACTAAAAGGTTGTCCGGTTAAGTTTCAGAGATCTTATTTATATTTAATATCTAGCTATTATGTCAGCAATTACCAATTTTTTTAACATTTTAATATATTTGACATCTTGTTTGTCTGCTCTTTAAATAAATCACTACGTAAACCGTGTGCACTGGTGCTAATTTACTTCCAAATGAGAAACGTTCCAAAACTCACCGGACAACCTATTAGTCTCCGACTGTACATAATATTCCATAACAGAAGTACAGTTTGTTAATAGGAAAATTTAAAAACTAATTTTAGTGAAAATTAATGTTTTTAAAAATAGGTACATTATACATTATTCTCTGTAAAGTAAGATTTATTAGTAAAATAATAACAATTTTTGATTGGTTGGAAAGATATTTTTAACATGTTTTTTTGTCTTTATATTGAAGGACATCGTAAAACAGACGACGAAACGGTATCGTTTTTATGATGACTTTCTCAATAAGACTTTCATACATCTTTTCGCTTTGTCAAAAAGATATAACTTAAGAAAAACATCTGTTTTGTTATCTCTTAGTGTTATGTGTTGTCTGGGTAGGCTCCCAGTAAAAGACACTATATGTATCTTCCTGCTTGCGTCTTTCCATATCCCCCCCTCCCCACTAAGTTAGTCCAACGCTTTCCAGTAATTTACCTAAATCCTGAGGTTTGGACCTAACACTTTTCAGGTCCATCAGGTCCTTGTATTTCGTGGCAGTTGGCAATCTAGTATATAATATAGATATGGACCTACACAGAAGTGTGCGCTCACTAACCACGTGTTCTAATATTTCTTCTCTTCCATAATTTTTTTATTTTATGCAGAAAAAATCAAATCTGCCTAGCTGATAAACAGTGAGTGGTATAAAAATCAACAGAAATAAGTTTTTCTGTATAATTTTTCGGTTCAGTTCCGAGTTAAATTTCCGGGTGAGTGAACCTTAGTGCAACTTATTGTTAGATCGCTATAACCTAGATGTATATCAAATAATGAGATATAAGATACATTAAATAAATGAAAAAATACATTTTGAAAAATTTTGGTCACTTAGAAGCGTAAGCGTAAATGTAGCGAACGTATATATGGGGCATTCCATGCAAAGTGATCCAGCCCAAAAAAAATGTTTTTTTTTATTGTGCTGAAATTTGCACAATCTATTGCCCTATTGACCATAATTATCCACACCAATTTTTTAGACATTTGTCCAACGGGCCCCGCCGCGTGCCGGCGGCACGGATCATGAGTTCGCACACAGAATGAATTGTAACTTACTAAGGAGTGATTTCTCCATCTTGGACTTCCTATACTTTTTTGTTGACATTTTCTTCTTTTTTTGGCATTTTTTTTATTGAAATCAAAGATGCCGATTTTAAAGAAAAATTTGAATTTATTATTAATGTTGAAAAATATCAATTAATTAACCTTTTTTATTAATAATGCATAATATATCTCGAAAGTGTGTGAAAAATACTTAAAAAATCACTGGTCATTATTTAAAATCGGTAATGTTTACGACAAATTATCGATGTGTGAAGTGTAACATGACGGCTTCAACGCCGAAACTTTAAACCCCTGTAAGTAGACAACGCGTTGGACAAATGTCTAAAAAATTGGTGTGGATAATTATGGTCAATAGGGCAATAGATTGTGCAAATTTCAGCACAATCAAAAAGAACATTTTTTGGGCTGGATCACTTTAAGCAATCATTTTACTTTTTTTTATGTGCTCGTCATGCACACGTGTATGCCATACATACATTCTACTACCACGTAATGGAACACACTATCACGTGATGGAATACACTATAATGTGTATCGGAAAATGGGATAAAAGATAACACTTTTATGCAACACGTGCATGGAAAGTGCTCCATTACGCACGCTACGCGTGCGTGATAGACCACTTTCCAGGCACTTGCAACATAAAATAGGGAGTGTAAGTCGTGTGTAAAGATGAAAATTCCCGGGTGCGGAGTTTACGCACGAGCCGAATTTCATCTTACGACACTTGTTACACAAATAACTATTTTTAACCCTCTGTACGTCTGGTTTGATCTGAGAGACCCACTAGTGTGATTGAAGAAATAACTTCGTAATCGGGAAGCCTGGCGCGGCCTTAGTGTTTTAATAGCATCTGTTTACATGTCGCGCTTGCACTATTTTATAAGAAAGTATAACTAAATAACACTTTCGATAAAAATTTGATATTATGATTATACCAGGATATACTTATTTTCAAACTTTCGGGTCTGTCAGACCTACCAGGCGCACGGAAGATTAATTAAGTAAGATAAAAAATACATTTCAGAAAATTATAAACCCATTCTACAATAGCCGTAAGAGCTCAAAAATTGACTAATTCCAGTCGATTATTTTTAGATTGAAAGAATCTTATTAGTCAATAGCTTACTGCTTACGTCTTACATCTACGGCTACTGTCGAATGAACCTTAGTTATTTAGAATTGAGCGTACGTATGGTGAATGTGAGCAATCTAAATTTTGCAATTTTTTTGTTTTCTTTTCTCTGTGTTCATGCACGTGGTGGTGGAAGAACACAGAGCTTGTCTGTATTAACAAAATAAGAGAAAAACCGTTATTTTCTTTAGAATAATTTATTATTTAATAATGATGTACATGCAGACTATGCGCGTAATAATATCAGTACTAGCAATGTAAATGGTAGCAAAATAAACTTAGATTATATAATTTATACGCTATGATTATGAATATATGATATTATAATGCATTTTAGCATATTCTAAAAAAGAAAAGATTATTATTCTCCATGTTTTTTATCTCCTTTTAGAGAGAGAATATGACAACCTACAATCAATCTTTATATTGCGAGAGTTGTAGTCGATATCCTTTTGTTGGCAGAGTATCCGTAGGAGAAGAGGATATAGTGTTGACTTCATCTATCAATTTGTAAAGAAAAGATTTGTTACTACAAATCACCAAAATCTGAGCACACTCCATACTATCTCTGACATAATTGGGCCACTCAAATTTCAAAACTATGGACAACTATTTTATCTATCATATTCTTTTGAAGAAAAATATATCGAAGAAGTATGTGTATTTCTTAGTGTTATCTGTTATTGTTCTGTACAAATTAATCGCTATCTATAAATTTATGTTACAAGAGTTTCTATTATTTGACATTTTGATTTTCTATAGAGAAAAGATGATTTCGCTATTTCAATATCTCCGTGGTAAAACAGAGATTTCATGAGAATTGCTTTTGATGTTTTTACAACATCCCACTTACGGAGGCAGATGACTAGCAAAAATAAATATATTGGTATGTAATACTTGAATTGATAAATGTAAGATATTATTAGAAAAGATACGCTTTTGTTGAGAAGAGCGTATAATTATATTTTCTATTTTGAAGATATTGAGTTTCACGAAGCTGTATATCCAATCAGAGTCTGTATTTACGAAATATATAATCCTGGAATCATAATTCAAATTTGCGCTCAAGATTCTGATAATAAGGAATGGATTCAGTTGTGGAATGAATCGTCTCATATTGTACCGCCGACATTAAGATTATTTTCCCCACCTTTATCGCATACGTGCAACTTTAAAACCAAAATACTCAGGCTAATATTTAAACAGTTCAGTTCACCTGCCTCTTATACAAAGCTAGACGCCGTGATGCTTATTGGTACATCAAAATTGATCATTTCTAGAAATCCTAACGAGAGTTTAACTAATCTGTTAAAAAGAATTAATTGCATGTACTCTCCACACCATGAGGAAGTCCATAATTTAACAGCAGATTTAAAAAGTGCATACTTGGATATAGTTCATCTGCAAAAAAAATTTCCTAAATATTGTGTTATTTATAAGAAGTATTATAATACTATATCGTACATCAGATAATATTTAAATGTTTTTTTTCCGTTAATAATAAAAATTTATTTGTTCCGATGATATTTGCAGCAATGTAAGAAGGGTTTCTTATAAAAGTAATTTTAAACACAAAAAGGTATCTCAAGAGGTAATCCCTGGTTATGTGCAACCTCTTGGACAGAAATACTCGCGTCGTATTTTATTAAAAAGTTGTTCAAATTATGAGAAGGATATGAAACTCTCTTCGAATGAATCCAAGGAGTTATCACGTTGCAGTTTATCTGATCTTCCTGTAAAGTATCCTAAGAAGTCTATTTCTCATAATAATATTTATTAAAATGTCATCTCGGGTATTAAAGTTTTATATTTTATCTTTGCAGAATAAAAAACTACTAAAAATATTTAGAAACTTAGATTTTACGACGTTTTATCACGTAAAAGAATTAAAATAATAGGCGCTTCAATAATTTATTAGAAGATCCTGTACTCTATACGTGTTTGAACATGCGAAATACAGATATGCATATTCTGTTTCGTGGCTTTACATTTAGATGTAAATATTTGCGACAGTTAGATCTTACAGGAAGCAACTTTGATGTTAATGATTTAATAAAACTTTCTTGATAATTGCTGCAGGCGTGTTTAACGCATTTAAGATTCAATGGCTGCGAATCTGTTGATAGTCGTGTTTTACTTAAAATTTCGGAGATATGCAAAAATTTAAAAGGTATGTATGTATGTATACTGTATATGTATGATTGTCAAAATTACGAGTAAATTGCATATATCCAAAACTTATTTTTTTTTTAGAATTGGATCTAAAAGATTGTTTTCGCATAGACGGCGAAGGATTTTCGTATCTTGAGAGACTAAGTGATCTGGAGCACTTAAGCCTTTGTTATACATGTATAAAAACTCAACATCTTTGCAAAATACTGCAAAAAAATCAACAGATACGTGAGTTACATTTGTCACATATAGCCCCGTCGTCACAAACATAGACGTTATAAACATAGACGCAGTTGTAATATAGAGTTAAGAAATTCACGTCCCAACTTGGAAGTAATAGATTTATCAAGTGCTTTTAGTCTTACATCGCATGATCTTAATGCTCTCGCTGATTGTAAAAATTTACGAAAAGTGAGATTTTCCCTGTAAGTATGTAGTATGTTTTTTAATTTTCTTTAAAAATACCGTGTGACCGTATTTTTTATATTGAAATTTGTGTTTTTGCTTCTCTTGTATCTCAAATATCTTGAAAAAGTGGCATTAATTTTCTCTGTATGACTGAAGTATTGTGATAACTATATGATTTTTGTTACAGATATGAATGCACTGATGATAACTTGGACAGATTACTTTCTTCCTGTCAACACCTGGAAGAAATTTTTTTGCACTATATTGTCCTTACTGATCGCAATTTGGAATTGCTAGCGCAGTGCAAAAATTTGAAAAAGTTATATCTTCTAAACATAAATTATGATAAACCTGATAAATACTCCGTCATTTTCAAACAATGTTCTAAACTACAAGATTTTTATCTCATATTCTGTCCTATTAGCGATGACTTAGTTAATGAATGGAAGAAAAAATATCCGTATGTGTCCGTCTATACGTATTATAGAGATCTCAAAATCGCGGGTATTCGCAACTCGTTCGTTCGCGTAATAATACACGCGGCGGTCTAGCGATGCGCGTGTACTTGGCGCGAGACAGTACCGTGTCTCTTGATATTAGAAAATATATAGATAATTTTAAATAAAATTTCATATATAATTAGAAGTTTAATTCTTCTTCTTGATTCAGAGCATTGATCTGTCGACTTCAATTCAATCATCTTCTAATAAATAATCTAAATGCTCATATAATATTCGCCTCCCATGTTCATATCATCTATCGCAATTGGCCTATTTTAATCCCGCTAAGCATTGTCGAATGGCATTCAAACCAGACACAGCAATCTACAGTAAATTTAAATTTAATAAAAATTCGTAATTTATTGCATATCCCCGCAGGGTTCGCAATCTACTACCAATACTACCCTTCTCCTCTCACTTTAACCCTTTGGACCAACGGCTTAACGTCTCTTTCCGAAAGACGGAGCCCAGTTTTCTCCGCACAAGAGCCTATCTTGGCACGGAGGGACGCAGCTATCGGAAAAACATTCCATGCTTCATGGCTCTAGTGGACTCGAACCTGGTTCCTCAGATTACGAGTCTGGCGCTCTACCACTAGACCACACTGCCGCCCTAAATTTAAATTTAATAATTAACACGATATTTTTAATTTAAATGAAAAGATTAATTATATATATATGTATTACTTTCAACGTTCCAAATTGTCTGTTTCGATTGTTCTTGATCGGCAATAATACATGTTTGCACTCATCACCAAGCGCGTATTTTTTTATATTAAAAATTGCATAACTAGAAGGAAAAAGTAGAAATCCAGTTACCAAATATTATGTCTCAAAAAAGAAATCTTATAAGACCATAAAATTAAAGATTATTTATCGTATTCAAAGAGAAAATACGAATGAGTAATGTTGATTTTTTGTATAATTTCAATAACGCTGTAAAAGTTCCAAATAAAATAGGTCGTTATACTCACCCGACCTCCTCGCACTCTTTTGCAAAAATGCAAATATAAAATTAATATTATTATTCGACTAACTAACGGGTCATGAGCGGATTATCTTGCAAGCACAATAAAACTAAATAAAACAGTTTATACTTTTTCGATCGATATATTAAGTTTTGATGTTTAATATAAATATAAAATAATAGTTATGTTTGATTGTTCGGAAAAATATTTTTAACACTTTTTTTGTCTTTATTCAAAAACATCATAAATGAGACGACGAAACGATAACTTTTTTCCGATAACTTTTTCAATAAGATCAAAAAGGTAAGTATTTTTCACACATCTTTTCGCTTTGTAAAAACTGGAGTAGGATGACAAGGGCTATACGTACGGATCCTAAAGGACTCAGTACACCGACAAGGTACTCTGTAAATAGTTTACGATGTTAATACGTCATTGAATGTAAAAAGAACATAGTTTGGTTAGGCTTAAGCGTGACATAATGAAATATAATGGTTTGTGTGATTAAAAGTATTTCATTAAAATTAATTATTTTATATGTAAGAATATTAAAAGTATTAATAATGTATTTAAGAATGAGTGGCAAGCTTAATTTAAATGATTCAAGTAAACATTATTTGATTTTAACTAATTTTTATAAAGACTCGTAAGATTTTGCAAAATAGCTTTACACAAATAGCTATAATTATATTTATAATACTTATTATTACATTTTATAAAGTTTTCTATTGATTAAGATTGATTAGATATAAGGACATATATAATGAGTGTATTTCGGTAAAATTTAGAAATACGTTTAATTTCAAGGTCCTAAGTTGATTAATTAATTAATGCACTAATTAGAATGACTAATTGAAGTAAGGGACTGAGAGACTTAAAAATAGTAAATTCTTATTTGGTTTAACATTCCAAACCCAGATATATAATCATTTTATTCGATTCCAATAGTGCGATCCAGATACGTACCTGAAAAGGTTAAATTTCGGAAAATTCTAAAATTATTATTATTTTTGATTTTTATTTACATAATCGGGTTTAGTGAAGCAAGGCGAATCCAACGAGACTAATTACTCAATGATTGGACAGTTATTTCGAGTTTAGGCATCAAAGGGTTAAGACCTTAGAAATTGAGCTTTTCAAAGCGAAAAAATTATATTCATGTTTGTTTGGATCTAAGAAAGCGAGATCCGTGCCGATAAATCGATTTAATTGATTATTTAACATTTTCACTTTTTCAAATTTTGACATATCGACTTTGCGAGTTTTAATCCGATCGAGCTCCAAAAGGTCTTGTTTTGTTTCTTTTGACAAAAGGAAGCGACCTATATAGATTTTATTTTATTTTTTCAATTATTATAGATTTTCAAGTTGTCAAGTCGAAACTTGAACTAGAATGACTAAAGAAACAAGTCTATATAATAGTTTTTATTTTGATTTAATCGTTTTTTCGATGTGCGACTCATTTTGGTGAGATCATTAACAAAGCAGTATTATTTGTAATAAATACGATTTTTGTGTTTAGTTAAGCTTGATTAAGCGTAAGAAGTTTATTTTAATCGAGAAATATTAATTTTTCGCAGGAACATGTGTTGGTATAATTTTCAGTAAAATTCTTTAAAATCAAATAATCTTCAATTATTTCGACATATTCATGTATAGTTGAGTAAAAGGAAAGATCCTGTGCTATTTTCAATTTAATAATTACGTTATTTAAGAATGACACATATTCTTGTCGGGAGATGACACGCTTCCGTAGTTGTAAGTTTTATCGATATTAAACGACAGATTCGTGTGTCTTATCACAAAAAAAAGCCAACAAACTTTGTTTGATTAAAATCAGATGATTATTAGAAACTTTGATCAAATTTATCAAAAAGTTAGTTATCGATAATTATGCGAGCAAATTAGCATAGAGTGCATTAGTTTGGAATGACATTTATGATATGATAAAGTAAAAGTTGCAATTTATTTGCATTTGAAGAGTTTTATTATCATAGGTCAGGATATCAATTTTCGTACCGTGCGTGCGGAATTAATTTAATTATTAGAATTGTTCACTAGAGTACTAATGAAGTTATTTGGCATTGTTTTGCAAGCCGTAGAAGCATTTTACAAATATTTAATCCAAATTCCAGAAAACGGGAATTATGCGCTTATGTTTTATTCATTTATAAGCGTATTAATTTTAACAAAAGTTTATTTTATATTTACCTGAGGATTCCTGTGATGATCCAAAGCGAACGTAGAGTATCTGAAATAAAAATTTCAGATTAATAAAGGAAGCGAATTAAAACTTGAAAAACGATTGCAATACGTTATAATTTATGTAATGAGCAAGGAATTAAATAAAATTATTGTGGTTTATGAATTTGAGCAGAATAACGTATTTGCATTACGTGATTGAAATAATTGAAAAGAAGCATAATTAGGGTGCGTGATTAATTAAGATAGGAAGGATGGATCATGCGCGCGTCACAGGAATAATTTTTATTTTATATTTTATTTTATAATTATGCATTATGCATAGGCGACCGAGGAAAAATCATGTAGTTGCGATTCCCGACACTGATGAATATTTAAAAAGTTATATAGTTTCAATAGTTTTGATTATATTATATTCAGATTTCAGGAAATTTCCTGTTAGCATGTTTTCGTAAAGGTCAAGTTATTTACCAAAGAGAAAGTTTCCGTTGAACCGGAAAAGAGAGAGACAGGTACATGATAGAGAGAGAAGGAAGATGGCGTACGTGCCTGCGTGGCGTGACCGCCCAGCAGGGGGTCGATTCTGTATCTTGGGACGAGGTGAAAATTACAAAAGTGAAGAAATTCACTAGAGAATCTACAATTTTCATTTGTCGAAATCTAGTAAATTTGTTCACTTTTGTAATTTTTACCTCGTCTTAAAATACAGAGTCGACCCCCAGCGCTCGCTGCGCATGATTGAAGCGTGGGTGGGGAGAGAACGACGAATGACGAGAGTCGCAGAGTCGATGTCTTTTCGCGCGCCTAGCCCAGCCTAGCCGTTGAAGAATGCGGACGTATATTCGAGTGCGGTCTTAGATTTTTCTAGATTGCGCAACACTGCATATATCGTTTATTCGAGATCGTAAATACGCTCAGGTAAAAAACAGTTTTGCGATACGCGAGTACTATTACAAGTCTTGACGCAGCATGCATTCTACGATGAGTAATTTAACCCGATATTAACGTCGTATATTCCGAGGTATCGATATTTGTACCCGGGTTACGCCCGTGAACAGTTTGATTTGTCCCTAACCTAACCTCATCTCGCGCGAAATAATATGAATTTTTAAATATACTTCAATTGTGTGTATATAAACAGTACACACAGTGGCAGTCGTTTTTTATTAAAAAGTTATTAACAAAAACATTTGAAAAATGTAGCAGTTATTTTGAGTATTGAAAGGCATAAACGACTAATATATGTATATGTGGAAATAGTACATGTATGAGCAAAAAAAAGTTATTTAAAGCAGTAAATCGTAAATATATTGAAATTTTTTTGCTTTAATAATACAATATACATTACCATTATTCAGTTAAATGTTTAAAGCAGATAATAGTTTATATTTTTGGATAGTTCCCCTGCGGGGGGCTCCACTACTTTTAAACTAGATACATAGGCCGGTATTCATAGTCGGTTCTTATATTTAAAGTAGTCCTTTCGCAGCACCTAGTCAAGTAACAGTCCGTGAGGTAATTGAAAACAAACATATTGCAACATTCCAATAATTATAATAATATAAAATATGATTTTACACGCACGATTTAATTGTATTTAATTACTTACTAATTAAAAAAATATCACAATAGTAGTGCGGTATACTGCGTGCACGACTGAAGCAAGTCGAAACGTCTCTTTCGTTCCTTCCCTCCGTATTTTCCGCGGGTATAACTGCACTTCGTGGCGTTTGTAGTTTTAAAGATTATACTCGTGTCCGGCGGTAGATGCCGTCCGGCGATAGGAGAACTCCCCCTAAACTTATGTAATCTTTACGCTATATAATTATAAATATATGATATTATAATGCATTTTAGCATATTCTAAAAAAGAAAAGATTTATTATTCTCCATATTTTTTGTCTTTTTTTAGAGAGAAAATATGACAACCCACAACCAATCTTTATTTTGCCAGAGTTGTAGTCTATATCCATATGTCGGCAGAATATCTGTAGGAGATGAAGATAGTGTTGACTTCATCCAACAATTTGTGAAGAAAAGATTTGTTGCTAAGGAAAACCACAGTTTTAGCATATTTTATACTGCCCCTGACATAATTGGGCCACCCAAATTTCCAAACTATGGGAAACTATCACATCCATCATGTTTTATTAAAAAAAGCTATATCCGAGTATGTGTATTTCTCAGTTATATTATTGTTCACATGGTAATCGCTACCTAAATTTATCCCACTATTTGATACATTTTAACTTTTTAATACAGAGGAATGATGATATCGATATTTCAATATCTCCGTGGCAAAACGAAGATTTTAGACATATATCTCTTTTAACAAACGGTGATAAAGCAACGTGTGAAAATAAGTATATTGGTATGTAATATTTGAATTAATAAATAAGATATTGTTAAAAAAGATACACTTTTGTTGAGAAGAGAGTATAATTATATTTTCTATTTTACAGATATTGAGTTTCACGAAGCTGTATATCCAGTCAGAGTCTGTATTTACGAAATATATAATCCTGGAAGTATAATTCAAATTTGCGCTCAAGATTCTAATAACAAGGAATGGATTCAGTTGTGGAATGAATCGTCTCAGATTGTGCCGCCGACATCAAGATTATTTTCTCCACCATTATCGCATCCGTACAACTTTAAAACCAAAATGCTCAGACTAGTATTCAAGGAAAGTTCATACAAAACTTATACGAAGCTAGATGCTGTGATGCTTATCGGTACATCAGATTTGATCCTCTCTAGAAATCCTAACGAGAGTTTAACTAATCTGTTAAAAAAAATTAACTGCATGTACTCTCCACACCATGACGATGTTGATAATTTAACAGCAGATTTAAAAAGTGCAAACTTGGATATAGTTCATTTGCAACAGAATTTTCCCAAATATTGCACTATTTGTAACAGGTATTATAATCATTGATATTAAGTAAAATTCAATTTATTTTTAATTTTTTTAATAATAACAATTAATTGGCTACGATGTTATTTACAGTGATGTAAAAAGGACTTCTTATAAGAATAATTTGAGACACAAAGAAGTACCTCAGGAAGTAATTACTGGTTATGTGCAACCTTTTGGACAGAGATATTCGCGTCGTATTTTGCTAAAATGTCATTCGAATTGTGCAAAGCGTATTAAACTCTCTTCGAATGAATCCAAAGAGCTATCACATTGCACTTTGTTTGACCTTCCTGTAAAGTATCCTAAGAAGTCTATTTCTCATTATAATATTTATTGCAATGTCATCTCGTATATTAAAGTTTTATATTTTACTTTTTCAGGATGAAATGTTACTAATAATATTAAAAAACTTGGATTTGATGACGTTTTGTCGCATAGAAGGATTAAATAATATGCGCTTCAATAATTTATTAAAGGACCCCACACTCTATACACGTTTAAACATGCGAAATGTATCTTTTACAGACGTACACAATATATTTCGTTACTTTACATCTAGATTGAAATATTTGCAACAGTTAGATCTTACAGGAAGCAGCTTTTCTATTTCAAATTTCGTAAAATTTCTTGACAATTGCGGCAGGAATTTAACGCACTTAAGATTACGTGAATGCGGCATAATTGTCAACAATCGTGCTCTACTTAAAATTTCGGAGATATGCAAAAATTTGAAAGGTATGTATGTATAATGTATGTATACAATATATGTATATATATATATGTATAAAATACATGTTCGGCATCTCGAACGCTGTATTCAATCTTGTATATAAGTTAATGCATATAACAAATACATATTTTCTTTAGAATTGGATCTAAATGGTTGTTTTGGCATAGACGACGAAGGATTTTCGCACCTAGAGAAGCTGAAAGGTTTGGAACATTTAAACCTTTGTGGTACATGTATAACAACTGAACGTCTTTGCAAAATACTGCAAAATAATCAACGGATGCGTGAGTTACATTCGGGCTCGACGCATATTATAAGCCCAGACGCAGTTGCAATAGAGTTGGCAAGTTCGTGTCGTGACTTGGAAGTAATAAATTCACTAGAAGTACGTCATCTTACATCTCAGGGTATTAATGCCCTCGCTGACTGTAAGAATTTACGAAAAGTGAAACTTCGTCTGTAAGTGTGTGTGCTACATTTTCTTTTAAAATATATTCTTTATTGAAATTTGTGTGCTTGCGTCTCTTGCGAGCATCTTGAAAAAGTTACATGAATTTTGTCTTTACAATTGAAGTACTGTAATAATAATATGATTTTAGTTACGGAAGCGGACGCCGAGTCACTAAGAGCTTATTTAAATTACTTTCCTCTTATCAGCACTTGGAAGAAGTGTATTTGACCTGTGCTGTCCTCACTGGTCATAGATTGAAATTACTAGCGCAATGCAAAAACTTGAAAAAGTTATATCTTGATGAAGTGAAACTTGATAAATGTTCCGTTATTTTCAAACAATGTCCTAAACTGCAAGAGTTTTATCTCATATCCTGTAATATAAGTGATCGATTGGTCAATCAATGGAAGAAAAGATATCCGCATGTGTCCGTCTATACATTCCGCTGATTGTTTCCTATTTTAAGACATCAGTTTACTTTTGACTTTTACACATATTTTTTTAAATTTTTATATTTTTATACTGACATATTTACTTTGTGTAAATTATTTGGTTAAATTAGGTTGTGTAAAAGAAGTTATAATGTCTAATAAAAACAAAATATTCATATTTATTTAAAATTTTGTTATTTTTTGACACTTTTCTCTTTTTTCCTTTCTATAATTTTTTTATAATTTTTGGGCGATAATGTAATGACATATTTTTGCTTGAAGTAGTTGGTCAGTGAAATATTGTAAAAGATATATTAATAACATCACCAGTAAATTCTTTGTTTTTTTTTCCGCAACTGCGTGTCTCTTTCAAGAATTTGCTTAGAAATAGATCTCCTGTGATACTTTTTCTAGCTCCAGTTTTTTAAACAGCTTTCTGTGAAAATTTATTTATACATTTTTTTGAAACTATACACATTGGAACACATCTCAAACACAAGGATGTTTTATGAACATCAAAAAAAGTTTCAGGATATAACAGTTTTTCTGGACATCCTAATTTAATGACGCTCAATTCTTGCTGCTGCTGTAATCTTTATTAGAAAAAAACATGAGAGGCTATATATCAACTTGCTGCTATGTTGCTGCGTTCTCGACAGATGACAATTTCAGACCATAGCTTAAGTAGCTAACAAGTCGCTGGTAAGTTGCTATTCAAAATTGTCATATCGTGAAGTAGGCAGCAATTTGCCGACAATTGCGGCTCAGTTGCCACAATTCTGGTAACAACGCTACAATTTGCCGGCAACATGCCAGCAACGTTGCAAACTACACGTTACTATTTGGATAAATATTAGTCTTTTAGAAACATTATTATGTACAAAATTAAAGGGAAATGAAAATGGCTACTAGCCCAGTAAAATGACTCGAAATATGTCGATTTGGAGGAAATAATATTGACTGGGCTGAAACTTTGTAAACAGGCTTTTTTTAGAGTACTATTTAACATATTAAAAATCCCCACAAGTAGACGCTACGTTGCGGGCAGGAGAGGGTCCAAAAGGTCCAAAAAACCAGTTTTTCGCAAATAACTCGGAAAATATCAACTTTACGGAAATTTATGTAGATATAAAAATTATAGCTTACAAAATTTCACACAATTTCGTTTTTTATTCAAGTCTGTACGACCAAATGGAGCAGAGATAGAATTTTTTTAAACATCGGTAGTTTTGCGACGCAACGAAAATGTGTACACATTAAATAGTACCCTAAAACAAGCCTGTTTACAAAGTTTCAGCCCAGTCAGTATTATTTCCTCCAAATTTTGTCATTTTACAAAGCTATACGTTCAGCAGAGAAAGATGCTTTGCAACTGTTGTAAAACTCGTGAATTTGATTAATGTATACTTTTAGTCCGGTATACTCCGGTAGAAATTAAAAGCATGCATCAATCAGATTCCTGAAATTTTACAACAGTTACAAAGCAGTTTTCTCTGCTGAACGTAGCTTAGTGACTGCTAGCGGGCTATGAGCGAATTAAAAATATCTTGCAAGCACAATAAAACTGAATAAAACAGTTTTTACTTTTTCGATCGATATATTGAATTTTGATGTTTAATATAAATTTAAAATCATAATATAAAATAATAATTACTTTTCATTGGCTGGAAAGATATTTTTAACAGGTTTTTGTCTTTATTGAAAGACATCATAAAAGAGACGACGAAACGGTATCTTTTTTATGATGACTTTTTCAATAAGATCAGAAGTTATTTCTGGCATCTTTTTGCTTTGTCAAAAAAATGACTTAAAGGTCGACAGGAGCAGATGATCGAGACACGGTGGAGATAAAAACTCAAAAATTTATTTTGACCACTTTTCCAAAAAATCGCTCTGTAGCAGTTTGAAGGCGATGCTGCTGATTACGAATATCGCAGTTAAAGTGCGATTTTCTTATTATTTTGATCGTAATATGGATTTTACGATTCGTAGTTCACACTCGCCGCGGTCTTACACACCGTGTCTCCTGTCGACCTAAAGACATCTTCTTCGTCATCTTTTAGTGTTATGTGTTGTCTGGGTAGTTTCTCTAGTAAAAAACCCTATATGTACACTATCTGCTTACTTCCTTCCAGACCCCCACCTACTAAGTTAGTCTTTCCTTCGCTTTCCTTAGTAATTTATCTGAACCTCTGGGTTTGAATGTAACATTCCACATGTAGGTCCTTGTATTTTGTGGGAGTTGGCAATCTAGTATATAATATAGATGTGGACCTACACAGAAGTGTGCTCACTAACCGCATGTACCAACATTTTTTCTCTTTCAAGGTTTTTTATTTTATATGGACAAAATAAAATCTGCCTCGCTGATAAACAGTAAGTAGTATGAAAATCGACAGAAATTAGTTTTTCTAATTAATTTTTCGGTTCCGAGTTAAATTTCCGGGTAATTCTCTTTATTCACTGTGTGATCCTTAAACCGACTTATTGTTAGATTGCTATAACCTGTGACAAATGAGACAGAAGATACATTAAATAAATTAAAAAACACATTTTAAAAAAGTTTAGTCACTTAGATGTAATCGTAAATGTAGCGAACGTAAGCAATTTAAATTTTGCAATTTTTTTTCATTGATGCACGTGAACGCGTGTATGCCGTACATATGTTCTACAACTACGTGATGGAACGCACGTACCATGTGGTAAAATACACTACAACGTGTATTGAAAAATATGATAAAAGATATATTTTTAAAGTATGATAAACACGTTTCGGAAAATCTTAAACCCGTTCTATAACAGCGGTAAGACTGTGCGATAAGATGCAAGCAGTAAAAATTGAGCAACTGCAGTCGATTATTCTTGGATTGTAAGAATCTTATTAATCAATATGGCTTACTGCTAGCGCAGTGCAAAAATTTGAAAAAGTTATGCCTGTACTGTAGAAATTATGATAAGCCTGATAAATATTCCGTCATTTTCGAACAATGTCCTAAACTGCAAAAATTTTACTTCCTATTGTATTGTGTAAGATTAGCGATGACTTAGTTAATGAATGGAAGAAAAGATATCCGCATGTGTCCGTCTATACGTGTTATTGAGATCTCACGGATACTTAGTTGCAACTCGTCGCGTTCGCGTGCCGTAAAGATACACGGGGCGATCTCTCGCTGCGCATGTATGGACTTGGCGCGAGACACTGCCGTGTCACTTGATATTAGAAAATATATATAGACAATTTTGAATAAAATTTCATATATAATTAGAAGTTTAATTTTTCTTTTTAATTCAGAGCATTGATGTGTCGACTTCAATTCGATCATCTTCTAATACCTATATAATCTAAATGCTCATGTAATAATATTTTTTTCCCACATTGCTATCATCTATCGCAATTGATCTAAATCTCGGTAAATATTGTCGAATAGCATTCAAACCGGGTACAGCAATCTACGATAAATTTAAATTTAATCATCAATACAAATTTCTTTTATTTTAATGAAAAGGTAAATTATACATATGGGGCATTCTATGCCAAATCGACCAGGGTTTGACCCTCGACCTCTCGAATTTGGTCGGCGATTTTTTATGTTATTGTTCCACCTCTAAGATGCACCATGAATTTTTTTTAAATTTCTTTTTTTAACAATTAATTTAGTTATAATTTTTTAAACCGACATATTGATAGCCACAATTTAAAAATCTGAAAAAATTCTCAAAAATCCTGTGTCAGATATCAAAATTTTTAAGCCTAGGCCCAAAGTGGGCCGAGTTGGTTTCTAATTTTTTCGAGCTTTTTCGAGCTTTTTTGACAGACCCGAGTACCCAGTTACTGAGGGGAGCATATTTAGATTACTTCCCTCTTATCAACACTTGAAAGAAGTT
Organism: Temnothorax longispinosus; assembly: GCF_030848805.1. Lineage (NCBI taxonomy): Eukaryota > Metazoa > Arthropoda > Insecta > Hymenoptera > Formicidae > Temnothorax > Temnothorax longispinosus. Next base: position 14,776,882 of record NC_092366.1, on the reverse strand, counting down.
TATTTGATCCATACTATTTTCACTGATCACAAGTTGGAATTACTAGCGCAGCGCAAAAACTTGGAAAAATTATATCTTATTGAAGTAAATATACCTGATAAATATTCCATTATTTTCGAACAATGTCCTAAACTGCACGAGTTTTATCTCATATACTGTAATATAAGCGATCAGTTGATGATTAATCAATGGAAGGAAAGATATCCGCATGTGTCCGTCTACCATACCGCTGATAATAATTTGAATAGTTTTTATTTACTAGTTTAAGACAAATCAATTTACTTTTTACTTATGTTTACTTTTTATATTTTTATACTTACAAATTTACTTTGTAAAAATTATCTGATAAATTAGGTTTCAAATAAGTTAATGTCTAATAAAAACAAAATATTCATATTTATTTATAATTTTGTTATTTTTGTACACTTCTTTTTTTTTCTTTGTTTCTATAATTTTTCTATGATTTTTGGGCAGTAATGACATATTTTTGCTTGGAATAGTTGTTCAGAAAAATACTACAAAAGCTATATTAAAAACATCGTCAGTTAATTCTTGTCTTTTTTTCCGCAACCGCATGTCTCTTTCAAGAATTTGTTTAAAAATGGATCTCCTGTGATACTTTTTCCAGCCACAATTTTTTAAACAGTTTTCTGTAAAGTATTTTGTAAAAATTTATTTTTCCTCATTAGAGCCATCCCAAACCCAAGGATGTCCTATGGACATCAAAAAGATAATTCAGGATATAACAATTTTTCTGAACATCCTAATTTAATTATGCTCAATTCTTGCTGCAAATTTGCTGTAATCTCTACTAGAAAGAAACATGAGAGGCTATCAACTTGCTGGTATATGTTACTGCATGTGTTTTTGACAGATGACGATATTAGACCATACCCAGATAGCAACGTGTCTGCATTGTTGCTGGCATGTTGCCGACAACATAGTAAGTGTTGCTAGCAGAATTGTGGCAACTGAGTCCGTATATTTGTCGGCAAGTTAATGCTTTCACGAGATAACAATTTTGTGTAGCAACTTGCCAGCAACTTGTTGGCAACTTATGCTGATGCTGTCTAAAAATCGTCTGATTCAAAATTCGAGCTGTTACTGTCATGTTGCTGTAATAATTCATAGGATCACACAATGCTATCATATTGTTAGCGACGCGAAGTAAATTTGATGCTGCTCTCTTGCCGACAAATTGCTAGCAATACATATATCCAATGCTGCGTGTTGCTTCAAATATATTAAATTACTCGAAATCAATTGAAGCAAATGTACGGCAAGTTTCCAGCATCATAAGCAATCACAAGTTTGCGCGATTTTGCTCAAACACGCTTTGCTATCTGGGTAGCATAAGTTGCCGACAAGTTTCTGGTAAGTTGCTATCTAAAATTGTCATATCGTGAAGGCAGCAATTTGCTGACAAATGCGGACTCAGCAAACTCAGTTGCCACAATTCTGGTAACAACGCATACTATAATTTGCCAGCAACATGCCAGCAACAATGCAAACTACATATGTTACTAAATCCAGATATATGTACAAAATTGAAGGGAAATGAAAATGGCTGCGTTCAGCAGAGAAAGCTGCTTTGCAACTGTTGTAAAATTCGAGAATTTGATTAGTGTATATACTTTTACTTTTCCGGTATACTCCAGTAGAAATGAAAAGCATACATCAATCAGATTCCTGAAATTTTACAACAGTTGCAAAGCAGTTTTTTCTGCTGAACGAAACCCAGTGACTGCTAATGGGCTACGAGACGAGCGGATTATCTTGCAAACACAATAAAACTGTATAAAAGCGTTTTTATTTTTTCGATCGATATATTAAATTTTGATGTTTAATATAAATTTAAAATAATAATATAAAATAATAACTGCCATCTATTGGAAAAATATTTTTAACACGATTTTTTGATTGAAAGACATAAAAGAAATGACGAAACGGTATCTTTTTTATAATGACTTTTCAAAAGTTATCTATCGCATCTTTTCGCTTTGTCAAATAGATAACTTCAGAAAAACATCTTTTTCGTTATCTTCTAGTGTTATTATGTGCTGTCTCGGTAATTTTCCCAGTAGAAAACGCTATGCACTTGCGTCCTTCCATACCCCCACTCACTAAATTAGTCTTTCCTTCGCTTTCCAATAATTTAGCTGAATCTCTGGGTTTGGATGTAACACTATTCCACATGTAGGTCTATATGTTTCGTGGAAGTTGGCAGTCTTGTATATAATGTAGATACGTATATATAACGTATGTACATAGATGTGACTTACACAGAAGTAGTATGTGCTCGCTATCCACGTGTTCCAACATTTCTTCTCTTTCATAACTTTTATTTTATACAGAAATAATCAAATCTGCCTTGCTGATAAACAGTAAGTAGTATGAAAATCAACAGAAACTAGTTTTTTAAATTAATTTCTTGATTCAGTTGCGAGTTAAATTTCCGGTAAAGTCGCTATAACCTGTATCAAACAATGAGATAAACGATACATTAAATAAATTAAAAAACACATTTTAAAAAATTTTAGTCACTTAGAAGTGTAAGCGTAAATGTAGCGAACGTAAGCAACTTAAATTTTGCAATTTTTTTTATTGATGGTCGTGCACGCGTGTATGCCGAATGTTCTACTACCACGTGGTGGAACACACTACCACGTGGTAGAATACACTATAAACGTGTATCAGAAAATGAAATAAAAGATATCTTTTTTAAAGTAAGATAAACACATTTCGGAAAATCTTAAGCCTGTTCTGTAACAGCCGTTAGACCATATGCGATAAGATGCAAGCAGTAAAAATTGACCCATCAACTACAGTCGATTATTCTTGGATTGTAAGAATCTTATTAGTCAATAGTTTACTGCTTACATTTACATCTACTCTTACGGCTATTGTAAAATTGACCTTAGCCATTTAGAATTAAAAGCGTTAAGTGTGGCGAATGTGTGAATAATCTAAATTTTGCAATTTTTTGTTGTTTTTTTTTCATGTTCTTGCACGTGTGTGCCACGTGGTGGTAGAAGAACACAGAGCTCGCGATATTTTACATTAAAAAAATTTTTTTTTAAATATATTAACAAAATTTAAAAAAAACTTGTTTTTTTTTAATATTTAATTATTAAATAATAACATACATATGCAGACTATGTAATAATGTCAGTACTAGCAATGTAAATGGAAGCAAGATAAACTTAGATTATGTAATCTTTACGCTATAATTATAAATATATTATATTATAGTGCATTTTAGCATATACTAAAAAAGAAAGGATTATTATTCTCTATATATCTGGTCTCTTTTTAGAGAGAAAATATGACAACCCACAATCAATCTTCATATTGCGAAAGTTGTAGTCGATATCCCTATGTCGGCAGAGTATCCATAGGAGAAAAAGAAAGTGTTGACTTCATCTATCAATTTGTGACGAAAAGATTTGTTACCACGAATCACCGGAATCTTAGCGTATTCCATACTGCCCCTGACATAATAGGGCCACCCAAATTTCAAAACTATGGAGAACTGTTTCATCCATCATGTTCTTTTGGAAGAAAATATGTCGAAGTATGTGTATTTCCTGGTATTATCTGTTATTGTCCTGCACAAAGTAATCGCTATCTATAAATTTACGTTACAAGATTTTCTGCTATTTGACACATTTTGATTTTCTAATATAGAGAAAAGATGGTTTCGATTTTTCAATATCTCCGTGGCAAAACATAGATTCCATCAGAAGAAGTATTAATTATTCTCTATTCTATCATTCAAGGGAAGGGAATGATTACGAGTATATTGGTATATAATACTTTTGAATTGATAAATATATAAGATATTGTTGAAAAAGTTATATTTTTGTTGAGAAGAGAGTATAATTAAATTTTCTATTTTGTAGATATCGAGTTTCATGAAGCCGTATATCCAATCAGAGTCTGTATTTACGAAATATATAATCCTGGAAGAGTAACTCAAATTTGGGCTCAAAATTCTACAAATAATCAGTGGTTTCAATTGTGGGAGGAGTCGTCTCAGATTGTATCCCCGACAGCAAGATTATTCTCTCCACCCTTGTCGCACCCATGTAACTTTAAAACCAAAATGCTCAGGCTAATATTTAAACAGTACAGTTCACCTGCCTCTTATTCAAAGCTAGATGCTGTGTTGCTTATCGGTTCATCAGATTTGATCCTTCCTAAAAATCCTAACGAGAGTTTAAGTGATCTGTTAAAAAGAATTAACAGCATGTACACTCCACACCATGAGGAAGTTCATAATTTAACAGCAGATTTAAGAAGTGCACATTTGGATATAGTTCATCTGCAAAGAAATTTTCCTGAATATTGTGTTATTTATAAAAGGTATTACTATCGTACATTAGGGAATATTTAAATCCTTTTTTCTGTTAATAATCAAAATTAATTTGTTCCGATGATATTTGTAGCGAAATAAGAAGGATTACTTATAAAAGTAATTTGAAGCGCAAAAAGGCATCTCAAGAAATAATCCCAGTTTATGTGCAACCTCTTGAACAGAAATACTTGCGTCCTATTCTATCAAAAAGTTATTCCAATTGTGTAAACAGTATGAAACTCTCATCGGATAAATCAAAGGAGCTATCACGTTGCAGTTTATCGGCGCTTCCTGTAAAGTATTATAAAAAATCTATTTTTCATAATAATATTTATTGTAATGTTATTTCGTGTATTAAAATTTTATATTTTATCTTTGCAGAATGAAATACTATTAAAAATATTGAAAAATTTAGATCTGACAACGTTATGCAGCATGAGTCATATAGATGAACGCTTCAAAAATTTAACACAGGACCCTGAACTCTATACGTGTTTGAACATGCGATTTATATCTACTGGCAACGAGAGTATGCGCTCTATATTTCGTTCCTTTACAGTTTTATGTAAATATTTGCGACAGTTAGATCTTACAGGAAGCGACTTTGATGTTATGGATCTTATAAACTTTCTTCATAATTGCGGCAGGCGTTTAACGCACTTAAGATTAAGTATCTGCAAATCTGTTGATAGTCCTGTTTTACTTGAAATTTCAGAGATATGCAAAAATTTAAAAGGTATGCATGTATGTACCTATATGTATGTATACTGTATATTAGGGTGTGTCATTTTGGAACAACTTTTTTTTTCATTTCACGAATAGCATATATACTTGCAGGAAGGTAAAATAAGATACCTGTTAAAATTTTAGCCCTTAATATTAATATTAACAGGTCGCTCATCGCGATTTTTTATTTTTTATTTAGTAAGATAGAAAAAATTTTATAATATTATAAAGGTCTCTTATATTTTTTTTATAAATATAATCATTTAGACGATATTAAGGTTTATACTTTGAACTTTAAACCTTAATATCGTCTAAATAGTTATATTTATGAAAAAAACATAAGAGACTTTTTTTGTAGATCGTTAAATTTTCTACAAAAATATGTATTGATTATTTCATAATTTTTGATAGTCGATATGATACAACATTCATAAAAAGCAAAAACAATTTTTATAAAATTTATCAAACTTTAACTTTGAATATCTTTTAAACGGTTGAATTTATGAAAAAATGATAAAAGATTTTTTTTGTAGAGCGGTAAATTTACTACAAAAAATCTATGTGGCGCAATGCTGTATTACTGTTTGTTAAATAGTTATAAAATTTTTTCTATCTTACTAAATGAAAAATAAAAAATTGCGATGAGCAACCTGTTAATATTAATATTAAGGGCTAAAATTTTAACAGGTATCTTATTTTACCTTCCTGCAAGTATATATGCTATTCGTGAAATGAAAAAAAAAGTTGCTCCAAAATGACACACCCTACTGTATATGTAGATTGTCAAGATTACGAGTAAATTGCATATATTCAAAATATATTTTATTTTTAGAATTGGATCTAAGTCATTGTCCTCGTATAGACGACAAAGGATTTTCGTATCTTGAGAGGCTAAATGGTTTGGAGAATTTAAACCTTTGTAAAACATGTATAAAAGCTCAACATCTTTGCAAAATACTGCGAAAAAATCCACGGATGCGTGAGTTACATTTAATGTTTTCTGGAGATGACCTATGTATAAACATAGATGCAGTTTTAATGGAGTTAAGGAATTCGTGTCACTTCTTGGAAGTAATATATTTACCGTATATTTGTGATCTTACATCGCAGGGTTTGAACGCTCTCACTGACTGTAAGAATTTACGAAAAGTGAAACTTCCCGAGTAAGTATATGTCTTTTAATTTTCTTTTAAAATACATGTTATATCGTATTTTTTATCGAAATTTGTGTCCTTGCTTCTCTTGCATCTCGAGTACCTTGAAAATGTTGCATTAATTTTCTTTTTGCGATTGAAGTATTGTGATAATTATATGATTTTTGTTACAGATTATCATGCCCAATAACTGACAGCTTGAATAGATTACTTTCTTCCATTCAACGTCTGGAAGAAATTTGTTTGCGCTTTGTTGACCTTACTGATCGCAATTTGGAATTGCTAGCGCAGTGCAAAAATTTGAAAATGTTATATTTTTTAAGGGTGGGTTATGAAGAACCTGATAAATATTCCGTCATTTTTGAACAATGTCTTAAACTGCAAGAATTTTACTTTCTATGGTGTAAGATTAGCGATGACTTAGTTAATGAATGGAAGGAAAGATATCCGCATGTATCCGTCTATACGTATTATTAAGATCTCAAAATATTGGGTACTTAGTTGCAACTCGTCCGTTCGCGTAAAGATACACGGGGCGGTCTTGCGCTGCGCGTGTACATACTTGGTACGAGACACTACGTACTGTGTTACTTGATATTAAAAAATATATATAGGTAATTTTGAACAAAATTTTATATATAATTAAAAGTTTAAAATTCGAAGTAGGTATAGGTTTCAATGGAAAATCCATACGAATAAACCGAGCTAACTAAGAACCAGGGCGGTAAATAATACGCTAAAATTTTTTTATTTATATATTTTTATTTTACATATTTTCCAACCTTTGACTGCGTGCCGACTAGATTTGTCAGACTTGAAACACAGCTCCGGTTGGAGTAGTAAATTCCCCCCCCCTTCACCTAATTAAATCGATTCGATTTAATTTTTTATACTATATGCATCTAAAAAACTGTAAAGAAATCATTGCAAAAAATATTACTTCAGCCAGGGTTCGAACCTGGAACTTCCTTCACTCCGTGAAGGTGTCGTCGTATACCAATTCGACCACTGAGGCATGTGATTTAATATAAAAGTTTAATTCTTCTTTTTGATTCAATAAAGCATTGATCTCTCGACTTCAATTCGATCATCTCCTAACATAATCTAAATACTCATGTAACATTTGCCTCACACATTGCTATCATCTATCGCAATTGATCTATCTTAATCCCGGTAAACATTGTCGAATGGCATTCAATCCGGACACAGCAATTTACAGTAAATTTAAATTTAATAATCAACACAAATTTTTTTTTAATTTTAATGAAAAGATTAATTATATATATACATATATAATATATATATTACCTTCAACGTTCCAATTTGTCTACTGTTTCGATTATCCTTGATCAGCAATAATACATATTTGCACTCACCAAGAGCATATTTTTTTTTCTATATTGAAAGTTGCATAACTAGAAGGAAAAAGTAGAAATCCAGTTATCGAATATTACATCTCAAAGAAGAACCCTTATAAGACCATGAAATTAAACATTATATTTATCGTATTCAAAGGAAAAACATAAAATATAAATATAATATTGATTTTTATATAATTGCAATAAAGCTGTAAAAATTTGAAATAAAATAGGTCGTTATACTCACCCGACCTCTTCGCACTCTTTAACTTCCCTTTCCTCAGATAACGGTTTGCTAAGAACATAAGTAAAATTGATGTTTAGACTTATAGTTTCGGCCAACGTAACGCGCAAATTATCTCTTTGTACGAGATGTGTCACTTTATTCATCCAAAAATCTAAAATTACGAAACTATTGTTCTTATTTATGCTGTACGATTTCTAAGTGATATATAATTTTTCTCATATATTATAATAACAGTACAAAATTAAAATATTTTATTAAAATACATAAATTTTTTTTGTAAAAAAACGGCGCTGCTAGACCTCGAAATTTTAAATAAATTAATAAACTTATCCTCTACTTAATTATAAGCCGCATTATCCGCCGTCCGCGTCGTCACGCACACCCATATCACTCACTCGCACATCCACGCTGATAATCATTTAATATTACTTTTATCGCATTCTTCTCTGAATTATTTTTATTTATTGTTGTCCTTATTTATTTAAAATTTTAAGGTCTAGCAGCGCCAAGTTTTTTTACAAGAAAAATTTATGTATTTTAATAAAATATTTTTATTTTGTACTGTTACCTCTGTAATTCTTTGTGACCACTAAAAAATACACATGTAAACTTTGTATTTAAATATCTTGTATTCCCTTGTTAAATTTAAACACAATTTAAAGATTTTTCAAAGTAGTGCAACAATTATTTTTTGAGGCAATATATATGTTCTCTCTGTAATTGGCGCTGTAATTTAAAGAGATATCATTTCTTTTTTGTAATTGTAATAGATCACTTGAAGCGCGACTCTTCTTTTTGATAAGGTAACATAATTTTGTGATGTGTCTTGATAGATCACTTGGGTTATAATTTTTCGAAAATAAAGATACTACTGCTTAGATTTTTTTGAGATTTTTCAAGATATAAAGATTACGTCTACCACTTGTTACTTAAATTTTTTCTTATAAATGCGCACTATGTGGACCTCGTCATCGGCAACGTAGGACACCTAGACATCGAATTCAACGTATTATTACATCTGGACACCAAAAACTACGAAGCGCACTATGTGGACCTCGTCATCGGCAACCTGGGACACGTAGACATCGAATTCGAGGTATTATTACACCTAGACACCAAAAACTACGGAGCGCGCTATCTGGACCTCGTCATCGGCAACCTGAAACACCTAGACATCGAATTCAAGGTATTAATACACGTAGACACCGAAAACTACGGAACTCACTATCTAGACATCGTCATCGGCAACCTGGGACACCTAGATATCGAATTCAACGTACGATTACACCTGGACACCGAAAACTATGAAGCGCACTATCTGGATCCCGTCATCGGCAACTTGGAACACGTGGACATCGAATTCAAGGTATTAATACACCTAGACACCGAAAACTATGAAGCGCACTATGTAGACCTCGTCATCGGCAACGTGGGACACCTAGACATCGAATTCAAGCTTGATTCATAAGAATCGATTTAAAAATTCCCTAGCGGCAGAATTAAAATTATGTCATGACATAATAAAAATTCGCTGAATTAAAATTATGTCTAGACATAATAAAAATTGGACGAATAATAGTAACCTTTCGAAAGTAGAGGTTTTAAGCTTGAAATTTAAATTTTATTCATTTTTAACAAAGTTACAGCTGCTCGAATTTTGCCTATTTTGAAAGATAAATTTAGTGTTCCTTCAATTTTTGTGAGAAATGTATAATTTACTTTTACTTAAATATTATTAATTTTTATGTATTTGTTGTTATTGCTAATTTTGTGAATAATTAAAAAATAAAAAATAAAAATGTTTTGCAGATCCCCTTGCTTAACACTACAAAGGTGATATCAGTACAAAATTACCTTTTTCGAAAAAGGTAAAAAAAGTGCCAAGTACACGCAATGTATTTTGTAAATTCAAAAATCTAACCTAAGTGGTAGCTTTATATCTTTTTCACAAAATTATATTACCTAACTTAACTCAAGTGACATATGTATTTAAAAAAAAAAGATGTGAAATCTTTATTTTCTTCTTCACAAAATTATATTATTACCTAACTTAACTCAAGTGACATGTATTTAAAAAAAAGATGTAAAATCTTTAAATTAAATTGCGCCAATTGTAAAGAGAATATATTGCTTTGAAAGATAATTGTTATGCAACTACTTTAAAGAAATAAAACTCAAGTGGTATCTTTGTATTCCTATTCAAGGGTCTTCCTATTCTAAACCCAAGTGATAATAGCTTCTTAAGGACGTTCTCTCGTCCTTATACTAGAGAAAATCGATTTTTTTAGGATTTTCTTGAAACTGTGAATATACGTTAATTTAGGTGTGCTTTATGCGTGGTATAAATTTCAGTACCTCTTCCGGTATAAAAAATAAAGATACTGAGCTTCAAAGTTTCAAAAAAAAATTTAAAATTTAATTTTTTTTAGTTTTGACATTTTTTCCTTATAGAACTCGACGAGAGGAACAACTTTGGTCCTCTTAGCCAACCTCGTATCTCTTACCGTTTAGCCTGGAAAACTTTTTCATTAGTAAAAGTTGAAACTTTGAGGCTCAGTATCTTGATTTTTTATACCGGAAGAGGTACTGAAATTTATACCACGCATAAAGCACACCTAAATTAACATATATTCACAGTTTCAAGAAAATCCTAAGAAAATCGATTTTCTCTAGTATAAGGACGAGAGAACATTCTTAATTCTCTTTAACAAATTTTTAATATTACAAAAAATTATTTTAATTACAAAGAATTAAAGAAGTAACAGTACAAAATAAAAATATTTAATTAAAACAAAATAAATACATTTTTCTTGTAAAAAAACTTGGCGCTGCTTTTTTACACCTGTCGCATTTTTCCCTAAATTATGTTTATTGTTTTTTATTCAATCAAAAATCTTAGTACTAATGTTTAAATTTCAAAGTCTAGCAGCGCCAAGTTTTTTTACAAGAAAAATTTATTTATTTTGTGTTAATTAAATATTTTTATTTTGTACTGTTACTTCTTTAATTCTTTGTAATTAAAATGATTCTTTGTAACATTAAAAATTTGTTAAAGAGAATTAAGAAGCTATTATCACTTGGGTTTAGAATAGGAAGACCCTTGAATAGAAATACGAAGATACCACTTGGGTTTTATTTCTTTAAAGTAGTTGCATAACAATTATCTTTCAAAGCAATATACATATTCTCTTTACAATTGGCGCAATTTAATTTAAAGATTTCACATCTTTTTTTGAAATATTATGTACACGTACAATTTACGTACTATATTCATTCTTCGCCTACTATATGTGTGTATTAAGCAGGGATGAACTGTAATATTTATTTTCAATAATCCGTACATAAAACGAATGATAAACAAAAATTTCAACGATTTTTTCCATTACGGATTACTTTTTAAATAATTAATGCGTGTTTTTTTTTTCATTACGCATTACTTTTCAAATAATCAATGCGATTTTTTCCATTACGGATTACTTTTTAAATAATCAATGCGATTTTTTTTATTACGCATTACTTTTTAAATAATCAATGCGATTTTGTTTATTACGCATTACTTTTTAAATAATCAATGCAATTTTTTTCATTATGCATTACTTTTTAAATAATCAATGCGACTTTTTTCATTACGCATTACTTTTTAAATAATTAATGCGATTTTTTTCATTACGCATAACTTTTTAAATAATCAATGCAATTATTTTTATTACGCATTACTTTTTAAATAATTAATCCGATTTTTTTCATTACGCATTACTTTTTAAATAATCAATCCGATTTTGTTTATTACGCATTACTTTTTAAATAATTAATGCGATTTTTTTCATTACGCATTACTTTTTAAATAATTAATGCGATTTTTTTCATTACGCATTACTTTTTAAACAATCAATGCGATTTTGTTTATTAAGCATTACTTTTTAAATAATCAATGCGATTTTTTTTATTACGTATTATTTTTTAAATAATTAATGCAGTTTTTCCATTTCGGATTACTTTTTTAATAATTAATAAGTAAAAAAATAATTATTTTTTTTTTAATTAATAAGTAATGCATTATTTTTTAATTTGAATTTTCATTACTCTGATTGGTCCATATGCATCGTGTGCATAAAGAAATAGACCAATCCGTTTCTTGATGCATATGGTTATGCACCTATGCAAGTTTGTCTGGATAGACCTTAAAAGTGACTATAAGCATACTAAAGGTCTATCCAGACAAACTTGCATAGGTGCATAACCATATGCATAAAGAAACGGATTGGTCTATTTCCTTATGCACATGCATATGGACCAATCAATTCTCTTATGCTTATGTTTATGAGCTATGCAAGTTTGTCTGGATTGACCTTAACAGGCTACGAACGGATTATCCAACCAATGTACTTACTACATAAAACAGTTTTTACTTTTTTGATCGATATATTGAGTTTTGATGTTTAATATAAATGTAAAATAATAGCTATTTTTGATTGGTCGGAAAAATTTTTAACACTTCAACACTTTTTCTAAACATCATAAAAGAAACAACGAAACGGTATTTTATTTATGATGACTTTTTCGATAAGATCAAAAAGTATCTTTTATACATATATATTTTTGCCTTGTCAAATAGATAACTTAAGAAAGGACATCTTTCTCGTTATTTTTTGTGTTATATGTTGTCTGGGTAATTTTCCCAGTAGAAAACGCTATCTGCATCTGCTTGCGTCCTTCCATATTCCCCCTCCCCTCTAGCTAGTCTTTTCCTTTGCTTTCCAGTAATTTACCTGAATCTCTAGGTTTGGATGTAACACTATTTCACATGTAGGTCCTTGTATTTCGTGGGAGTTGGCAATCTAGTATATAATATAGATGTGGACTCACATAGCCATAGAAGTGTGCGCTCACTAACCGCATGTTCCAACATTTTTTCTCTTTCATGATTTTTTGTGTTATACGGAAAAAATAAAATCTGCTTTCTTGATAAACAGTAAGTAGTATGAAAATCGACAGAAATTAGTTTTTCTGATTAATTTTTCGGTTCAGTTCCGAGTTAAATTTCCGCTAATTCTCTTTATTCTATGTGATCCTTAGTGTTAGTGTTAGATCGCTATATAACCTAGCTATCAAACAATGAGATATAAGATACATTAAATAAGTAAAAAAATACAATTTGAAAAATTTTAGTCAAAAGTGTAATTGTAAATGTAGCGAACGTAAGCAACTTAAATTTTGCAATTTTTTTTTTATTGATGCACGTGCACGCGTGTATGTTCTACTACCACGAATGTTCTACTACCACGTGGTGGAAAACACTATGACGTGTATCGGAAAGTATGATAAAAGATATTTTCAAAGAAAGATAAACACGATTCGGAAAATCTTAAGCCCGTTCTATAACAGCCGTAAGGCTATGCGGTAATAAGATGCAAGCAGTAAAAAATTGACCAACTACAATCGATTATTCTTGGATTGTAAGAATCTTATTAGTCAATAGCTTACTGCTTACGTCTTACATATACTCTTACGGTTATTGTAAAATGGACCTTAGCCATTTAGAATTAAGCGTTAAGTGTGGCAAATGTGAACAATCTAAATTTTGCAATTTTTTGTTTTTTTTTCGTGCTCTTGTACGTGTGTGTCACGTGGTGGTAGAAGAACACAGAGCTCCCGGTACTTTAAATTTAAATAAAAACATTTTTCTATATTAACAAAATTTAAGAAAACGTTATTTTCTTTAAAATAATTAATTATTAATAATAATATACAACACACATATGCAGACTATGTAATAATGTCAGTACTAGCAATATAAATGGAAGCAAGATAAACTTAGATTATGTAACCTTTACGCTATAATTATAAATATATTATATTATAATGTATTTTAGCATAGGGGAGACAGAAGCAAATTCGATTTTTTCAAAGGCAATTTTCAACAATTAATTAAAATTTTCAAGCAAATTCAATGGTACACATTTAAAGAGTGTTCCTTTAGGTACAAAATTGCTTAAGGAAGTTTTACTATATGTCACTTAGTTTTGCCCCCAGGAAAGAGAAAGTGATGCAAAGACAAATTTTTAAATTGAAAAATGCCGGAGCACACACAAACTCGACACTTTGCCTGATCGACACAATTTGATCTGAAACTTATTTTTTATTGTCTAAAACTGAAAATACATTGTTTATCATGTATTTGAAAAGTACAAAAATTCGGAATTAAGTAAAACAATTATTGGGAATAATAAGAACAAAATTTGTTGAACTGTCATTATTTTCATCTAAACTCATGTCTGAAAAACAATTTATGCAAGTAAATTCGCGATCGGACGTGCACACACATTTGTCATGAGCCATATGGCTGCATGACAAGCATCGTTTGTTATTGGGAGCCAATAAAACGGCGTGGTGTCGACTTTACCCCGAACCTCGTTTTTCACTTTTGTCACTCCAAAAACATGAAGATTTTGAAAATATGCAAAAACTATTATCGGATTCGTATAGAGCATCAAATTTCTCATCAAAATCACTTACATATAGGTTCGCAAGAGTAAACTTCGATAAAAAAGTAGAAATTTTAGAAAGATCAGAAAAATTACTTTTCACCATCAAAAACGCTTATATCGCGCTAAAAATTACACTATAACTCAGAATTTCACCAAATTCTATTGATAATACTGGCACATAAAGACGCATTTAGAGTAAGAAAGGCAAGTTTCTACGATAGATTTAAATAGGCAAAAAGCCTATAGTGTCAAGTTTACCTTGGTGTCGAGTTTACACACCCCGGTCTCCCCTATACTAAAAAAGAAAAAATTATTATTCTCTATATATCTGGTCTCCTTTTAGAGAGAAAATATGACAACCCACAATCAACCTTCATATTGCGAAAGTTGTAGTCGATATCCCTATGTCGGCAGAGTATCCATAGGAGAAAAGGAAAGTGTTGACTTCATCTATCAATTTGTGACGAAAAGATTTGTTACCACGAACTACCGGAATCTTAGCGTATTCCATACTGCCTCTGACATAATTGGGCCACCAAAATTTTTAAACTATGGAGAACTGTTTCATCCATCATGTTCTTTTGGAGGAAAATATGTCGAAGTATGTGTATTTCCTGGTATTAACTATTATTGTCCTGCACAAAGTAATCGCTATCTATAAATTTATGTTACAAGATTTTCTGCTATTTGACACATTTCGATTTTCTATTATAGAGGAAAGATGGTATCGATATTTCAATATCTCCGTGGCAATACATAGATTCCGTGAGAAGTGTTATTAATCGTTATGCCGCATCCTGTTATTCAAGGCAGGGGAATGATGATGAGTATATTGGTATATAATACTTTTGAATTGACAAATACCTATATAAGATATTGTTAAAGAAGTTATATTTCTGTTGAAAAAAGAGAGTATAATTATATTTTATATTTTGAAGATATCGAGTTTCATGAAGCCGTATATCCAATCAGAGTCTGTATTTCCGAAATATATAATCCTGGAAGAGTAACTGAAATTTGGGCTCAAGATTCTATAAATAATCAGTGGTTTCAATTGTGGGAAAAGTCGCCTCAGATTGTACCCCCGACAGCAAGATTATTCTCTCCGCCCTTATCACACCCATGTAACTTTAAAACCAAAATGCTCAGGCTAATATTTAAACAGTGCAGTTCACCTGCCTCTTATTCAAAGCTAGATGCTGTGTTGCTTATTGGTTCATCAGATTTGATCCTTTCTAAAAATCCTAACGAGAGTTTAAGTAATCTGTTAAAAAGAATTAACAGCATGTACACTCCACAATATAAGGAAGTTTATAATTTAACAGCAGATTTAAAAAGTGCACACTTGGATATAGTTCATCTGCAAAGAAATTTTTCTGAATATTGTGTTATTTATAAAAGGTATAATAATCGTTGATGTTAAGTATAATATTTAATATTTATTTTTTTAATAATAAAAATTAATTTGTTCTGATGTTATTTATAAAAGGTATTACTATCGTACATTTTAGGGAATATTTAAATCCTTTTTTTCTGTTAATAATAAAAATCAATTTGTTCCGATGATATTTGTAGCGAAATAAGAAGGATTAATTATAAAAGTAATTTGAAGCACAAAAAGGCATCTCAGGAGGTAATCCCAGGTTATGTGCAACTTTTTGGACAGAAATACTCGCGTCATATTTTACTAAAAAGTTATTCAAATTATGCCAAGCGTATGAAACTTTTTTCGGATGAACCCAAGGAGCTATCACGTTGCAGTTTGTCTGTTCTTCCTGTAAAGTATTATAATAAAAGTCTATTTTTCATAATAATATTTATTGTAATGTCATTTCGTGTATTAAAGTTTTATATTTTGTCTTTGCAGAATGAAATACTACTAAAGATATTAAAAAACATGGATTTGATGACGTTATGCTTCATGAAATATGTAGATAAACGCTTCAATAATTTAATACAAGACCCTGAACTCTATACGTGTTTAAACATGCAACTTATAACTCGCAACGAGAGTATGCACACTATATTTCGTTACTTTTCAACTAAATGTAATTATTTGCGACAGTTAGATCTTACAGAATGCAACTTTCGTGTGTATGATTTCATAAACTTTCTTGATAATTGCGGCAGACGTTTAACGCACTTGAGATTAAGTAACTGCAAATCTGTTAACAGTCCTGTTTTATTTAAAATTTCAGAGATATGCAAAAATTTAAAAGGTATGTATCTATATGTATGTATACTATATATGTATAATTGTCAAAATTACGGGTATAAATTGCATATATTAAAACATATTTTTTTTTTTTTTTTTAGAATTGGATCTAAGTCGTTGTTCTCGTATAGACGACAAAGCATTTTCGTATCTTGAGAGACTAAATGGTTTGGAGCATTTAAGGCTTTGTAAAACACATATAAAAACTCGATATCTTTGCAAAATACTGCAAAAAAATCAACGGATGCGTGAATTACATTTCTCAACTAGAGGTGCGCTTATAAACATAGACACAGTTTTAATGGAGTTAAGAAATTCGTGTCACAACTTAGAAGTAATATTTTTACCGGCTCTTTATGATCTTACATCGCAGGGTTTGAACGCCCTCGCTGACTGTAAAAATTTACGAAAAGTGACATTTCCCCAGTAAGTATGTCTTTTAATTTTCTTGTAAAATACATGTTACTGTTATTTTTATCGAAATTTGTGTGTTTGCTTTTCTTGCATCTCAAATATCTTGAAAAAGTTGCATTAATTTTCTCTTTGCGATTGAAATATTGTGATAATTATATGATTTTTGTTGCAGATTCGCACGCTCAATCACTGATAATAGCTTGGACAGATTACTTTCTTCCTGTCAATGTCTGGAAGAAATTTGTCTGCAGATTATTGTCCTTACTGACCGCATTTTGAAATTGCTAGCTCAGTGCAAAAATTTGAAAAAGTTATATTTTTTAAGGGTAAATTATGAAAAACCTGACAAATATTCCGTCATTTTCGAACAATGTCCTAAACTGCAAGAATTTTACTTTGTATTGTGTAAAATTAGCGATGACTTAGTTAATGAATGGAAGGAAAGATATCCGCATGTATCCGTCTATACGTATTATTAAGATCACTCGTTATTGAGATCTCAAAATCTCGGGTACTCGCAACTCGTGCGTTCGCGTAAATGAGTCACGGTGCGTCTCGCTCTGCGCGTATACTTGGCGCGAGACACTGCCGTGTCTTTTGATCTCAAAATTTTGGGTACTTATATATATATATATATATATATATATAGTTGCAACTCGTCCGTTCGCGTAAAGATACACGGGGCGGTCTCGCGCTGCGCCTGTACTTGGTGCGAGACACTACCATGTCACTTGATATTAAAAAATATTAAGACAATTTTGAACAAAATTTTATATATAAAAAAACAAGGCTCAAAGGATTAAAAATCAATTAAAATATTAAGAGCGTAAAGTCATAACAAGATGTCCGTGTTAATAGTTATATATATTATTATAGTTAAAATTTACAGACGTTTCAATCCTTTATGGGACCATCTTCAGTGTTTAATACATTTTTGGTAAATTCGATTGCAGAGTTACAATATTAACGTATAAGTTATGTTGTGAGTGTACGGCACTGTAAAAAGTATATAAAAATTTTGGGCCTATTTATAGTCAAACAAAGTAAAAATATATAAAGGTATAAAAATATATAAAAATTTTAAGTCTATTTATTATAGTCAAACAAAGATATAAATCTATATCTATAAAGGAAGATGTCCTGACTCATTCACTCACTGACTCATCAACACCCAGCCCAAACCCCTGAATCGAATTTTTACCAAAAGTATATGAAATAGGGGTATAATTTTCCGGGGAGTGCCACTATGTGTATAGTTTTTTGTTACCGATTTTCTGGAAACCGAATTTTTTAATTATTCCTATTTTTCGGGAAATAATTGATTAAATCTCAAAGAATTATAGATCAAACAGGGGTAGAATTTTCCGAGGAGTGCTATAAAATGTATAAATTTTCGTTACCGATCTTTTTGGAAGCTGGTACCGAAATTTTTTTAATTTTTCGGGAATTTATTGACCGAATTTTAAAGAATTGTATATGAAGTAGGGGTAGAGTATATTTTACGGGGAGCGTTATGATGTGTATAGTTTTTGTTACCGATCTTTTTAAAAACCGGTTTTTTTAATTTTTTTAATTTTTCGGGACATAATTGATTGAATCTCAAAGAATTATACATGAAGTAGGGGTAGAATTTCCCGGGGAATGCTATAAAGTGTACTATTTTTTGTTACCAATTTTTTTGGAAACCGGTTCCGAATGATCGCATCTCAAAGAATTGTACATACAAAGTAGGGGTAGAATTTTTTGGAAATCGGTATCAGAAGTTTTTCGAACTTTTCGGGAAATAATTGATCGAATTATAAAGAATTGTATATAAACAGGGGTAGAATTTCCCGGGAAGTGCTATAAACTGTATAGTTTTTCGTTACCGATCTTTTTGGGAACCGGTATCTTTTTGGAAATTGGTTACGAAATTTTTCCAATTTTTTAGAAAATAATTGAGTGAATCTCAAATTGTATACGACAGAATTGAACTTCAGTCGATAAAAAAGTAATATTTTTCAATTTATAGTATTTGAGAGAGAGACTATTTGCGTGTCTTATTACATATGTCCTCCGGGGCGAAGCCCGGGTAACCAGCTAGTATATATATATATAAAGATTTTAAGTCTATTTATAGTCAAACGAAGCAAGAGATCAACCTAAGTACGTACGTGTATGTATTTTTCTTATGCCGTGAGCCATAGCAAACATTTATAGATAAAATATGTGACAAACTATTCAACCACGAGAGCACGTTACCACATATTATATAGACAGAAGGAAAATGAAAGAGGGAATGGAGAAAGGTGGGGACAAAATAGAACTAAAGGGGAGGGAACAAATTCAAGACAATCTCTCATGTAACGAGTTAAATACATCTAAGATAAGATCGACATTCTGGTGGAGCGGGCATGACAAAGGTACATGGAATGGTAATATTTGGATCGCTCTTTTTTTCGATGTCATGCAACGTCACGTCGGCAATGATTAGTGATGGGGGAGATCTACGCCTTTCTTCATTCCCCCTTTCATTTCCCTTCTATCTATACAATATACGGTACCGTTCTCTCGTGGTCGAACAGAGTGTCATATATTTTATCTATAAATGTTCGCTATGGCTCACGGCATAATTAAGAAAAATACATATACGTACGTACTTAGGTTAATCGCTTACTTCGTTTAACTAGAAATAGACTTAAAATCTTTATATATTTTTTTATATCTTCGTTTGACTATAAATAGACTTAAAATATTTATATACTTTTTACAGTGCCGTCCACTCACAACATAACTTATGCGTTAATATTGTAACTCTGCGATCGAATTTACCGACAAATGTATTAGACACTGAAAATGGTCCCATAAAGAACTGAAACGTCTGTAGATTTTAACTATAATATATTAACACGGACATTATGTTATTGCTCTACGCTCCTAATATTTTAATTGAAAATTTTATATATAATTAAAAGTTTAATTTTCTTTTTGATTCAGAGCATTGATCTGTCGACTTCTATTTGATCATCTTCTAATATAATCTAAATGCTCATGTAACATTTACCTCACACATTGCTATCATCTATCGCAATTCATCTATCTTAATCCCGATAAACATTGTCGAATGGCATTCAAATCGGACACAGCAATCTACAGTTAAATTTAATAATCAACACAAATTTTTTTTTAATTTTAATAAAAAGATTAATTATATGTATATATATGTATATATATATATTATTACCTTCAACGTTCCAATTTGTCTACTGTTTCGATTATCCTTGATCAGCAATAATACATATTGCACTCATCACCAAGCGCGTATTCTTTTTTCTATATTGAAAGTTGCATAACTAGAAGAAAAAAGTAGAAATCCAGTTATCGAATATTATATCTCAAAAAAGAAACTTTATAAGACTATAAAATTAAAGATTATATTTATCGTATTCAAAGGGAAAACATATAATATAAATATAATATTGATTTTTATATAATTCCAATAAAACTGTAAAACTTTGAAATAAAATAGGTCGTTATACTCATTCGACCTCGTCGCACTCTTTAACTTCCCTTTCCTCGAGTAATGGCTCGCTAAGAACAGTAAAAATGATGTTTGGACTTATCGTTTCGGCCAACATGTCACACAAATTATCTCTTTGTACGGGATGTGTCACTTATCCAAAATTCTAAAATTACTAAACTGTTGTACTTATTTATGCTGCACGATTTCTAAGTAATATACAATTTTTCTCGTTTATTATAATTTACATCATATTCGAAAACGCGTCTGGCAAGAATGTTATTTCCGGGGCCTCTCAATTTGACAGGTGTATTTGATAGATCTTTTGCTGAGAAAAAGAATGCCGCAAACCACAATGCGCTACGATGCATAGTTTTCGAGAATATCAATTTATATAATCTATCACATAGTATAATAATATACACAGAATTAGCAGTGTGAGAGAGAGAGAGAGAGAAATAGCACACACGTAAGCGGGGGTGAACCTATCAAATACACCTATCAAATTGAGGGGCCCCGGAAATAACATTATCTCCCAGCGTTAATTGCTTGTTCACTTGTTATATTGTTAACTTATTAAAACATATAATTTACAAATTAATGTATAAAATAAAAATAACCATTACATATTGTAACTAAAAAATACATTATACATGTCCCCATAAACAATAGTTTATAGGAACATGTATAATGTATTCTTTATTTATTTTAGGTAGAAAGTCAAAATAAATTTAAATTTGTTCTTTACAGTGGTTGCAACATGATATAAATTGTGCACAATTATAATAACATGTAAATCTATTTTTTTTAAATTATTAATGTTATAGATAATTGCGAGAACAGAACTGTATTTTTTCCTACTAAAGTATTTAAATTTAAAGTTTTTAAACTATATTTTATTATATTTTTAAAATAAAATACCCATCAAGTTCTTCGTTTCTATAATATTTTCTATAGCTTATAGCTTTGGAATATAATTTCCTTGAACGTATATATTTAAGGCAATTATATTACAGTGCCCTACAATCCTATACTCGTGAAAAAGGAACGGCGATCAATGTGTTATCACAAGCAACTTATCTCAAAATCGCGATCTTGCTATTGCAAGAAAAGACCGTAAACTGACTAACGACTATGTTACGTCCTGCGGATTCCACGATTTCCCTTCTTTCACGGAAATTTCCTAGAAGTTCAAAATAGCCTCTAAGATTAGAATAAGTGGAAACCGATCTCGACACGTTTCAAATTTTCCTATCGTTATTTCTTACTTTTTCCTTCACGTTTGCTCACGTGACTAAAAAAGATCGAGAAATCGAGAGGAAATTTCTAGATGACGAAATACCAACCAGACAATACACGACTATGTTTTTATCAACTTTGTCTGATCTACGACTATAAGCCTGACGACACAGTGCGGGCGCGCCAAGGTTTAACAAAAAATTTTATTAAATTGAATCCAAGAACTGCACGTGCAAAAATGTTTTTTGATACATAAAAACGGAGTCCGGCACGTGTGTTTCTGAAAATCCTGTAACGTTATAAGCATATAACAGAATTTTCTATATACATTTAAACCAACAAAAAATATATAAGACTACGCGTTGTCTGTTATCACAAAAACAGAGCCGCGAGATAAATCGAGGACCAAGAACTTTAATAAAAGAGAAACCGGTAATAATCGAAAAACTGGATGAGTCACTGGAAGAAGTGATAGCTTGAACCTCCAAAATAAGACGGTGAAGGCCTTTTACGACTCGCCAATAGGCAGCCGTAAAAATCGATAACTCTACCTAGCTCGCCAATGGATAGGCGAAAATTCAAACTTACATCCTGGATGGAAACATCCTACCAACCAAAATACTCGAAATGAAAACTGGCACATTCTACGACGAAATCTACCCCTTAAACCTACCTATATAATCCGCGAAACTCGCTCTCTTAGTTCACTCTCTCTTCAACCGATTAATCTCTTAGTTCAGCCTCTCCTCTTCACATCTTCAGTTCCTCTTCAGATCTTTAGTTTAACTCCGCTACCTCTTCAGTTCAGTTTCCCACTGGTTCATTTCTTTAGTTCAGTTCATTTCCCGTCTCTTTCATTCGCAAATATTACCGCGTACTTAAATTAAGTTTCAAGTTAAATTCTGTGCGCGAACTTAAACTCATCGAGTATCGACGAAAGCCACCTCTACCCACAAAACCTCAAAAAGATCCAGCCACATAAATAGAACTTAACACATCAATAAATAGTAAGTCTTATTATTATTATTTTTCTTTTTTCTCAAATGAGCTATCAGACTCTCAATTTTTTAAATATATTTTAATTTTTTAATCCAACCATCTTCACTTCTGTATTTCGGGTTAGCTGACTTTGTCGGCGGAGTCGTACACTGTTGGAAAATTTTTGTGAAAAAATCTGCTGGTTAAAGTCTTTGTGTAGAGTAATCAACACATACATGTGTATATTTAACATATGTCTGATATTTTAATTGATCTTAACAAATATAAAATGTAAAATTATTAAAACAATATAAAAAATATATTAAAGTTACACACAATTTGCACGTATTTATTAAATGTGTTAAAAGGAGTGGGGATTTACAGAAAAGGAGTGTTGATTTTACTTTATAACAAAAGTGGGAATAATCGCGCGTATGATTTCGACATAGTCTTGACGCGTCTCGACGTATAAAAGAATTGTTAGATTTCTAAAATGTAAAAAAGAAACATGTATTGTATGTTAATCAACATAAAAGTTATGTTAATTGTACACCCAATTAACTTCAAATTACGATCAAAATTACATTTCTTTTCTGTTGAAATATTAACATAGTATCGGTGTTATCATTTAACACTCCATGTTTATATGATTTATTTAACACAAATTTTCGAACTGTGTATTATTTTCTCGTTTTCGCTATCACGGGTTTTGGTCGATCGGCGTCGCGTCGGCATTTCGCGGTAGTCGTTGGCGTTATCGCGAGTCTAACTTGTCGACCTTTGATTCCCGTTTTCGTCACTGTTACGGATCTGGGCCGCGATTCTGCAACTCGTTATATGCAGTATTGTTATATTGTTGTCGCGTAGCTTTTTTACCACATAGTATATACCTGCGCAATTGTTATTATATGAACATATAACTACAGCATAACGAGTTACAGAATCGCACTACTGGTTGGTTCGCTGTCACTTTTTGAACTTGTAGCATTTTCTTCGTTTAAACTCGAAGAGTTTCTCCCCCTCCTTTTCTTTCATTTCATGTCTCAGTAAAATCCAATCAACATAATAGTTAATTAGTTATTTTTAATTTAATGAATTATTTTCATGCAATAATATCCTATTAAACGTTAATTAAATCGACGGAACAGGCTGGCTATGAAGTCAGTAAAATAGAACGTCTTAAAACCTTAAAGAATTTGAACTTTATTTCAATGGCGGTATTCTTGATTATTTTTCATGCATAAATCTATCTCTCTGTTTTCACCTCGCGAACATTTCTTTATATTTTTATCTTTGCGATTTAGTTTAATTTTGATCCGCGAACATATCACGGAAAAAAAAGATTAGCTACTATATCTATAAAATAATCGTAATATATGGATAACTAACATTTTTTGCTACAAGAGTAACATTTTTTGCAGCGAGAACAAAGGATTTTGCTACTATTGCTAAACTATAGCTCTCGCTGCAAAAAATATAGCTCTTGCTGCAAAAAATATTAGTTATCTATATTTTACCACTAAATTTAGCTAAATTTTTTGTACACACACACACACACACACACACACACATGCACACACACTTAGAAGTTATGTAAATTTATTTAACCCTTAAATGCCACACCTCTCAAGAATCTCGTAAATGACATGAGGGGTCTAAAAGACCCCAGCATGAAAAATGTCTCCTTACTCATTGATTTTTTTATCTTTAGTTACGAAAATTTTTTTCAATGTTGTTCAAGGTCTAGAAAAGAGAATAAAATGCTTATATTGTTAAAATTTCAATTTCAACATAGTATAAAAAATTAAGTAAACTGAGTACAGCTAAGTGTACATACACACTGGTAGTTCAATCACTCAACTATCATCAGAGGGAGCATGAGCTCCATTTTTGGCGGAAACATTTGAAAATATATAATTGTAAAGGGTCTGGGGTCCTCTGGATCCCGGGTGGCATTTAAGGGTTAAAATTTCAATTGTATTAATAGCGAACAGAATGTTAATTTTAGTTTAGGTTTCTTATTAGAAATTTTGCCCGATTTTCTCCGAATAAATGTAACACTCGCAAATAATTCATACACTCACACATACATCCCACTCTTAAATTTATCGTAGATTTGATTTTGCCTTTGATTTGCCTAATTTTCATTTATTTGTAATGTCGATACTTTAGTTATATATTTTTAATAAATGTGTTTTATATCTAAATTTCCATATTTATTTATATTAAACTAAGACCTCACCCACTCATCCCGCTCTCAAAATCGCACAAGTCCGATCCTAAGTTAAAATTATTAAAATCCTTGACCTAAAAGAGGAGCAACGATCGCATCGCTCACGAAAGAAAGGCGTCCTAGCGTTCCTACGGGACGTTGATCCATCCTGAGCCATTAAAAAGTACGTTCGACTCGTGGCACGTGCCTCAGTGCATGTAACATACCTGCGAGAGTGACAGAGTAAGTATCTGCAATGCTTGCGTCCTTTTATACCCCCTCCCACTGGTTAGCCTCCTTCGCTTCCCAGTAATAAAATTAACCGAATCCTGGAGTTTATGAAGTAATAACTAATCTATATCGTTATTTAATGTCACAATAAATACTCCGTGTTATGTAAACGATTAGAGTTGTTAATAAATATTAAGCTAGTTAATAAATATTATCATGTGTCGATCACGCAAGCCCATATATGACATTGAACTATATGGTATTTTTAAAACAAGTGTTATATACGTATATATATAAAAAGAAACTCAAGAAATTATACTTTCTAATTGCACCTTAATTTACGAAATACTTTTTGAAATAAACATAATACTAAATATTTAAAACTATAAAGGAACTTTCCTTTTCATGCTTGTATTCCTCGATCACTTTTGTATCAATCTGTTTTAGAAATATAAATAAATACATAGAGGAGACTGGAGAGTCAGTTGGGACAAGTTGGTATACGGTAACTGTTGTAAAAATGACAAAAAATAATACTGTATAAAAAATATACTATTTCTGCAAAAACATACTTCATTTATTAGTTACGTACGTGTAAAAAAATTATTTTAAAAAAGCGCATCAACTAGCCCCGGTCTCTCCTACTATTTTACAAAAAAAAATTATAATATAAACTAAAGTTATATAAATTTGACATAAAATAAATGGAAAATTTTGTGTAAAAACTTAAAAAGTCAATATATATTAAATTTATAATATACTCTTCCTTTTATGTAGTATCACATACGCAAAGTGAATTACTCGTCATTAGTGTCTACTTCGTCTCTCTTTCGTTTAAGTAAGTCACGTTGTCTGTTCATTGATAAATTTGCAATGGGCAGCAAGGTTGCGGATTACGAATTGCGGATTAGAAATTTATCAACGAACAGACAACGTGACTTACGTAAACGAAAGAGAGACGAAGCAGACACTAATTTTAAAATATACATTTTCACACTTAATACTTTGAAAGGGAGGAGTATGATACAATATACAACACATGTATCCCTCCTTTTGTTACTTATGTCACGCGTAGCAGTGTCCAATTGCTACGTGTGGAAGAATCAACAGCTTAACGTCTTTTTTCTGAGAGACGAAATATTAAAACTGTGGTCAGATAGACTCGAACCCGAGTTGGCACTTATGCCAGTAGACCAAGTCATTTAATTTTCAAAATTTTAATTATTAAAATATTAAGTTATTATGTTTAGTCCCTACCTACCCGTATTTTTATTCGTATATTTTTCTGTTAATTCGTATTTTTATTTATTTGTGCCTACCAATTCGTGTATTCATATTTACCCATATTCTTATTATTGCACAAATGTGAAGTAAAACTGCAGATACGATGGATACCTAATCGTGTCCCTGATTGTATATTGGTTAAATCCAGAATCCAGCGGAATTATTTATAACTGCGATTATGCAAAATATGGACAATAATTTTAAAGATATGGGCGCTCGCAATTTAATGCGAGCAAGTTAATTAGCTTTCAATCGTATATCACATAATTGCATACTATTTCTCACAAGTATGCACCTATCTTACATACTTTACACTTTCATTTTGGTCAATATATAAACCTTACCTTATATATATAAATCGTAATTTTCCTGGCTAAATCCATTCTGGCTGTATATTAGCCAGAGAATGAGAAGGAGAACAAACTTCTTCAATACCGGCTGATTATCAGAGCCAGCAAATTATAAAGTTATAGTCGATTACAAATCGTTACGATTGTTAACAAAAGCGTGTTATTAATTATATCAAAAGAAAATCAATAATCACGTTGTTAATAAAATATTAATTACATTTAAATTTAATTTCATTTTGCATTTAATTTCTCAGCAATACGCATAATTAACTTTTTCGACCAAGAAATATATTGAAGCGAGAACATATATAGAAAGCGAGAAAGTATTATATCATCACAAAGAATGTAAAGAATTTTATGTTAACCGCGTTCTAATCAAAATCATCGCGATTATATCTCAATCGCGAATATTTGAACATAATATAAAAACATGAAACAACCAACATTTTTAAAAATCAGGTGATGAATTAATCAATAAATCAATGAATAGGCAAACAATTTTTAGTACAATCCGCGTCGCGAACCGAACCGCAAATCAAACCGTGAAATATATCCCGAACATCTCACCTCAAATATCAAGTGAGATATACAGAATGAATAACGTGAGATCCAAAAGGGACGATAATGTCTCAAGCAATATATTTACAAAATAAGTATCGTAATCAATATAATATCACGTTCTTATGTGACATTTGTCTCTTTATAAATTTTTACATATATTATATACATACATTTATATAAACATCGTATCATTTTATTGCAAAATGTTGTTAAAATTATGTTTAATGTGACATATGCAATATGTATCATCTCAAATTATATTATGCGTTTTTATATAATTGATATAAAAACAATCAGTTTTGAGATATTTCTATATAAAAAAATTATTCTGTCCCGAAAAAATATTTATTGGATCTAATGTTATTTTATTTCATTTATTGGTACAAAGTCAAGTTAGTAAATGGATAAACTATAAAAGATTAGGATAAAATTGACGTGTTTTATACATGTACACATAATAAAAATAAATATGCAATTAGCAATCATTAATGTGATTTATATATAATAAGATTCACAAAGAATATGTGCAACGTGAACCAAAATATCTTTTGATCTTTTTCATTCATCGATATATACATGTAAAATTTGTTTATACATTTTACTTTCTTGCATCAATTTATGTAATATTTAATCCTGTAGAAAAAAAATACATTTGTAAAAAAGTACAAATTGTTATAACAATAAACTTCTTCTTACATATATATATATATATATATATATATATATAATATATATATATATATATATAATGGTGCGCTTTATTTTATTTTATTGACCCTATCTATTATTCCTCATTTACAGATATTTCTCTCACTATTTTTTATTTCTTTAATTACGAACAAACTATCTCTATCTATTGCCTAAAAAACTCAAGAGATGAGACAGCTTATATCCAAAAAATATCATTTCTTGTAAAATTTTATTTTAATTCTCTGCCTCTTTCTATTTCTATTTCTCAATAATTATTTCAAAAACAAATTTAAAAATGTAATTAACTTAATAAATTTAGTTAATTGGTATTAATATTAAAAATTATTATAACTAATATAGATACCTACTTCACCTACTTGATAATAAAATATATATTTTAAAAATCCCAATAAATCGCGCCTATAAAGGCAACTAGTAATCTTCACGGTTAGTGTCTATGCAATAAACATAGACGCATGAAATAAATTATGCGTCGACATAACGAGTTCTGTGAACTCGATGCGTGCTAACGCGAGAGCATTCTCCCGTAAGCACAATAAATCGATAAATGATAGAGCTCCAGGATTAATTATTTAGCCTAATCTGATTTAGTTCTATCCATTTTAGGGAAACGAATCTGTGACAAGTCGCATTTATCTGCATTATTAGATGGGAATATATAATACATAAATATACAATCTAACATATTCACAGATTCGTTACCCCATTATAAAAAATTCATCGTTACCGACCAGATGCGCAACAGGCGGAGTTATTCAGCTATGTAGCTGCGATGATTCTGTAACACAAAAACAAAAGATTCAAATTAAAGAGACGCTCAAAATGACCAACGTTTCAAAAAAACAATTTTTACACGCGTCTAATTCGTCTTTCAATTAGCTTTACTAATATAATTATCTATTTTTCGGGAAAAATCTTTACGAGAATAAACTTTTATAAAATTTTAAATGGTATTTTTTTCTCTTATTATTTCTAAACTTATCTGAGATAAAACGACCCGAATAAATGGGAAAGAATACTATTAATTTTTAGATGAGAATAAATAATAATACTCACCCCAAGGTTGCTCCGCCGGGGCCCGATGCCTCTGCCAAGCCTCCTCCTCTCAGAACGTCTGGGTTGTCAGGCCTCCTCCTTCTCCTCCTCCTCCTCCTTCCGTTGCACAGGACACATGGGGCCGCTGTCCAATGTTTCGCGATCGAGTACGAAGTAATAATACTGTAATAATACGACCGCGACACTGCACAACACTTTATTATAGATTCCCGAGATGAAACAATCGGCGTACTACGGCGCACTTCCACACCGAGTTGACCGAGCTGCGCTTTCTCCGTTGAACGCAACTTTATACCGACGCGACGCCGCGCTGCGTCGCGCGCGGATACAACGCAAGTCGAGTCAACAGCCAAAAGAGAGAAAGACACGCTTGCGATAAAGTTCGAGCACGTAAAATTTCGCGAGATGCGAATGCAATTAAACGGGTCGATACGTCACACATCACCGCGCCTCGTTCACGCGATTCGCGGTACTCTACATCATACTCACATTAAATCCCACGATATATCCGACAATTCTCGACCAAACGTTAGTCCAGCACTCCGATCGTCTTCTCACTCCTATGTGCGATAACAATCCATTCATTGAAACACAAGAAACATAATATTATATTCGGAGTATATTAATTCTGTATTCACCTTACTCCGATTCCCGTAGCCGCGCGAGGCGCGAGGTATGTCAGGTATGTGCCGCGCAATGGCCGGAGCGCTTCGGCGTGCTTCGGCCATGTTCGTGAGCAGTCGGCGCGCGACGCGAACGACGAGAATCAGCGTCAGTTGTGTAAACCGAGGATAATCCGACGGTTAGTAGAGAATGCATCTTTCTCATACATGCGATATCTTCGTAATATTTATCGCGACACATCTCGCGATATAATAGCGCTACGCAGCTGCGAACTCGGCTACCGGTCGGTCGGTTCGAATGTCGGTGTCGGAGCGTGAATATAACGCGATCGTCGCGGTGCGGCGACACGCCGTTCGCGCCGCCGCGCCGGGCGGTGCCGACTGCTCACGAACATGGCCGAAGCGCTGATCGTTGCGCGGCCACGCGCGGCACTCGCGGCACACCGGGTGACCGGGTACGCGTCTCGCGCGGTCGCACGATTTACAGGAATCGAGTGTCGAGTGAGGTGAATACAGTATTAATATACGTTGAATATTGCGTTTCTTGTGATTCGGTGAATGGACTATTATCGCACATAGGAGTGAGAAGACAATCGCAGTGCTAGACTAAACGTTTCGTCGCTGCCACTTGCCACTCGAAGGATTCATTTGGAAAGGGTTTCAGAATATAATCCGGCCACCGTTTCCGCGTTTTGAGAACGCGATGTAATATGCAAATCGTCGGATCATCGTGTGATTTAATGTGACGAAGTACGCGAATCGTGTGATTTAAAATAACGAGGCGCACGGTGATGTGTGATGTGTCGACCCGTTTAATTGCATCTCGCGAAATTTTACGTGCTCGAACTGTAATCGTGTATCGCAAGCGTGTCTCTCTCCCTCTTTGACTGTTGACTCGACTTGCGTTGTATCCGCGAGGCGCGGCGTCGGTATGAAGTTGGCTGCGTGTGATTTAGCGGAAAACGGAGCTTGGTGCAGCTTGTCGGATTTAGTTAATGGCCTAGTTATTTACATCGATCACTTGATACGCATATTAAATAGTAAATAACTAGTAAATTAGTTTGATTATTGGCTGATCAGTTCAAATATACTATTTGATACGCGTATCAAGAGATCGGTGTAAACTAGGCCAAATAATGAAAGTGCGCCGTGGTAGTACGCCGATCGTTTCGTTCCGGGGAGTGTTTAATAAAATATCGCGATCGTATTATGACAGTTACTTCGCTCTTGATCGCGGAATATTAGACAGTGATTCTGTGAGTGTCATCCTGTGCAACGGAAGGAGAGGAGAAGGAGGAGGCCTGACAATGCAGACATTCTGAGAGGAGAAGGCTTGGCAGAGGCATCGGGCCCCGGCGGAGCAACCTTGGGCCGGGTGAGTATTATTTATTCTCATCTAAAAATTAATAGTATTCTTTCCCATTTATTCGGGTCGTTTTATCTCAAATAAGTTGGAAATAATTAGAGAAAGAAAAACCATTTAAAATTTTATAAAAGTTTATTCTCGTAAAGATTTTTTCCGAAAAATAGATAATTATAATAGATAATTAGTAAATCTAATTGAAAGACGAATTAGACGCGTGTATAAATTATTTTTTGAAATGTTGATTATTTTGAGCGTCTCTCTAATTTGAATCATATATCTTTTTGCATTACAGAATCATCGCAGCTACGTGGCTGTATATATAACTCCGCCCGTTGCGCATCTGTTTGGTGAGTAACATATTTTTTAAATAGAGTAACGAATCTGTGAATATGTTAAATTGTATATTTATGTATTATTCCCATCTAATAATGCAGATAAATGCGACTTGTCACAGATTCGTTGTTCTAAAATGGATAGACTAAATCAGACTAGGCTAAATATATAATTAATCCTCTTTATCGATTTATTGTGGTTACGGGAGAATGTTCTCGCGTTAGCTCGCATCGTTCACAATAGAGCTCGTTATATCGACGCATAATTTATTTGATGCGTCTAATATTTATTGTATAGAATAGACACTAAAGAATCGCGAAGAATACATGGTCGCCTGATAGGCGATTTATTGAAATTTTTTAAATATATATTTTATTATTAAGTGCCTATACTAGGTATAATCACACATTCTTAATATTAATATTAGTTAACTAAATTTATTAAATTAATTACATTTTTAAATTTTTTAAAATAATTTTTGAAAAATAAACAGACAGAATTAAAAAAAATTTTACAAGAAGTAGAATGACATTTTTTTGATATAAGTTGTTTCATCACTTTTTTCTTGACGTTTATTTTTCGAACAATAAAGTTTTAAAAATGTTTCTAGATATGTTGTTAGATATACAATAATAATAGGAAAAAGTAATTTTCTATAGATAGACAATAGATAGAGATAGTTTGCTTGTAATTAAAGAAATAAAAAAAGAAAAAAAGAAAATATCTGTAGATAAGAAATAGATAGGCCCAATATGAAATAAATCAGACCATTATATTATAAGAAGAAGCTTATTACGACAATTTGTATTTTTTTTACAAAAGTATTTTTTCATTTTCCTTTCCTCCAGGATTAAATATTACATAAATTGGTGCAAGAAAGCAAAATGTATAGACAAATTTAACATACATGTATCGCGGATGAATGAAAAAGACTAAAAGATATTTTGGTTAATGGTGCACATATTCTTCGTGAATCGTATTATATATAAATCATATTAATGATTGCTAATTGCATATTTATTTTTATTATATGTACAAATATAAAACACGCCAGTTTTATCCTAATCTTTTATAGTCTATCCATCTAGTAGCTTAACTTTGTATCAATAAATGAAATAAAATGACGTGAGATCCAGTGAATATTTTGTCACAGGAATAATTTTTTTTATATAGAAATGTCTCAAAAAACTGATCGTTTTTATATCAATTATATAAAAACGCATAATATAATTTGAGATGATACATATTGCATATGTCACATTAAACATATAATTTTAACGTTTTGCGATAAAGTAACGCGATGTTTATATAAATATATGTATGTAATATACATATGTGAAAATTTATAAAGACAAATGTCACATAAGAACATGATAAATTTATTATATTGATTACGATACTTATTTCGTAAATATATTGCTTGAGAAATTATCGTCTCTTTTGGATTTCACGTCATTCATTCTGTATATCTCACTTGATATTTGAGATACTTAAAATCAAATGTTCGAGATATATTTCACGGTTTGATTCGCGGTTTGGTTCGCGACGCGGATTGTACTAAAAATTATTTGCATATTCATTGATTTATTGATCAATTCATCACCTGATTTTTAAATTTCGGTTGTTTCGTGTTTTTATATTATACTATTCAAATTAAAATATTTACGATCGAGATATAATCGCGATTTTTATTAGAACGCGGTTAACATAAAATTCTTTACCTTCTTTGATGATATAATTTTTTCTGGCTTTCTATATATTTTCTTGCTTCAATATTTTTCTTGGCCGAAAAAGGTAATTACGCGTATTGCTGAGAAATTAAATGTAAATTAAATTAAATTTAAATTAATATTTTATTAACAACGTGATTATTTGTCTTCTTTTGATATAATTAATAACACGCTTTTGTTAACGATCGTAACGATTCGTAATCGACTATAACTTTATAATTTGCTGGCTCTGATAATAATCAGCCGGTATCGAAGAAGTTTGTTTTCATTCTCATTCTCTGGCTAATATACAGCCAGAATGGATTTTTTTCTTCCAGGAAAATTACGATTTATATATATAAGGTAAGGTTTATATTGACCAAAATAAAAGTGTAAAGTATGTAAGATAGGTGATGCATACTGGTGAGAAATAGTATGCAATTATGTGATATACGATTGAAAGCTAATTAACTTGCTCGCATTAAATTCCGAGCGCCCATATCTTTAAAATTATTGTCCATATTTTACATAATCGTAGTTATAAATAATTCCGCTGGATTCTGGATTTAAGGGGATCCTATAGTGGAGGCCGAACTTCCTCGACGTCTGTAATGTCAACATTTCTAATCCTGTTTTCTATGTTATATATCTATATCTGTCCTTATCTAACAAGAGGCATCTGTCTTTGTTCGATTGCTGCGCCATCTCTCGCTACACGCAATACTGCTCTTCCATGTCATCATTGCTAGTGCACGTTTGCAATAATCATTTTTCACAAATAACTTTTTTGTTTAGAGTCTAAACCTAATTCTGACAACGGTATCGTAATTTTAGATGTAATCCGCTGGCCACGCCACAGTTTTTTGTAACAATACATTGTAGAATTTTTATATAAAGCGAATGTTTTTGCAAGTTGACGCATTGTTATATGCAGTTCCTAAAATTATTTTTATTCTCGGTATAAAATCGCGTGGTGTGGCCTTTATTTCCGAATATGCTTCAACTTTGGAGAAAAATTTTTCAATCAATCCGTAAAGCCAAAAAAAAGATATCTGTGCAAAACAAATGTCGGTATTACAGACCCGGCTATAGGATCCCCTTAACCAATATACAATTAGGAACACGATTAGATCCATCATATTCGCGGTTTTACTTCACATTTGTGCAGTAAGAATACGGGTAGGTATAAGGAATACACGAATTGGGATAGGCACAAATGAATAAAAATACAGATTAGCAGAAAAATATATGATAATAGAAATACAGATTGGTAGAAACTAAACATAATATATAACTTAATATTTTTAAAATTAAAATCCTGTAAATTAAATGATATATACTAAAAAATAAAATTTCTGCGATCGCGAAGTTAAACTTTATTTTTTAAGATTAGATATAAACTACTTAATAAATTAAACTACTATAAATTAAACTACTTAATAAATTACACAATATGTAATTCACTAAGAATACATGAACATCACACACACACACACACACACACACACACACAAATCCATATTTTATACTGACTGAAAAGGAGGGCTAAAAATTGAATAAAATTTAAAATTAATTTTAAAAATAATTCCGCGAAAAGGCTAAAAATTTAAGATTAATTTTAAATTTCGTTAATTTTAAATTTTTAGCCTTCACATAATTTCTTTTTTTTTTTGTAAAGTTGTATACAGTTATAAGCTATTTAGCGTCAGTTTCACCAACGTCGCGATGTGGGTATCCCCGTATTGATGCGGATGCCGAATTATCGTAACGGTTCTGCAGGTACCCGTGGAACCGTTGCAGATCCGTATACAACGGGTACCCGCGGGCGAACGGGCGAGTACCCGGTTACCTGATTATCCGAAACTTCTTTTTCCGAAAATTTTACCAAAAATATGTACGTTTTACGAAGCACATTGTAAAAATTTTTGCCTTAGAACACTTTACAATCTGCTTGGTAATTTGTATTACGTTGTTTGTAAAATGTATTGTATATTTCAAAAATTCTTACCGTTACCGATAATATTTTTGATAGGCTGCCAAGTTGTTTCAAGCATCGGCAAGAATGTTATTTCCGGGACCCCTCAATTTGATAGGGGTATTTGATAGATCTTTTGTTGAGAAAAAGAATGCCGCAAACCACGATGCGCTACGATGCATAGTTTTCGAGATATCGATTTTTAAATGTAATAATAGCAATATTGTTGTACGGTATTACACGAGGTATGGGTTTGCTGTTTACCACGCGTGGCAAAAATTATGTCTGTCTTAATCTTAGTTTTGTCCTGCATTTGTCTTTTCCTTATTCTATTGGGTTGGTCAATAAGTCCGTGCGGTTTTTTAAAGGTAAAATTTATAAGTAAAAAACCGCACGCGGACTTATTGGCCAACCTATTATATGTTGGAATGCACGGTGGACGTCTCCACGCGGCATTTCGGGTAACGCTAAGTTCCACCAAACAACTGTATACAATGACATTACTATTATTACATTTAAAAATCGATATCTCGAAAACTATGCATTGTAGCGCATAAAATGGGTTTCCTCCAATTCTTTTTATTGTATATCGCTACAAATATTCACACAGATAATCGACTAACGCTCGCTTTGAGATACGAATTTTTAAATAATGCTTCAATTGTAAGTGTATAAACTACTATAAACAGTACACACGTAGGCAGGGGGCTACCGCACCTCCCCTGAAAGCAGGGGGGTGGGGGTGAACTTCGGTTCGCGTGAAAAGTGTATGCGTGGAGGCAGTAAGTTCCACCCTCCTGCAGGGGGCTCCACATCTTTTAAACTAGACACATAGTGTGCCTTGCAAAGTACATACGTGAACTTTTCACGCATGGAAAGTTAATATAAATCTTTAAATAATACTTTAATTGTGTATGTATAAACAGTACACACGTAGGCGGGGGAGGTGGGGGTGAACCTCGGTTCGCGTGAAAAGTGTATGCGTGGAGGCAGTAAGTTCCGCCCACCTACGGGGGGGTTCCACTATTATTAAACTAGACACAATAGTGTGTCTTCAAAGTACCTACATGCGTGGACTTTCCACGCGTGGAAAGTTGTAAACCCATGCGGCATCTCGTTTTATATTGACAACATGTATCAAGGTCATTGAAATCGGTGAGATCGCCCGTAAATTGCAAACCCATGTAATATCGTACAACAATATTGTTATTATTACATTTAAAAATCGATATCTCAAAAACTATGCATCGTAGCGCATTGTGGTTTGCGGCATTCTTTTTCTCAGCGAAAGATCTATTAAATACTTACACCTATCAAATTGAGGGGTCCCGAAAATACATTATCCCCCTTTTTATTAGCGGTCAAGAAAATATTTTCTTTTTACATACATATATCAAAGAAATATATTTTTTTTATAATTGTAGATTATTTCTTAAACCCCTGTTTATTTTTTTTTACATTTTGCAAGAAAATATTTTTAAACAAATAAAAAAATACGTATTTTCTTATTTTATGTATAAGTATTTCATATAAAAAACAGGTTCAACTGATTTAAGGGTGTAAATATAGGTCGTACAGTCATCCTTTGTTAAAAGTTAAACTTTCAATAAAAGAAGATTTTGCATGTATGTCAAACAACTCAAAATTTTTTATGTTTTATGTTTTATATGTTAGAAGGGATTACCGTTAACAGTTTGAGTATAATTTTTTGTTATTTAAATAATTAGTATTGTTTAAACAATTAAAACAAATTTTGAAACTTAAATTACAATATCAATGACGTATGTTTTACACATAAAAATATTTTATTTATATTTACAGCAAAAATGTCGATTCTCTAT
Source organism: Temnothorax longispinosus (assembly GCF_030848805.1). Classification (NCBI taxonomy): domain Eukaryota; kingdom Metazoa; phylum Arthropoda; class Insecta; order Hymenoptera; family Formicidae; genus Temnothorax; species Temnothorax longispinosus. The sequence continues at coordinate 14,739,955 of NC_092366.1, read as the reverse complement.
AAGGGATAATGTTAATTTTATCAACTTTAAACTTAAATAACTTTTAAATAACTTCAAAATTTTACAGAGTATTTTTAATTTAATTTAGAAACAATTTACAGCACTTTCTGAATATATTTGAAATATCTCCAATACATTTTTAATTACAATAACTTTTAAACCAGTAAGAGAATTGTGCTAAAATTTTACACAGATACTTAGACGTAATAATAGAACAATCTATAACATTTTTAGATTTTTGGTAATGCTTTGAGATGTCACCCATACATCCTTAAAAAATACGAGATCATTCCTCGTCCGATTGGCGTGGAATTGCCCATGTATAATCGAAGACCAAAAGGTTGTCCAGTTAAGTATCGGAGATCTTATTTATATTTAATATCTAGCTACTATGTTAGCAATTACCAATTTCTTTAACATTTCAATATATTTGACATCTCGTTTGTCTGCTCTTTTAATAAATTACTACGTAAGCTCCGTGCATTATGGTGCTCATCCACTTTCAAATAGGAAGCGTTCCAAAACTCAACCGAACAATCTTTTAGTCAACTGTATATGTACATCCATAATAGACGTACTTACGATTTGTTAATAGGAAAGTTAAAAAAGTAATTTTAGTGAAAAATTAATGTTTCTAAAAATAGACATTTTGTACATTATTTCGTATAAAACAAAATTTATTTTGTACTCCCAAAAATTGTCTAAAAATTAATTATTTGAAATTATCTAATATTTAGAGGTATTAATAAAACTGAAATATTAAAATAGTTTTTTAGAAACATTAGATATATGTACAAAATTAAAAGAAATCGAAAATGGCTGCGTTCAGCAGAGAAAGCTGCTTTGCAACTGTTGTAAAATTCGTGAATTTAATTGGTGTATACTTTTAATTCGGTAGAAATTAAAAAAAGCATACATCAATCAGATTCCTAAATTTTACAACAGTTGCAAAGCAGCTTTCTCTGCTGAACGCAGCCATGTGACTATACTAAACGGACTACAAGCGGATTATCTTGCAAGCACAATGTTGCATGCAAATTAAAACTGAATAAAACAGTTTTTACTTTTTTAATCGTTTTATTGAGTTTTAATATTTAATACGAATATAAAATAATAACTGTTTTTAATTGGCTGGAAAGATATTTTTATACGTTTTTTGTCCTTATTGGAGTACATTATAAAAAAGATAACGAAACGGTATCTTTTTTATGATAACTTTTCAATAAAATTAAAAGGTATCTTTCACACATCTTTTTGCTTTGTCAAAAAGATAACTTAAGAAAGACATCTCTTTTTCGTTACCTTTTAATGTTATGCAGTGCTGTCTGTATAGTTTTCGCGGTAGACGTTATATGTAGGTACCTATATCCGTAATCTGCTTGCGTCCTTTTATAGAGAATATCCCATCCTCTAGCTAGTCTTTCCTTCGTTTTTCTGTAATTTACCTGAATTCTGAGATTTGGACGTAAAGCTGTAGCACTGATATACTGCTTCCGATAGGTTCAAAATTTATTGCCTGTGTTATTCCCTGTTTCTATTGGCTGTGTCTTTCATTGTGCAAAGAGCTTAAAGCCCCTTGCACAATAGGCGATTGCGAAAGCTATACCTTTGTCGGCAACTTTGTCGCTGTCGCCATGGCTATCGCTATCGTCTGTTGTGCAAGGGACTTAACACTTTTCAAATCTATGTATTGCGTGGGAGTTATCAGTCTAGTTGTCTAGTGTATGACATAGATGTGGATCCAAACAGAAGTAGTGTTCGCTGGTGTGCGCTTACTAACCGCATGTTCCAACATTTCTTCTCTCTCACAATTTTTTTCGTTTTATACCGAAAATAACATATCTGCGTTGCTGATATAACAGTAAGTAGGATGAAAATCGATAGAAATTAGTTTCTTTGATTAACTTTTTGATTTAGTTCCGAGTTCAATTTTCGGTAATTCTCACTATTCACTGTGTGATCCTTTGTTCGACTCATTATTAGGTAGCTATAATATGTATCAAACAATGAAATAAAAGATACATTAAATAAGTTAAAGAATACGTTTTGAAAAATTGTTTAGTTACTTAGAAGCGTAAGCGTAAGTGTAGCGAACGTGAGCAATTTAAATTTTATAATTACTTTTTCTTTGGTGTTCGTGCACGCGTGTATGCCGTATGTTCCTATTACTATTATACAACGTAATGCATGGAACACTGCACTACCACACATGGTGGAATACTTGTAGATTATGTAATCTTTACGCCATAATTAAAAAAATATGTGTTATTATAATGCATTTTAGCATATTTATTGGAAATATCGCTTGGAACGCTACGGGATGTGGCGAGATGGGCAGGAAATAATCTCTTCTACTTATTTGAACACTCTAAGTACACTATTTATTCTATATCACACTTTGTATCTTAAACCATAGTCGACGTCTGAAGACGACCGTGATCGAGACTCTTCTGAGCACCCAAGATGCCCGCACGCACGCGTGGCGCTTCGCGCCACGCCACCAACCGGAAGCTGCCCTCTGGAAGGGCAGGAGCTCATCGCTCCGTACAAAGCTCTTTTCACAATAATATTCTAGAACAGAAAAGAATAATTATCATCCATATTTTTTGTCTTCTTTTAGAGAGCAGAAAATATGACAACCCACAATCAATCTATATATTGCAACAGTTGTAGTCGATATCCCTATGTCGGCAGAGTATCCGTAGGAGAAGAGGATAGGGTTGACTTCATCTATCAATTTGTGAAGAAAAGATTTCTTACTTCCGCGAACAGCCGGAATGTTAGCATATTCCGTACTGCCCCTGACATAATTGGGCCACCCAAATTTCAAAATTACGGACAATTATTTCATTTACCAATCTTTTTTGGAGGTGTCCAATCTTTCTTAGTATGTGTATTTTCTGGTACTATTTCTGCTGTAGTCCTGTACAAAGTAATCGCTATATATTATATGTTACAAGATTTTCTACTAATTGACAATTTTGATTTTCTAATATAGAGAAAGCAGGATGATGCAGATATTTCAATATCTCTGTGGCACAACAAAAATTCCAAAAGAACTTTTATTGATCTTATTACAACCAATTTAGGTCAGACGACGAGCGAAAATAAATATATTGGTATGTAATACTTGAATTGATAAATATAAGATATTTTTAGAAAAGATACGTTTTTGATGAGAAGAGATAATTATATTTTCTATTTTAAAGATATCGAGTTTCATGAAGCTGTATATCCAATCAGAGTCTGTATTTACGAAATATATAATCCAGGAAGCGTAATTCAAATTTTGGCTCAAGATTTTAAGAACCACTGGTTTAAGTTGTGGGATGGATCATCTCAGATTGTACCCTCGAAATCAAGATTATTTTTTCCACCATTATCGCATCCGTGCAACTTTAAAACCAAAATGCTGAGACTAGTATTTAAGAACAGTTCACACAAATCTTCTATAAAACTGGATGCTGTGATGCTTATCGGTTCATCAGATTTGATCCTTTCTAGAAATCCTAACGAGAGTTTAAGTAATCTGTTAAAAAGAATTAACAGCATGTACTCTCCACACCACGACGATGTTCATAATTTAACAGCAGATTTAAAAAGTGCACACTTGGATATAGTTCATTTGCAACGAAATTTTCCTGAATATTGTGTTATTTGTAAAAGGTATTATTATCGTCGACGTTAGGTAATATTTAAATCCTTTTTTTTTCATTAATAATGAAAATTAATTTGTTTTCCAATTATATTTGCAGCGATATAAGAAGTGTTTCTTATAAGAGTAATTTGAAACACAGAGAAGCATCTCAGGAGATAATTCCTGGTTATGTGCAACCTCTTGGACAGAGATATTCGCGTCATATTTTATTAAAAAGTCATTTAAATTATGCCAAGCGTATAAAACGCTCTTCGGATAAATCCAAGGAGCTATCACTCAGTTTGTCTGAGCTTCAGTAAAGTATTCTAAGAAGTTTATTTCTCAAAATAATATTTATTGCAATGTCATCCGCATATTGAAGTTTTATATTTTATCTTTGTAGGATGAAATACTGCTAAAAATATTAAAAAACTTAGATTGGACGGCGTTATGACGCATGAGTGAAGTAAATTGGCGCTTTAATAATTTAATACAGGACTCTGAACTCTATAATATACACGTTTGAATGTGCGATGCGTAACTAGCAACAGCAGATATGACACGCGCATTGTATTTCGTTGCTTAAATGTAAATATTTGCGACAGTTAAATCTTACAGGAAGCAACTTTGATGTTAATGATTTCATAAACTTTCTTGATAATTGCGGTAGGCATTTAACGCACTTAAGATTAAGGAACTGCAAATTTGTCAATAGGCATGCTCTACTTAAAATTTCAGAGGTGTGCAAAAATTTAAAAGGTATGTATGTATGTATGTACATATGTATATTGTATATGTATGATTGTCAAAATTACGGATAAATTGCATATATCTAAAACATATTTTTTTTTTTAGAATTAGATCTATGTTGGAGTTATTGCGTAGGCAACGAAGGATTTTCGTATCTTGAGAGGCTGAATGATTTGGAACATTTAGACCTTTGTGGTACATTTATAAAAACTCAACATCTTTGCAAAATACTGCGAAAAAATCAACGGATGCGTGAGTTACATTTGGGACCTAGACTGAACCATTTAGACCTAGACGCAGTTGCAATAGAGTTAGGAAATTCGTGTCACAACTTGGAAGCAATAAGTGTAATAAGAAATCTTACACCGCAGGGTTTAAACTCTCTCGCTGACTGTAAGAACTTACGAAAAGTGAGACTTTGCCTTAAGTATGTCTTTTAATTTTCTTTTAAAATACATTTACCGTATTTTTTTCGAAATTTGTATGTTTGCTTCTCTTGCATCTCAAGTATTTTGAAAAAGTTGCATTAATTTTCTTTTTGCGATTAAAATATTGTGATAATTATATGACTTTTTGTTACCGTTTAAAATTTACTGATTATAGAGATTATAGATATAATCACTTGGACAGATTTCTTTGTTCCTGTACGCCTCAACGCCTGGAAGAAATTTTTTTGTGCTGTACTGTCCTTACCAATCGTAATTTGGAATTGTTAGCACGGTGCAAAAACTTGAAAAAGTTATATTTTCATGATATGAAATTTGATAGACCTGAAAAATATTCCGTCATTTTCAAACAATGTCCTAAATTGCAAGAGTTTTATCTCATACCGTGTAATATTGATTGGAAGCAGAAATATTTACATGTGTCCGTCTATACGTGTTATTGAAATCTCAAAATCTCGGATATTCGCAATTTGTCCACTCGCGTAAAGGTATCAAGTGACACGGGGCTCGCGCTGCGCGTGTACTTGGCACGAGACACTACCGTGTCACTTGATATTAGAAAATATATAGACAATTTTGAATAAAATTTTATATATAATTAGTATATAATTAAAAGTTTAATTCTTCTTTTTGATTCAAAGCATATTGATCTGCCGACTTCAATTCGATCATCTTCATATATAATCTAAATGCTCATGTAACATTTGTCTCCCACATTGCTATTATCTATCGCAATTGATCTATCTTAATCTTGGTAAACATTGTCGAATGGCATTCAAACCGGACACAGCAATCTACGATAAAATTAAATTTAATAATTAATACGAATTTTTTTTAATTTTTAATGAAAAGATCAATTATACAATATATGTATTATTTTCAGCGTTCCAATTTGTCTGTTTCGATTATCCTTAATCGGCAATAATACATGTTGCACTCATCACCAAGCGCGTATTTTTTTATATTGAAAGTTGTATAACTAGAAGGAAAAAGTAGAAATCCAGTTATCAAATATTATATCTCAAAAAAAGATCTTATAAAATCATAAAATTAAAGATTATTTATCGTATTCAAAGGGAAAATTCGAATGAGTAATATTGATTTTTATATAATTGCTATAACGTTGTAAAATTTTAAAATAAAATAGGTCGTTATACTCACCCGACTTCGTCGCACTCTTTAACTTCCCTTTCCTCGGGTAATGGTTCGCTAAGAACAGTAAAATTGATGTTTGGACTTATAGTCAGCCAACATGGCGCGCAAATTATCTCTTTATATGGGATGTGTCACTTCATATTAATCCAAAATTTTAAAATTACAAAACTATTTTGTACTTATTTATGCTGCACGATTTCTAAATAATATACAATTTTTCTCGTTTATTATAATTGATATCATATTTGAAAACGCGTCTTTTTATTAGCGGTCAAGAAAATAATATTTACTTTTTACATAAAAAAAGAGATATACTTTTCTTATAATTGCGTAGATCATTTCTTGACCGCCCGTTTTTTGGTTTCTCCACAGAGACAGTCTCCATATCTTCGCCGCGATTCCCGAGGAAAGAATATTCTACGTAAAACAAATGTATCTCATTATCCTGTATGACGCCACTCTCGTCCAAAAACTGCATGCTCACTATTTCTATAATTATTGCATCCTTTTCGTGGCGCTGAAAAGGACGTGTACAAATCAAAACTGCGTTAAATTACTTTACGAACAATATCACGTACATTATAAAGTTATTTTTAGTGAAAATTATAATTAATATTTTTAGATATACTTCTCTATCAGAAACGTGCTGATGTACAATGCGTTAACTCATATACATATTATTAAGACGCTGCTGATCGTAAAGTACGACGGTTTTCTTCATTCTTGATCAGGATTGGCTTGCAAGATATCGGGTAACTACTCAGGGTGGAGCGCGAATCGACATGAAACTTATTAATCGCACCGTAAACGTGACTCTCACGAAATTGTCGCCTCTTTCCGCTCATAAAGGTTTGCTGGATCCCGTTTGGAACCTGACCGGATACGCGCCGTTCGCAATGGGTGGACCGTTTTCCTTGCTCGTCATTAACAATCGCACGAAGTCTCTAGCGATGTTTACAGGTAGGATACGCGACCGAGTAAATTAATTCCTTTTGAGAGATGTTACACGCGAAGAACTGGTCAAAAATTAAAAAAAAAAAGATCTACGATGATGGGTGCGTGCAGAGTGTGCCAGGGTATCGACACAATAGTAGGTGTTTGGTCGATCGCTTGATCATCACCCGCAGGATTGCAGAGAGTTTCAGATAGCTACAAATATCTATAATGATATATTTTGCCGGACTAGATTGTCGTCAGAAATGAAAAAGCAATACCGAGAGATCGTGCGATTGTTTCAGAAAGGTAATAGGGACAACGGAAACGCCACCGAGATCTTGACGAATAATTCAGTACAACAAAATAGCACGCTGCAATAGCAAAATAACACACTGCATCAATATAAAGTAGAAAAGAAAAAGATTTAGATCAACACAATCAAAAAATTCAGCGCTTTTTGCCGAAAATATAAAATCTCTTGCAGCAATAATATATATAATGTCAAGAAAATGCGAACTTTGTGTTTCTTTAAAGATTAATAAATATGTATCAATATATATGACATTATAACGTAATTTAATATTCTGCAAAAAAAGATATTTTAAACGAACAAAAAAGATATGTGTCTCCTTATTTTATGTGCATACATACATTTTATGTAAAAGAAGTTTCAACCGATTTAAAAAATACGAGGTCATTTCTCGTCCGATTTGACGTGGAATTGCTTACGTACAATGGAGGACTAAAAAGTTGTTGAGTTTCGGAGATTCCATTTATATTTAATAACTAGTTATTATGTCGGCAATTAATTTAACAATTTTTTTAACATTTTAATATATTTGACATCTCGTTTGTCTGCTCTTATAATAAATCACTGCGTAAGCCGTTTGCATTGGCTCATCGACTTCAAATGACATGCGTTCCAAAACTGACTACTAACGGGCTACGAGCGGATTATCTTACAAGCGCCACTATAAAACTAAATAAAACCGTTTTTACTTCTTCGATGGATATATTGAATTTTGATGTTTGATGTTTAAAATATAAAATAATAATGTAAAATAATAAGTATCTTTGATTAGCCGGAAAGATATTTTTAACACGTTTTTTTTTGTCTTTATTGAAAGACACCATTAAAGAGACGGCGAAACGGTATCTTTTTTTTTATGATGACTTTCTCAATAAAGGTGAAATTTCATGGGCAGTGAAAAGCAGCAGCAGATCGTACTGATTCGCTACAAAATAGAGAAGTTCTAAAAACTCGAGAACTTCTCTATTTTGCAGCCAATCAGTACGATCTGCTGTTGCTTTTCACTGCCCATGAAATTTCACCTTAAGACTTTCACACATCTTAAACATATTTTTCTTATTGTTAGTGTTATATGTTGTCTGTGTAGTTTTTCCAGTAGAAAACGCTATACGTAACTATATATACCTGCTTGCATCCTTCAATATCCCCACCCTTTAGCTAGTCTTTCTTTCGCTTTCCAGTAATTTACCTGAATCCTGGGGTTTGGACATAACACTTTTCAGGTTCATGTATTTCGTGAGAGTTGGCAGTCTAGTATATAATATAGCTATGGACCCATACAGAAGTGGTGTGCGCTCACTAACCACGTGTTCCAACATTTTTTCTCTTTTGTGATTTTTTCAATTTATACAGAAAATTTTAAATCTGCCTAGCTGATAAACAGTAAGTAGTATAAAAATCGACAGAAATAAGTTTTTCTGATTAATTTTTTGGTTCAGTTCCGAGTTAAATTTCCGGATAATTCTCTTTAATTACTGTGTGATCCTTAATTAGTTCAACTTATTGTTAGATCGCTATATAACCTAGCTGTATCGAACAATGAGATATATGATATATTAAATAAATAAGAAAATACATTTAAAAAAATTTTAGTCACTTATTAGAAGCGTGAGCGTGAATGTAGCGAACGTAAGCAATTAAAATTTTGCAATTTTCTTTTATTGGTGCTCGTGCACGCGGTGCGTGTATGCCGTACATATGTTCTACTACCACATGATGGAACACTACCACGTGGTGGAATACACTGTAACGTGTATCGGAAAATGAGATAAAAGATACCTTTTTTTTAACCCTCTGTGCGCCTGGTTTGGTCTGAGAGACCCACTAAATGTGCTTTTAAAAAAATAACTTCGTAATCGGGAACGCTGACGGCCTAAATGCTGCACTGTTTACATGTCGTGCTCGGACCATTTTTATAATTTTATGAAAACATAAACTAAATAATACACATACTTTCGATAAAAATTTGATATTATGATTATACCAAGATATACTTATTTTCAAACTTTTGAGTCTGTCAGACCCACCAGGCGTACGGAAGGTTAATTAAGTAAGATAAAAAATACATTTCGGAAAATCCTAAACTTATTTTACAATAGCTGTAAGAGCTCTAAATCTGACTAACTGCATTCGAATATTATTAAATTGTAAGAGTCTTATTAGTCAATAATTTACTGTTTACGTCTTATTAGGGGGACCGGGGCTAGAAGTCACGTGAATAAGTTGTCACAATATATCTCACTTAATAGATTGAGTAGAATATTCTTCTTTATAGTGTAGGTTGCTCCTATCGTGTTAGTCGGGTGTACAAAATAGCTCGTTTCAAAAACATCGCATGTGATATTTACGAGCACTTTTAAAAAATTGGAGGTTGTGAGTAAATTTTTCTTGTCTCTATTTTTATTGTTCCGTTGGTTTTTGGAATTACTAGTTGTAATTTCTTTTTGGTCATAAGAAATATTATAGTTTTAGATAAGTTTTCCTGTATTTAGTTAACCTTCATTGTAACATAGTTTATAAATATAATCTTCTTTGTTCAAAATGACCGTTCAGGGTAAGTTGTCTCAAATAAGATGGGATTCAAAGTTTATGAGAATTATTATTCTTTTATTTACTCAAAGTTTATGAAAGTATTACAAAGTTTATTGAGAATTATATTACAAAGTTTATGAAAATTATTAAATTTTTATTTAATTCACACTGCAATATATTATTAAGACCAAACACTGGTACTAACTTTAATAAAATATTAAAACAGAAACTATTTGTCGTATATTTCCTCTGATACATGTTTTTTCTGACATGAAAGATACATGACAATCAATCCAGAGTCATGTGACAACCAACCCTGGGTATGGGATAAGTTGTCACATTTGCGTGGTTTTGCTTAGAATTAAATAACTTTTTTAGCTGGTTGAAGTTTGGAACGTTCCTGGAGCGATTTTTTAAAACCGATTTGTTCCATTTCCCCTTTCGCACAGAGTTAGTTCTAAGCGTCAGACAAACAACAAAAAATAGTAGGAGCGAATACACGCGTCGGAAAGCACCCTTACACACGATAAACTACCCTTCAGACCACTGAAAAAATTCTTGCATCTCTAAAACCGATTTGTTCCACTTCCCCTTTCGCACAGAGTTAGTTCTAAGCGTCAGACAAACAACAAAAAATAGTAGGAGCGAATACACGCGTCGGAAGGCACCCTTACACACGATAAACTACCCTTCAGACGACTAAAAAAATTCTTGCGTCTCTAAAACCGATTTGTTCCATTTCTCCTTTGGCACAGAGCAACTTCTAAATGCCACACACAAATTACATAAGAGACCGAACCGATACACCTTGCGAAAGACACCCTTATACTAAAAAAACCTACCTCCGGACCACTTTAAATATTCTGGCTACGCCGAAAATGATTTGTTCCATTTCTCCTTTGGCACAGAGCAACTTCTAAGTGCCACACACAAAGTACATAAGAGACCGAACCGATACACCCTGCGAAAGACACCCTTATGCTCAAAAAACTTACCCCCGGACCACACGTCGAAAATGATTTGTTCCATTTCTCCTTTGGCACAGAGCAACTTCTAAATGCCACACACAAAGTACATAAGAGACCGAACCGATACACCCTGCGGAAGACACCCTTATGCTAAAAAAACTTACCCCCGGACCACTTTAAATATTCTGGCTACGTCGAAAATGATTTGTTCCATTTCTCCTTTGGCACAGAGCAATTTCTAAGTACCACACACAAAGTACATAAGAGACTGAACCGATACACCCTGCGGAAGACACCCTTATGCTCAAAAAACTTACCCCCGGACCACTTTAAATATTCTGGCTACGTCGAAAATGATTTGTTCCATTTCTCCTTTGGCACAGAGCAACTTCTAAGTTCCACACACAAAGTACATAAGAGACCGAACCGATACACCCTGCGGAAGACACCCTTATGCTAAAAAAACTTACCCCCGGACTACTTTAAATATTCTGGCTACGTCGAAAATGATTTGTTCCATTTCTCCTTTGGCACAGAGCAACTTCTAAGTGCCACACACAAAGTACATAAGAGACCGAACCGATACACCCTGCGGAAGACACCCTTATGCTCAAAAAACTTACTCCCGGACCACTTTAAATATTCTGGCTACGTCGAAAATGATTTGTTCCATTTCTCCTTTGGCACAGAGCAACTTCTAAGTGCCACACACAAAGTACATAAAAGACTGAACCGATACACCCTGCGGAAGACACCCTTATGCTCAAAAAACTTACCCCCGGACCACACGTCGAAAATGATTTGTTCCATTTCTCCTTTGGCACAGAGCAACTTCTAAATGCCACACACAAATTACATAAGAGACCGAACCGATACACCTTGCGAAAGACACCCTTATACTAAAAAAACCTACCTCCGGACCACTTTAAATATTCTGGCTACGCCGAAAATGATTTGTTCCATTTCTCCTTTGGCACAGAGCAACTTCTAAGTGCCACACACAAAGTACATAAGAGACCGAACCGATACACCCTGCGGAAGACACCCTTATGCTCAAAAAACTTACCCCCGGACTACTTTAAATATTCTGGCTACGTCGAAAATGATTTGTTCCATTTCTCCTTTGGCACAGAGCAACTTCTAAGTGCCACACACAAAGTACATAGAAGACCGAACCGATACACCCTGCGGAAGACATCCTTATGCTCAAAAAACTTACCCCCGGACCACTTTAAATATTCTGGCTACGTCGAAAATGATTTGTTCCATTTCTCCTTTCGCACAGAGTTAGTTCTAAGCGTCAGACAAACAACAAAAAATAGTAGGAGCGAATACACGCGTCGGAAGGCACCCTTACACACGATAAACTACCCTTCAGACCACTAAAAAAATTCTTGCGTCTCTAAAACCGATTTGTTTCACTTCCCCTTTCGCACAGAGTTAGTTCTAAGCGTCAGACAAACAACAAAAAATAGTAGAAGCGAATACACGCGTCGGAAGGCACCCTTACACACGATAAACTACCCTTCAGACCACTAAAAAAATTCTTGCATCTCTAAAACCGATTTGTTTCACTTCCCCTTTCGCACAGAGTTAGTTCTAAGCGTTAGACAAACAACAAAAAATAGTAGGAGCGAATACACGCGTCGGGAAGCACCATTACACACGATAAACTACCCTTCAGACCACTAAAAAAATTCTTGCGTCTCTAAAACCGATTTGTTCCACTTCCCCTTTCGCACAGAGTTAGTTCTAAGCGTCAGACAAACAACAAAAAATAGTAGGAGCGAATACACGCGTCGGAAAGCACCATTACACACGATAAACTACCCTTCAGACCACTAAAAAAATTCTTGCGTCTCTAAAACCAATTTGTTCCATTTCCCCTTTCGCACAGAGTTAGTTCTAAGCGTCAGACAAACAACAAAAAAATAGTAGGAGCGAATACACGCGTCGGAAGGCACCCTTACACACGATAAACTAATCTTGAGATCACTAAAAAAATTCTTGCATCTCTAAAACCGATTTGTTCCACTTCCCCTTTCGCACAGAGTTAGTTCTAAGCGTCAGACAAACAACAAAAAATAGTAGGAGCGAATACACGCGTCGGAAGGCAACCTTACACACGATAAATTACCCTTCAGACCACTAAAAAATTCTTGCGTCTCTAAAACCGATTTGTTCCACTTCCCCTTTCGCACAGAGTTAGTTCTAAGCGTCAGACAAACAACAAAAAATAGTAGGAGCGAATACACGCGTCGGAAGGTACCCTTACACACGATAGTTTATCGTAGGTTTTTTAGGAGCAGAAGGGTGTCTTCCGCAGAGTGTATCGGTTCGGTCTTTTATGTACTTTGTGTGTGGCACTTAGAAGTTGCTCTGTGTCAAAGGAGAAATGGAACAAATCATTTTCGGCGTAGCCAGAATATTTAAAGTGATCCGGGGGGAGGTCTCTTGAGCATAAGGGTGTCTTCCGCAGAGTGTATCGGTTCGGTCTTTTATGTACTTTGTGTGTGGCACTTAGAAGTTGCTCTGTGCCAAAGGAGAAATGGAACAAATCGGTTTTAGAGACGCAAAATTTTTTTTAGTCGTCTGAAGGGTAGTTTATCGTGTGTAAGGGTGCCTTCCGACGCGTGTATTCGCTCCTATTATTTGTTGTTGTTTGTCTGACGCTTAGAACTAACTCTGTGCGAAAGGGGAAGTGGAACAAATCGGTTTTAGAGATGCAAGAATTTTTTCAGTGGTCTGAAGGGTAGTTTATCGTGTGTAAGGGTGCTTTCCGACGCGTGTATTCGCTCCTACTATTTTTTGTTGTTTGTCTGACGCTTAGAACTAACTCTGTGCGAATGGGGAAATGGAACAAATCGGTTTTAAAAAATCGCTCCAGGAACGTTCCAAACTTCAACCAGCTTATATGATATTATAAAATATTGCTAATATTTTCTTAAAAATCAGTATTTGAAAAATGTGACAACTAGCCCCGGTCTCTCCTATACTAACAAAGAAAAGATTATAATTATCCCTATTTTTTGTCTCCTTTTAGAGAGAAAATATGACAACCCACAATCAATCTTTATATTGCGAGAGTTGTAGTCAATATCCCTATGTCGGCAGAGTATCCGTAGGAGAAGAGGATAAGGTTGACTTCATCAATCAATTTGTAAAGAAAAGATTTGTTACCATGAACCACCGGAATCTTAGCGTATTCTGTACTGCCCCTGACATAATAGGGCCACCCAAATTTCAAAACTATGGAGAACTGTTTTATCCATCATGTTCTTTTGAAGGAAAATATGTCGAAGTATGTGTATTTCCTGATATTATCTGTTATTGTCCTCTATACATGGTAATCGCTATCTTTTGTGCTACAAGATTACCTATTATTTAATACATTTTAACCTTTTAATACAGAGAATTGATGGTATCAACATTTCAATATCTCCATGGCAAAACAAAGATTTCATTATTAATTTTGTTAATTTACATACATGGTCGAAAACGACGAGCTATATTGGTATGTAATACTTGAATTGATAAATATAAGATTTTGTTAGAAAAGATACGCTTTTGTTGAGAAGAGAGTATAATTATATTTTCTATTTTGAAGATATTGAGTTTCATGAAGCTGTATATCCAATCAGAGTCTGTATTTACGAATTATATAATCCAGGAAGCGTAATTCAAATTTGCGCTCAAGATTCTAATAATCAGTGGATTCAGTTGTGGGATGGATCGCCTCAGATTGTGCCGACATCAAGATTATTTTCTCCACCGCTGTCACATCCGTGTAACTTTAAAACCAAAATGCTCAGACTAGTATTTAAGGAGAGTTCTCCTGAAACTTACACAAAGATAGATGCTGTGATGCTTATCGGTACATCGGAATTGATTCTTTCTAGAAATGCTAATGAGAGTTTAACAAATGTGTTAAAAAGAATTAACTCCATGTACTCTCCATGCCATGACGATGTTTATAATTTAACGGCAGATTTAAAAAGTGCACACTTGGATATAGTTCATCTGCAAGAAAATTTCTCAGAATATTGCATTATTTGTAAAAGGTATAATAATCGTTGATGTGTTAAGTATAATATTCAATATTTTTTTTTATTTTTTTAATAAAAATTAATTTGTTCCGATGTTATTTGTAGTAATATAAGAAGAATTACTTATAAGAGTAATTTGAAGCACAAAAAGGTATCTCAAGAGGTAATCCCTGGTTATGTGCAACCTCTTGGACAGAAATACTCGCGTCGTATTTTATTAAAAAGTTATTCAAATTATGCCAAGCGTATGAAACTCTCTTCGGATGAACCCAAGGAGCTATCACGTTGCAGTTTGTCTGAGCTTCCTGTAAAGTATTATAAGAAGTTTATTTTTCATAATAATATTTATTGCAATGTCATATCGTGTATTAAAGTTTTATATTTTACTTTTACAGGATGAAATATTACTAATAATATTGAAAAACTTGGATTTTATGACGTTATGCCGCATGAATAAAGTAGATACGCGCTTCAATAATTTAACACGGGATCCTGAACTTTATACACGTTTAAACATAAAAATTAAGTTTCGCAAAAATATGCGCAATATATTTTGTTGGTTTACAGCTAGATGTAAACATTTGCGACAGTTAGATCTTACAGAAAGCGTATTTGGTGTTAAGGATCTCGTAAACTTTCTTGAGAATTGCGGCAGGAATTTAACGCACTTAAGATTAAGTGACTGCAAATCTGTTAACAGTCATGTTCTACTTAAAATTTCAGAGATATGCAAAAATTTAAAAGGTATTTACGTATACTGTATATGAAGATTGTCAAGATTACGAGTAAATTGCATATATTCAAAACATATTCTATTTTCAGAATTGGATCTAAGTGATTGTGAACGTATAAACGACGAAGGATTTTCGTATCTTGAGAGGCTAAATGGTTTGGAACATTTAGACCTTTGTGGTACATTTATAAAAACTAAACATCTTTGCAAAATACTGCAAAAAAATCAAGAGATGCGTGAATTACACTTGGTACATACGAGCGGTTTAAACATAAACGCAGTTGTAATAGAGTTAAGAAATTCGTGTCACAACTTGGAAGTAATAAGTTTATTAAGAGGTCTTACATCGCAGGGTTTAAACGCTCTCGCTGACTGTAAGAATTTACGAAAAGTGACATTTCCCCAGTAAGTATGTCTTAATTTTCTTGTAAAATACATGTTACCGTTATTTTTATCGAAATTTGTGTGTTTGCTCTTGCATCTCAAATATCTTGAAAAAGTTGCATTAATTTTCTCTTTGCGTTTTCTCTTTGTATTGTGATAATGATAATTGTATGATTTTTGTTGCAGATTTGCACGCCTAATCACTGATGATAACTTAGACAGATTTCTCTCTTCCATTCAACGTCTGGAAGAAATTTGTTTGCGCTTTGTTGACCTTACTGATCGCAATTTGGAATTGCTAGCGCAGTGCAAAAATTTGAAAATGTTATATTTTTTAAGGGTGGGTTATGAAGAACCTGATAAATATTCCATCATTTTCGAACAATGTCTTAAACTGCAAGAATTTTACTTTCTATGGTGTAAGATTAGCGATGACTTAGTTAATGAATGGAAGGAAAGATATCCGCATGTGTCCGTCTATACGTATTATTAAGATCTCAAAATTTCGGGTACTTAGTTGCAACTCGTCCGTTCGCGTAAAGATACACGGGGCGGTCTCGCGCTGCGCTTGTACTTGGTGCGAGACACTACCGTGTCACTCCCAGTAAGCAAGAAACGTCAAGAAACATTTCAACTACATTGCATTAATGTTAAAACGTTGCTGTAATGTAGTTAAAATGTTTCTTGGTGTTTCTTGCTTACTGGGCTTGATATTAAAAAATATTAAGACAATTTTGAACAAAATTTTATATATAAAAAAACAAGGCTCAAAGGATTAAAAATCAATTAAAATATTAGGAGCGTAGAGCCATAACAAGATGTCCGTGTTAATAGTTATATATTATAATTAAAATCTACAGACGTTTTAATCCTTTATGGGACCATCTTCAGTGTCTAATACATTTTTGGTAAATTCGATTGCAGAGTTACAATATTAACGTATAAGTTATGTTGTGAGTACGGCACTGTAAAGAATATAAAAATTTTAAGTCTATTTATAGTCAAACAAAGTAAAAATATATAAAGGTATAAAAATATATCAAGATTTTAAGTCTATTTAAAGTCAAACGAAGTAAGAGATTCAACCTAAGTACGTACATGTATGTATTTTTCTTATGCCGTGAGCCATAATAAACATTTATAGATAAAATATGTAACAAACTGTTCGACCACGAGAGCACGGTACAGCGCATATTATATAGACAGAAGGGAAATGGAAGGGGGAATGAAGAAAGGTGTGGATCTCCCCTATTACCAATTATTGCCGACGTGACGTTGCATGACATCGAGGAAAAGAGCGATTCAAATGTTACCATTCCATGTACCTTTCTTTGGTAGATATGTGGACGATATTATCATGCCCGCTCTACCAGAATGTTTCGATCTTATCTTACATGTATTTAACTCGTTACATGAGAGATTACAATTTACGATGGAAATTGGAGAGGGTGATAAGCTTAACTTCCTCGATGTCACACCGTAATGTTAAGGGACGGTTTACTGTTAAGGGAATTTACCGACAAATGTATTAGACACTGAAGATGGTCCCATAAAGGACTGAAACGTCTGTAGATTTTAACTATAATATATAACTACTAACACGGACATCTTGTTATGGCTCCGTTCTCCTAATATTTTAATTGAAAATTTTATATATAATTAAAAGTTTAATTCTTCTTTTTGATTCAGAGCATTGATCTGTCGACTTCTATTCGATCACCTTCTAATATAATCTAAATGCTCATGTAACATTTACTTCACATTGCTATCATCTATCGCAATTCATCTATCTTAATCTTGGTAAACATTGTCGAATGGCATTCAAACCGGACAAAACAATCTATAAAAATTTAAATTTAATAATCAATATGTATTTTTTTAACTTTAATAAAAGATAAATTATGTACATGAATTACCTTCAGCGTTCCAATTTGTCTGTTTCGATTATTCTTAATCGGCAATAATACATATTTGCACTTATCACCAAGCGCGTATTATTTTATATTGAAAGTTACATAACTAGAAGGAAAAAGTAGAAATCTAGTTATCAAATATTATATCTCAAAAAAGAAATCTTATAAAAATATGAAATTAAAGATTATATTTATCGTATTCAAAGGGAAAACATAAAATATAAATATAATATTGATTTTTATATAATTCCAATAAAGCTGTGAAATTTTAAAATAAAATAGGTCGTTATACTCACCCGACCTTGTCGCACTCTTTAACTTCCCTTTCCTCGAGATAATGGCTCGCTAAGAACAGTAAAAATGATGTTTGGACTTATCGTTTCGGCCAACATGTCGCGCAAACTATCTCTTTGTACGGGATGTGTCACTTATCCAAAATTCTAAAATTACTAAACTGTTGTACTTATTTATGCTGCACGATTTCTAAGTAATATACAATTTTTCTCGTTTATTATAATTTATATCATATTTGAAAACGCGTCTTTTTATTGGCGGTCAAGAGAATATTTGCTTCTTACATACATATAACAAAGAGATATATTTTTCTTATAATTGTAAATTATTTCTTGAACCCCTGTTTATATTTTTTTTACATTGCATTTAATATTCTGCAAAAGAAAATATTTTGAAGAAACAAAAAATACGTATCTCCTTATTTTATGTATAGGTATTTCATATAAAAAACAGTTTCAACTGATTTAAAAAGTATACGAGGTCATTCCTCGTCCGATTGGCATGGAATTGCCCATGTATAATCGAGGACCAAACGGTTGTCCGGTTAAGTTTTGGAGATCCTATTTATATTTAATATCTAGCTACTATGTCAGCAATTACCAATTTCTTTAACATTTCAATATATTTGACATCTCGTTTGTCTGCTTTTTTAATAAATCGCTGCGTAAGCCCCGTGCATTATAGTGCTCATCTACTTCCAAATGGGATGCGTTCCCAAACTCAACCGGACAACTTTTTAGTCGACTGTAGGTATATGTACTAATAGACGTACGATTTGTTAATAGGAAAGTTAAAAAAGTAATTTTAGTGAAAAATTAATGTTCCTAAAAATAGACATCTTGTACATTATTTCCTATAGAACAAAACTTATTTTGTACTCCCAAAAATTGTCTAAAAATTAATTATTTGAAATTATCTAATATTTAGAGGTGCTAATAAAACTTAAATATTAAAACATTTTAGAAACATTAGCTATATGTACAAAATTGAAAGAAATCGAAAATGGCTGCGTTTAGCAGAGAAAGCTGCTTAGCAACTGTTGTAAAATTCGTGAATTTGATTGGTGTATTATACTTTTAGTTCGGTATACTCCGGTAGAAATTAAAAAAATCATACATCAATCAGATTCCTAAACTTTGCAACAGTTGCAAAGCAGCTTTCTCTGCTGAACGCAGCCAGTGACTATAGTAAACGGACTACAAGCGGATTATCTTTGCAAGCACAATAAAACTGAATAAAACAGTTTTTACTTTTTCGATCGTTATATTGAGTTTTAATATTTACTACAAATATAAAATAATAATATAAAATAATAACTGTTTTTAATTGGCTGGAAAGATATTTTTAATACGTTTTTTTGTCCTTATTGAAATACATTATAAAAAAGATAACGAAACGGTATCTTTTATATGATAACTTTTTCAATAAAATAAAAAGGTATCCTTCACACACCTTTTTGCTTTGTCAAAAAGATAACTTAAGAAAGACATCTCTTTTTCGTTATCTTTTAATGTTATGTGCTGTCTGTGTAGTTTTCGCGATAGACGTTATATGTAGGTACCTATATCCGTAATTTGCTTACGTCCTTTTATAGAGGATATCCCATCCTCTAGCTAGTCTTTTCTTCGCTTTTTTGTAATTTACCTGAATTCTCAGATTTGGACGTAAAGCTTAATGCTGCAGCACTGATATACTGCTTCCGATAGGTTGAAAATCTATTGCCTGTGTTATTCCCTGTTATTATTGGCTGTGTTTTTCATCGTGCAACCAGCTTATTAACACTTTTCAGATCTATATATGTATTGCAGTTAGGGAGTTAGCAGTCTAGTTGTATAGTATATGATATAGATGTAGATCCAAATAGAAGTAGTGTTCGCTGTTGTGCGTTTACTAACCGCATGTTCCAACATTTCTTCTCTTTCACGATTTTTTCATTTTACACGGAAAAGAACATTATCTGCGTTGCTGATAACAGTAAGTAGTATAAAAATCGATAGAAATTAGTTTTTTTTATTAACTTTTCGATTCAGTTCCGAGTTCAATTTCCGGTAATTCTCATTATTCACTGGATATATTTGTTCGACTCATTATTAGATTGCTATAAATAGTATCAAACGATGAAATAAAAGATACATTAAATACTCTTATAGCTATTGTATAGACCTCAGTCACTTAGAAATTAAGTGTAAGTGTGGCGAATGTGAACAACGTAGATTTTGCAATTTTTTTGTTTTTTCTTTTGTGCTCGAGCACGTGGTTCCACGTGGTGGTAGAAGCTGAACACAGAGTTCGCGACATTTCAGTCTTATAAAAAAAAAATTTTTTTTCATATTAACAAAATTAAAAAAAAACTGTTATTTTCTTTAAAATAATTAATTATTCAATAATGATATACAACACACACATGCAGACTATGTAATAATGTCAGTACTAGCAATGTAAATAAAAGCAAGATAAACTTAGATTATGTAATCTTTACGCTATAATTATAAATATATGTTATTATAATGCATTTTAGAATATTCTAAAAAAGAAAGAATTATTATCCTCCATATTTTTTGTCTTCTTTTAGAGATAAAATATGACAACCCACAATCAATTTATATATTGCGAGAGTTGTAGTCGATATCCCTATGTCGGCAGAGTATCCGTAGGAAAAAAGGATGAAAGTGTTAACTTCATCTATCAATTTGTGAAGAAAAGATTTCTTACTTCCGCGAACAGCCGGAATGTTAGCATATTCCGTACTGCCCCTGACATAATTGGGCCACCCAAATTTCAAAATTACGGACAACTATTTCATTTACCAATCTTTTTTGGAGGTTGCTTGGTATGTGTATTTTCTTGTACTATTTCTGTTATAGTCCTGTAATCGCTATATATGTTACAAGATTTTCTACTATTTGACAATTTTGATTTTCTAATATAGAGGAAGGATGATGCCGATATTTCAATATCTCAATGGCAAAACAAAGATTCCATAAGAACCATTACTGATCTTATTGCAATCAATTTATGTCAAACGACGAGCGAAAATAAATATATTGGTACGTAATACCTGAATTGATAAATATAAGATATTTTTAGAAAAGATACGCTTTTGATGAGAAGAGATAATTATATTTTCTATTTTAAAGATATCGAGTTTCATGAAGCTGTATATCCAATCAGAGTCTGTATTTACGAATTATATAATCCAGGAAGCGTAATTCAAATTTGCGCTCAAGATTCTAATAATCAGTGGATTCAGTTGTGGGATGGATCGTCTCAGATTGTACCCCCGAAATCAAGATTATTTTCTCCACCCTTATCGCATCCGTGCTACTTTAAAACCAAAATGCTCAGACTATTTTTTAAAGACAATTCACCTGTCTCTTACACACAGCTAGATGCTGTGATGTTTATCGGTACATCAGAATTGATCTTTTCTAGAAATCCTAACGAGAATTTAACTAATCTGTTAAAAAGAATAAACAGCATGTACTCTCCTCACCATGACGATGTTCATAATTTAACAGCAGATTTGAAAAGTGCACACTTGGATATAGTTCATCTGCAAAGAAATTTACCTGAATATTGTGTTATTTCTAACAGGTATTACTATCGTACATTAGGGAATATTTAAATCCTTTTTTTCTGTTAATAATGAAAATCAATTTGTTTCAATGATATTTGTAGCAAAATAAACAGGATTACTTATAAAAGTAATTTGAAGCGCAAAAGGGCATCTCAAGAATTAAATAATCATTCCAATTGTGTAAACAGTATGAAACTCTCTTCGGACGAATCCAAAGAGTTATCACCTTGCAATTTATCGGCGCATGTTGCAAGTAGTTGCAGTTTATCGGCGCTTCCTGTAAAATATTATAACAAATCTATTTTTTTATAATAATATTTATTGTAATGTTATTTCGTGTATTAAAGTTTTATATTTTATTTTTGTAGGATGAAGTACTACTAATAATATTAAAAAATTTAGATCTGACAACGTTATGCAGCATGAGTCATGTAGATGAACGCTTCAAAAATTTAACACAGGACCCTGAACTCTATACACGTTTGAATATGCGATGTGTAACTGACAAAATTACAAGCATTGAATTTCATGGCTTGACAGCTATATTTAAATATTTACGACAGTTAGATCTTACAGCAAGCAACTTTGATGTTACGGATTTTATAAACTTTCTTCATAATTGCGGCAGGCGTTTAACGCACTTAAGATTAAATGACTGCAAATCTGTTAACAGTCGTGCTCTACTTAAAATTTCAAAGATATGCAAAAATTTAAAAGGTATGCATGTATGTATATGTATGTATATTGTATATGTAGATTGTCATGATTACGGGTAAATTGCATATATTCAAAACATATTTTATTTTTAGAATTGGATCTATGTCGTTGTTATCGCGTAAACAACAAAGGATTTTCATATCTCGAGAGGCTAAATGGTTTGGAACATTTAGACCTTTGTGGTACATTTATAAAAACTAAACATCTTTGCAAAATACTGCAAAAAAATCAAGAGATG
This sequence comes from Temnothorax longispinosus, assembly GCF_030848805.1. NCBI lineage: Eukaryota > Metazoa > Arthropoda > Insecta > Hymenoptera > Formicidae > Temnothorax > Temnothorax longispinosus. Next base: position 14,717,319 of record NC_092366.1, on the reverse strand, counting down.
CGTGAATTACACTTGGTACATACGAGCGGTTTAAACATAAACGCAGTTGTAATAGAGTTAAGAAATTCGTGTCACAACTTGGAAGTAATAAGTTTATTAAGAGGTCTTACATCGCAGGGTTTAAACGCTCTCGCTGACTGTAAGAATTTACGAAAAGTGACATTTGGCCTTTACAAGTATGTCTTTTAATTTTCTTTTAAAATACATTTACCGTATTTTTTTTCCAAATTTGTATATGTTTGCTTCTCTTGCATCTCAAGTATCTTGAAAAAGTTGCATTAATTTCCTCTTTGCGATTAAAGTATTGTGATAATTATATGATTTTTTGTTACAGATCAAAGAAAACCCTAATCACTGATAGCTTGAACAGATTACTTTCTTCCTGTCAACGCCTGGAAGAACTTTTTTTTTTATGTGGTGTCCTTACTGATCGCAATTTGGAATTGCTAGCGCAGTGCAAAAATTTGAAAAAGTTATATCTTGCAAATGTGGTTTATGGTAGACCTGATAAATTTTCCATCATTTTCGAACAATGTCCTAAACTGCAAGAGTTTTATCTCGACATAATGTGTAAAATTAACGATGGCTTATTTCATGATTGGAAAAAGAGATATCCACATGTGACGGTCTATACGTGTTATTGAGATGAATTTGGAATTGACAACACGATGCTTTTAAAATCTTGAATTAATGTGCATACTTTTTTACATTGTGCCAGTTAGTCGAGAAATAAAATAATATTTTGGTGTTATTGAGATCTCTAAATCTCGGGTACTCGCAATTTGTCCGTTCGCGTGAAGGTATCAATGACACGGCGCTCGCGCTGCGCGTGTACTTGGCGCGAGCTACTACAGTGTCACTTGATATTAGAAAATATATAGATAATTTTGAATAAAATTTTATATATAATTAGTATAGCATTCAGAGCATATTGATCTGCCGACTTCAATTCGATCATCTTCATATATAATCTAAATGCTCATGTAACATTTGTCTCCCACATTGCTATTATCTACCGCAATTGATCTATTTTGATCTTGGTAAACATTGTCGAATGGCATTCAAACCGGACACAGCAATCTACGATAAATTTAAATTTAATAATCAATACAAATTTTTTTTTAATTTTAATGAAAAGATAAATTATATAATATTTGTATTACCTTCAGCGTTCCAATTTGTCTGTTTCGATTATCCTTAATCGGCAATAATACATGTTTACATTCATCACCAAGCGCGTATTTTTTTATATTGAAAATTGCATAACTAGAAGGAAAAAGTAAAAAGCCAGTTATCAAATATTATATCTCAAAAAAAAATCTTATAAAATAATTAAATTAAAGATTATTTATCGTATTCAAAAGGAAAATACGAATTAGTAATATTGATTTTTATATAATTGCTATAACGTTGTAAAAATTTAAAATAAAATAAGTCGTTATACTCACCCGACCTCCTCGCACTCTTTAACTTCTCTTTCCTCGGGTAATGGTTCGCTAAGAACAGTAAAATTGATGTTTGGACTTATAGTTTCAGCCAACATGGCGCGCAAATTATCTCTTTGTAGGGGATGTGTCACTTCATTAATCCAAAATTCTAAAATTACGAAACTATTTTGTACTTATTTATGCTGCACGATTTCTAAATAATATATAATTGTTCTCGTTTATTATAATTTACATCATATTTGAAAACGTGTCTTTTTATTAGCGGTCAAGAAAATATTTGCTGTTTACATACATATAAAAAAGAAATATACTTTTCTTATAATTGTAGATCATTTCTTGACCGCCCGTTTTTGATTTCTCCACAGAGACAGTCTCCATATCTTCGCCGCGATTCCCGAGGAAAGAATATTCTACGTAAAGCAAATGTATCTCATCATCCTGCATAACGCAACTCTCGTCCAAAAGCTGCATGCTCACTATTTCTATAATTATTGCATCCTTTTCGTGGCGCTGAAAAAGACGTGTACGAATCAGAACTGCATTAAATTACTTTATGAACAATATCACGTACATTATAAAGTTTCTTTTAGTAAAAATTATAATTAATATTTTTAGATATACTTCTCCATCTCAGAAACGTGCTGGTGTACAATGGGCTAACTCATATACTATATATTATTAAGACGCTGCTGATCGTAAAGTACGACGGTTTAATGTAATAACAATATATTTTTCCATAAATTTATGAATAATCTCCCTTTAACAAAAATTCCATTAACTTATTTTTCACATTTTAATTTTTTGCATTAAACAATAAAATCGGGAATTTGTATATTTAATCGGATGTTAAAAATATTAAAGTTTGAAGCTTAATTTGTTGTAACCATTTAGCTTTCGTCGTTAAGTAGACAATATAAAATATATTCGGTATAGCATTATCACGGGATGTTTGTAATCCAGCACTCTTCGTGGAGGATCTTAAGTATAACTAATGGAGCAATCTCGTACGCAAGTAAAGATGTCATTTCGGTAATCCTGCGCTTCCACGTTTAACGAATTAGCTCCTGCAAGTGTTTTTGGACGACTAAATTCAGTACCGAGCTATTCAATCAACATATATAAATGCAGACGTATAATTAATTACTAAGTGCACTGGCAAAAGCAGTCAGCAGACTCTTCTGCTTGTATCTCTCCCAATTTCTGTCCGAGAGAACCTCGTTCATGTCGCAGATTGTGTTGCTTGATCCTTTGGACAACGAAATGCCCTGAACATGTCCGCAATCTTGATAATTTCCAGATAAAACTAGAGCTTTCGCTATTTCTCATACAATCGCGAGAGTTTTCCGTAACATTGCTAAACGTATCTTACATTCGCGATTAATGTCCTGAACTCCGCCATGCTCGACGAATCCCTCAAATCGTTATTTTCCTTTTTCTCGTTATTATCCGCTTCGGAATCTGGACTGATTAAAATTATTTATACAATTTTTTTTAAGTTGCAAAATTAGATTCTGCAAGCAATTTAGATAGCGTGAGAAAGCACGACATTATAGTGTGAGGAAGAAATCTCACCTTCTCGCTGTAATCGTTCTATCGTCTTTAGACATTTTACTCGTCTTGTTAGTAGGCGAAAACGATTCTTCATTATTCGAGTTAACGTAATAATTGTCGTCATCCGAGTTTTCAGTCTCGTATTGAAAATCTGTGGTTTTGACAACGTAACGTTGATTAAGAGTTCTTTCAATAGGTGCAATCAATACGTCTTAATTAGTAAATTAAATTGGACGTAGAGAATATTCATACGATTGATTATATAAAATAACACACACGATCCCAATCGATTTAATCATGTACAAAAAAATACAATCTGATAAATCTCAATCAAATTCTAATCAAGTATTTTAATTACGATCATATAATCCCTCGTGATAAAATTTCTCATATTTTCTCAGAAATTTTTTAAGAATTTCTCATATTTTGGATTTATGAAAAATTCTGAAAAAATATGTCAACTCTTTCGCAGATACTTTCAGAAATAATTGGATAAAAGTTTTTGGAATATTTCATTATCCATGTATGAAAATTTCTGATAAATTGCACGGATTTTTTCATATTTATTCAGATTTCTACAAAGATATGTTAGCGGAAAAAATCTGAAATATATGATTATATTTTGTCTGAGTTTTTCCGAAAAATATTCCAATTCGTATAAAAAATTTGAGAAAATCTTAAAATTCTGAGAAAGTTTTAAAACTTTTATAAAAATTCTGATTAATAATATGAAAAATTCTGAGACATTTTTCCAGGGATGTTACTTGAATCTAATGGCGGTTGGATATCTTGATCCGTTGAATCTTCGGACACCGAACTATCCCTTTGTTCCTGATCCTTGAACGACACCACGTCAACGACGTGTCTCGTGGGGCGTCGAGGAAGTGGTTTCTGAGGTATATCTTCTTCCTCCTTTTTTACTGACGGCGTATAAAGAGTATCTTTTAACGAGCTTATGCCGCATTGTTTTTTAAAATCTTCGACCATGTCGACGTTGCAGCTCAACCGGACCCACAACGACAGTTGGCCGAAATTGACGCCGAAGAAGGAAGAAATGACACTGTTCACAGGAACGATATAATGCAACTTGTTCTGCGGATAATCCAAGATGTCCTTGATGGAGACTTTTGCTCGGGCGAGCGTGTAACTGGTACCGTCTTGGCGAACAATGTTCACTCGGAATATGAGATACTCCGACAGCACGTTCTTGAAGAAGGAGAAGAGATCCGTTATGCGATACACGGAGGATGAGTTGAAGATCAAATTGGGGCACTTCATTCTCGGTGTGTAAGCTGTCTTCTCGCCCCAAATGTCCCAGCTTACGTAAATGTGAAGACTACATATATCTTCTTCGTCCGGTATTTTCGCGACCTAATGATCTCAAGTAAAACAAAATCATGTTCTTCACTTGAAAAAATAAATGGGAGATTGTACTATTATATATTTCAATATATATAATCGATGAAATATAATCTGGTTTTTAATTTCTTCGTGGAGATATTTAAACATAATTTGTTTCATAGGAAAGAGTTAACGTCAGATAATTAATATAAATATCCACATAAATTGAAATTTTTGAATAGGAAATAAAATAATTAACTATATAAGAGTTGATTATTTTATTTTGTATACATGTATATGCGAAATGTATGCAATATACTAACCGATGTAGAAAGTTGCAATCGCGAAATGTGAATCTCAATGAGACCTTGCCTGTCAGTAATCAATAAAGGAAAGGACTCTGTTGAGCACACCGGTAACTTCTCGCTGTCGGTCAAACATTTGATTCTGCAAGGCAACTTAAGCTTCTCTTGCACAGAGAGTGGATCTTTCGTTTTGCGCAAATGACACATTAAATTACACCTGGGATAACGCGGCGATTTTAATCTTTTCAGCTTTATCATCTTTTCTGCCTAAATAAAAATCATTGGCGTTACGCTACAGTTTAATGTTTCATGAGAAATTATGATAGTTGCTTACGCAGAAATCTTTACTAATGTCTCGATAAGATGATTTTCTGTACTTCTCGTGAGTCACAGGAAAGGAAGTAGCATCGAATGTGTCTTTCATCGAGGAACCGTCATCTCTCGTTAAAATGGTTGCAGATTTCTTTTTGCATGTAAAATCGCAATTCTTGGAGAAACTGGCGGTTGATTGGAGGGAACAGTTCATACAACAATAATCGGATTCTAAATTCGCATAACAATTTATTAAAAACAAAATTATTACGGGTATAATCGCTCGTTTTCGTACTTTTGCCGATGCATTTATTCGTGTTTGTAAAAAGATGTCAGATCGCCGTTATATGATTATCATTACCGAGATCATTCGTTGTTCCTGCACTAAAATCACATTGCTTAATATCGCGAGTAGTTATTGTAGGAAAATCGTTGTTGTTGTTGTTGATATCAATTAACGAATCCCCGATCGCAGATGCTTGATGACTCGGAGATAGTTTTTCATCGACATCAGTAAACAATAAAAGTTCTTGCAAAACGTCGAATAAAACCAGAAACATTTGACCTAGCGTTATATTCGAATTCTTCAAATATGCAAGTCTTTTCTGTGAATTCTTCTGTACAGAGTTTGACGCATCACGTTGAGATATTTCCCGATCGCTGTAATAGATACTAGTGATGATATTGTGACACTCTAAATCTTTTAATTTTTAATAGTGTTGAAAGATATATAAGACAAAATAAGATTGAGTACAAAATCGTGGTAGAATATCACATGTACATGTACAAAAAGTTGTTACAACCATATGCTTATTTAAATAAATAGAATATATAAAATATATATACATATATATATATATATATATATATATATATATATATATGTCTTATAATATCGAGAAATTCGTAGATTTTTGAACACACAAGGTTTTTCATTATGCACAAGTTATTGATTTAATCTGCGACACAAGGAATACAAAATATAAAATACTAATTACAATCATTGAATTAAGGGAATATGCAAAAAGTCCCTGATTAAAAAACAAACATATGCTCACAATATACGCACACATACATATGTACACAAGAGCATTGACACAATATTTAATCAATTTTCTTACTAGACATTTGTACTGTATAAGAATATAAATGCTATATAAAATATATAGCATTATAATAATGCTTTATAAAATATATATTTATTGTTAATACCGAACGGTAGAATCTTTGTCAACAATTAGAATCACCGAACAGTAGCTTCTCGAGAGGTACGACTTGCCTGTGCCTCTGAGCTACGTCCAAAATGCCTGCGTATTCTTCTTTCGGCGTGATCCTCGACGCATCCAGAGGGGTGTTAATTTGTGCCTGATCCAATAGCTTTAGTATTTTTTCTCGGGATAAAACACTCGTGCCGTTTGCTTCCTGATTCGTCTTCCATTTCTTCAATGGTGACTGCAATCTCGCCTTGTCTTCATTATTCGAAATTATCATTGTACCCTGCTCCCTTGTGCTAGTAATGACAATAGTCTGTACTGATTTATCCGCCGATTGCCAATCTTCTCGAGTGTTGCCAACAGTTTTCTCTAACTGCACAATTTTATCGTACATTTCGCAACATTTTCTGCATTGTTCCGTGTACGATGGTACTATTATTGTAGAATCGCGCTTTTTAACTTGCGTATGTAAAAACTGAAAATATTACAAAACTGAGAATTAGTCCAGCGTTAAACAATTTCTAAAATATATACAACAAATATGTACTAACCGCTAGTTGTACCGTCAAGGTATCAATGTTAGTCTGCAATTCTTGTAGTTTCGCGAGCAATCGCTCATTAGTAGCCTTTAATGCCACAATGTTAGTCTGCTCGTTGTTGAATGCAGTCTTCAAGGTCTGTTGCTCTTGAGCGTCGTCGCAAAGCTTTTTTTTCAATTCCATATTCTCCAATTCGACTTGTCCGTATTTCGAGGTGAGCGAAATAAGTTCGTTATTATGTTGTTGCAATATTTTAATTTCATTCGTAAGATCTCGTATCTGCTCGTCCTTTTCGCGTAACGTGAACTGTGAATTCTTTGCCTTCAACATCTGGTCGTCAATCTCGGCTATGCGCGTTCTCTCTGAGGAAAGAACGGCTGCGATTTCCTGACTGTTTCTAATAAAATAATACATTTTTAAATTAGAAACACACTATATTGAACAATTCTTGTAATAACTAAATTATAAATATATATTAAACAATTTATATCTATAAAAATAAAATGTTATATATGTATATAAAGATCAGAAATCTTGACCAATAATGAGTATACCTCGTCGTTTGTTCGAGGGTCGTCTTCAAGTCATTAATTTCGGTGGTCAGTGCGGCGTTTTTCTCCTGAGTCGTCATTAATTTATCGTTCAGCTGCTTCATTTGTCGCCACACTCGTATATATTCTACATTTTCCGCCACCTTCTCCTTTTGATTATTGGTCAAATGTGCCAGCTCTTTTTCCAGTTCCATTATACGACACGCCATATCTTTCTTCTGCGCCTCCAGTTTCTGCGAACAAAAGTTGAACGCTAAGTAGAGATTATGGCTAATATTAGTAACGAACAAGCCTGCATATTTGTGAAGTTGTGTGATCGCCCACTCGTGATATAAAATCGTGCAAAGGAGTTTATGCAATAATATTTTACATCATCCTGCAAACTTTATTTTGCTCCGTCACACACGAAATATAACATCGATTGTGCTGTGCGAATGAAATGGATAGGATACAATATAGAGTTGAACGTGTGCAAATATCTGAAATTTATTCGAGCTGATTTTACCTCGATTTTAACGAGGTAATTTCGTAGGTCGTTATCATCGTCCCCTGCCCCGACGATGCACTGACAGGACGGTGCTCTCACGCGGTTATTCTCACTTCGACACGTCCTAAAGGGAGCCGATTCAGTATTTCAATGCGCCGCGACGTAATGAGTCATAGTGCATACGTGTAGCACACATATATACTTACACAAGCCCGGAAGACGATGGTCTAACGAGATTACGGCTGCGCGACGACGACCTGCCGCTCATCGTGTGACTCAACAATTGATTTCTCATCACGGCGATTTTCTCCTTCAGCTGAAACGTTTAACAATATTTAACAATATCTCGGAATATCTATTTTAAAATTAAATTTATGATCACATAATCTTCTGCATGCATTAATAATATCTACGCTAGAAATAATACGATGAAATATAAAAAAACGTCGTTCTTCCGAATTCAAGATCCTGCGTTATCATACGTGATACGAGGAAGAAAGAATCGCTGTTACTCGAGATCTACCTTGATATTTTCAAGCTCCAGGGCGGCCGTTCTATTTCTATCGTCGGCAATATCTAATGCTACTCCACACGATCTTGGATTACTAGCCAGCCTAATCAGCTTCGTCCCGAGCCGCTTGATCTTATCCTCCTGGCAGTTGGACAATTTCTTCAGATTGCTCGCCTCCTCGAGTAAACGCAGATACTTGTCTTCCAGTTGATAGCGATCAAGCTTACAAACGAGATGACGTTCCCTAGGGTCTGCCGATATTTAAAATGTTATTCACACATGCATCTTTGCACATTGTTGCACGCGAAAGTAAATAGGAAATTTGTGCAATAATATTAATTGCTTATCGATTTCAATTTTCTAGAATATCATGCTAGGAGAAATTTATATGTTTTTGCGTTTGAAGCATAGAAAATGTAGCTGCAAATTATAGAGGAGCGTCGAATAGTTGGCCGTAAATTAATAAATAATAAATTAATTAAATTAATTAATTATTAATTAATTTAGTTAATTTATTAAATATCCAACTGCAGCTACAGCAGATACAAATAAATGGATACAAACCTATGGCACTGACGATTGTGTCCACGCAGGAGCCTTCTCTTACGGGCAAAATGTCACGATTTGGATCGTCTGCCATTTTCAATCGAAATTCCGACGTCTTAGACCTGACGAAGAGTAGTCTTTAAAACCTTCGAGACGATTAGCACGCGAACGCTGAAAATTCGACACGTAATTAACGCTATTTGTTCGCGAGCTGCGACAAACGAATCAAAGGGATATAATTATGGCAAGAGACAGCGCGAAACAAATAGAAGAGCGATCCTTCTATTAGATGATCCGCCATTGCCTCTTAATTACGCGATCCGCGTTACATTTATAAAAGTAATATCCTTCAAGCTGCTTTCGCCGGGACAACGATTATTCCAATTATCTCCAATCATTTGCACGAGAGTAATTAAACATATCTGTCGATTTTGTTCCATTACTGATTTACGGACGAGAGAGTTCGAGTGATCGACAACGCACCGCGATTCCACGCTAATTTCGGTTCATAATAAACGATTTGTCAGCGATATCAAAAAAATGTTGTCGTTGTCAAAAAAAATCACGTGCCGCTGATATTCTCTTTCGTGTGAAAAGATTTTGACGGGAATATACCGGGTGGCGTTCGCATAAGTTACATGCAAATCGCAGAAATAAATGGTAATTATAGAGACCCTACGTCTTGCAGTTATTGTGTGTTATTTTTTCTTATTTTCATTATTATTGTGCGTGCCAATTTTTCTCAAACCTCACTTCTTTGTTAAAAAAAAAGCAAAAATGATCCTTTTAATTATTTTTTAATACTTCTCATTGTTTTTCTTGTATATTGTAAGAATGATATACCTACCTCAAAAAAGCAAAGTTTTCCAGAAAAATGAGTTTGAATGTTTTAAATCATAAAAATTTTGTAATATTATTTTTAAATTTAATTTTTTGTGTAATAAATTGATTGTACAGGAATAAGAGTATCTATAGCATATATATCGGCTCTTCTCGTTCAGTGTATTGAATTGTTATCATTCCTTTGCAAGCAACTCAAAAATCGCAATTTTTGAGTTGTGTCGTTATTGCAGCAATTATTTTTAGAAATGACGTTACATTATTTTTATTATGTTACTCCGTTTCCTGCATCTACAAATGACAAGATAATGAGCGATTCTTATGAGAAGAACTATACCGGGCGTAACGCGAGTGACAATAATTTATATATCGCCGGTTATCGCTCCCGCTGCCAGATTTAAGATTAAACGCTGCGCACTATCTGCGACGGAACTGCGTATGTTTCGCCCCGTCTCCGCGTACAAGGAACTTTTCCAAGGGTGTGATTCATCCTCGCTCGATATGAATCATCTCCGCACACGGAGCTTCGAAAGTAGCGGAGAAGATACAAAAAAAATAACAGAAGAAGGATTTAGCTTTACGATAGGGGAGAAAGTTAGGAAAGAACGCGCAGCTTATTCCGAGGGAAGGGGAGGATTATACCTAGGAAAAAATTTCATACATATTAGAATATGTCTATATATATTTTTTTTCTTTCTCTTGTACAATCTCTGTTTATATATGTAAGAAAAATAATAAGAAGAATAATTGAAAAATAATTAGAAAAATAACTTGGATTTTTTACAAAAAATCAAAATTGCAATTAGATATTAGACAATATTCTACATATGTAATTATATACAATCGTATTTCATATTATATATACGATTATTTTACATAAATATGTGTGTGTGTGTGTGTGTGTGTGTGTGTGTGTGTGTGTGTGTGTGTGTGTGTGTGTGTGTGTGTACAGCCAATTTTTCTCATTTTTCAAAATCTCACTTTTTTGTAAAAAAAAAAAAAAACCAATGGAGTTTTAAATTTAGCCTTCTAATTTAGCCTTTTAAATTAAATTCTCAGTCTTAAATTTAATTGATTTTAGCGTAACGCCGTTCAAAAACCATCTGTTAATCTCGGCGGGACAATTTTCGAAAAAGCATAAGCGTCATTTCCATGAGGAAACGCGAACGAGCGGACGGACGTCGACGTCGCAAACGTCAAACGAAGAAAGAGTATATTACATATATCGAAACGTATGACAGAAAAAATCGAATTTGCGGAAACTGCTGTGAGAAAAAAAAGAGGGGAAAAATGAAGAAGGGAAGCCATTGCACAGATACGCGCGCTACGGCAATTTGGTCGACTCGTGCCACCCGGTACATCGGCATCTTCGCGAGCGGCGCGGCGCCACGAGGTGCGGTGTCAAAATCCGGAGAGACCAAGCACAACCTAACCTGACCCCGTCCGTGACCGCCGCACCGTACCCTCGCTTTTGACATCGGCGGCGGCGGCGGAGGAAGCGGCGGTGGCGGTGGCGAGTGGCGACTGGCGACGGCGGAGTGGCGGAGTGCGCGACCGTGCGCTCAGCGCTGTGCGTGCCAGTGGCAAAGGTAAGATGGCGGCGGACGGAGATGCGGTGATTCCGGACCAGGAAAAAGTGCGAATAGTCTCGGATTTTATATTGCACTCGCCGCCGGGCGAGTTCAACGAGGTGTTCAACGACGTGAGAGTCCTGCTGAACAACGACAATCTGTTGAAGGAGGGCGCGTCCGGCGCTTTCGCTCAGTACAACAAGGACCAGCTCACGCCTGTTAAGGTACAAACATCATCATCATTATCCGTCATCGTCGTGCTCGTCGTCGTCACCACAGGCGGCCGCCGACGGTGCCGCCGATACCGTTTCCCCGCGCGGGGCTTCCTTGAATTCCTTTTCTCGCCCGGACTCGCGGTGAACGCACCTCGCGGTCCTTGGCGCCCTTTCGCGCGTTCGCCCCCTTTTCATTTTCAATTGTGTGTGTATCGATTCCGAGGGCCCGCGAGGTGCGATCACGGTGACCTTACACGCTCTATCTCTGGGCCGGCTCACGTTATCGGACCCTCTCCCCCCTCTGGGAATCCGGGTGACGTCCCCGGCGTTCTCGCACCGGCTCGAGAATGCCCGACACCCTCGCGGCAGGTTATAGCAATTTTGCCCTAGCTGGAAACCGCGTGCTTGCACCGCTGTCTATTTCCTAATAATGAGCGAAGACCGTTTCTATTTTACGGTGGAACGCTACCTTGACATCTGTTTATTTTGGAAACTGTTATCATTCAGTCGAAGTTAGGTATTGCTTGTGCTAGGATGCCATTCGCAGTGTCTTTTTTTACCTCATACTGCGAATAACTTATTTTACACTAGAGAAAATTTTAGATTTATGTATCTGTCTCTTCTTCTATCTAGTTGTGATAAATGTGTGCAAAATTATAGATCCTAGTATAGTATATTAAGTAGCATAAGAAACCATAGGAAATTTAGCATATTAGCTAATTAGCAGAGAAAAGATAGGTGTGTAAGATAAACAATTAAAAGTATAGTAATTAAAGTAAGTACTAAAGTAACAATTAAAACCCTGTCCTTTTCGCTTCATCGGCAGATAGAGGGAAGTGAGCACCCAGCGCTTATAACGGAACACAATGACTTGGGTTCTCAGAGGTTTTACGACGGACGGAGTAAGCAAAGTTTTAAATATGATCATCTGAGGAAGGAGGCGCAAGACTATGAACCTTATGAACCAGATCCCATAGCGGAGCCCTGGAGGTCAGCCCTTCAAGAAGAGATAACGAATTATACTCAAAGTCATTACAGACATGGCGCTTGCTCAGTTTTTGGAAAATCCTTTGGAGGTAATTGTTTACGATCGATCGATTGTGTTAAAATAAATCGGAGGACATATCGAGTAACAATTGATTTTTATGTCGTGTAGGACACGTAACGTTAACGGCGTGCATAGAGGATCATCAGTTTCAACCTAAAAACTTCTGGAACGGGCGCTGGCGTTCAGTGTGGACCGTCAGTTTCACCCCGAATTTGGGTAACGCCGAAATGAGGGGTAGCCTCAAAGTACAAGTACATTATTACGAGGACGGGAATGTACAATTGGTCAGTAGCAAGGACGTGAAGGAGAGCCTGCCGATCTCGAACGAGAAGCAAACGGCGAAGGATTTGATACGGTTTGTCGAAGAATCCGAAAACGATTATCAAACGGCAATTTCCGAAAACTATCAAACGATGTCGGACACCACCTTTAAGGCGCTGCGAAGGCAATTGCCGGTAATGCGAACAAAAATCGACTGGAACAAAATCGTGTCGTACAGTATTGGCAAAGAGCTTAAAAGTCAATAGAAATAGATTTTTTTATATTAAAAGAAATAATTAACAAAAAAAGCGCATTTTGCTGCATGAGTGAAGTCTGGAGGTGTGATGTGCATGGGAGCAAATTATAAAATTATTAAATAACGTTTGATCAGAGATATTCGACTCATGCATGCCACTCAAGATTCTTCTCGACTCCGTACTGTATGTTGTTACAAAAAGCAATAAAATAAGGAGGTTAACACTTTTGGCGTTGTCAATTGTCTCAAAAAAATTAATTGTGAAAACATAACTTCTCCAAATAATTCTAAATAAGTTTGTCATAAAGTAACGTAATGTATGGCTTGATTATTTCTACAAACGTGCTAATTCTTGTAAAATTGAGAATCAACATCCGACAGTGGAACTTTTGTACAAATCATGCTATTTCTTCACTTTAATTTTTTTTCAACCATTTTCCTTAAAACTATATCCGTGATATTCGCATTGTGCAGCATAGTGCAAGATATAATCTTTAACTTTGAATGGACTTGAAAATGATAATAACTATCAAAGTAAAAGATCTATTCACTATTTATAAAAAAAAGGCCCGGTTTTTCATTCTCTGGTTAATTTGTAGTTTAGGCTTAACCTAAAGTTTAAAATAAAAATTGCGTTTTTCAATTCATGGTTGATCATTAAACTAATAGTTTTGTAGTGCTAACTTTTACTATCAGAAAACTTTACTGGTTAACTTCTGGTTTTACTAGATCTTAACCGATCTTATAGCTTTTTTATGCTGAGGTAAACAGAATTTGAGTTTTGTGCATATTATTAACCCTTCGTGGTCACACTATCTACAGTGCCATATAACCTATAAAAAGACCCTTAATGGTCTATAAAGGTTGACGGCACGTTAAATATCCCAAAGAAAAAAACTACTGTTTCAATGGCCACACCGGGGTCAAAACGACCCCAGCGACTTTAATCGGCTGTCGTATTTACAGTTTTCATTATTTTGACTTGAGAAAATTACTGAACCTTCTTTAAATGTTGTAAAATCTGTCGCAATATTAATTTTGTTAATGAATTTAATATTAAATATTGAAAAAAATCGTAAAAATTAAGTTTGGAGTTAGTATAATTTTGCTTTGAAAAATTTTTGGAGTCATGCTAACCCCATAGTGACCACAAAGGGTTAATCAACATGGATTTCGACAATTTTGATGTAAACGTTTATAGCAGTAATGAAGAACTTATAAGAGACCTAAAATATTTCAGTGTAAATCGAATTATTTTGATGAATTAGATGATCTCGATTTCTTTTCTAAATTTCAACTATCAAAGCCGACAGTCGAAGGACAGAACAATGTATATAAATTAATATTAATATTTTCTTGTTAATCGCAGTAGCTAGTTTGAGAACTGATATTTCAAGATAAATCCATTGTTATACGTTATAATTATATTTGTTATTATATGTTATAATTCTAATTGTTATTATATATTATAATTCTACTTGTTAACATTATAATTCTCTACAGCAAAAGAATATAATACCTCCGTTATCCATTACTTGCATTTTCGTGGCCAAACTTGCATTTTTTCTTGCTCGCATAGGCTGCGTTCGCTTTGGAAAGCATTACTCTATCTTCTTTCAATATGTAATGAGCAATAAAGATAGACTGACGCTTCAGCACAAAAGCACCCAAAGCAAACGCAGCCATAATAACTATCATTAGCTTATGTGTAACAAATCCTCTGTAATTATTTATGGTATTCAATTTATATTCTTTTGTATCGTCTCGATTTCTGCTTTCACAGTTATATAATAACACTAAAACTTAACTAAAACTTTTATTTTCAACATTATTCTTGATTTATTGTATTTATCTATAGTAAATGTTGCATGAACTATAGATACCTACCATTACATAAACTATAGTCTTGTTTGATTTGTAATACCAACATCAGAAATTTTTTGATGGGCAAAGTTTACCGAAAGTTGATTAACCAACGACAAACAATACATTGAAAAACGCAATATAACAGCTCACCTGAAAGTTAATCTTCAAGTAAAAGCAACCTGACTAGATAAATTTACCTTCAAATGAAAAACCGGGCCAATGGTAATGGGGATCCTTGTTCTTATGTTAAGTGATTGAACTGAAGTTGAATTCAATGTATTGAATAGCTTGAGATTGTGAGACATAAATAGCGAAAAATAAATTTAAACTATAATCATGTAGTTGTGAAGTAATGAGCAGATAGAGGCAGTTTTTCACAATTGACAAAATTTATAAATCCCTACGAACTTTATCAAAAATATAGTAACATCAGTGATGTCTCATAATTATTTATACAATTTATATAATATATAATTATATTTTACTTATATAACGCTTTTTTTCTCTGGAGGAAATTGTATCTTGTATATTATTATAATATATAAATGAAATTAATACACGATATATTATTCACTGAGGTTATTATTTTATTGATAATCTTGTCATTACAACTACATCAATCTGCTCTAGCACAATTTATCTGTCACTCGATGGTTCACCCTGACTCAAAGCAAAATAATTTTAATTATTTTATTATAGACATATTTCTATCTGAAATATTAAAGACTATGATATGTTGTTTACGTTTTATTGATATAAATTGTATAATTGTGGAACGTGAATAGAGCCTGTAAAAAAAAAACGAAAAATACTACATGATGAAAAAAAAGAATTTTCTTACGGATGTGATGATGTGCGAATAAAGTAGCGAAATTGATAGTTTATGTCAGGTATAAGAAAGACCTTTAGACTGACTCTCATTTTGAAAGGAAGACAAATCTGTAACGCTTAAGTCCTTAGATCACTTAAAGCGACTCGATGACACATCTCGTGCATTTAAAAATTCGGTTTGAATGATATATACGTACATATATCATTTTTATCCGAATTTTATTATATATATATATATATATATATATATATATATATATATATATATATATATATATTATATATACATATATACATATTCTCTGATTATGTTACTTATCGATACAACATGCTGGGGCCATGGGTGATATCAAACGCATAATATATCAAATGTAATACGAAGACATTGGATGTGTCTATCCATGATTTGTCAGCCCGGTACCGAACACCGTTAAGTGTTCATTACCGCATTCAATACATGAAGTACGAGAAAACGAGGAAACATAAACTCTTAACAGATATTGGTGGGCAAGGCCTACTATTTTTATCCAACTTTACATTTCATAAAGGTATAAGTCTATATACATTTTTTGTTAAAATGTATTGTTTTATAATAAGTATGTCTATTATATAATGGATACGTTGCAAAGTTTAATGAACTACCGAATGAAATAAATGTTAATCATTGCGCAACTTGGTTTCCAAATTGAATCGCATTATAGTATAGCCATCGCAAAAAGGATCCGTTTGAGTTCGAAAGCAGAAATGGGAAAAAAAATCTCTTGGTGCTATTCACCTTACTACACATTACACAGCCAGACATTGTACGCGGAAAACGGAAACTAACAAAGTACATAATATATTGTACATTGTAGAACGTAGCCTATAGCCTGCTGGAGCCTTAATCTATTCACTTTACGTTGGGGAATATGGGGGTGGGTATATATGGAGATTGGGTCTCGGGGAATATATACGAAGTACGTATGGATAAAAGTACGTCAAATTACCTGTTAGAACGCGAGGCGCGATAACGAAGTTACTCATGTAAATACAATCGCACATATGCTACTTGGAGTCGTTGTTTGTATTACGTATGTAAATTACAAAATGGAGCGTTTTTTGAGGTGTTTCGAATCTTGTCAAAAAATTCTACACGACATAGTTGCCTACGATATTGAGAAAAAAAAACAACTAGATATTACCTACAATCGAGTGTATCGTAACATAACAAAACGCATGTCCGTATGTAAAAATTTAAACACAAAATACATTTATCAGTTAAATTATGTATTATTGAATGTTATGATTGATTAAATAAAGTGATATGACACTTTATACATGTGCTCTCGAGTCTAAAAATAATTTTTTTTTTAGTGGAAATGTATTTTGCATGTAAATTAATTTGGCCATGTATATGCGGATGTACATATTTTCTCGAGGAAAAATTAACTGTGTAATATTAGCTTTAGGCTACGGTCAACGAAACGCTACAAATGCTTCGAAGCATTCCTCTTCTCTTTTCTTTCAATGAAGAAAGAAAGAGAAGAAGAACGCTCCAAAGCATTTGTAGCGTCACGTTAACCGTAGCCTTAGGCTGCGGTCCACTTGACGCTACAAATGCTTCGAAGCATTCCTTTTCTCTTTTCTTTCAATGAAGAAATAAGGAGAAAAAGAACGCTCCAAAGAATTTGTAGCGTCAAGTGGACCGCAGCCTTAGTCTTACATAAAACAAGCAAAGGGTTTATTGAATTATTTTAATAGCTACCATTTATATTGTTTATACATATAACATAAATGATTATCATTTTCCTTTTTTTTTTAGTAAGTTTGTATACAAAGTTCCTGTCAGTATATCAGATTCGTACAGAACACCAAGCTAAAACTGGATTAATGAAATATGTGTAGGAAAATGTACATATTTATTAAGATTTAGAGATTTATAAATGTATACTTTACTTATATAACTTTTTCTGTATATCAAGTAAAAGATATGCACATACAATTAGAAGAAAAAAGATACGAATGTCTTCATATTTTAAACTGTTACTACAAATGTGTCACGATGACTAAAATCTAACAGACAATCTCTATATTGTGGCAAATTGATTGTAGTATGTACATACGTAACAATCAATTTCAACATTCTTTTATTGCATATATATATATATATATATATATATATATATATATATATATATATATATATATATATATATATATATATATATATATCTTCACATACAACCGCCATATCGAGTCATAATTAAACAAGTTTAATTGATGAAGCTGCGTTTCTTTGATACGTGGTTTTGTTTGAGAGATATGTGGTTGTTGTTATTATCGCACATAGATTGTTTTTGTAGGTCTACTCACGTAAACAAACGTACTACTGCGAGACGCGTCGGCGTACGATACGAACGTCGCAATCTAAGGAACTTCAACAGAAATACGTACCTCGGTCAAATCGCAATTATTATACTTGGTGAGAGATGCAAAAGGTAAGTATCCTCGGGCACATGATCACACGAGAAGGCGTTGCGAGGCTGCCTCGAGGTAATTTGACGTTTGCGGGCAGCCATCTATGTTTATACACCGGCCGTTACTTATTCTTCTTTTTATACCACGGCACCTGTCTTCTCTGTGGAGTCCATCAACATACAAGCCCGTATTCATAGTCCGACTGTTACCCTTAGGTCCTGCGCACAATAGAGCACATATTAGGAATAAGAAAAAATATTAAATATTAGGAAATGAAATTGGAAATAATAATTAAACGTAACGCACAATGGAAAAGAATAAAATCTAAGCTGTAAATATGGGAATATTTCTAAATATCCTTAAATATCCCAATATTTAACATTTATCGCAGGAATATTCCTATATTTATATATCCTAATAATATTTAATATTTATTCTTAATTCTTAATATGTGCTTTATTGTGCGCAGGGCCATAGCCTATCAAGTCAATCAAAAATTGGACAAGACTTATCTCTAGGGACTCTACTACCTCTGCTCCGCCGGCTCCGCGCCGTATAATCACCTCAGATTCATTATGACCACCCTGTATATTCACCGCCGCCATCTCTGTCTCCGCGACTTCGACGACGAGCGGGATATCTCGCGGAGCGGTGTGTTTACTTCCGTTGGCTCTCGCCTCCCGTGAATGGAACTCGGAGGTTATCGCGCGAGAGATGGCTTACAACTTCCCCGGAGTACCGGCGACCGCTATGCCGCCCATGGGTGAGCGACAACTGATTACTCTAATCGTTTACTCCGTTTACTCCTCCGTTTTTCGCCTCCAAATCGATCTCCTGCATCCCCGTCGTCCTGCATCCCAACGCTGTTTCTTTTTTTCTCTTCCACCAATAATGTGCAATTTGCAGGCATGGGACCAATGGGTCCGTTGGGCCCTATAGCCGGACCACAGAGCTTCATGGAGTTAGCGGGTCAAGGTTTCCCACCGCTGCCACCACCGCCCATACCACTGCCCGGCATGAACGACTCGCCCCTGGAGTTCAGTACGAATAAGAATCAGCCCCCGGTAGTGCGGGAAACGTCGGATGACAGCAGCGACAGGAGGAGCGACAAGAATGACAGTAGAAGGGATCGGGAGAACAGGGACAGTCGTGAGGCGCGAGACAACAACAGAAGGTGACACACCTCCGTTTGTCCTGACCATGCATAAGAAAAGATGACGAATCGCACGAGTAACAATTACAACTTTGTAAAAATCTATCTGCAATTCAAGTTATAGCTTGTGCATTATCTTGCTGAAAGGTCGAGGGGAGAGCGCAGCGACAGACGCGACAGAGACCGGGACAGGCGAGAGGAGAGGAACGACCGAGATCGAAGGGACGATCGAAGAGTCGAGGAGAGAAACAACGGGAATTCCTCTAAGAACAATAGCAATCACGTGAACAACTCCAACAACAACGAAGTTTTGTCTTCGTCGAATGCGAGCAACGCGCCGAGCATAGGCACGCAGCAGATGGAACCTGCCGCCGGTGTCTGGGGGATGGGAGTGGGCTATCCCATGATGGGCATGGGTCCCATGGGACCGATGGGGCCCATGATGGGCGAGATGGCACTAGGTCCGCACATGAGTCACACTCACGGTTACAATCCGATGGGCATGGGTATGATGTCGCACGATGGCAGTATGATAGGGGCGCAGATATTGGGCGCCGAGCAGATCATGACGGACGCGGCGCAAATAATGACCGCGAGCTTACCGCCGCCGCCGATGACGCCTCAGGGTACCAAAGAGATCATACACTGTAAGAGTTGCGTGTTGTTTCCACCGAATCCGAACGCCCCACCGCCTACTACGCGAGAGAGACCACCGGGATGTCGAACAATTTTCGTGGGAGGTAAGCATTGCGCCGAATGATACTCGAGAATGTATGTACGTCTTTACGTAATCGCACTTACCTGCGCAGGGTTGCCGGAGAATATTACCGAAGCCATAATACAGGAAATATTCGAACGGTGTGGGGAGATAACTACTTTGCGTCTTTCCAAGAAGAATTTCTGCCATATACGTTTCGTCTTGGAAGCTAGCGTCGATGCAGCAATCTATTTATCGGGTTATAGAGTAAGAATAGGATCCAGTGGGGAACCTGCGAATACCGGTAGACTCCATGTAGATTTCGCTCAGGTTTGTATAATTAATATTACATAATCCAGTTCTATATATATATATATATATATATATATATATATATATATATATATATATATAGAACATACATATATATATGTAATCATTAATAATGATTTTAGGCTAGAGACGATCAATATGAATGGGAGTGCAGACAACGACAATTGCAAAGGGAACAACGTCATAGGGAAAGAGTAGAGAAGGAGAGACAAAGGCCGCCGTCAAGTCCACCTCCGGTAGTGCATTACACGGACCACGAGGCATCGAATATCTGCGAAAAGATTAAACAAGATGATACGTTTATGAAAGCAGTACAAGTGAGCAATCAATTCTAATAAACAATGACACTTTCCAGTTTACTTTCTAATTTCTCTGTATTTCCATAATCCCGTTTTCATAATGTGTATTGTAGATTGTTGTAACGTGGTTGGAACGAGGAGATTGCATCAAACGTAACGCCAATATCTTCTACTCCATGATACAATCGACTAACTCTCACGTTCGACGACTGCTGACGGAGAAGGCCGCTTACGAGGAGGAGTTGCAAAAGGCCAAAGAATTAATGAAAGGAAGAATGCAGGGACTCCTCATACAATGTACGTTTACGCGCTTTCTTATTTTTCTATCTCTTAAGATAGCTCCATACTATCGTACATATTTCGTGTGCGCTAAGAAAATCCGCATTGGCTGGTAAGTTCATTCTCTAGCATAAATAGGCCCAACAACCAATAGAGGAAATCCTTATTTGGATATAGTAAAACGCAACAAAAATCGTGATTATCCCGTTTTTAATCTTAAAGTAACAACAGCGGTATTCGCTGCGTTCTTCACACTGTGTGTATGACGAATCCTTGTGCCCACGTATTGAGTTCCGATAAAAAGCAGAGATTTTTCTTATACCAGTTACGAAGGTACGTTACATCGTTACGTGATAATTAAGAATAACGATTCATGACATTAAGGTACACGACAACCGATTGTAATCAGGTATACAAAGCCAAATTCGAATGTTAAGCTTGTCAGTCTCTCGACATATGATATTCCGAAAACCGGCTTTTTTGCATATCAAGTGATACGCTTGATGTAAAACCTACTCTTGATACATATACGACGAAGTATTTCTATCTCGTCACTAACTTTAGCAATCTCTCAAGTGTATCATGGCGAATCCGTCTATGAATTCTGTTTGTGGTCAATGCACGATTGGAGGCGGCTCGGTAGGAAGGATCAGTGATAGTAGGCGAGGATAAGGTGGGTGAAAAAATCCTATCTTCTCTCGGACATAGGATCCAACAAAACCGATGAACGAAGGCGATCTTGTCGCAAATTCTATCTCATAGAGTCATAGTGTACTTGAAAGTTGCATGCTTGGCAATGCTACCGGAGTAAGGGTGATGGGCTCTGGGCATCCAATGTTAAAAGATTATTTTGAACTACGGATCGAAACCTTTATGTAATTCTCTTTATCTCAATGTTCATGTATATGTATTGCATCATACGACGTATTTCAACAATGTACAAGATTGTATTGCTGCTGTTCAAAATAGTCCTTGACATAGGAAGTCCGCGGATTGCAAGTCTTCGGGGTTTACATTATCCGCAGTATGGTGGAAAGGCGAACAATGAGAGCGGAATGTTTGGCGAAACCAACTTTACGTTTAGATTAGATGCGCTCCAACACACTCGGCACAATCTACGTGAGAATCCGTGAGACTCCGTAACTGTATATACGTGCGAAAAACACGCTCCGATTTTATTAAAGGAGGAGATCGAGATACCATTCCCGTTCGAGGAATATCACGATAATAACTAAACGTTAAGCATAACGAGTATATGTAATGAGTTCTAAAAGCATAGACCGAAACTACCGAGCTTAGAGTTTCAAGCAAAAGGTATACCAACGGAGGATTTGTTGTGTTTTTTTGTATGCAACATGCGACCACATGTCATCAACAGTCAGTCAGATCGAACGAGTCTTTACTGCGGCCAGCCACAAGAAGGTCTGGGATCACTTCACTAAGGCGCAGCGGAAGAACATCGAGATGTGGAAGAAACAATCCTCGGTATGTATGTAAATGCACTCTCTCACATGCTGGTAGCGTGTATCTTCTGTATACTTCCTCTTTCTCTTGCGTATAACTTAAAAGCAAATCTCAAAATCTTCTCTCTGTCGCAATATGCTCCTCTGCGCGTTTGCACGATACCTCCGAAACACGCTCGTTTTGCAAATAGTATTTCTAAGGTAACCACAGGTAAGTGACAAATTGAGGAAAGAGTCGAGTCGCCTGCTATATAAAAAAGAAATCGGTCAGACACACGCTTCTCTTCGTGCGTTACAATTCGATACTTTGTCGTGGAATGCCAGTAACAGTATGGCAGATAAATCCTGTCGGCAACACGCACAACATTAAGAACAACATATGGAACAGAAGGTAATAGGAGACTAGCACTTTCGGATCGAAAACCAACTACAGACTATTCAGCATGGATTTGCCTCACTTCTTTTTTGAACAGCGTTATTCGATATATACAATATACTTGTTATTTCTGTACTTCAGAGCTGCATCTGCTTCTTATCAATCAGGTAAGCCCAAATCGTTCTGAAAAGACAAACAAAAATCCCAGAAACACTTCCATAAACGAAAACTGAGACGAAATATGTGGTATCGCGCCTAAACTCTGAATTACAGAAATGTACGAAGCTACGTGTACATAAAAAATAAAATTAATACTGTATTAATACATCAACAAGAAAAGGAAAAAACAATTAAACCAGCCATATTTAGGGATGTATTTAAATACTGTTGTTTGAACGGCAGATAGGAAATTACATACTTTGCATGCATTTGTGTGAGAAAGCGACGGCCACAGTTTGGAGCACTTTATAATTTTTACCATTCGTAATAAACAGGAAATAAAAGCGGTACAGCTGGAAGACAGTTTGATTGAAGGCGAGGGTGAGATGGATGTGTCGGACTCGGAGGAGGAACCTCAACGTAAGAAAACGCGCAATCAATTAGATGGTAATCAAGAGGACGTCGAAAGACTGCAAAGTCTCAAAGAGGAGAACGACAGTCTGAGATGCCAGTTGGAAGCGTACAAGAACGAAGTATGTATTAAAGCGAATTGATTTGATAATCGCCTCGAGAAATCTCTTTTCGAGAAAAATTTTAATTTACAAATTTTCACAGGTGGATCTCTTGAAATCGGAAACGAAAATCGAGTTGGAGGGGAAGGATAAACAAATGAAGATGCTGCAGCAAACGCTAAAGGGTATGCAGGAACAGCTAATGCAGTCGCGTAAACAGCAGGCGCAGGACGATCAGAAGATCAAGGATTTGACCGTCAAGCTGAACGCCACGAAGAAGGAAGAGCCTAGGGAGAGTGAGATTATCACGCTCGACAAGGACGACGATATCAGCGAAGAGCCACGCACACCGAAGCAACACATTCTTACCTCTAGTTTTGTGCAAGTGACCCAGAAGGATGCCAAGCTTATTGGTAATTAAAAATTTAAGAAACAATTCAGAGAATGACTTTAAAGACAATTTTATAATATTAACTTTATAATACAATAACATGTTGCAGGACTTATAGCGACGTTTCTGCACATCCACCCGTTCGGTGCAAGCGTGGATTATTTATGGTCCTACTTGCAGAAAATGGAGCCTGGCATTAAACCGAACGAAGTTGAAGTTTTAATGCAGCGTTTTCCACAGGTCTTCAAACAGGAATTATTCGGCATCGGCGCGAATATGGAGAGACGGTGGCAGTTTTCAGGTTTTAACGTTTATCGCAATCATTGAATCTAGACGCCTGAATGTAAAAAAAGAAACTGAAAGTACATTTGTCTCGTTGTCTCTCTCTCTCTCTTTTTCTCAGCGTTATTGTCCGCGAGTGCGAATCGAGATTTATCCGTGACAAGCGTATTGAAACGATAAAATCTGATGTTGTGAATTAATAAAATATCTCTATCGATTCATAGATATCAATTCACTGCGTTTCAATATTCACTGCTAGTGTATGTAACGTAAACTATAGATTTTCAGTACTGGCAATGAATATCGCAGCCTTAATTTTAAACGATATGAGTATCTTGAAGCTTCTGGGGGCTTATTACGGTTCTTGAAACGAGGTGAAAGTTACAAAAGTGAGGAAATTCACTAGGGTATCTATGATTTTATTGGTCAAAATCTAGTAAATCTGTTCACTTTTGTAATTTTCACTTCGTTTCAAGAACCGTAATCGACCCCCTGTTCACTCACTGCAGCCATCTTGGATCAATCTTGGATTGATGACGTCAGAAGCGAGAAAAATATAAAAATTCTTGCAACATATATTAAAATAAAAATGTTTTTCAATAAGATAGCGTTTGTAATTGATAAAATAGACTTGTAAAATACACCGAAAACTTCCCTTTTGTTTGGGTAATCCACATATGTCAAATTGAATTATGCCTAATCAAAGGCAAAAACAAGCCGACAGTTGCCGAATTGAAATAAATATTTCCTTTCATATATAAAATTATAACAAAATGGGAGTCTTCGGTATATTTTAATACGACAATTATTGTAAATATAAAAACTGTACTAGAACGAAAAATAATGTTGTCACAAATTGTATGACAGAGACAGCCTGCCCTGATATTTGTTTCTCTCTGCTCGCGCCAACCCAAAACCCAGCCGAGTCAGTACCCTCTCTATACTCCGTCCAACGAGAGAATGGCTGCGTTCAACAGAAAGTTTATTTTGCAACTGTTGGAAGTCTTCTGAGCTCAGATTGGATTATTCTTTTAGATCTAAAAAATAATCCAATCTGAGCTCAGAAAACTTCCAACAGTTGCAAAATAAACGTTCTGCTGAACGTGGCCATTGAGAGTGGCTCTGGGTATAGGTGGGCAAAGGCAAAGTGGGGAGAGCGTAGCAGCGTAGCGCGCCCGTTATGGTACGGCACGGCAGCATGGAGGAGGGCTTGATAGGGCCATGTTCTGTTAACGCGCATATGCGCGCATTTTCTATAGTAAAACGTTACGTATACCATAGATAAATGCGCGCATATGCGCGTTATGGAACGCAGGGTAGGCCTTGTGTGAGGGGAGACCTGCGCGAGACGGACAAGTTTTCGTGGGGGCCGGAGCCATATAAAAAGAAAAGAAGAAAAAGACGAGTTTTCGTTGTTTCGTCTGATCTACTCTCAATCTCTCGTGATCTCTCGCAATCTCTCGTTGGACGTTGGACGGAGTATAGTATACTTATATCTCAGAGGTAACAGCTTGTTTTGCGTACAATAGAGCACATATTAGGAATATGAATAAATATTAAATATGGGATGTATAAATATAGGAATATTCCTGTAATAAATATTAATTATCCTGTATTAAATATTAGAGGATAAATGTAGGAACATTCCTATGTTTGTATGTTATAGCGTTTTCGACGGCCGGGTTTCAACCCAACCCGAGTTGAGTTATGACGTCACATGCTCTTCTATTTTGGACGATTCCAGAATGTGACGTCATAACCCAACTCGAGTTGGGTTGAAACTCGGCCCGCTCAAAAACGCTATTAATCTTTACAATTGTGCATTACGTTTAATTATATATATTATTTCTAATTCCGATTCCCTAATATTTAATATCAGAGAGAAGCCTGAGATGGAGGCCATACGGGCGCGATTTCGCTGTAACTTTATTTTGAAGCGCCTCTATGTCCACAAATGTGGACATTGAACTACGTGGCCAATGTCTATAAATATGTAGGTTAATGTTCCACGATTTTGTGGTGCTCTCCGTGCTATTGTCTACGACCTCGTGGTAACATATCCTCGAGGATCCTCGGAGGATCAAACGATTAAAAAAGAGGAATAGAATACGGCCAGTTTCACCGTCTTTCGATTCACGAGTGCGAATAGACACGGTATTAGGAATAAGAATAGGAATTGTAAAAAATATTTTACATATATATTACATCTATATTACTTTTATTTTTTAATTATAAAAATGACATTAATGCCCCTACCCCTACCTCTACCTCTGCCTCTACCTCTGACCCCACCCCTACCTCTTCCCCTGGCTGTTCCTCTTCCTTTTCCTCTTCCTCGTCCAAGTGTAGCCGCAAGGGCCGCTTGTATAATGTTTTGCAAATCTCGTGTCTGAAACAGAAAATTTAAAAAACATGTTAATACATGCAAAATAAAGAAGTAATAATAACTAATTAATTATAAAAATAATTATAACAATAATCTATATCTATGCTGTTAAATCGGGTATTTCTATTTCCGGATAACCGATTTTTTTTATAATATCCATGAAGTTAGATATTCGAATATCCGGAAATAGAAATAACCCGATTTAACAGTATAGATATATAGATTATTGTTATAATTATTTTTATAATTAATTAGTTATTATTACTTCTTTATTTTGCATGTATTAACATGTTTTTTAAATTTTCTGTTTCAGACACGAGATTTACAAAACATTATACATGCGGCCCTTGCGGCTACACTTGGAAGAGGAAGAGCAAGAGGAAGAGGAACAGCCAGGGGAAGAGGTAGGGGTGGGGTCAGAGGTAGAGGCAGAGGTAGAGGTAGGGGTAGGGGCATTAATGTCATTTTTATAATTAAAAAATAAAAAGTAATATAGATGTAATATATATGTAAAATATTTTTACAATTCCTATTCTTATTCCTATTCCTATTCCTATTCTTATTCCTAATCGTGTCTATTCGCCTCGTGAATCGAAAGACGGTGAAACTGGCCGTATCTATTCTATTTAATCGTTGATCCTCGAGGATCCTCGAGGATATGTTACCACGAGGTCGTAGACATAGCACGGAAGAGCACCACAAAATCGTGGACATTACCTACATATTTATAGACATTGGCCACGTAGTTCAATGTCCACATTTTGTGGACATAGAGGCGCTTCAAAATAAAGTTACAGCGAAATCGCGCCCGTGGCCTCTCTCAGGCTTCTCTCTTTAATATTTATTCTTATTCCTATTATGTGCACAGAGCCTAAAGGGTATCTGTATCCAGACAAATTTGCATAGCGCATAAACATTATGCATAAGAACATTGATTGGTTTTTAAACCAATAAATGTGCAATGTTCATAAAAAAATAGACTAGCCCATTTCCTTATTATAATGCATCTATACCAAGTTTGTATGGATAGGCTCTCTCGCTCTCCTATTTTAAAACTAAAAATTTTCCTAGTAGCTGGTAACTCGCTAGTAACTCGCTTTGTAAATCGATAGTCCTGCTTAAAACTCGGCATAAAGCTGAGACCATGTGATGTGAACAGTCACATGTAGAGCAATGTAGAGGTTAGCCGCTGAAGAGTGATGCTCTATGATGCTCTAGCTCGGGACGTTCGTGAAGATGCCGTTAAATTACTACGAGGTGCTCGGCTGCAGCGAGGAGTCCACTCAGGAAGAGGTCAAGCGCGCTTACCATCGACGCTTACTGCAGTTTCATCCTGATAAGAACAGCGCCGCGGACGTTCAGGAGTTTCACGACGTCAGGGAAGCCTGGCAGATACTCCGACATCGACAGTCCAGGAGGAAGTACGATGCGACCTGCAAGCAGGAGCAGTTAGAGGAAGAAGAGGAAGACGGTCCCGTGTACGCGCGTCTCTCACTGGACGACATGGAGGAGTCCGTTTTCGAAGACATGTGGTTCTACCGTTGTAGGTGCGGCGATAAATACTTTGTCGACCGAGATACTCTTCCTGAGAAGGACAGTTTACTTCAAGTGAAGTGCAACGGCTGTACACTTATCATCATTGTCGAAATATAGCACGCCGATATTTATATTGGCCACGAAGTTCAACCTTTGATGGTATCTGTAGGCCTTTTTCTTTTTCTTGTTTTTCTTTTCTTTTTTTTTACTGTAAAACACGACTGAACTTCATTTATTTGATCGAATGCAAGCGAGATGATGAGAGGAGAATGCGTTTTCTACGTTTGATTGTATAGTATGGCGAGATAACACTTACAGCTGTGTAGAAAGAGGTCGAAATCGAATATTTATTTTGTACAAAATATGTTTCTCAGCACAAGAACATGTGTACACTTATAATAAATTTTAAAAAAAGAAAAACAAAATCTAAAATATGCAGCAACATCTTTTCTTCTATTTCTTATTTTAAAAAAATGATACAACAGGTAACACATTCTTATAACATAAACTATTGAGCAATATACAAATAAACACGACACCTAGTCTAACCTAGGTCCAATAATAAAGATGCATTTGCACAGATTGCATTATCCGATAATGTCGTTCATGACATGATTCAGTAGAATCCATATAAAATTCATCAGTGACAACTGATGTAATAATCTAAGTCTTCATCGTACGATTCCACACTAAATGTAAAGATCTGGCTAATACAAATATTCTTCCGTTAGCAAGTCCACTCAATATTGACGAGATCAAAACATTTAATCATAGAAAAACAAAGGCGTATTGTTCTGTTCTGTGTAAGCTTGTATTGGTTCATCGTTTTGTAAAATCTTTGTATTGCACGTGACAAGTGCGCTATATTTGTGCAGACCTGTTCTTTTTAGCTAAACTTCTTGCATGGTTCATCTTTCCTCTTTTTCTTTTCATGTTGGAGAAAAAAAAGGAAAGATTAACACTGTACAAGAGAAGTTTCGCTAAAAAGAACAGGCCTTATATTGCACCAATGGAGTGAAACACGCGACATTGAAGTAGATTTTTTACTGCAAGAAGAAAATATTCTTAACCAAATTTTTTTAGTTTTAATAATTTTGCTTCAATTGCCGAAAAAAAACCTTATTCTCCTTCAATAAACGTCAATCGTATGGAAATATTAGCTTATAAATGTTTATAAAAATATTTGTTCTTAACCAGATCGATGTTTATATAGGAAAGTAAAGTCTGAAATCATATGATCAGGAAAATATCGAAGCTGACAGTTTGATAAATTCAGTTTGACGGTAATCGGCCGGTTACACAAATGTTCGAAATTTCTCGTAAAAAGATCTGTATGATCCGAATGACGTGTCGTTTTTTCTCGTTTGCCCCAGGAGGTATTGAGATTCTTCGATTAATGTCATTCTGCCTCGCAGTTTCAGTACGTCTCAGTCGCCTCGTTTTCGTCTGCCACCGTTGACAAATGCTCCTAAATGCCCACATAATAAACCTGTTATACTTACAATGAATCTCTCGTTAGGGATGTTTGCTACTTTTGCATCGTCGATGATTCCACTGAATCGTTATAACAGCGAAAATTCAGAAGTACACTGATAAGCTCCTAATTTTTCGCCCCCTCCCCTCCCACCCTTCCTCCCTCCCTCCTTCCCGTAAGTTTACGAGTCTTATAAATCTTACGTTTGTACACAACAACGCGCGTGCGCTCCGACAAAAAACGATATAAATGTAATTTTTCGACGGGCACTTTAATCCACCTGGATCATTCGCTACATCTCTCATTTCCTTTTTAGTTTTTTTCCCCTCCCCTCCCACTTCTTTCCCCCTGTAAGAACTTTGCCCGATTTTTACGGCACGTACACAGTCTTATCACAATCACACTATGTAATACATAAATCATTGTACAGCGTAGATTAGTTTTTTAGACTAATTGAAAATATGTACAGAAGTCGTACAAAGAGGGCGATTGGGTCCACGTGGGTGGATCTCACTATTTTACCTCAACGTCGAAGTCGAGGACAAGCAGTTTCGTCTCCTCGGTACCGTTACGACTACCTACTGCACATACTAGTTTCGTATCACTCGCTCGAATCCTCCACACAACACCGCCGCTACCTCCACTTTCCAGAGCAACTAGATTCCTAATGAAATCACCTGCGAACACAACACACAAGTTGGTCTTCGACGATCGACACGCATCGATTTCCGATCAGAAAATTATAGATAAGCGGCGATAAAAAAAGCACATATACAAACCAGTATTAACATCCCAGAGTTTTACTGTACCATCATCAGAGGACGTAATCACAAAATGGCTATTGAACTGAAGGCAAGTGACCGCTGATTGATGTTTGTTCGGACCGGAGAGAGTTTGAAGGCAGTGACCGCTAACAATGTCCCATACTTTAACGGTGGAATCAGCGTTACCCGATACTAAGATATTATTGCGCAACTCCATTCCCGAAGTGAGAGATTGATGACCCATCAGAGTATGTCTACAAGCACCTGTCTCTACCTCCCACACTCTTATACTCGTGTCCAATGATCCGCTAACAACGTGTACACCATCGAACTAACGGAGAGGAAACGGCAAACGGACACTCGTCAATGTCGAGAGAGAAAGAGAGAGAGATCAAAAGCGATCTAAACAGTACGGTGGCACTTACCTGGAGGGAATAAACGCGATTAGTATGTCCTTGTAAGGTATGAAGGCACTCCTCACGTTCCGGATTCCAAACTTTGACCATATAGTCATAGGCACCACTGACCACCAACTTTCCGTCATATTGCACACATCTGACCGCCGCTAAATGCCCCACGAGCACATGTAAGCACTCCCCTGTGTCCACCTGCCACACTCTTAGTGTCGCGTCTCTACTACCACTGACGACCTTGTTACCGTGCAGATGCATACACCTAACCGTCGACGTGTGACCGTATAATGTATGAATACACTGGCCAGTTTCCGCGTTCCACACTTTCAAAGTACGATCCGTACTACCACTGATAACAATCGTACCGGACATCTGCGAAGACCACACGCCCCCGGTGTGCCCAACCAATGTCCGTAAGCACTGAAACATTGAGAGAGAAAAAACACAGGATATACATCATCTCCTCCCTCGTTCATAACTGCCAAATCCCGTTATTTGCGATTTAGTTTACCTTGCCCGTGACGGCGGACCATACTTTGAGAGTATTGTCATCAGAACCACTAACTATCCGATTACCGGAGAACTGGAGGCATGTAATAACATGGTCGTCGTGACCTTTCAACACTTTCGGAGTGCGGATCGGCTTTGTTCTCCAATTCATTTTAATATTGTGCTGCCGCATGTAAGCCTGCTTCCATGGCGACGAGTTATGGTTCCCGCTCCGACAGTTCTTTCGTTTCGGCGGTGGTAGATCTTTCAAGTCCTCTATACCAGCTGCCTTGCACTTCTCTTTCCAGAGCAGATTGTCATCGGCTAGAAATCGCCAGTTCCGGCAGGTCTGTGCCGCCCTTAGGAGATCCTTCGGCTCCAGGAAGGCCAGTACCGACAACGCCAACTCTTTCGGCAGCAGGGATATGAAGTCTCGCTGAAACTGCGGCTCTATCACCTGCATCATGTGACGCACCTGCGTGGGCTCGCATCTCTCTATTAGTTCGTCTATCGCTAACATCCTTTCTGCGTTTGACCATCTCTGCAACAAATATCGTTTTTCATTGCTTTTTAAAAAGCTCTGAATATAATTGATTATACATTTAATTTTCTCTAATTCTGTCAACATGATTTTTTTGTTACTATTATTTACTATTAGTATTTGGCTTAGGGCCAAAGCACATAACATGGCGTAGCAATATACGACGGTCGTAGTCCCCGATCTGACAGATCAGGATACAAGCTTGTGCGTTACTTACGTCCACGACTACGACTGTCATATGTGCTTTGGCCCTTACGCGATTTTGTTGCGCGTGAACTTGGCCGCGAGACGTTACATCTTTTGATAATGGGAGCTTTCCAGCAAGCGACACAAGTCGACACAAACGTCGTTCTATCTTTCTTTTTTGGTAATGACAAAGACAAAACGACACTTGTGTCGCTTGCTGAAAAGCTCCCAGCATTTACTAGAAATATCAAGGCTACTTATGCAGATACCTGAAATTGTAAAAGCCAACTATTCATTTCCGGAGGAGGATTGTCCTTAGTAGGAATGACACATCTCACGTGTTTACCCTTATCATCTAGCTTTCTCGCACTCCTAAAGCGCAGAAGAGAAGTATTAAAATCCATACATAATTACAGGGAGCTTTCCAGCAAGCGACACAAGTCGACACAAGTATCGTTTTATCTTTGTTACTCATTATTAAAAAAGAAAGATAGAACGATGCTTGTGTCGACTTGTGTCGCTTGCTGGAAAGCTCCCACAGTTTCTATGTAACAAGCAACATAACACTCACATTGTATGAGACTTTTCTTCTGGATTAAGTTTTTTACAAGGTAGACAACACTCTGTTTCACTCTTTCGCTTTCTCTGAGGTTGGACAGCGTCTGATGGCACACAACTATGCGATACTGGACTCTCAACCTGTTCAGAGAGAAGAGGTAACGCTCGGGATTGTGACACAGGTGACTGACAATTGTTGCTCTCAACTTCCGCTGTACATTCAGTGTCGCAAAACAATCCGCTGTCGCTAATCTGGGAACATAGCAAAACATTAATTAGAAGAATATTGCTGAACTTGTAGCCATAACTTTAATATAAAAAAAATTGGCCTTGTTTGTCTCATTTACAACGAAAGCTAAAGCTAAAAGAGCAGTTGCTACTCCCGTTTATGCTAAAAACAATGAACAAAATAAAACTGGTGCGAACTTACCTCGCTTTCCCCTTCGCTGCTTTCTTCGTCACCCTCTTCCTCATCATCTCCATAATCCTCAGATTCCTCGTCTTGTGGCAACACCGAATGCATAGGGTCCAAGGAACTCGGCCCTGGAACCCCCTCGATACCCTCAATTGGACTAGGACTGGCACCGCCTAGCTTATTATTGTCAGATATATTGTTGGAGGATGAGGGAGGGACAGACATTACTATACGTAGTAATGGCTTTGTGAATGTAGTAACTGTACCTGAATAACACACAGAAATCAGCTGTTAGCACAATTGGCGGACAAATTGTTACGCGATGTCTCTAAGATTTCATCTGTATTCCTCTCGCACACAAATAGAAATCTTAATTCTAACGTACGAATCTAACGGGAATCACACAGCGTGTCACTATCTCGTTGCGTCGCGAGAGCTCGCACGGGACTCCGGAGGCTGTTGAGAAAAGAAAAAATAGTAAAAAGGAAAAGAGGACGAAACTCACGGGTCGAGATCCGATCGAACGGCCGATTGTCGCCGTCTCAACGCGAGGCTTCAACCTAACCTCGAATCGTTCGTGTAGTAGACGTGCGGTCGCGCGACTCGCGGCCCAACATAGCCTAAAATATCGCGATCGGACGATAACCGTACTATAAAACGACGACGAAGCGACAGCCACACCCCGCGTGTCCGCGCGAACGATGCGACGCGGATTCGCGACAGGCTGCGTGCAACACAAGGAGCTACGAAAGAGAAGCTGCGTGCAAACGGGGGAGGTGTCTATTACTTGGGACGGGTGCCGTATCCCGATTGTCAGCCTCTCACGGGTCGATCGACGACGACGACGGTCCTCCGATGCGACGAGGGAGGGCTGCGTTGGGGATCCGGCTGCTTGTCGGTGATGCTGTCGGCAACGACGTGATGCCTCTATCAAAGGAGCATGGCATTCATCTCCTCTCGTGTGCGGTGGGGGTGATCTTTAGGTTAGAAACACGAACGACAACGCGGCGATGCGACGGAGGAGACCGTGGCGTGAATTCTAGAGCAGCGCGGACGTCGAAGGGTGGACGAGCGACTGGCGTAAATACGACGAACGGGGCAAATCCATCGGGCAGCCTCCTCGGCGGCTCTGCTCTACCAGCTTGTCCAGCTTTTACCTCCGAACCTCCCGACTCCTACACGTTCGCACACGTTCGCACTTCGCACGACAGATATATACATGAGGTGCACTGCGCATGTATATGTGCGGCATCAAGGCGCGTGCACATGCGAGCGTTCTCTATCGCGTTCGCAAGCCGTGTTTTCACCATTGGCCTAGTTTACACCGATCTCCTGATACGCGTATCAAATAGTATATTTGAACTGATCAGCCAATAATCAGACTTATTTACTAGTTATTTACTATTTAATACGCGTATCAAGTGATCGGTGTAAACTAGGCTATTGACAATGGTTGAGTTCGTCTTATCAACACTCGGCGTTGATTGGTTGGTTTGGCGTTTGACTGCTACTGAGCGGCTTGGTCTGCTGAACGCGCCCAATAGGGGGGTCAATTGTGTATCTTGAAACGAGGTGAAAATTACAAAAGTGAACAGATTTTACTAGATTTCGATAAATTAAATCGTAGATACGCTAGTGAATTTCCTCACTTTTGTAATTTTCACCTCATTTCAAGATACACAATCGAACCCCTGGGATTTGATTACGGTTCTTGAAACGAGGTGAAAATTAAGCCTTGTATACACGATACTAGAAATCGGACCGAGTCATTGGGCCGAGAAAAAGTTACTAGAACTTGAATCGTGTATACAGGCAACTCGGATGAATTTCTCAAATAGAAATCTCGTACAGAAAAATGCATCCTGTCCCATTTTTCCGTACAAGTTATCGATTCAATTCCATGTTGCCAACGTTATTACTTTATAAATAGCTAGTCAATGATGGTCAATGTAACGTTGGACAACGGAAATGTATATAACTTTTATAAATCTTTGATAAATAGAGAAAAGAGAAGTATATGTATTCCACGGGCCCAGGCTCATACTCAGCTCTCGACCCCACATTTTTCGACTATAACGCTATCTAAAATCATCAAAGTACAACTACTTCTATTCGAGAACTTGAATCGAGGACTTGGGACCGATTTCTAGCATCGTGTATACAAGGCTTTAAAAAAGTGAACAGATTTACTAGATTTCGACTAATAAAATCATAGATACCCTAGTAAATTTCTTCACTATTGTAACTTTCACCTCGTTTCAAGAACCGTAATAAGCCCCCTGGTTCTTTTTAGTGCCCGTCTACAATAACCCTGACGAAAATTAAGAAGCTTTATAAAGCGTTGACAACCGTTCAATGAGGGTCTTTTGAGAGTTTATACGCTTTCAAACTTTATAAGAACGCTTACACAACGCCGTTGGATTTTGAACGCTTCCAGAACGCTTATAAAACGCTGTATATAACGTTTCATGAAAGTTCTGAAATGCTGAGGCAACGCTTTTCAGAGAACGCTCAGTATACGCTGCGTGCAGAGAGTTTGCTGTCAGATTTTTCAAACGTTTAGCAAACGCTTTTCCCATGAATTTTCAATCTACATAGGCTGCGGTCCATTTGACGCTACAAATGCTTCGAAGCATTCCTCTTCTCTTTTTTTTCAATGAAGAAAGCTTTCTTCATTGAAAGAAAAGAGAAAAGGAATGCTTCGAAGCATTTGTAGCGTCAAGTGGACCGCAGCCATAAAAATACATAAGCATAGTGTATGTAGATTGAAAATTCAGAAGCCATAGGCAGTATGCAGACACCATAGCGCATGCGCATATGGCTTCTGCATTCGTGCTCATGGCTCCTGCAATTTTATGTGCTTCCACCTTTAAACGGGGAGCACACACTTCTGCACAACGCATAATACGTAAGCATAAAAAAATTGATTGGTCTATTTCCTTATGCACATGTGTATGGACCAATCAATTTTCTTATGCTTACGCATTATGCGTTATGCAGAAGTGTATGCTCCCCGCTTTAACCCTTAAATGCCACCCGGGGTCCAGTGGACCCCAGACCCTTTAGAATGAAATGTTTTCAAATGTTCTTGCCAAAAATGGAGCTCATGCTTCCATTGATGATAGTTGAGTGATTGATCTACCCGTTTGTACACTTAGCAGTAGGGGAGACCGGGGTTAAACCGACACTATTTTTTTAAAGGCAATTTTTAATATTTAATTAAAATTTTTAGGCAAATTCAATGATATATATTTAAAGAGTATTTCTTCAGGTAAAAAATTGATTCAGGAAGTTTTGCTGTACGTCGCTTTGTTTTGCCGCCAGGAAAGGAAAAGTGACGCGAAGACAAATTTTCGAATTGAAAAATGACGGGGCGCGAACTCGACACCCCGCCGGGGCAAACTCAACACTTTGTTTGATCGACACAATTTGATCTGGAACTTATTTTTTTATTGTTTAAAAATAAAAATACATTGTTTATCAAATGAAAAGACATTGTGTATTAGAAACAAAAAGTCGGAATAAAGTAAACAATTATTTAAAATAATGAGAAAAAAAAAATTAAACTTTTAATTATCTTTTTCTGAACTGTCTGAAAAACAATTTATACACGTAAACTCGCGATCAGATGTGCGCACACATTCGTCATGAGCCATACGGTTGCATAAGATGCATTGTTTGTTATTAGAAGCTAATGAAATGTTTTCCGAACACACGCAACAGATGTTCCTTAAATCGTCATCGGAATCGGACGAAACAGTGACCTTTTTTGCGATAATGTTACTTTAGGTTAGTGTCGTCTTTGCCCCGGTGGCGTCGTGTCGACTTAGCCCCGAACGTCGTTTTTTACTTTTGTTACTCCAAAAATATATAAATTTTGAAAATATGCAAAAATTATTATCGGATTCGTATAAAGCATCGAATTTCCCATCAAAATCACTTAGCGGTAGATTCGCAAGAGTAAAGCTCGATGAAAGAGTAGACATTTTCGAGAAATCAGAAAAATTACTTTTCACTATCAAAAACACATATGTCGCGTTAAAAATTACACTATAACTCAGAATGTTACCAAATTCCGTTGATAATACTGGCACATAAAGACGCATTTACAGTAGCAAAGGCAAGTTTCTACGATAGATTTAAATTGGCAAAAAGCCTAGGCCGGTATTCATAATCAGATCTTATTTCAAGACCGTCTTAAGTAATATCTTAAGATGCTAATACGGCTCTGTGATTGGTTAATAACATTTTAAGATTGTACTTAAGATGGTCTTAAATATAAGAACCGACTATGAATACCGGCCCTAGTGTCAAGTTCGCCCCGCTGTCGGCTTAGCCCCGGTCTCCCCTACTCAGTTTACTTAATTTTTTATACTATGTTGAAATTGAAATTTTAACAATATAAGCATTTTATTCTCTTTTCTAGCCTTGAACAACATTGAAAAAAAATTTCATAACTAAATATAAAAAAATCAATGAGTAAAAAGACATTTTTCATGCTGGGGTCTTTTAGGCCGGTATTCATAGTTATTTAAAATTGTCTTAAGTTCAATCTTAAGATGTCATGAACCAATCACAAAGCCGTATTAGCGTTTTAAGACATTACTTAAGACGATCTTGAAGACTATGAATACCGGCCTTAGACCCCATGTGTCATTTACGAGATTCTTGAGAGGTGTGGCATTTAAGGGTTAAGCGGGGAGCACACACTTCTGCACAACGCATAATGCGTAAGCATAAGAAAACTGATTGGTCCATATACATGTGCATAAGAAAATAGACCAATCAATTTTCTTATGCTTACGCATTATGCGTTGTGCAGAAGTGTGTGGTCCCCGCGCCCATTAAACGCTCAATAGAGGCTGCACGCAGTTTCCAATGATGAAAGCAAACGCTTTCAACTTATTATAAACGCTTAACAGAGGACCTCTAAATGTTTTAAAGAACTCTCAGCAAACGTCATACGTCATGTAAACGTTGTACAAACTCTCAAAAACGCTATATACAAACGCCTTTCAAACGCTGCAGCGTTGCAATTTCCGCTCTACGAACTCTCTACTGACCGTTTCTAAACTCTTTTAGCAGCCCTTAGAAGTTTTGAAGTTAAGGGTCGGCAGGAGTCACGGTGGAGACCTCTGTCGGGTTGGGTTAGCTGCGAGTACGTATTTTATTTATTATAAATTTTTAAGAGCAAAAATGCAAAATCGAGCTCTTTAACTGACTGCATTATTATATAAAGAGTGTATAAAAAAAAATTCACGAATCTATGTAACTTATTTGATGAGAAATATAGATATTACGAATCCGTAATTCCGGCCGGCCGACATGTCAAATTACGGATTCGTAATATCCGGATTTCTCATAAAATAAGTTACATAGATTGTGAATTTTTTAATATACTTTTTATATAATAATGCAGTCAGCTAAAGAGCCCGATTTTGCATTTTTGCTCTTAAAAATTTATAATAAAAAAAATACGGACTAGCAGCTAACCCAACCCGACAGAGGTCTCCACCGTGACTCCTGCCGACCCTTATTAATTGTAAGATCATTGAAGATTATCAATCCATCCATAAGAAAAACGCTTCAAAATTCCTTTTTCGCAACTGTTTCCTCTCGCACCAAGGTAATCTAACAAAAAGAGAATTATGATAACTTAATTATTCAACAAATAACTTGATTATTAAAATTTCAGATCTAATCTAAAGTGTAATCATTGAATTTGTACATACAATTTGTTTGAGATTGCGATTTCATCGTAGCGTGCATCGATTTCGTCGCACGAAAAGGCACAATGCGTGTGCCTTCGTTGTATTATAATTTTATAACCTCAATAAAATTATTATTTTTTTGTGAATTGCATTTATAACATGGGCTTTTCCAAGAACATTATTTAATCTATAATATTAAAGACGTTTCACGAACTCTGTTTTTATGTCCTTGTACCATGCGATA
Organism: Temnothorax longispinosus; assembly: GCF_030848805.1. Classification (NCBI taxonomy): domain Eukaryota; kingdom Metazoa; phylum Arthropoda; class Insecta; order Hymenoptera; family Formicidae; genus Temnothorax; species Temnothorax longispinosus. The sequence goes on along the minus strand of NC_092366.1, from coordinate 14,678,508 downwards.
GAAAAACCAACGTTATAAACATTCGTCGGTGTAACAAAAAACAACAATTGTTAACGGCCGGTTAACAATATTTCGTTTCGAGTCGGCACGTTGCGGTGACGTAGGCAGCTGATTGCAGCCGATTGCCAATCGCTCGTCACAATCCGCGCCTCGCGCATATCAGATGCGAATAAATGCGTGTCGGGCCTCTTGGCCGCCAATCGCACGTGACGACCTGAAGTCATTTCTGGCGCTTCAAATTCAATGGTGACAGCCGAGAAAAAGCTCCTTTATAAAAGAGCGTGCTTCGACGGAGAAGCTCTCTCGCTCGCAGTTCACCCACAAGTATAATTCAAACCGCTTTAGTACACCGCCTAGAACTAACTTTCGCTCGAATACGAATTTAACTTCGCTATCTCGCTTCGCGAACACGCTTTTCGCTGCTTCTTGCACACCGTACTCGCTTCTGTGCGCGCTATCTTTTTACGGCTTATTCCTTTGCTGGAAACAAACGAACTCTGTACATATTGTATAGATAAAATTTATTTGGCTTTTAATATACGGATTTTTGTGAACTTATTCTTTTGATTTTTTGTAAACTGCTTTTCCTCGTGCTTGTCCTTCTCGCGCTATCATCAATCGCGTATTCGCGCACTCTCGCACACAATTATTGAATTGTACGCCTTTACTATAACATACAAATGTCAAGCTCTGAATTATTTATTTGCTTTTTGTTAAGTACAAGCTTATGCATAAGCCTGGCCTCTAGATTTAAGTAGGGAAACTACACACTACTCGTGAATTCGAATGTAAAGAGATTGTGTATTCTGAATTTAACTTTTATTATATGAAAATAACTCTTATTCCAAACTAGGATTGTCTCATAGTCGATACATAAGTGGCGTAATAAGGTATTGTACAAAATAATCAGCGCTGCATAAAATACAATGAAAAAAAATAATCATTAAAGAATAATCCTTTCTTGTGCAGAATTCAATATTGTAATCTTGTATCAAATGATAAAACTCCTCTAAAGAAAGTAGATATCAAGTATCCTCATTTCTCGAAAATGTTGACGTAGTCAACTGTATTCCAGAATTAATCTATCTCAGAGAAAGGATCGTTCATGTTAAACACATTTTTAAAGCATATAGTACGAATAAATATCAATGAATATACAAAAAATAATCATAAATGAAGTAATGCGTCAATTAGCTAGTAATCAGGAAATAATCCTTCCAGATGAAGTGATTAAATAATATAAAATTATACATATACTCGAAAGAGCAATAACCATCTTCTAAAAGAGACAAAGGATTACGCTAAGACAGCCTGTTCTGAGTGTTTCTACAAATCGTATATAACGCACTTTTCAATATTAATTGACACATTAATTCAAGCAATAAAGCAAATTATCCAATAAGTAATAGCGGTTTATAATCGAACTCAGTTAAAGATAAAGAAAGAATTCAATTAAGTAATAATTAATCATACGCAGATAATACGTTTTATCTTAATAACGCAAGAAATGTCAAAATTAAGCTGCACGCACGTACCGGCACACTCGCGCATGCGCCGTATCACGCCTTCCTTTACAGAATTCGCTCCTCCATGAAATTCGTTTAAATATCGTCCTTTTTACTTAATGGGAATTGCTAAAAGTAATAACTTTCCTTCTTCCTTCAGTTAGTATCGATATTGGAAGACAACAAGTTAGCTTTGTCCTGACTCGGTAAGGCTGGACTGTTCTTGAGGCTCTAATTTTATATAGATTAGTCCTGACTCGTTAAGGCTAGACTGTTGTTGAGGCTCTGATTTTGTATCTTTAGTGCTAGAAGAAGTTTCTTCTTTGTGTATTGTTGTGTGGTGCTTCTTACCACATTTTTGACAACGCTTAGTTATTCTACAATTCGATACTTTGTGACCTTGGTGACTCCCTAAACAATTGAAACATAATTTGTGTTTGGCTATGAGTGCCAATTTTTGAGCAATAGTCTCATTGATATACTTAGGACATTTTATAACGTAATGTTTTCCTTTACAAATTGGACAAGTATTATGCGATGTGTTAGACGATTCATTATCGTCAGACGTTCCTTGGTAATGAGTTTTGGCCGTAGCCATCTGAGGTTTCAATGCAATCTGTCCTACTCGAGATTTTTCATACGCCTGAAGGGAGAAAAGACGAGTAATAAGAAATTCGTTAAGCTCTTGCCACGAGGGAGGGATCTTTGATGACCCTAGTTTATTCTCCCAAGCTTTAACCGATTCTGAGTCTAACTTTTGTACCATCATGAATACGAGAAAATCATCCCATTTTTCCACTGGTCGTTGTAACGTTTCTAATGTTCTATAGATTTGAAGAACAGCAGTGTATAAATGTTCTAGCTCGCTAGCCGATTCCTTTTTCATTGATTTTAGATTAACTAAAGATTGTAATGCCGTGTTAACTTGAAGTCTAGGATTGTCATAAAATGGCAAGTCTCTAAAATTGAGCCATTTTGACGGAGTACCGTCGAACGTCGGAATGTTAATTTGAGGGAGACGCGCATGCTGATATTGAGAAACGTTGGATATATGAGTATCCTGAGATCGAGATGGTGCAGACAAAGACCCTGCCAAATTGTGCTGGTCTGTACTGATACTAGACTTAATCTTTTCAACTGCTGCTACGTAATCCATGTGAGTTACGGAAAATAATTGATCCGTGAAATACGAGTGCGTTAGAATTAACTGCCTGTCTTCACTTGTAAGTTTAGCAACTGCCAATAGAATGGCGTCATGATTTAAACTGAACCTCTTCCAATTTTCATCTAAGGAGGAAAGGTAACTATCTATTCTTTGTTTCGTAATTCCCGAGGACCCTTTTTTGATAAAATTATCATAAGTGTTAGCTATGTAATTACTCAACGCGAGTTGTTGATTGATATGATCAATTATCGAATCCATTGTACTGATTGTAGATATCTATTGATATCAAACTCGAAATGATTTATAAACTTTCGCGAAACTCGATGTGTCGTTTCCCTCATCCGGACATCAAATGCAATAGTAACAGTATTCAAATCTCAGAATTGATTTCTACTTCAATCTTTGTATCCGGAATTACAAATCCGGAACTACAAATCTGGAATTACGGATCCGGCTCTACAAATCCGGAATCACATATCCGGCTCAAAGGACCAATGTTAAGTACAAGCTTACGCATAAGCCTGGCTTCTAGATTTAAGTAGGGAAACTACACACTACTCGTGAATTCGAATGTAAAGAGATTGTGTATTCTGAATTTAACTCTTATTCCAAACTAGGATTGTCTCATAGTCGATACATAAGTAGCATAATAAGCTATTGTACAAAATAATCAGCGCTGCAGAAAATACAATAAAAAAAAATAATCATTAGAGAATAATCCTTTCTTGTGCAGAATTCAATATTGTAATCTTGTATCAAATGATAAAACTCCTCTAAAGAAAGTAGATATCAAGTATCCTCATTTCTCGAAAATGTTGACGTAGTCAACTGTATTCCAGAATTAATCTATCTCAGAGAAAGGATCGTTCATGTTAAACACATTTTCAAAACATGGTACGAATAAATATCAATGAATATACAAGGAATAATCATAAATGAAGTAATGCGTCAATTAGCTGGTAATCAGGAAATAATCCTTCCAGATGAAGTGATTAAATAATATAAAATTATTCATATACTCGAAAGAGCAATAACTATCTTCTAAAAAAGATAAAGGATTACGCTAAGATAGCCTGTTCTGAGTGTTTCTACAAATCAAATATAACGCACTTTTCAATATTAATTGACACATTAATTCAAGCAATAAAGCAAATTATCCAATAAGTAATATAGCGGTTTATAATCGAACTCAGTTAAAGATGAAGAGAGAATTCAATTAAGTAATAAATACGCAGATAATACGTTTTATCTTAATAACGCAAGAAATGTCAAAATTAACGGGACTGAACCACAATAGACGCAAGTATAACGCAGTATTCACGTGAATATCGGGATCACGTTTCTCTTTTGGTAATCTATCTCGACAATGTAATTTTAAGTTATATACAGAAAAGATAAATGATTATCCACGCGGGTTGCAACCTTAAGAAAATTAACGAGAAGAAATTATACTGAGCTCAGTTTTCTACCATGGTAACGAGGGCCCGCGATGCTTCCAGTCCTTTTAGATTGAAGACATCTCTATCTTCTGTTGCGGAGGTATTCCTCGCATCGTTCTCTCGCGAAATCTGAAACCAAGGATCGAAACGATGAAAGAACCATAAGTCCATCATCTTACGCTGGACGACTATCTAGCGCCCACTCTGATGATGCTCGATGATTTAACAGAGATCGAAGGAAGTTACCTGCAAGCTGAGCCCTTCCTCGTATATTGAATATAATCCGTGAAAAGATGGTCGCATTGACCAAGCCCGAAAGGGCATTCGCCTATTCCACAATGGCGGTCTCGTCCTTTGTTCGTGTGACGACGTCGTAATGGCGACGATCGTTCTTTCTTTTACGTAGCTCGGACCGTGGGTTTTTAAGTATCGTTCCTCTCAGCAGTACCGCAACAGCCTCGCTCGACAATACTGACAACTCTCTGTTTTTTGTACAGTAACTCGAATATCGTAACGATTACAATCACGTATCAATTTTCAACTCGATCAAACGAATCGTCTCGCAAGAAAGTAGTAATCGAACACGACTATCAGTGACGACGGACGATCGACGAATGCCCCCTGAATGCCCCCCGCCCCCGCTCGCCGAGCCGCACGCACGTACCGGCACACTTGCGCATGGGCCGTATCACGCCTTCGCTGTGCGTGATCAGTCTCTCATGGGCTTGGGATTGCTTGGGATGCAACGCGGTCTGTGCTGTGCCGCGCGTGCATGAATATATAAATCTCGCAGATGAAATTGGTAACGGTACCATTGCCGCCATCTGTGATAGCGCTCCACCGTGCTACTATTAATACATCAACTACTACCACAGATGTCGACTAATACACAATCTCTTTCCTTTTCTCATTTCTCTTTAAACACTTTTAATAAATTTATGTGAAAATGTTGAAGGTACTTGACAGAACTTCCAACATGACAGACTCACAGGACGTCAAGAATGAACAGGAATCTGAAGTGTTGAAAGGCGATACCGTGGTTGATGAACTTTACAGAAGCAAATTGATAGCTAGTACTCTAATGTCTCTGTATGAGGTAATTTCTATAATTACTCTTCACATATTAACTATTTTATATGTATAATAATAACGTGCAAGTCCAAATTGAACAGCAACATTACACAGAATATTTTTCAAAATTTTGTTTTATCTGATATAATCTTTTTTTATTGCAGTCTATTCCTTTTTAATTTTTTTTATATTAAGTTTAATCTGCTTGCAATCCTTATTAGATTTGTGGTAAGATTAAAGTGTTTGATGTATTGTACAATAATTTATTTCAGATTGACAAGAATGGCTGGACGAAAGAGCTAGAGAATCAGTTTCGTACTCTATGGGATTTGAGTATGAAAAAAGAAGTGATATCGCATCTTATGTTATGCGATTTTCCCAAGATAGCAAAGAATACACTGATGATTTCAAACAATCCTTGATGACTGTACGACTTATTAATCATGATATTCAATTGAGTTCTATAGAAACTATTTTAATTTTGGCTGTTTAATAGCTACATATATATTTTTTCAGGAAATAATCTTAGGTATCATGAACAATGTATACAGCAGTGATGAAGCCATCGATACGATAGGCCGTGACCGAGAGCTTAACACATATCCTGAGCCGTTTGAAGTCCGACGACTCGTTAATATTGATTCAACTTGTCGGGATCTTAAAGAAAGGAATTGCGAAGCTACTGAAACATCATCAATCAAATTTGGTAGATCATCTTATGGAATGCAAATTTTTCGAAGATTCCATGGTCTTTATATTAATGAATTTGACTAACGGTACGCACTGTAATTGCACAAGAGAATTTTTTTGCATAATTAATATAATCTTGAAATCTCTGTCGTAGATGACTTATTAACAGAAATAATAGATTTGCTTGCATTTATATTTTGTGTATGTGTGAAGAAGAAAAAATTCTGGGAGAAACTGAAAGTACACGATTTGATTCCTGCAATGTTAGGACCGATGCAAGTAATAATGAGAGACCCGAAAGAAACGAATCTTTTTGAATGGAAGCTTGCCCAAAACTGGCTATCATGCTTGAAGGTTGTTATAGTAAACTGCGATCACGAAGTTGAATTCGAGACTGAAGAGAGAGCGTTGAGGCTCATGATGATTATATATAGAATTTTAGAACCATGTAAAAAGTCATGTAATTTATATCCAATACCGACAGAAGGCATCATCATGATTTGCAATGTTATAAACATACTGGCGAGTTTGTTCATGGTGAAAGTGCCACCAGTAAATAGCATTTTAGCGACTATAACTTTCTTTTTTGGAAATAACTTTTTTAGAACGAGTATGTAATACAATTTTTTGTTCTAATTGTAAATAGTACACACGATCACCTTTTTTGCCTAACAATATGTATTAGTTTCAGTATCTGATTCAAGAGAAGAGGTAGATTCCGAAGACTTAGCCTATCTTTTAGATCGCCTAAATAAATACTGGTTATATATGATTAGTATGTTCTGGAGCGACAAACAGATTGTGGAAATATTGCGTCTGTGTGAACACGACGTTCGTGAATACATAATATATAAGTGCTGTACAATCTCATCCTGAAGTGACACCCAGAGTGCTCGACAAAATGAAGAAAGTTGCCATCTTCTTTACGTTAAATCCATTCGTCCAGTCATAAAAAAACCGTGTAAAAGGTTTTATTATTGACTACTTGCTTTTCCGCGATACCGATTGGTTCTCTCGCTAATAAAAGTGAGAGAATAATGTAGTGTAATAGTTAATAGTATAGTAATAGTAATATATGTCTCTTGATAGTATAATATTATTAAAGCTAAATAGCGTGCGTGTAGTGTACGTCTGAGATGTCTAGCATAGAATAAATAATGAGTAAAAAATTATTCCTTAATTTTTGTACGAAAATATCTTAACATGTCTCGACAATATCTGTAGGTACATTTAATAGTTACAAAAAGTGATTTTAAGTAATATTACGTACTAGGTTTTTTTTAGTCTAGATCCCTTTTCCTAAATCCTCTTTGTTCTTACTTTTTTCTTCGCAGACAATTTTTTTTCCACTTTAAGTTATATTTTCCTTTCTTACATTTATGTATATATATAGAGATAATATTTATTTTTCCCGCGTATCACGCGGATGTACATACATATAAAGCCCCTTGCACAATGCCAGGCAACAGGCAATAGGAACAGGAAATAACCAAAAAATCGTTAATTACAACCTAAAAAATTCAAATGCTATGATTGGTTGGCAATAGGCAATAGGCACAGAATTTCCAACGTGACGGAAACTCTGTGTCTATTGCCTGTGTCACTGTTTATTCTGCATTTATACATGATTTCTGATTTCTATTCCCTGTTCCTATTGCCTGTTGCCTGGCATTGTGCAAGGGGCTTTACTCTCCGATGACCCGCCATTTTTTGTTCACTTTCATTTTTTCAATGGCCGCGTTCAGCAAATACAACTGTTGAGTTTGTCTTATCAACACTCTGCGTTGATTGGTTGGTTCTAAAAGTAAGAGCCAATCACGTTTGACTGCTATTGAGCGGCTTGGTTTGCTGAACGCGCCCAATAGGGGGGTCGATTGTGTATCTTGAGAGAAACAAGATGAAAATTACAAAATTGAACAGATTTTACTAGATTTCGACAAATAAAATCGTAAATACGCTAGTGAATTTCCTCACTTTTGTAATATTCACCTCATTTCAAGATACACAATCGATCCCCTGGGAGTCGATTACGGTTCTTGAGAAACAAGGTGAAAATTACAAAAGTGAATAGATTTACTAGATTTCGACTAATAAAATCATAGATACCCTAGTAAATTTCCTCACTTAATTTTGTAACTTTTACCTCGTTTCAGGGCCGGTATCACAGTCTCCGATTAACGTGATCCTCCGGTTAAACTCACTCTTCGTCTCTTTCTAGGGGGACAGTTAGAAAGAGATGCAGAGTGAGTTTAATCGGAGGATCACGTTAATCGGAGACTGTGATACCGGCCCTCAAGAACCGTAATAAGCCCCCTTGTTCTTTTTAATGCCCGTCTACAATAGGTGTTTTAAGCCCTAAGCCCTAAGAAATTGACCAATAACAGTTAATTATTCTCCTCAAATTCAACTGTGATTGAACAATTTCTTAAAGCCCGGTGTCCACGATGCAAGAACTGGGTCCAAGTTTCGGTTTAAGCCAATGAAACTGCTACTTTTCTGTAAGAGCTGCAAGTTGATTGGCTTAAATCGAAACTTGGACACAGTTCTTGCATCGTGGACATCGGGCTTAAGGCTTAGGGCTTAAACCACCTATCGTAGATGGGCACTTACTAAAACCGGTTCTACAATAGTGCTGGTCTACAACCTTGGTTTAAAGGATATTTAGGACGAGGTCTACAATGCCAGTCGTGGGTCGTAGGTCGTAAGAAACTGACCAATCAGAGTCAATTGTTTTTCTCAAATTCGACTGTGATTAGTCAATTTCTTGCGATTTATGGCTTGCGACTCGCATTGTAGACCCTGCGGGCTCTAATGTCCCTCGCACACTGGACGCGATAAACGATGAGCGATGAGCGATAGCCAATAAGAGCTCTGCTTTTCCAGTGACATCTAGAAAAAGCAGAGCTCTCATTGGTTATCGCTCATCGTTTATCGCGTCCAATGTGCGAGAGCCATAAGTGCCCGTCTACAATAGGTTTTAAGCCCTAAGCCCTAAGAAATTGTCCAATCACAGTCAATTATTCTCCTCAAATTCAACTGTGATTAAACAATTTCTTAAGTGCTGGTCTACAACCTTGCTTTAAAAAGTATTTAACCTTTAAGCCGTAAGAAACTGACCAATCACAGTGGAATATGAGGAAAATACTCGACTGTGATTGGTCAATTTCTTACGGCTTAGAGCTTAAATACCCTCTAAAGCAAGGTTATAGACCAGCACTTAGGCTTAGGGCTTAAAATACCTATTGTAGACCGGGACTAACCGTAGAAGTAAGAATTGAGCAACGCGGTTGGTCGAAACCTTACTGTTACGTTCTACGAAAAGTGTGTGTGCCCTGCTTCTCAATTGGAATACGTGGCAAATAGTGGACATAGGCTGCGTTCGTCTTGACGCTTTCAGCGCTGAAAGCATCGCTCTATCTTCGTTTGATGTTCGATGTGCAACAAAGATAGAATGATGCTTACAGCGCTGAAAGCGTCAAGACGAACCCAGCCATAGTGGCCCTTAGCAGCCCTTAGTGCCCATCTACAATAGGTGTTTTAAGCTTTAAGCCCTAAGAAATTGGCCAATCACAGTCAATTATTCTTCTCAAATTCAATTGTGATTGAACAATTTCTTAAGGTTTAGGGCTTAAAACACCTATTGTAGATGGGCACTTAGACGTTTTGAAGTTAAAGCGGGGAGCACACACCTCTGCATAACGCATAATGCGTAAGCATAAGAAAATTGATTGGTCCATACACATGTGCATAAGAAAATAAACCAATCAATTTTCTTATGCTTACGCATTATGCGTTATGCAGAAGTGTGTGCTCTCCGCTTAAGGGTCGGCATGAGTCACGGTGGAGACCTCTGTCGGGTTGGGTTAGCTGCGAGTCCATGGCATATTTAATTATTATACATTTTTAAGAGCAAAAATCCAAAATCGGGCTCTTTAGCTGGCTGCATTATTATATAAAGAGTATATAAAAAAAATTCACGAATCTATGTAACTTATTTTATGAAAAATCTGGAAATTACGAATCCGTCATTCCGGCCGGCCGACATGTCAAATTATTTCGTCTCGAGTCGGCACGTTGCGGTGACGTAAGCAGCCGATTGCCAATCGCTCGTCACAATCCGCGCCTCGCGCATGTCAGGTGCGAATAAATGCGTGTCGGGCACCTTGGCCGCCAATCGCACGTGACGACCTGAAGTCACTTCCGGCGCTTCAAATTAATTGGTGACAGCCGAGAGAAAGCTCCTTTATAAAAGAGCGTGCTTCGACGGAGAAGCTCTCTCGCTCGCAGTTCACCCACAAGTATAATTCAAACCGCTTTAGTACACCGCCTAGAACTAACTTTCGCTCGAATACGAATTTAACTTCGCTATCTCGCTTCGCGAACACGCTTTTCGCTGCTTCTTGCACGCCGTACTCGCTTCTGTGCGCGCTATCTTTTACGGCTTATTCCTTTGCTGGAAACACGCGAACTCTGTACATATTGTATAGATAAAATTTATTTGGCTTTGTAATATACGGATTTTTGTGAACTTATTCTTTTGATTTTTTGTAAACTGCTTTTCCTCGTGCTTGTCCTTCTCGCGCTATCATCAATCGCGTATCCGCGCACTCTCGCACACAATTATTGAATTGTACGCCTTTACTGTAACATACAAATGTCAACCTCTGAATTATTTATTTGCTTTTTGTTAAGTACAAGCTTACGCATAAGCCTGGCCTCTAGATTTAAGTAGGGAAACTACACACTACTCGTGAATTCGAATGTAAAGAGATTGTGTATTCTGAATTTAACTTTTATTATATGAATATAACTCTTATTCCAAACTAGGATTGTCTCATAGTCGATACATAAGTGGCATAATAAGGTATTGTACAAAATAATCAACGCTGCATAAAATACAATGAAAAAAAATAATCATTAGAGAATAATCCTTTCTTGTGCAGAATTCAATATTGTAATCTTGTATCAAATGATAAAACTACTCTAAAGAAAGTAGATATCAAGTATGCTCATTTCTCGAAAATGTTGACGTAGTCAAGTGTATTCCAGAATTAATCTATCTCAGAAAAAGGATCGTTCATGTTAAACACATTTTCAAAGCATATTAGTACGAATAAATATCAATGAATATACAAAAAATAATCATAAATGAAGTAATGCGTCAATTAGCTAGTAATCAGGAAATAATCCTTCCAGATGAAGTGATTAAATAATATAAAATTATACATATACTCGAAAGAGCAATAACCATCTTCTAAAAGAGACAAAGGATTACGCTAAGACAGCCTGTTCTGAGTGTTTCTACAAATCGTATATAACGCACTTTTCAATATTAATTGACACATTAATTCAAGCAATAAAGCAAATTATCCAATAAGTAATATAGCGGTTTATAATCGAACTCAGTTAAAGATAAAGAGAGAATTCAATTAAGTAATAATTAATCATACGCAGATAATACGTTTTATCTTAATAACGCAAGAAATGTCAAAATTAAGCTGCACGCACGTACCGGCACACTCGTGCATGCGCCGTATCACGCCTTCCTTTACAGAATCCGTGAAATTCGTTTAAATATCCGCGCACTCTCGCACACAATTATTGAATTGTACGCCTTTACTGTAACATACAAATGTCAACCTCTGAATTCCTCCTCCATGAAATTCGTTTAAATATCGTCCTTTTTACTTAGTGGGAATTGCTAAAAGTAATTACTTTCCTTCTTCCTGCAGCTAGTATCGATATTGGAAGACAACAAGTTAGCTTTGTCCTGACTCGGTAAGGCTGGACTGTTCTTGAGGCTCTAATTTTATATAAATTAGTCCTGACTCGGTAAGGCTAGACTGTTGTTGAGGCTCTGATTTTGTATCTTTAGTGCTAGAAGAAGTTTCTGCTTTGTGTATTGTTGTGTGGTGCTTCTTACCACATTTTTGACAACGCTTAGTTATTCTACAATTCGATACTTTGTGACTCCCTAAACAATTGAAACATAATTTGTGTTTGGCTATGAGTGCCAACTTTTGAGCAATAGTTTCATCGATATACTTAGGACATTTCATAACGTAATGTTTTACTTTACAAATTGGACAAGTGTTAGACGATGTGTTAGACGAGGCCTTATCGTTAGACGTTCCTTGGTAATGAGTTTTGGCCGTAGCCATCTGAGGTTTCAATGCAATCTGTCCTATTCGAGATTTTTCATACGCCTGAAGGGAGAAAAGACGAGTAATAAGAAATTCGTTAAGCTCTTGCCACGAGGGAGGGATCTTTGATGACCCTAGTTTATTCTCCCAAGCTTTAACCGATTCTGAGTCTAACTTTTGTACCGTCATGAATACGAGAGGATCATCCCATGTTTCCACTGGTCGTTGTAACGTTTCTAATGTTCTATAGATTTGAAGAACAGCAGTGTATAAATGTTCTAGCTCGCTAGCCGATTCCTTTTTCATTGATTTTAGATTAAATAAAGATTGTAATGCCGTGTTAACTTGAAGTCTAGGATTGTCGTAAAATGGCAAGTCTCTAAAATTGAGCCCTTTTGACGGAGTACTATCGAACGTCGGAATGTTAATTCGAGGGAAACGCGGATCCTGATATTGAAAAACGTTGGATATATGAATATCCTGAGATCGAGATGGTGCAGACAAAAACCCTGCCAAATTTTGCTGGTCTGTACTGATACTAGACTTAATCTGTTCAACTGCTGCTACGTAATCCATGTGAGTCGCAGAAAATAATTGATCCGTAAAATACGAGTGCGTTCGAATTAACTGCCTGTCTTCACTTGTAAGTTTAGCAATTGCCAGTAGAATGGCGTCATGATTTAAACTGAACCTCTTCCAATTTTCATCTAAGGAGGAAAGGTAATTATCTATTCTTTGTTTCGTAATTCCTGAGGACCCTTTTTTGATAAAATTATCATAAACGTTACCTATGAAATTACTCAACCCGAGTTGTTGATTGATATGATCAATTAACGAATCCATTGTATTGATTGTAGATATCTATTGATATCAAACTCAAAATGATTCTAGCGGAATGCTTTTCACTTAACTCTGAACAAACTTTCGCGAAACTCGATGTGTCGTTTCTTTCATCCGGACATCAAATGCAATAGTAACAGTATTCAGATCTCAGAATTGATTTCTACTTCAATCTTTGTATCCGGAATTACAAATCCGGAATTACAGATCCGGAATTCAATTAAGTAATAATTAATCATACGCAGATAGTACGTTTTATCTTAATAACGCAAGAAATGTTAAAATTAACGGGATTGAACCACAATAGACGCAAGTATAACGCAGTATTAACGTGAATATCGGAATCACGTTTCCCTTTTGGTAATCTATCTCGACAATGTACTTACTTTTAAATTATTTACAGAAAAGATAAATGATTATCCACGCAGGTTGCAACCATAAGAAAATTAACGAGAAGGAATTATACTGAGCTTAGTTTTCTACCATGCTAACGAGGGCCCGCGATGCTTACAGTCCTTTTAGATTGAAGACATCTCTCTCTTCTGTTGAGGAGGTATTCCTCGCATCGTTCTCTCGCGAAATCTGAAACCAAGAATCGAAACTATGAAAGGACCATAATGCTAAGACTCCATAGACGCGGAAACGCCGTGCGGTAGAGTGCGTTGACCAATCAGAAGGCTGCCGCAAGTCGCCTGCGGCAAAATCAAAATTTGTGATTGGTCAACGCACTCTGCCGCACGGCGTTTCCGCGTCTATGGAGTCTTAGCATAAGTCCATCATCTTACGCTGGACGACTATCTAGCGCCCTCTGATGGTCGATGATTTAACAGAGATCGAAGGAAGTTACCTGCAAGCTGAGGCCTTCCTCGTATATTGAATATAATACGTAAAAAGATGGTCGCATTGACCAAGCCCGAAAGGGCATTCGCCTATTCCACAATGGCGGTCTCGTCCTTTGTTCGTGTGACGACGTCGTAATGGCGACGATCGTTCTTCCTTTTACGTAGCTCGGACCTGGGTTTTTGGGTATGGTTCCTCTCAGCGGTACCGCAACAGCCTCGCTCGACAATACTGACAACTCTCGGTTTTTTGTACAGTAACTCGAATATCGTACCGATTACAATCACGTATCAATTTTCAACTCAATCAAACGAATCGTCTCGCAAGAAAGTAGTAATTGAACACGACTATCAATGACGACGAACTGACGGACGATCGACGAATGCCCCCCGCGGCCCCCGCTCTCCGAGCGCCGAGCCGCACGCACCCGGCACACTCGCGCCTGCGCCGTATCACGCCTTCGCTGCGTTATTAGTCTCTGTACTGATTACTACGCTATATAGCCTAAAGGTGGGGCTGAAGGCGTCAATGCCGTCAATGGGCGCCTTCAGCAGACCAAGCCGCTCAGTAGCAGTCAAACGTGATTGGCTCTTACTTTTAGAACCAACCAATCAACGCAGAGTGTTGATAAAACGAACGCAACAGTTGTGTCTGCTCAACGCGGCCAATTAACTCCAACCAGAGTTTATAACCTCAAAAAAAAAAGATCACACTGTGATGGGTTTGAATTGTGAAATGTCGAGGGCGAGAGATTTCTAAAATCTAATCTATTTCAACGTTCGTTTTGTTTATTTCATTAAAGAGCAAAATGTCGGATGACATAAAGATCTTGTTGAAGGAGGCCCGCGAGTCCTTCAAGCAAAACGAATATCTGGAAGTTATGAAGAAATGCAAGAAGGTTTTGAAGAAGGACAAGAGCAATTATGCGGCGTTGGTTCTGTTAGCACGTTCCATGCAAGAGGTGGAGGAATTTAAATCGCAGGTGTCCTTGGTCCTTCAAAAGGCCGTGGAGGTGCAACCGAATAATCCGTTGGCCTGGCAAGGATTAGCGGCACATTATGAGAAGGCTCCACAGGATCACGACAACTGGAAAAAGTTGGCTCTAGCCTATTGCAAACTGTTGCAGTTAGATAGGTAGGATATCATAATTCTTGGATCATTTTAAACTATATAAAAATTAGAGAAAAAGATAAACCATTTGTGTTTTAGCGACTCTCCTAAGTTCACGCATTTCGTGAATAAAATCTCCGAAATTATCTTGCGCATCAAGAATGATGATGTCTTGTCCGAAGCGTTGAACACATTGAGCACGTTACGAGAGGTTTCTACCAAAGAGAAGATCAGTCTGATCGATAAGACCCTGGTATGGGTTTTATCGGAGTACCCTAATGATAGAATAAACGAGCATCAGGAGCTTTATGAAAATGTGTTGGCGTCTGTAATAAAAGACGTAGAGCTAATGAATAGACAAGAGTATTACAGGAAATATTTAAAAATGCTGTATGATTTAAATAAATTTACAGTGTTGTTAGCAGCCGCTCAAGACATGCATATTCAATTTTCACAGGATGCTTGTCCTTTAGGTGAATTATCTTTCAATTTTTACCAAAATTTATGTATTATACTCTCACACTATACAATTAGTTTCTTTATACGATAGAATGGTTGTGCCGTATCTATTACGAAAACGCTGCACTGTCTGAAAATGAACTTGAGATCGACATAACTCAGTTTTATGAGCAGCTTTTCAAGCTGAGTACAAATTCCGATGTTGCGCTCATCGCGAAAGCAGCATATTTGAAAAGAAAGGATGAGTTAATCGATTCACGCGATTGCTTGAAAAAAGTAGTCTTGTTAAATGCGCAATCGTTTTATGCTTGGTTGATGTTAAGCCAAATACATTATGACCTCTACTGCTGGGAAGAAACTGAGAATGCTTCTAGAAAAGCGCTACAATTGATAAAACCCTGTTTAAAGGATAAATTTCAACAGGGAATCGAGTTGAAGTTGCTTGAAGCGATAAGCAGAAGTAGCGACAAAGAAAAATTGGTGGAAGCACGTCAGATGTGCGAAGAGGTGAGTATTATTTAACACAAACGTTAAATCCTTTCTCGATATTTATTAATGTATAATAAATTTCTATTTTCAGCTGTTAAGCATTGAGTCTTCCATACAATTGCGAGTGATACATGCACGCATAAATATATTACTAGATGAACCAGATGTTACTGCTATAATAAATAACTTGGAATCTCAGGACAAAACTAAGCTCCAAGCTTTTGTTCTCAAAGCGTTGCATCTAAAAGAGCACAAACAGTATCAGGAAGCTATAAACATTCTCGAGCTAGCTTTAGAAAATTCTGAAGCTTGGTTGCTGTTTGGTAAAATATATTGGGATATGGAAGACTACAACAGCAGTCTGGTGGCATTCTTAAATGGTGTACAAGCGGATCGCAATAATTGGGAATGCATGCTTTACTTAGGACGTTATTACCGTGAACATAGTAACGACATAGAACGTTCAAGGAAATGTTATCACACCGCGTTGCAAATCAATCCGAATTCCGAGGAAGCTGGTATTGGATTGAGCACAGCTTATCGTCTTCTCAAGGATACCGTAAGCATCATACGAACATGTCTTTTATTTTCTTTTAAAACACAAATTTATACGTGATGACTATTCCGACCAATACTAATATTATATTTATATTATATTATATCGTTGTTCAGGCTGCCAATATCCGACTGTTACACAGAGTAACTAAGCAAGGTACTGGACCGAGATGGGCTTGGCTCCAACTGGGTTTGCATTACTTGGATGAAGGTGACGCGGGGCAAGCTATTACGGCATTACAGCATGTGATCAGAGCCGATCCTAATGACAAGTATAATATAACTCGCTACTGTTGTGTTACAGAGCGCTATGATATTCCTTGTCTCATAAGTTTGCACTTTGTACAGTCACAGCTGGGAATCTCTGGCGGATGCGTACTTAGCACGCGGTGCTCACACATCGGCACTGAAATCGTATCAACGTGCGCTACAGTTGAGCCCAGGATCCTTGTATCCCATGATACAACTAGCAAATATCAAACTAGTAAATAAAATTTATGAAAATGTAGATGACTGTAGACAATGTAGATAAATGTAATATTCGTGTAAAATCTGTTCCCTAGCTCATTGGTCAACATAAAGAAGCCAAAGAAGCCTTCGAGAGTATATTGCAGAACGATGAACGGCACATTCTTGCATTGAAGGGTCTAGCACAAGCGTGTATAGGTTTGGCAAAGGAAAATATAGCGAAACAATTTCTATGTCGTGCGAGGGAAAATCTACAACAAGCAGCAGACAGTTTGGTAGATGTTATTATGATACGTAATGATCTACTTTGCAATTACAAATTGCTGGGAGATGTATGCTATAGAATAGTCACTCTGCCAGAAAAGTATTGCTATTTAAGGATTAAGCAAAAGGCTTTCTCTTTGGCGATGATGAATTGCGACAGTACTGAAAAATATGTGAATATTAAAGGAGACGAGATACTCATGTTGTCAATAGGGTAAAAAAACGATATATTCTTAAATTATTTTATAATATGACCATATTTAAAAGACAAGAATAATATTAATTAAACGCAATTATTAATATACAACAGATTGCATGTATTAAATGCTTATGAATATTATCATGAGATTTCATTAATATTTTGTATCATTTTTACGTTGTATAAAATCTCACTTTATCGTCAAATCGTCTTATTTTCAGGTATTTTAGCCGGATAATATCCATGCAAAATTCTGCATCGTTATGGCATGATTTAACCTGCTGTTATTTGATGCAACTAAATCGCGCTACTACAGTAAACAAGAGCGATGTGGCGACTAAGTGCTATGAAGCTGCAAAACGTTCCATTAAACTCTGCCCGCAATCGTGGCTACATTGGAATATTCTGGGTGTTATTTGTATGTCAGTGTATGTAAAAAATTATGCTCTGGCTCAGCATTGTTACGTTATGGCGATCGAAAGAGAGTCAAACAATGCAACAGCTTGGAGCAATTTGGGAACATTATACTTGTATCTAGGTATTCTAAAGATAATCACTTTTTTAACTTTTATTAAAATATACGCATTTTTTGTGACAATTGTTTGTTGCAACATTTAGGAGATATCTATAAAGCGAATGAAGCATTTTCTCGAGCGCAACGTGCGGATCCTAGTTACGTGAATAGCTGGGTCGGACAAGGATTAATCGCGGAAAAGATCCTGAGGAAGGAAGCGATGGATCTGTTTCGGCATTCGACGCAACTGGGTTATCACAATCAAGCGGCTTTAGGCTATGCTCATTGGGTGCTTACCACTCTCCTGAGTCCCGCAATGAAGAAAGATCCACTGTTGATTTATTTTATCGAGAACATGCACGCGATACCTGCAGCATCTGACGTTCTCACTTGGTATTTAGGTTAGCAGATAATGTTATCAGCATGATGTGATACTCTCTTCAGTACTTTAAGGCAAATTTTCGATATTTTTTTTAGAACGCGAGCCGTATGATGTTTATGCCCTGAATACCCATGGCTTATTATTGGAACGGCTGAAATTATACAACACGGCGGCTAAACAATTTGCCATGGCTTTAAAACTGAGCGAGGATGAAGAAAGAGATATGATATCCATAAACTTGGCACGCATCCTGATTCAAACCGGAAAGTACGAAGAAGCGGTAGGATTGTGCAACCAAGTGAAATGCGCAAATTTCAATTCTCAGTGCCATCTTGCATTATCCTTATTCAAAGGTATAGAAATATTAGAAATTATTTTTATCATAAGTTCCCAAGACGGGGTTACCATTCATTTCATGCTCCTTTACTTATACAATTTTCGATTCTCTAATCAATTTCTTTTAAAACTGAGATAAAACCCATTGAGATCTGTCAACTATGATTCAAATACTCTCACATGAAGTCATGGAAATAAAAAAAAAATTATATACTTAAATTTATGTACAGCTAAACGTATAACTTTAATAAATTAAGAAAATGTCTTGTATGTATTTAGCCAAGCAGTACGAAGAATCGTACGATACATATGAAGCAGCTTTACATTGGCTAGCAGACACTAGTGCAGATAAAGCGAATATCTTGTGCGCGATGGCCACGATCGCTTACATGTTCCAAGGGGCAGATGCTGTCAAGACCCTGCTATTCCAATGTATACAAATAAAACCGCCTATTGTGGCTGGTTTCTTAGCGACTGCCGCGTTAGGAATTTTACATGACGACGTTAATTTGACTTCTTTGGTACTGAACGAATTGAAATCATATGAAAATCATCACGAGTATGGGTATCACGTCGTCATACTGTCAGCATACCATCAAGTTATTCAGGGAAATCTCACTCAAGCTACACGAATACTCACCAAAGCTATTTTCAGGCATCCTAGTGAGTAATATTAATGTTATCATATATCATTAAATGATAGACGCCTACAAGCTTTAAAGCTTATCCTTTACAATGAATATGTATTGTAGACGATGTTAGATATTGGGTACGCCTTGTTCGAGTTTTATTGTTGGACGAAGATCTGAATATTTTCCGTAAATGTGCTCTAACGGCGTTGACGCTAAGCAGAAATACGTCTATGACCGATATCGTATATGTAGCTTGCGCATCAGCGTACAGTCACTTCGGCACGAAAGAGGGTCTTCGACAAGCTCAGAAAAATATATTTACATATCCCAGCAATGTTGAGAGCTGGGCTAATTTCGTTGCAGCTCTTTTATCCAGGTTGGTACTATGGAAATGATATATTAATCTTGTCTGTTTTCAACTACTGAGTTGTCATATGTATTTTGTTTACAGAAATAAGGATTGCGCTCCAATTAATAATCAGTGGATATTGTCGCTAATATCAGTAATGAAATCGCAATTTCAAACCTCTGAAAATATGTCACGATGGTTATTTCATAATGAGAGAGAACTTGATAATCTCTAAGTTAACAAAATTTCGCAGTTTCTATGGATCAGACAGTTTTATTATGGTTAAATTGTAAAAGCGAATATCTTGTGTGCCGCGATCGCTTACATCTTCCAAGGGGCAGATGCTGTCAAGACCCTGCTATTCCAATGTATACAAATAAAACTGCATATTATGGCTGGTTTCTTAGCGACTGCCGCGTTAGGAATTTTACATGACAACGTTAATTTGACTTCTTTGGTACTGAACGGTAAAAAGTATAATAAATCTAAATTAACTAGAGTAATTTTATAAGTTCCTTATTGAATCTTACTGTAAACTGTATGAACTTATGGAAAGGTGCGTGGAAGAAGGTGCATTAATGATTAATTATTTAATAAGAACAAATATGATTTCGTCCATCATCGGTCGAAACAAATCGTATATTTAGTCAATGGTTTTATCTTAAATTTGTCTCAGATAACTCCAATCACATCGGTTATATCGAGACACGCTCTACAACTTCCGTATGGACATGTTTCTATAAACATACTTACAAAAGATCACGCAATGCCGGTCTACTATTATTACGCGTAAAATTTTGCTGTCGCTGTGAAAAATTGGATTCTGCCATTGTGCCAAATTTCCTTGTTTTCGATCTATCCACCTTTATTTCCGCGCAAATACTGTTTTCCAATGTCTGCAAAAATATGATTGTCATTCATTCTTCTATTCTAATAGGTACTAGATGACGCTTAATTTGTCAGGATTTCACATGCAAGTAGAAATTCTTTGGATTGTACAGAAATAAGTGTAAAAAATAAAATGACAGTACAAATTTTTGCAATTGACACAATAAATTAGTAATAATGATCAATGATAAATATAAGAACGATTGTCATGGCAGAACTTACCTCGGGTAGAATGTGATCATCCTTCTTCAATAAAGTAATCAACTTGTAAAGTTCAAAGTCCTCAGGGATATTCTCCGTTGCCATAGCTTCTTCCAGGTTCTCAATCTGATGATGTAATGCAAATAAAATGTAACGTGTGCATATGTTACATCGTTAAATGAGGACTTTATTTAAACTGGATACATACCACGTCTCTAAAATAACATTCTTTTTTAGAATTCGGCCTGTCGTGCTCCAACGATGCTCTAAGTATGGGCACTATCTCGGTGAATCTCTTCAAATCCGCGTAAGCTACAATTTTCAAACATCTTATATGGATGTATCGGGCTTCTTTTATCGAACTTAAGATTTCTATAGCTATATGAGACAAATTTTGCTTAATGGCTAGAGCTGCTAAAAATGTGGTGGCTCTACGCATGATCATATATCCTTTTTCGTCAATTTCTCTCCAGACTTTTAAGCCATACTCCAACGTCTCCGGTGTGTTCTGGAAGCATTAAGAATAAAAATTATGTTAAAATTATTAATGTAAAGAGTCTTTCATTAAAATTTAATAGCCCTCGCAAAAATATTACCTCCTTGTAACAGGCAGCCATAACTAAAATCAAAGAATTCCTGGCATATCCAGCCTCTATATGCCTGGTCCTGATTATATCATACACCTCTCTCATTTGAGCGTACTTTCCATGCTTATATAACAGAGATAAGAGAATCTGGTAACTGACTAATTGATCAAAGAAATTCTCGAACTTGGGATCCTTGAAAGCGGTGTATGCGAGATCTGGTTCGTCCAGATAATAGAAGGTACGCATCACCACGGGACCGAAGATAAAAGTACCAAATCTCATCTCCTTGGTTTGATTGTTAAATTTCGTCAGCATCTTGACAAGCAGTTCAATGTCCTCGGGTTTCTTTTGAGCTAGATGCAACATGGACTTCAGATCTTCAGTGAAAATCATACTCGAGTCTGCGTTGCACACTTCCTCCATCTTACTGCGGAATGTGTTCTCCACATTTAAAAACTGATTGCGGAAGTTTAATCGTGCATTTTCATAGCCTTGCAGACCCAAGCTTTGGTCCGAATACAAAAATCTGCAAGCTGCAAAATAAAAAGTATATATATCAAAAGTGTAGATATGTAAAAGAAAAAAAACTCACTATTTTAAACGTTCAAAAGGATTTTATAAAAATATTTGAAATTTTGCTAAATTCTTTTCGGATATGTAATATATGTTGGATATATTCCCTGAAGTGTGTATTAACTGAAAATTAAAAATTATGATCGCGTACACCGGTACACGTACTAACGTGTAACGCGAGTAATGACCGAGTCGCCGCGAGCAGGTATGATGTGAGGTTAAGTCGAATATTACGTACAGTTCAGGAAGCTATTCCTCAGAAGGGTATTGCTTGTCAGTCCCACATTGAACCTCATAAGACACCTCATTGTTGCCGCCATTATTTCCGTACGCAATTGTCCTCAATCCTTCTCTCTGTACTTATATTTTTATCTTTTAAGTTACGACTATCGGCGAGCAATGGGGCTCAACGAAACGCAGAACGAGGAGGGGAGAGGAGAAGAAGAACGCGTACAGACAGGAAGCCGGGTAGCCAAGTTACGTCTCGCATGATCTTGCACACGTGACTTCCGGTTCGGTCGTTAAAAAAGTCGAGGCATGAAACAACGAAACCTAAAGAGATGCACAGCCGATGTCCAATTGAGAACGCTATCTTCTTGACGAGTTTCGGAACGCATTTGACAAAAATTAGTTATTTACACTTTTTGCACTTTAAAGGCCATCGCACACAAAATTGCATAGGCTGCATAAGCATAGCATAAGACCGCTGGACCAATGAAGCGGGAAACACACACTTCTGCATAACGCATAATGCGTAAGCATAAGAAAATTGATTGGTCCATACACATGTGCATAAAGAAATAGACCAATCAGTTTTCTTATGCTTAAGGCCTTGGCACATAGAAAAACTTAAGCAGTAAAACTCAACCAGTAAGCAAATCAGCCAATCACAGTCAAGAACTTAAGGCACGGCCCTTAAGGCCTTCACACATAAAATCGCGTAAGAACGTAAAACGTAAGCGTAAGAAAATCGACCAATCCCAATCAAGTATTGTGCTGTCCGTAACCACAGTAGGGGGAAATACTTGATTGGGATTGATCGATTTTCTTACGCCTACGTTTTAATCACAGTCAAGAACTTAAGGCACGGCCCTAAGCGGTAGCGAATCCATACTGTTGATTTCTTACTGCTTAAAGTTTTACTGCTTAAGTTTTTCTATGTGCCAAGGCCACGTATTATGCGTTGTGCAGAAGTGTGTGCTCCCCGCTTAAAGCTATATCCACACAAACTTGCATAAGCCCATAAACATAAGCATAAAGAGAATTGATTGGTCCATATGCATGTGCATAAGGAAATAGACCAATCCGTTTCTTTATGCGTATGGTTATGCACCTATGCAAGTTTGTCTAGATAGACCTTTAAGGTACTGTCCATCGATCCACAGTTTGAGATGTCTCTGAATGCGCATCCATCTTCCATGATGACACGCCAAGACCCTGGTCTGAAGCCATTTGGACAGTGCGCGGATCATCGACATCGATCAAACCCGAAGGCACATATGCGTTCTCATCAATGTCCTGCCGGCGAAGCCAATTATGCAAACAAATAGTTGCTTGAACCATTAACTTTGCGTTATCAGGACTGGCGATAATTGGTTTTCTGTATACTCTCCATTGACTGGCGAGTATACCAAATACGTTTTCTATTATTCGTCTCGCACGACTCAGACGGTAATTGTACATTTCTTGCTCTGGTGTCAGTCCTCTACCTGGATACGGACGAAGCAAGTATGGCTTCAAAGGAAAGGCTTCATCTCCCACAAGACAGTATGGTAAAATTGGTCCTCCTTCTCCAAGCGCTGCTGGTTGTGGAATATTCATTCTACCTTCTTCGAATGCTTTCCCCATAGCACTTTCTTTGAAGACGCCACCATCACTTCGTCGTCCGTATGCCCCGATATCCACAAAACGTATTATATAATTTGCATCGCAGATAGCCATGAGAACTATGCTGTGACTGTGTTTATAATTATAAAACGCTGATCCAGCATTTTTGGGACACTAAAAGTAAGAATTGTTATTTCAAATTGTACTTCTTATTAAATTATATCGTATACCAACAATGATTTTACGTACTTGAATGGTAACGTGCTTGCCATCAATGGCTCCAATGCAATGAACGAAATTCCATCTTTCGTTAAAATTATTGGCGATATCCACCCAGTCTCCTTCTTCCAGTCGACCCGAAAGAACTAAAGGGCATAAAACATCCCATATTGCTTTACAGGTTTCATGGATGATATTACCCGCTGTTGTCACTCCCACAAGATATTGGTAGGACATCGATATCATGGAGTCCCCGGAAGCAAGATATCTATAATATTTAATATATAATATACCATAATATTCACGCATTAAGAAAAAATGTATAACGTTGTTACGTTTATACACTACAAAAAACACTAAATTAAAAATTAAATTGGATCAAGCAAAACAAACCTCAATGTTAATGCCAACCGTTCAGCTGGTGAGATACTTTGTCGAATGACGTCCTGCTTTTGCAATCTTGGTCCAACCATGCCTAACAATTCTTCCAACTGTGTTGCGGTCATCCGAAATAATTAATTGTGGAAACGTATGTCCTTCAATATTAACTTCGGGACCGACGCAAAGAAAAACTATGTACATCACGATTTTCAAAAATGGGTGCTACCTAAAACCTTTTCTTCGCGTATCTTCTTTTCTTTTTCATTAAATATATAGCTGCAGCTGTAGCGGCTATGCGTCGTCTCCTTACAACCTCTGCTGCAACTGCAGCTGCCACTGTACGTCTATAATATTCAACGTACGCGATGTACTGTCTATAATAATTGAAGTATTCCATTTTTATTATACACAGTTCTTTTTCTTGTCGGTTAAGTAGCGTTAGCTCAGCGTTTAAATGCTACTTTGCATTGCGTGGAGTGGGGGTAATACGCCAGCTTTTCTTCGCTCCATGAAAATGATAGGGGCGATAGCGTTAGCTGTTCTACGCTGGCTTTACAGTGAGGTGGAGTGGGGGATAAACGCTGGCTTTTCTTCGCTCGCATGAAATTTCAGCTTTAAGGTGGAAGCACATAAAATTGCAGAAGCCATGAGCAGAATGCAGAAGCCATATGCGCATGCGCTATGGTATCTGAAGATATAGCGCATGCGCATATGGCTTCTGTATTCTGCTCAAGGCTCCTGCAATTTTATGTGCTTCCACCTTTAGGAATTTCAAGCAACACGATCAAACCTATAATTTCCCGAAAGTCCCTAGATGTATTTTCTGATGCGTTCCAAAACGCATCGAGAAAATTGATGGTTGAACAATCGACAAGTGTCCAATGATGGTCGCACGGTTTGTTTCCTAACCTCGCTGTCGCTGGAAAATCTCCTCGCCGTATGCGGCGTCTTCGTGAACCGCGTCGAAGATCGAGACATGACGAATGTACACACGGTGAACAGTATGATCAGCAACAGGAACCGCGATTGTCTCGAGTGCAGACTGCTGAGCGGCGGCGGCCTCGTCGCCGCCGGTTTATACGTCTGTCATCACTCCAAACAGTACCAGAAGCAAGTAGGAAAGGCAGCGATGTACTCGGTCGCCTCTGGTACGTCGATTCCGAGCAAGCGTATCGAACATTGCGCCGGCTTTGTTCTGCTTTATGTAAAAAACAGAATATTGCTGAGGAGCGTTCGTACCCTGTGTTCGGCGCAAATAATCTCACTTAACGAAATATAATTGACGTAATAATTGACGAATCTTATTCAAACGTTATTTTTCGTTTCCAGTACTGGTACTCCTTGGTACAGCTAGGATTTTGGATTTGCCACCCTTTCAAGACAAATTTAAGCGCAGCTGAGGAATAACTTATTCAAATCCACAGCATTTTGCGTGTAGCGATTGTACATAAAGAACTATGTGAGTCTAATGTGAAAGTAATGTGTATAGTGTATACCAAATTACACTTTTCGCTTAGGGTCTTCACCCATCATCAGATTTGTCTATCGCATCTCTCACAAATATGGTTAAGAGTATTTTAAGCAATTTAGATATTGTGATGTTTCCTGAGAAGCTTATTGTACTATCCCATTAAGATTTTATATTAAAGATTTATTTTGTTTTATATAACCATATTGGATATCTCCCCTAATTAGAAACGTTATAAATGTGATTAAGACGATTGGGAAGTCTTTCTATTATTAGGTATATAACATTATTATAGTATTTATATAATATTATAATGTATATTATAATATACTATAATTATATATAAAAGTAACGCTTCGCCTCGCATTCCGAGGTCGTGAAAATTAAAAGTTTTCACGGCGGGAAATGAAGGAATTCCGCATTTGAGAAGAGAGTAACCGCTCCGCAACGTTTTACAAAACAAATGCCCTTTATTCCAGACTCCAAAATGACAAGAAAGGCAAATAAGATGTGTCTAGTTTTGTAAAACGTTGCAGAGCGGTTACTCTCTTCTCAAATGCGGAATTCCTTTAACATTTCCCGCCGTGAAAACTTTTAATTTTCACGACCTCGGAATGCGAGGCGAAGCGTTACTTATATATGTATTGTTTGCGCCCGTTCCGCGAAATGCTGTCGAGGCTGGATGCAGTGCGAAAACACATCGGACGCGCGCGCATTCGCATATTGCACGTGTTGCAAAATGCGAAGGCGCGCGCGCGCGCGCGCGCGCGTGTGTGCAGCGCGGAGAGCGAGCCGTAAACGCTTTCGTGGTGCGCGCCCGCTCGTTAATATTCGCGCCGCGTTACTTCCTGTTACGTACTCGACGATACACTTACAGGACGCGCCGGCCGTTGCGTAGCGATATGTAAACTTGTCTTACCCGCTGCGCGAGTCCGCGGCGCGGATCGATCGCCTACGCGACCGAGACGTATCCCACGAAGTCGAAGTCGCGAGTATTCGAATATGAACATCGGACGCTTAAACTTAGAAGAAATCTGAAATCGCAATTGTTTCCATTTACAGAAAAAAAGATTAATTTTTTAATAACACGCAGCGATCGTTTCTCGGAATAATTTCAATAAATCTCGAAAAATGAATACCGGAAAATCGAGGGAAAGTTATTTATTGAAATTTATTTTGTCTAAAGTGAGATCTTTAAATAAAAAAATGGGACAGAATATTGTATATCGTTATTGTAGTTAAATGTCGATGAGGTAATAGATTACATCCTATTTTATAATATGATCGATTCAGTGTCAGAAATAGAAACATGACAATGATATGTTAAAGGAACATTTTAAAAAGGTATGCGATTGTTTGAAATGACGAGCTAACGCAGTACCATGCATTTGCACGACCTGCGGCAGGTTGATCGGCAGATCAATAGCAAATCTGTAGATTTCCTTAGAGATAAAGGATCGTATCTCCAGTTTTTTGTCAAAATGGAGTTAATACACTTTTCAATATAACGGGAGCTTAAATTGTATAATGGTAAAACGTTTTATGTTTATTATTACTAAGATACAATATTTAGAAAAAGTTGTATTAAACATTTTCATAGTGCTTAATTTTTAAACCAGGTACAGCGTGTTATTGGTTGTACATTAAACATGTCAGTTAAGATATTTATTAATAATAATTTATTTAACTTCAGCTTTTTACTGAAGAAATGGACTTGATTTACAATTTTACCTTACTACTCATACATTTCTCTAAGACTAAACTAATTCCTATATCCCTGAGTTAAGATACTTATTAAAAACTTAATAAATCAAATCGCTACTTTTATTTTATATCTAAAAAAAATATATTATTTCCCTACTTAAAACTTTAAACCTTGTTTTCTCGAAATGGACATACGATCCTTTCCTTCTAATTGTAAGGTATGAAATTCTAGAAATGGAATGCAGACCCTTGCCTTCCCACGCGGATACTCCAGCCGCCGAAAACCGGAGGTGCGATCGGCGCGGGTTTTGTCCGTCTCGGACGAGGTCGTGCCTAAGGTTGTTCCCCGGGTTTTGGCGCCACACCCTGGCGTTTTCTGGCGACGGTGGCACACGAGGAAGAGTGCGTCCCGCGAAGACGGCCTCTCGTCGCATCGGCAGTCTCGACACGCAGGAGATCGCTCTTGTAATACTTGGAACACGGAGCGATCCATCCGGTACACGTTCGGCGTGCCTGTTACGTGTGCTGCCTGTGCCCCGTTTGCGATGGACAGACAATCAGGCCCGCGTGCCCCGCGACCCGCCTGATCCATCTCGTGCATCCTTAATGGAAGAAACACGAAGTTATTAGAAAAAAAAGATTCTCCTTTCGAAGGGAAGGAAAAAGAGATCGATTATTAAGCAAATACCGAAGCGTTTTATTTCGATCGAAAGAGTGACGCTCAAAATGGCTTTTAAAAGTCCCTTTTTTGAGCACCAAAAAGTTTAAATTGAGTGAGGTATACATTGGAAGGGTTTTCAAAAGTAGATCATTACTTGCGAATAAACTATTACGTTACGACGTGTCTAGCTTTCGAGATATTGTGGCTCGAAGTTAAGTTGCCTAATTTGTCAATAGTAAACGTGTTTCTTGTGAGTAAAATCGAATATGGCCTAAAGAGAACGTTTGCGCATTGCACCGCAATACGAGAGAGTGTTCGCTAAATAGAACCCGATTTTCGAACACTACGTTGGGCGCATCCGAAGTTCGAAATTGACTTCAATGGATTTTAGTTACGAAATAATCAGCTTTTATTATTTTATTGATCCAAAATGGTAATTCAATGATAACACGATAAAAGTATAATTTGTAATCAGTAAAAAATCAGCTTTAATCTGATATTTCATATTTCTTGATTTCAAAAAGGGAATTTTCTTGGCGTGTCTCTTTTTCAATCTCGTGTGGACCATCTGCGTTCGAAATAAAAACCCGGAAAAGGGTCGCCTCGCTAAATTCCGGAAAGAGAAGCAGGTACTCCAAAAGTCCGCGCATCTCCGTCGCATTGTCAAATCTGGCCCGGACCGCGATCGAAGTCATTGAGGACACCCCGCTCGCCCCCCTTTTTTCTGCCAGAAAAATGAACACGCCGCAAACAAGACGTAAAACATACGGACTCTCCGGAAGCGCCGTTCGGTGCGGTTTTGCAGCGGTGTTCTCTTTTTTTGTCCTTCTCCGGCGAGTGGCGGCACGACCGCAGAAATGAGCACGTTGCAATATCTGTACGCGTATATCCCGGCGATTCGATGCGGTTCACTAGGCTGTGGAAACCGAGAATTTCGCTGTTAACCCCGCCTTACATAACGCATCCACACAGCTCGGAGAAAAACCGAGCGAGAACCTCGAGCTACGTCCGTCGTCGCGCGCTTCGAATCGTAAGCGAGGGAGAAGAGAAAAAAAAGATATAATAACGGAGAAGGGAAGGGAAAACGGTGAGAAGGTGTCGCGGTGAGAAGGATCAAGGTCCTTCGTTCCGTCCCCGTTCGATATATCCAGCGTTCCAGCCGCTCGATCGTTCGGAAGATGAGAGAAAGCGAGAACCCGCGGAGAGCGCGCGAGAGCGCCCCTCGCACTATTGCGTCAACGCGTAATTGCAAGACCGTTCCTTCGCGTTCGTTTCAAAGGCCCCGAGAAGTTTATGCATGTAACGCAGCCTCTTCCGGATTTCATCGGTTTCTTGATCGCCCATGCAGCGGCGTTTTCCGGCCCTATAAAATTAATTTAAGTACCTTATTCCGCGTAAATAAATAATTATTACATTTTACTGTGATACAACTTCGTTATCTTTTTGTCATTTCATATTACAAATACACTATAAAGGCTGCATTCCCTGTCATTCACTGTCAGTGAGAATGTATCTTTTTTTCTATA
Source organism: Temnothorax longispinosus (assembly GCF_030848805.1). Classification (NCBI taxonomy): domain Eukaryota; kingdom Metazoa; phylum Arthropoda; class Insecta; order Hymenoptera; family Formicidae; genus Temnothorax; species Temnothorax longispinosus. Next base: position 14,649,023 of record NC_092366.1, on the reverse strand, counting down.
TATTTTACGTCACGTATACTATAGATTTTCAGTACTGACAGTTGCTGACAGTAAATATCGGAACGCAGCCTTTGTTTAATTTTGATTTCCAGTTTCGACGCGATCATCACACTATTATTTTTTTTGTCTTATCAATTTCGAATCTCGAGCAAAATATTCGCAGCCAGCGGGATAGCGTTGTTTATCTCTAATAATAATTTCGTTAATTAGGAATTTAAATTCGACCTAGCCAGGTATATTCTTGCACATGTCTCTACGACGAGGTAGCGAGCGAGTGAGTTCGCTGAAATTAGAGCGATGATTTGATTCCTTCGTATAGCGAATGTGAAATTTATTATCGAATTATGTCATACCAAAGCCGAGACTCAGGAATAACTGTCTGCGCGTATCGATCGGATTATTTCGAGAATATTTGCGGGGCAACTGGGTTCATCAAATTGCCCGCTGTTTTCATTCAAAGCTTCATGTTTTATCTAGCACCGAAAAATTCGGATTGTTTTCAATGCGTTGTTTTTTTAATTGCGTTTTGATTGTTTTCGGTTTCGCGAGTTTTTTCGATGTATCATATATAAAGCAAAATAATCTTGCGTTCTCGACAAGAATAATTTTAATCGGTAACGGAATACAAGTGCAAAATGGTGAAAAATCGAATTGTGAAATTCAAAACTTTTGCTTCAACTTCCCCGTGAGTTTAATGGGACGGTGTTCGTGTGCTCGTTTAGGATTATATTCGCTCGTGAATCCGATTAGTGCAAATATCAATTCGACGGTAATTCGCCTCCTCCATCTTTAGAAGACTCGCGTCTAACCGTTTTGATTACGTCGAGAGTGCATAACCCGCGGAAAATGAGCGAATTCCAAGGAATTCGTGGGAATTTCCATTTCGTGGAAATCATCAAGTCCCTGATATTTGAAAATTATGAACCGAAATTACACAAAGAAATTAACTTTTTTATTAAAAATTGAAACATTTTAAAGAGAGAGAGGCAACGAATTATAGGACGAAATTTCTTCTCAATCCGCCGCGCTTCGATTTATTCTTCCCGACACAAGTATTATCAGTACCTATATTAAATATTTACACAATTATTTATTATAAAAAATGTATTGTACGCACAATTATTCAAACCATTATTTTTCAAATAAATTTTCAAATAATATCTGTATCGCGCGCGATTCGATCTCCGAAGTGAGGTGTCTGCTTGACCAAAGAGGCCTCACTATCGATCAGTATTTACACGATTAATGACGCGTCTGCAACAAAATTATCTCGCGTCACCATCTCGATCAGCTTTCAAACCGCAAACGATAAATTCGGCAGTTCGGGAGCCGGTATTAGCGCGGCTCCAAATCAACAGAGTTACCCACGTGCCCTATCTCTATCGCGTGATCTCCGATTCTCCGCCTTCGACGACTCTCGCCCGCTCGAGAGAGAACTCGCCGCCGCGCCGCGGTCGTCCCGCGTCAGAGTTTCCCGCAGAAATCCGCAAATCGAGAAAGGAGAAGTTGCACAAGGAGGATGCAACCGCATCTCTTTTCCACTCTCGACCTTTAGGGCCGGCACGATACACAAATCACATCGCGCCGCGCGCATCGCTGGCTCGACTTGCGAACGGGGAATTTATTGCGAAATAAACTAGATTCTTTCCTTATCTTTTTTTCCTTCTTTAAGGTCGCGACACTCTCGCGACGACGACGTGCTCTGACGCAAACCCCCGATGCATCGCATTATTACGCGTGACCAATGAGTGAATGCCTTCTCCGATCGAAGGGGACAAAGGAAACGAAGATGAAGGAGGTGATGATGTACCGCTTTCATATATCGCGCGATTTTCATCTCCATTTAATTTATTACTTATCACGTGTGAAAGAAATTATGATCCCGACTGTGGGATGGTCCTTAAGCAGATATTCTTTGATAATACTGTGTGGTTCATTTAAGAAAGTAAATTAACATTAATTATAGGAATAACATATATAATATATTCGACATGATGCATTGTTTAGAAAATAGCAATATAAAATAATTTGACTTTATCTTTACTAATGAATTGTCAAACTAATACCATTCCTACCAATGTACGTAGATTAATTTTAATCTTGATTTAATTTACCTTCTATCTTTTTCCAGTTCCAAGAATTAGAAAAAGATAAAACGTAAATTAAACCGAGATTAAATTTAATCTCCATTAATAGAAACGGACATTAGGGTGAAAAGCATCGCTTCTCGTGTGTTATTTTTACTATTTATCTGTTAGAAAATTGCTTCTAAATCATCGTTTTATCGCTTTCCCGTTCGAGATGCGCGTTTAAAGTTTCATGAAAATTCGCGAGTATGCGCTCACTGCGTTACGTGAAACGCTTTGCGTTTCGTACCGCACGCCGACCTTTGGGGGCCGAATCGCTCACGCGACGAGTCACGGCATATCGCGTTAGCGATGCACGCACCAGCTCTACGCACTGGCACGCCGCTCACGCGTGTACGTATCCTCGTCCAGTACCAGCACCGTACAACCAGGCACGCGCAACCGCTGGAATACTAATGCCACGTATGGGACACGCTCGGTCGTCCGCGTAAAATCCGTCTTTTATCCTCCGTAAGGTCACCCACCGGTCCGAGGAGTTAATGTTAATATGAGGAATGGATAGCATAATCGACCGCGATGCCTGCCAATAAGAGGCTCATCGAAAAAAAAAAAAAACGATATTCGGTAAATCATCAGGGATGACAATCGTTATTGCAAATTTTAACGGCAGAATTTTATCGTTTGTTTAGGTCGATAAATATATTTCAGCGACAACAACAGTCTCATTTCTTAATTCTTTTTTTTTCTTTCATATTTTATTTATCGGCGAATTATACGAGTCTAAATGAATTCTAAATCAATGAATTGATTTTTACAAAAATGACATCTTTATCTTCTTATAATGGATTTACTAAAAAAGGAATTTTTGGTTGTTCCAGTGTTCAGATTTTAAGACGCTGAAGTAGATTAGAACCAGCTAATTGAGTACATAAAAGTCTGGAAATTATTACCGGCGTTAATCTGTAGCTAAAAAGATTTGATAAATAGCGGGTCGCGACGTAAACCGAAACGAACGCAACGATCTTTCTTCATTCTCGTTTCTTCTTCGTTTTGCGACTTGTCTCGCGCGACAAGCAAGAACCTAACGCAATCCTTCCGGGATTTATCTAACAGCGGACTAAGTATCTTACCCGTTACATGACTCTTAGTTAAATAATTAATTACGTTAATACATTATGACATTTCGTGATTTAAAGCATTCTTATCAAGGGGAAACCTTTCACTGGCGCCTTCTCTTCCCCGACACAAATTATACTCGCAAAACCGTACGATGTACAAAGAACATGTGCCATCATAATGATTATGTAATGTAGAACAGGCAATGATTCATTTCGGAGACCAAAACGCGAAAATATTAAATAAATTGGACAAGATATTAAAATTATAGCATATAGGAGTAAACAGTACAGTTATTGACCACTCTAAATACTATTAAAATATTTTTAATTATAAAAAAATAATAACGATAATATTTTCGTATTTATAATTAAAAACATTTTAATAGTATTTCTTTATAATCTTTAATTTTTTAAGATGTGGCCAATTATTGTAAAGTGACCAACAACTATACTGTTCACCCCTATCTCATTGATTTAGAATAAATGAGAAATTGATTGATTTTTAATTCGCTCGTAGAGAGAGAGATCGCCGAGGAAATCGTACCAGCCGTAGGCTCCGAGGAAGGATCCACGATCTTCTCGCGACTGTGTTGGAAGAACCACGACATATGACCTATACCATCACGCCGCGCGCCGGTCGCTCGGCCGTACGCGAATAAACGCGTTAATATCAGGAATTACTTGAGGAATATCGCCGGGTAGACAACTTGACGTCTCAAGCATCTCGCTCTGGGCCGTCATTATCCAGTACGCAATCCTTTTTATCAGACTTAGCGCGTGACGCGCCCTTTGCCAACCCCGTTTAAAGCTATTCGCGCTTATCGTCGTTTCTGCAGCACGCGGATATGTTTTGACGTAATCCTTATTATTCCGAAGCGCAGTGGAAATTACGTAATTTTTTTACGTGAGATGCGCCGCGCGCGGCGTAATCTCGCCGCCGTTATCATGAGTATGCTAAACAAACGCTTTGCTGGATCTTAATAATGCTTAGACACAAGAAGGATATAATTTTTTTGTAGTTTACGTAGTCTAGTTCAAAGATTTAAACGTAGAATCCTTGTAATTAATGTTGGTAAACTTTGAATTTTTTTAATGCTCCTATCTGGATAAATCATCAATGCTAAAAATATATCTAAAAATTAGTCGGGAAATAAAGAATAATTGTGCAATTAATTAAAATAGACATACCTTTTCGGATCTTTGTGTATAAATAACTTATCACCTCGCAATAAAACAGTGGGAAAAATGATATTTCCCGGCGCATTTCTAAGATTTCTTTTTCCGCGGCAAATCATTCGGCGTTTCGATCCCGCCGCGGACGTTATATAAATCGGTTTCTATAATTAAAGCCAAACCGATTCCAATCGAGTATACAGAGCGAAAGAACCCGCGAGTTTTCTCGCGGTATCGCGGCCTCTCGCACAACTTCCTAATACTGAAAGGGAGGAGGCGTCGGACCCCTCTTTCTCTCCTTCAAGACGTCGTCGGGCGGGGGGCCCCTTTTTTTTCGAGGTGGAAGCCTTTTATATAATAAAAGAATCGAGGGGGGGAAGAAGGGAGGGCCCGCGGCTCCAAACGCACATACCGCAGGTCTCGCGAAATACCGGCACGCGGCGGCGGCGGCGGCCGCGTTGCGCAAGAAGCGCCTGGCACGCCGGCATTATTCTGGGTTAAATAATATTATGTCACGAGGAAAGCGGGGCTTGTGCAATTGGACGCGTGAGCGAGCTCGTTCCGTCGGCGCGTCGGGTCAGCCGAAGAAACTTTGCTTCCTCTCTCCCTCGATCTCCCCGGTCCCCGGCGCGGCGCGGATTTTATCTCCCGCCGCCGCTCTCTCGCTCTATGTCACCGCGTATACATGTCTCCCCGTCGCGTCGGTGGGACGATTACATGGCAGCCTCGTTGAACGTTTCGCCAATTCTCTTTTTACACGCAGCATCGATTTTAATACGTAAATAATATAGGTGTTCCGTCGAGTCTGTCACAATTATTAGAAATATGCGGGGATTTATGATAATTTGAACGGTTTAATAGGAGTTATAAAAGTATTTGGCGTTACGAATTTAGAAGATACGATATATGTGTATACAAGTGATGTCCTATTAAACTTTCGCCGAGAAAAGGTCAATCTCGAATATTGGTTTACTCTCGCGGTAACTCTACGTTATTATATATACCAGTATTAGGTAGCTAAAAATGCATGGTAATTTTCCCAAGTACCTGCAGGCTGTATCTGTATCTATCAGGGAAACATAAGCATTAAAAAAAAGTTTCTTCTTTTTTATCGCGCAATGACGATTTCGTTATCACCGAGGCCTTTCATGCAAGATGACAAAATTCGGCGCTACGAAAAATAATTATCCGCCTCTTCCCTCGTCTATGCGCTTCGGATTGCGATCTAATCAAACTTGTCTTGTGCAATGCCGCTTAAGGATAGATCCGTTTGGCACCCACACGACGCCGAACGAGAGATGCATTTATCTCGCCTCTCGCATAAATGTCCCGGAGTGCGCGAGTATACGGAACGATGAGCGCACTGAGGAGCCGAACCTTTAGCCGATCTCTCATCCGGAGAAAACGTGCGCGGACTTTTGAAGAGGAGGAGGAGGAGGAGAAAGAGGAGGAGGAGGAGAAGAGAAGCAGACGGAGCACGACTCTCGTTCGTGTCTACACCTGGTGCAATCGCGAGACCTCTTCTCCGAGTACCGGTTCGCATGAAGATATTAAGCAACGTCTGACGTAATCGCGTGCCCGGTCGTTCGTCGATCTAATCGTCTCGCCAATTATCCTTTCTCTCTTTCTCTTTTTCATGCCTCTTCCCGTTCCCGTTTCTTCTTCCGGTATATCCCGCGTACTTTCCGCGAATGACGTTTTGTCGTTAGCTTGTAGCGAGCCTCCTTATTTTCGATGTTACCAATTTTGGGCGACACGACAGCATCGACCATCTCTTTGACGAGAAATTAAAAGTGAATTTAAAAAACCAAAAATCAACAATTAATATAATATTTTAGATTTTCCTTTTGTTTTCTTTTTAATTTTAAGATGTTAGAAGCAAATACTTTTCATGATATTATTGTGGCGTCAACTCGTACGAATCTGTCGGCTCGTAACTTTACATAAACTGCTATAACGATCTTTATTCTTACGTGAAATAATTTTTGCACATTCAGCCACGACCGCCGAACATTATTTATTAAATCTTTATACAATTGCTTCGGTTTAATCCGTAGGATTCTCAAAAAGGAGTCTCGTAATTTTCGTTCGTGAATAATAAAGCAGATCAATGGAGTGCGCAATTCGGTGGTACAGGAAACCGAAGGAACGGTCAGCGCATGTGGCGCGTTTTCGGCCGTCTCGTGCGCGAGAGATACGGGACGCAAATCACCGGATGCGTTGGAAATGAAGAAGAGGATGACTGCGAACGCAGAGGTGGGGACCGCACGCAGAAAGAGACGGTTTGAAAAGCAATTTGCGGCCGGGAAGGATGAGGGAGATCGCGTCCCATTCGGTATTTCCCCGCGCGTGGATGGCGTGCGAATCGGTCCAGGTCGCCGCTGCGCGATGATGCCGACTATGATGATAATGCTGATGATGATGATGATGATGATGATGATGATGATGATGATGTTGATGTTACTGCTGCTGATGATAATGACAATGTTGAGGTCGTCTTAGGAGCCACGAGCGACTGCGATTCCTATGTTCCAGATATGCCTTTTCGTAATTTTTACGAGATATCTTTTTAAACGGCCGCGCCGTCTCGTGAAATGTTTCTCCGATTGTGATGACTTCGCGAAACTTCAATCTCTCCGTACCGATCTGTATCGTTAAGATTTCGAAGCTGAATCAGAAAAGAATAGGATTTATTTGCGATTAAATTAATTATCTAGTCCTTTTTAACTTCTTCTTTTTTAACAGTCTTAAAAAGAAGAAATTGCATTCTAAATGGCAGCTTCTTTCACATATTTCTATTTACCAACGCTCAATATTTCGGAAATTAAATTTTGATCGAAAGTTGTATTCAAGATTAATTAAATAACGTTTTCTTTTCCTCGCCAAAAATAATTCTATTTCAGAAATTAAATTTTGATCGAAAGTTGTATTCAAGACTAATTAAATAACGTTTTCTTTTCCTCGCCAAGAATAATTCTTTTCTTTAGAAGAATACTCATTTACTGTATTCCGATATCAAGTGTTTTTAATTTAACGGTGATATTCGAGGAACTTGATATATCATCCGCATCATTTTGCATCCGCGAAAATGTGACGCTCTTTGTATAAACGGGGTCACCTGTATCGAACTGCGGTCTAAAGACGCCTAATTGCATCGATTACATATACTTCGTTCCGAGCCGTTAAACATAGCCCCCTCGAACCGAGCGAGCAACGACTTCTCTGACAAAATCGGTTACCGATCTGATGAACTTTAATCAAATCCACCGCGGACGTCACACACGCTCGTGCATGTATGTGATTAATTTGAATCGCGCCAAAAACTAAAATCGGACATCGATAATTAGATATTGATCCCGTGACGAAACGATCCTGTCCATCGGGTCACTTGTAAAATTATACTCTCGTGATTTAGCATTTCGTTATTTAATTCAGAACATGTAGTCAGAATTAAACCAAACTTATACGCGACGTCCGTCGTTTTAAAATCATTACCTAAAACTTATTCACCCAGATAGGAAAGTCACCGTTTCGTAAAATTATACAGTTCTACGTTACAAAATTATTTGCGCGTTTTCCTATTATTATATTTTTTAAATAAGAGTTATATCCGTGACTGTGTAAATAGAGCGAGCGAAGGGATCAGAAACGAGCGTTCACTCGCTCCTCTCTTTCGCGCGGCTACGAAAGAATTAAAATCATGAAGAATCTCCGTGTGGACTTCAAATGAAATGACAAGGAGACGGTAAGTCGAGCAGCATTGCGCCACGTACACTGAAAAAAATTTATTATTTGCAAAAAAATAGATTTCTTTGAATTTAGTTTTCTTAATTTTATTAATTGGGTAGATTTAAGAAAACGTTTTTCTGAGTTTAAAATATTTTCTCAAATCTACCTAATACTTTTTTGAATTAAGGAAACTAAATTCAAAGATATTTATTTTCTTGCCAAATAATAAATTTCTTTTTCAATGTACGATTCCGCGATCGTGTCCTTCACGATTTCCCCCTATACTTCCGCTTTTTTAACGCCATCACCGTCGCCGTCGCTCTTCCTCCAGAATCCCTCTTGGTGTCGGCACGACTGGTTTTTGCGCAACCCCTCATATCGCCTATGGATCGCATGCAAGCGCGCGCGCGCGGCGAGCGATGAACTTTTCCATATCGGGAACGCTTATGAAATAATTCATCGCGAATCGGTATCCGCGCGCTTCTCGGCCGACTAAAGGTCCGCTCGCACCTCGCGGCGACGAAAGGGAAAGGATGCTGCGAGGATGAGCGCAGGCGAGCCGCGTCAATCGTTCGCCTCGTACAATTGTCTCGTCGACGACATCGAGATTAGAAATGACTCAATAACGCGTTCTCGAATCGAATATTCGTAGCGATACAGACGGAGGGTCCCTGACATTTTCAATCTCTTTGAACGCGGGTGTTTCGCCGAGACGAAGCGAAGGTGAGGATAAAACTTTCTTCAAGGAGTTCAGAGAGTTGCGCGTACATATCGCGCTTTGTGACGGTCCAACTAAAGGATACGTCCAAGAACAAATATTAATTGCGATCAGATATTTAAGCGCGAAAGGGCGAAAGTCAAATTCTACCGAGGGAGACCTCGCTTCACCTGTCTGTAGACCGAGCGTTAAGCTTCCGACGTACTTACCTATGAAGTCTTCATCTTTACTCGTGGCACGACGCTTTTGTGCATCGCGGGACGAGCTACGTTTGTCGGATTCTTCGTATTGGAGAACACGAAAAGCAACGACTCACGCTGCTCAATCGTGTTGCGACTCTATCCGCGGCGCGTCGAACACGGCGCGTCTACATAACGCTATCGATAAATCTATCCGGGATGCATCCTTTAAGATGTTCTTGCTGCTGTCGGATTACCCAACATCGACAAAGCACCCGCGCCGATCTCTGCTCCGACGGATAAGAAGGGGGGGACAAGGGGAGGACGGGGGGATAGGTTAGCTTCGTGCAAGCAAATCCTCGTGAAGTAACAGAATAAAGTTGCGCAAGCCGTATCGTGGGTGAGAAGACGGTACCCCGGAGAATCGAAGGAAGACCGTGCGGAACGCGGCGCAACGGCGTAGAATCGACGGACGACGGACGACGGAGAGAGAGAGCATCCTCGCATACTGAATTACATCTCCCCAGATTGAGGAAATCTCAAATCTAATTAGGGAAAATTTGGGAAAAAAGCTGAAAGGACAAATATTTTATCGCAAAACATTTTTAGGCTCGAAGGGCGAAGACTACTACTTCTTTTTCTTATTCCTTTATATTTCCTATGCCTATATATATAAAGAAATACGGAAGTGTAGTCTATTTATCACAAATAACTTAAAAAATCCGAATGAAATTTCGCAACTTGTGTGTGTGTGTGTGTGTGTGTGTGTGTGTGTGTGTGTGTGTGTGTGCGTGCGTGAAACACTAAATTCATGGTGTCAAATTACACTCAATTTGAGTAATTTTTAATCATTCCTGCAGGTCACCACTGCTCCTACTTAATATTCGTTAATTTAACTAAACCAATGAAGTTAAAATAATGCTATTTTGTGTTAAAATAATAAATTTTGATACATGGTAGTTAAAAACAAGAAAATATTATCTAACTTAAGGTATTTAAATTTTATCCTTTAATATGTAACAGTGAACAGCAGTACGTATACGTGAGGTAAGAATCGAGTGTAAAACTTGGCGACATAGAACATTTCATAAAACGAAATTACAACTAATTAATTTGAAGAAGCTAATTGATTTAATATTGTCTATCAAGAGATGTTTTATTTTTTCTCAATTTTTCCCTACAACGCTTGATTCAGTTTTGAATATATTATAACGACTATAACAAATAGGTATATGTGTTTCATATATAATAACTTATATTATTAAGGATAATTCTTAGGGGATAAGTCGTTTCTTCCGATCTCGCAGCCTCGACGCCACTGGCGAAGGACGGAGATAGTCGAAAGGAAGAGAAAGGACGCTCCGCGAGAGTTCATCGCGTTACGTAAGTGACGTGAATGCGGCTTAAAGGTGCGGTGGAAGCGCGAAGAGTCTGCGATCGGTTGTGTCGCTCTGACATTTTCTCCGTAAATACTAATAGGACGACGCTCTCGCGCAATCCGTTGTTCGATTCACGTCTCTCGCGGCTACTTACTTCATCACCGTCGCCCACCTCGATCGCTCATTAGGATCCGTTTCCTCTCTTAACTTTCACGTTAAAGTACGAGCCTGTGAAGAATCATCCCTTTTGAATTTTTCACGGCCAGGAAAAATGCGAAACAGTTTGTTCACATGGGCCTGAGGTCGGTGACCTACAGGCGAACGATTTCAAGAATTTCAGCGTCGCCGAGAGAGGGTGGAGCGAGAGAGAAAACACGCCGCGAGAGACGCGCGAAAGAGGATGAAAAAACGAGGAAAAGACGACGATCCCTGATTTCTGAAGAAACCAGGACAATGACGCTTTCGGAAAGGATCGTTTTTAAGTTCCTATTATTGTTCGGGATCGGGCATTGCTTCTCGCAGGACCTTCTAAGTCCCGTGTGAGAAAAATTCCCTTGCGCAAACCATAAGACGGTACAAAAGACACTTAGGATGTATATCCTGGCACGTTTCATCCTCGTGCCTGCTTTTATTCTCCGCATGATGTTTCCCTTAGCCGTAAATTTTTTTCCTCTCTAAAGCCACTCGCCGCACCTTTCTTCGGTGTATGACGACGTGCGATCAGGTAGGACTTCCTCCTGGCCAGGCATGTCATCCGACCGCGATCCAGAAAGTTTCAAAATTCTTGCGGTCGCCAGTGATAAATATAACGTTGGACGGGCAATCATCGACCCTGAAGCCCCGAAATTTCTATCACCGAGATAATTTTAGTTGCAACTCGATTTATTATCTTAATTTCAAAATGTTTTAATTTAGTATTATTATCATCAATCGTATTGTTTCAAAACCTTAATTACCTAGTTCCTAATCATTTAATTCAAGTGTGATTAATTCAAAATTATTCATTATAATTTACGTAACAATTAATAATAGCGAACGTGTTAAGCAAATCATTCGGTTTATATTTAATGTGCAAAAAACTAATTATTTATTTTAATTACTTGCTGCACACATTCCTTTTAATAATAGTATTAGTTTTAATGGTGTATTTGGCTATAATTTTATTGGCAAAATATTTCCTTGCGGAATTGCAAGAGTCACAAGAAATATATAATAAGACTTTTTTATTATTTAATAATACACAAGTGGAGAATGTAAATTATTTGCAAGCATATACATATGGGGCATTCCACGCCAATTCGCAAGAGGTCAAACTTCGACCTTTTTATTTTTGATGGCCGCTTGTTTTTTTAACAGGTCTTTACGAGTATTAGACCCCTGTTAAATCGTTTCTATGATAAATGTAGCGATTCCGAAATAGAGCCTGCGCAAAATGAGGACTGCAAAATTTTCAATGAATTTTTTCGCCTATTAGACAACGTCTAAGAAAAAAATTCATTGAACATAAAATACGCTATTTAGATCATAATTTAAAAAAAAAATTATCCCAAATTTTTATAATAATGATTTTAAACTAATAAAGTAAAAAAACACACAAAAATTTGAATATTTCAAAAACCCCATTTTCTATTTTTTTGAAATTTATAGGGAATATTCTAGGGAGTATTAGAAGAATTTTAAGACTAGTTGGAAGTTGCGCAGAATTTTGGGGAATTTTTATAAATTTTTTTGTGAGGCAGTAGTGATATTTGACTTACAAAAGTGTAGTTAAACAAGTTGAAACTTGCACATTGCTTCCTCATAGTTATTAAGTGTGCAAGTTGAAACTTGCACATTGCTTCCTCATAGTTATTAAGTGTGCAAGTTGAAACTTGCACATTGCTTCCTTAGAGTTCTTAAGTGTGCAAGTAGAAACTTGCACATTGCTTTCTTAGAGTTCTTAAGTGTGCAAGTTGAAACTTGTACATTGCTTACTTAGAGTTATTATAAGTGTGCAAGTTGAAACTTGGACATTGCTTCCTTAGAGTTCTTAAGTGTGGGTACATAATTATGTATACAGGCTCCTAAAGAGTTAAGTGTGCGAGTAGAAACCTGCACATTGCTTCATTAGAGTTTTTAAGTGTTTAAGTAGAAACCTTCGCACACAAAGCTTCCTCTATGAGGAAGCCAAAACAAATAAATACTGAAAATTATACATTGAAAAAAATAAATGCTTCCTCGTAGAGGAAGCTTTGTGTGCGAAGGTTTCTACTTAAACACTTAAAAACTCTAATGAAGCAATGTGCAGGTTTCTACTCGCACACTTAACTCTAAGGAAGCAATGTGCAAGTTTCAACTTGCACACTTAATAACTATGAGGAAGCAATGTGCAAGTTTCAACTTGCACACACTTAATAATTATGAGGAAGCAATGTGCAAGTTTCTACTTGCACACTTTTTTTATTCCCATAAATATTTATGACGTCGAGAAAGTAGAGACGATCTAATATATACATTTGTTTCTTCATTCTTTTCTACCTCTATTTCATATATAATTCATTAAAATTTGGTTGATCAGATCTAGTTTTATTATAAAGCTTCTATATATGTACGAATTCTCAGAAATGAAAGCTGAATTGTTTATTATATTTTTGGCAATTCACGATTGTACTTTAGGTTTAATATAAAGAAGATGTGAAAATGCAATGAGTGTGTATCATTCTGTATGTATTATATTCTTTAAATTTAAGTTTTTATTCCTCTGGAAAAGGCAGTAATTTTTTTTCTTTAATAATCTTTAGACAATGCCTACGCATCTTTAGCATATCTGTTGAATATTTTATAATAGATGGATTTTCTCCCCTTGCTATTGATATAGCAAATGCTGCTGCAAATATACCACACGATGCTAGGTCCGGTTGCTTTGTAACTTTTTCAAATATTACATTATTCTGAGTTAAATTAGGATATGTTTTGGCACGTAAAATGTTTTGGCACGTACATTTTTTTAAAAGAAATCGGTAACCCCCTTAATATTAACAATTTTTAATAATTCTATTAAATTACTCAGTCTTTTCTACCCCTATTTCATATATTTAAAATTTAAATTCGGTTGATTAGTTTTGAAGTTATGGATTTTTTAGTAAATTGTGCACATACATACATACATACAGACATTTTTTTGGGCAATATTTTGACGTTTTACAACAATCTGAAGATATTAACGTCAAAAACTATAAAACCAATCTTTTCTTTAGTTTTTTCTACCCCTATTTCATATATAATTAATTTAAATTTGGTTGATTAAACCCAAGATTATACGCAATCAAAAGTTAATATACGAATTTACGAAAACAAAGCTTCCTCTATGAGGAAGCAAAACGCGTTTCAGACAATTCTGAATCAATTTAGATATACTTTTTTACTAAAGCATGATGAAGATCTCGGCATAGCACACGACAATTGCGATGAATAGTGTGGGAAAGGCGAAAAAAAATAGATTTATGAGGAAGTTTAATTCAATAAGTACATTTGTTTAAGAACATATTATTTATAATTTTATTATTTTGTGCTCAACTTCCAACTAGTCTTAAAATTCTTCTAATACTTCCTAGAATATTCCCTATAAATTTCAAAAAAATAGAAAATGGGGTTTTTGAGATATTCAAATTTTTGTGTTTTTTTACTTTATTAGTTTAAAATCATTATTATAAAAATTTGGGATAATTTTTTTTTTAAACTATGATCTAAATAGCGTATTTTATGTTCAATGAATTTTTTTCTTAGACGTTGTCTAATAGGCGAAAAAATTTATTGAAAATTTTGCAGTCCTCATTTTGCGCAGGCTCTATTTCGGAAACGCTACATTTATTATAGAAACGATTTAACAGGGGCCTAATACTCGTAAAGACCTGTTAAAAAACGAGCGGCCATCAAAAATAAAAAAGTCGAAGTTTGACCCCTTGCGAATTGGCGTGGAATGCCCCATATATTAATGCATCGAATTTCTACATCCCTGCTAAAATAAAAAAAAAGAGTTTTTAAAGATTTGTACAATTTTCCAACATCGATATTTATCTGCTATTGACATATAATATATATATATATATATATATATATATATATATATATGGGACATCCTCATTGTTCAAAGTCACATAATATCGTATTACATGCATACCTAAACGTATATCTCATCCCGTTCGGAGTTACAGCATTCTTGTTAGCATCAATGAGGTACGCGTATCGGGAAGCTCCTTCGGAACTCCGAACGAATTCGTGAAGAAACGATCACCATTAGCGCACACGTGCGTCTCAGAAAGTTCGTAGAAGCAATTTCCATGACGGCGACCACCTGCGAGCCCTAATCGAGCCTTAATGTGCAATAAGGAGAATAATGACGCTGCCGATAATAACGAACGGACTCTTTGTTGACAATAATAGAGTGAAAGTGGTCCAATAAGTGGCGTGCCGTCGAAATTACGGGATGTCGGATGTCGCGTGTCACCGGGAGTCGCGCGATTTTTTTTCTTTCTCTGCCTTGCTCTCTCAATTGCTACACGAGATGGAGAAACATTTTCGAATGGACGTCAGTTTCGTGAATGGATTACGCCTTTCTCGATGACGAAGAAACAGACACGAAACGCCGGGCTGACGAATTTGCGTGCGTGAACAAATAATGACAATCAGTCATTTCTCGTTTCGGCAAAAATATTTGCGCATTTGCATTATAGTACAGTATAATAAGTATAGTAAATTAATATTCTTACGCGGAGATTATTAATTAGTTAACAATATTTTTAAAACAAAACTTCCAATTATAAAATACAAAGCATGTATATGCAATTTCGCGATCGCAGAGTATATAAAGCACTTAGAATATATGTATAAAGCATTCAAGTTTAGGAAAATACTGATTTACACTTTTGTGTATTATTAAAGAAGATCAAAATGTTCTGTTTTATTTCTTTTTACGATTTATGAAACACTTTAACGTGATGTTAATCTTATATATGTTAGTTTTATATCACTCACGAATTCGATTAGGAAATGCTTGACCAAGAAAAATCTTGAGATAAAAGACTTATTTCTGAAGTGGTCCATATCAAACTACAAAAAAATGATTTGAATAAGCAAATCGATACAGACTTCCTATCTTTAAGCTATATCTCCATCCTTAATTTACTACAACATCACTAAACTTCAGAATATCGCCTTTATTCTTCTTTGTACTCGTACTCGTGTGAATGCACCATGCCTTCCATGCCTTCGGCTCATGCGGCAACTACTTCACGCGCGATGTAATTCGTTGTTTTCCACACTTGTCACGCAAGATACTATTTAACTATTAAATAACTGTTTAAACTTGGAAAAATCGCTAAAAAAACGTAAAAATTTAAAAAAAAATTATATCTGGTTAAAATTGACGTAGAATAAAATTTTTTTTAGATAGAAGCTGAAGAGTTGTTCTTTAAGAAAAAAATGACGTCGATCTTGAATTATTATAAAATAGTATTTTTTTTACAATTGAAAAATGCGTATTTTGTATTATTTTCGATGTCGTTAGATTCATGAAAAAAGGGAATAAAAATAAATTAATTATGTGATATTTGTGTTAAATTGTGAATTTATAGATAATTATTATATATTATAAATTATTATAAATAATTATTACATATTATATATTATATAAAAGAACAGTAAAAATATTATAAAAGTTTGTATTTTTATATTTTATGAATAATAACAATCCCGGCATACACATAAACGATGTTCCTGACATACGGAATTTTGACAATATGCACAACAAAATTTCGTTACTTTATTAGCTTCTGTAGGGCAGTAAAAGCATCTCGTTTTTCTGGCTAACTTATCAAGTCCATGTAATATATGAGGCTCATCGGACTTATTCAGTATAAACGAGATACTATTTTTTATAGTTTTATTTAAACCGATGGTTATATTTAAGCGACGCTCCATATGCGGTTTACATAGCGACAAAGAAAGATGTTTTAAAAATTTTTGGCGGGATAAGCACTGATTTTCTGTAATCAAATTATATAGAATTGCGGCGTTGACACCACCTTGGTCCAGCATTCCATAAAAAACACGCATTGGCCATCTAGCTGTCTGTCTAGCTGTTGTGTATAAAGAAACCATTTTATTAAATGTGTCAACTCCGCCTTTAGTTTCATTATAAAACTCAATAATTTCTGGCTTTTTTGAAATATCAACTGTACTTTTTTTATGCAGAGTTGACACAGCAAGAATTATTTTATTCCTTTTCGGATAAAAAGAAAGAAGTGTTATATTTTTGCTATTATCATAGCCATAACGCGCAAGTCCAACGGATGCACAGGTAGTAAACGCATTAGGAATCTCTGGCTTATTTGTCCTGATTGTCCCGATAGCATGTAAACCATACTGGTTACGCAATTTATCACAAATTTTTATTGTTGTGAACCAATTATCAAAAGTTACTGTGCGATTTGAATTATATATCGGTTCTGTTAGTGTACGCACGTAATATTCTGGCACAGATTCGTCTTTATGTGTGTTTACTTTGCCGATATACGGTATAGCATTACACATATAATAAGTTTTCGCGTCGTTCATGGAAATAATTTTTATGCTAGAACGTGCAGAATTTGATTGTATATATACTCGAGCAGAAAAATTACCATGAAAACCTAAGAGCTGTTTATCTATTGTCAGATTATTAGACGGAATATAGTTTTCACGACAACGTTTGATAAATAAATCTCATATTTCTCGAATCGGAGCAAATATATCCGACGCTTCCCTCGCTTTTCTCGTTTGTTTATCATCAAATCGTAATAAACTTGACAAAACCGCGAAACGCTGACGACTCATAACAGAGGCATAGAAAGGTACGCCAAATTCATACGACCACATTTCTCCAGTGGATTGTTTTGACTGACCTGTAGCACCCGCGTAATACAATAATCCTATATACGCTTTTATTTCTAATTCATCTGTTTCCTTACGAGATGCCGGAGTTTCTCCTTCGTCAGAGTCACGGAAATTCATCGCAATTTTTTCATTTGTATGAGTAACGATAATAGACAATAATTCGTCCGTGAATAATTCGTTCCACGCGTCGAGAGGACTGCGAATATGTAATACATTTGCTGCCGGTGAAGGAACATGCATTTGTGGAGACTCGAGACTTACTTCTGATGCATTTCGAGACCACTTGTAACCATTTCTACCTCGAATAAAAGTTCTTCTTCTCCTCGCCGATTCTTCTGAAAGCGTGTCATCTTCGAGTTCCTCATCTTCGAGTTCCTCATCTTCGTTCTCAAAACCGTTCCCATCTTCTTCAGTGTCTATGTACTCGTAAGATGATTCGCCCTCAAAATAATCGCCTTCCTCACTGTCACGAAGTGCGTGAGTCAGGTCATCGGCACTCCGTACAGCCATTATTCTAACTCTAAAATTTTCAAATACGAGAATATAATAAAAAACTCATTATTTTGACAAATAATTGTTTTATATATTTAATTTTAACACTTACCTAACTTCTCTTGATGTTATTTTTCTTAAAGAGCTACAAAAAATAATTTTTTGTACGGACAAACAAAGTTTTGAGACCCTGCGTTTGGCACACGTAGCCTCTGTGCATGCGTCACTCGTGTCCGTTCGAAATTTGTAATCTCTGGTACTCGCAGCTGTACTAGCGAAATTTAACCAAATTTTTGAAGCAGCTCTTCACTTGAAAATTTTTCAGCTACTACAGACGGTGCTACCTCTGCTAAGTTTCAAGATTAAATTGTACTGTAGGACTGTGTCTCGCTAACCGTTTGTTGACTATTTATAAGTTCCAATCGTTCGCCTACTGAGGGTCATCCCCACCTAATTATTCGTTTGAACGAATTTCTAACTGATATCGTTATACATTAATTATCGCTCGCTTTTACGATTGTCTTACATTAGTCTTATATAATGATTATATACCTATAATATCATATATAAGTACGGAAATTTTACATTTTACATATAACGCTACATGAAATTATATATAATCATATAAGGTAGTTATATACACTTCCATATGAATCTTATATGTATTCATACATGAGTGCAAGTGCCGTCTAGTAAGTAACTAGAGCAGTGCCGTCGGTGCCCCCGCACCGGGCGCAAGCTTCAGTGGGGCGCAGTCAAGACGATAAAATAAAAGAAGTTTGAAAAAAGCCATTCAAATTATACGAAGCGTATGAAACTCTTTTCGGATGAGTCCAAGAAGCTATCACACAGTTTATCTGACCTTCCTGTAAAGTATTCTAAGAAGTCCATTTTTCGTAATAATATTTATTGCAATGTCATCTCGTGTATTAAAGTTAGGTATATTTTATCTTTGCAGGATGAAACACTGCTAAAAATATTAAAAAACTTAGATTTGACGACGTTATGCCGCATGCGTGAAGTAAGATTGGCGCTTCAATAATTTAATACGGAACCCTAAACTCTATGCACGTTTGAACATGCGATGTGGATATTCCACAGATATGGATGATGTGTTTTGTTGTTTTACATCTAGATGTAACTATTTGCAACAGTTAGATCTTACAGCAAGCGACTTTGATGTCAAGGATTTTATAAAATTTCTTGACAATTGCGGTAGGCGTTTAACACGCACTTAAGATTAAGGGAATGCGATCCTGTTGACAATTCTGTCTTACTTAAAATTTCAAAGATATACAAAAATTTAAAAGGTACGTTAGGTACGTATGCATGTATATGTATATTGTGTATATATAATTGTTTAGATTATGGATGAATTGCATATGACTAATACATATTCTTTTAATAATTGGATCTAAATGGTTGTGAACGTAAAACGACAAAGGATTTTCGTATCTCGAGAGACTGAATGGTTTGGAACAATTAAACTTTTGTAAGCTATATATGAAGGCTCAACGTGTTTGCAAAATACTGCAAAAAAAATCAACGGATGTGTGAGTTTTATTTCGAAACTCTATATATGTATACCTGAGTTAATGAAACTTGTGAACCCTAATATAAGAAACCTAGACTTTGTTGCAAAAGAATTGAAAAATTCATGTCGCAACTTGGAAATAATAAGTTTACTGTGTTATAAAATTACATCTCAGGGTATTGTGCCCTTGCTGACTGTAAAAATTTACGAAAATTGTATCTTCCCCTGTAAGTATGTGCTACATTTTCTCTTAAAATACCATATCTTTTATCGAAATTTGTGTGTTTATCCGTTATTATGGAACAATGTCCTAAACTGCAAAAGTTTTATCTCATATGGTGTCATGTTAGTCGAAATAATTATAAGATTAGTGAGTTGCAGAAAGAATATCCGCATGTATCTGTTTATGTAGTCGACTGATAATTTTAATAGTTTCTGTTTACTATGTTGGGTCATGTCAATAATTTATTTTTTACTTATATTTACTTTTTATATTTTTATATTTATATATTTACTTTTTAAAAATAATCTGGTGAACTATTGTATGTTGTAAAAGAAGTTATATAATGCCTAATAAAAATAAAATATTTATATTTATTTATTATTATATAAATAATAACCGATTATATAAATATAATTGAAGCCTTTTTTCCGCGATGTTGATCAGTTGTCTCATTGCTGCGTTGCGGCTTGAATCACAGTCAAGATCGTTGTTATTCATATTTTAACAGTTTTATTACGTTGAAATTAACTTCTTATTTTGAAAAATGATAATGTTTAAAAAGAAAATAAACGCGTGGTCGCCACGCGCGTTAGAAGTGAAACTTCTGAAGGCAAGGCTTTGCCATAACTTTTCTGAAATTAATACAAAAACAATACAACGGAATTAGTCACTCCAAGCCGCCCGCAACTCGAAAATGTAGTGTTACACGCAGTTCTCACTATATCCGTCTCGCCAGTGCTGTACGCCTGATCGAATTTTCGTGACGCGTTTTTGAGTCGCAAAATCGAATTTACTTACCGTGCCAAAGAAGTTTCATTTCGTACGCCTATTGGTCGAATTTTCGTGACACTATTTCGTGACGTTTTTTCGTGTCGCAAAATCGAACTTACTTACCGTGCCAAAGAAGTATCATTTCGTACGCCTATTGGTCGAATTTTCGTTACACTTTCGAGTTTCGTGTCGCAAAATCGAACTTACTACCGTGCCAAAAGAAGGAGCCGTCTCGCCAATGCCGTACGCCTATTGTTCGAATTTTCATTACACTTTTCGTGTCGCGAATCAAACTCACTACCGTGCCTAAAGAAGTTTTACTTCAAAAAGTATTATCGGAAATTGCTCTTTTACTTTAGATTCCCATTCCATCATTTCCGGATGTCGCAGGCGATCAGAATCAACCTTCGCCGTTCGGACACATGTAAAGCCCCTTGCACTATGCCAGGCAATAGGAACAGGAAATAACAAAAAAATTGTTAATTACAACCTAAAATCATATTCGTGTGAATGCACTATAAGCCTTCGGCTCATGCGACAACTTCACGCGCGATGTAATTCGTTGTTTTCTACACTTGTCACGCAAGATACTATTTAACTATTAAATAACTGTTTAAACTTGGAAAAGTCAATAAAAAAACGTAAAAATTTAAAAAAAATTATATCTTTGGTTAAAATTGACGTAGAATAAAATTTTTTTTAGATAGAAGCTGAAGAGTTGTTCTTTAAGAAAAAAATTACGTCGATCTTGTATTATTAAAAAATTTTCTCCATCTTTTCGCGAATTTAATCATCTCATCTATTCTTCATGACATCCCATATAGGGTTTTACAGTCGGCCCAATACTGGCCAGTATTAATTATACTGGCCCAGTATTGGGCCGACTGTAAAACCCTATATGGGATCCTATTCGTTGAACTCAAAATTTAATAATTTTAGTTACATTTTGTCCTTAGATTTTGGCTTTCGTAATAAAAGATATCATGTATATAAAAGATCTACTTTTAAAATATTTGTTATTTCAGTTATTGCAATAAAATTAAAATTTTTATAATTTTTAGTTAGTAAATATTATACTAAAATAATAAATATGCAAAAATGCTATTTTCAGAAATATCCATAAAAACGTCTACACTACATCGATTTTCCATCTTGAGGGCCTATTACGTACCTTTTCACGAAGTAAAAATGCGAAAAGTGAGATAATTCACTAGAGTTTACTACGATTTCATTGGTTGAAATCTAAACCTATCCAAAACCACAAAAATCCTCCGATTGGTAGCCTAAAAAATAACAATGCGTAGTACGGACCGGCACAACCGCAAAAAAAGGATTTAGTGAGCATACTGTGTTGAGTTAATAGATTTTGGTCGGACACGAAATTTGCACGTGAAGATTCGAACGCGGAATCGGAAAGGTTAGGGTTAAAGGTAAAAAATTCTTTATACGTTAAGGAGAGTCGTCCACGC
Organism: Temnothorax longispinosus; assembly: GCF_030848805.1. Classification (NCBI taxonomy): domain Eukaryota; kingdom Metazoa; phylum Arthropoda; class Insecta; order Hymenoptera; family Formicidae; genus Temnothorax; species Temnothorax longispinosus. Next base: position 14,627,239 of record NC_092366.1, on the reverse strand, counting down.
AGGTTAAAACGGAAAATCGTATTTTAAATTACTGTTTTTATTCGTTTGCTATAATTTTAACTCGGGTGTCTATAAATATAATTTCTCTTGATGGCACTTTACAAATAATGGGTTTCAGCTTCCTGTTCCAATGCAGTATTGCGCAACGCTTTAATATCTTTTAAAAACTTCAATAATTGCAATTGTCAAATTTATAAAATATTAAGCTATATTTTATTTATTTTATTTATGTATTTTTTAATTAACTTAATTGCATTATATATAGATATTAATGATGTTTTTTTAATTTTAAGTAAACTTATAAGTTAATGAAATAAGTTGTAAAAAAATATAAATATTTATATAAGTATCTTACAAAATTTTCTTATTGATGTATTTTTTCAGGTACTTGGAGAAACTATTGTACTTATTTCTGAATATTTGGAATATTTATGTAGTAAAGTGTAATCTGCAGTTTATAAAGAAACTCAGAAACTTACTAGGACAGAGGGAATATTTCTGCTATCAAGGAGAGAACATTTCTTGATAATCAAGGTAATGGTTCACAATCAGATTGACATCTACATGACGTCAACTTGACTAACACGTATTGCTTGGGTATATATGTTCAACATTATTCTACAAACTTTTAATTCGTTTCATCCTAGACTTCAATTTACTTTGGAAGAAGGAGTTGATAATAGATTGAATATTCTAGACGTTACTCTTATTTTACATAATAACTACAATATTTTTGACTGGTTTTATAAACTTACATTTTCGGGGAGATACTTTAATTTTGAGTCGCGACACCCTCTCTGCTAAAAAAGAGGCACAGTGATCTCACTTATAGACAAGGGTTTCCGTCTTTCTCATCCAAGCTTCCACCAAAAAAATATTGAATTTGCGATCAATTGCTTGATTATTAATAGCTATCCGCTCCAATTTATTTTCAATACTTTACATGAACGTCTCAAAACTTTGACTATATACTTTACACAACAAAACAACTATGAATACTACAACGATTAACGAGGATGAATATATAGAACACCAACCATATTTTACCATACATTTCATCTCACATATTTCAGAACAATTTAATAATGTTGTCCGTGACTTAAAAACTAGAATATCCTACACAGGCATGAATAAACTTAGACAATTCACATCCGAGTACATAAAGATGCAATTCTTACAGGATCACATAATAATGTTGCTTACAACATTCCGTGTAAAGATTATGACCCATTATACGTAGGACATGTCTGTCCTATCTTTTTGTCAAAAGATTATTAAAAACGCGAATAGCGGACCATTTTAATCATATTATTAATAAAAATACGAAACAGATGTCTGTAGTGACTAAATACAGACTCAGTGGTCATGAATTCGATTGGAATATGGTCGAGGATTTGGATGAGAAACATTTTTATAGAAACAGATTATTGTCTGAAATGATTTTTATAAAAAGACAAAAGAACGGCCTCAATTTACAAATAGATACACGAAGTCTTCACCACGCGTACTTTCCAATCATAAACAAGCTGCCTAAAATTTAATAACAACGGTCAATGTTTATATATAAATTTAACTCTCCTTGATCTGTATCGAATTATTATAACAGTCAGTATTCCCTCGTTGCTCGAGACAGACGGTGCTCCTTACAAATGGGGAGGGTAAGTTGCCTCCATATTAGACTATCACACCCGCACTTTTGATACAATAGATTATATTATTTAGGATGACAATATCTCCATCCTTTGTGGCGGGAACCCATCAGAGGAGGCTATATAATCCTCGTCATTCGTGGGATGGTCACCGTTCGTCGCTTAATTTACTATACGTTTTGCAAGTAATTTACTGTAAAAACCGTAAATCGCGAATTTATGTATATTTATATTTTATATTTGTGATCTTGTGATCGTGTCAGATTGCTGAAGATGGTCCGAAGAAGGATCGAAACGTTCGAACACTTATAAATACAAAATAAATATATCTTTCGCATTGTGAACAGCGAATGGCTCTTAATGGCTCTTAATTAGCCCGGTTTCCTTCCGATTGGATTTCCAACAGAGCCTCAACTCAACGAAAAATGTATAGTTTACGTCACTTACAGATTCAGACAAAAATGTCAATACTAGCAATGTGAATAAAAGCAAGATAAATTGAGATTATATAATCTTTACGCTATAATTATAAATATATAATATGATAATATATTTTAGTATATGCTAAAAAAGCAAGGATTATTATTCTCGATATTTCTTATCTTCTTTCAGCGAGAAAATATGACATCCCATTATCAACCTTTATATTGCGAGATGAGTTGTAGCCGATATCCCTATGTCGGCAGAGTATCCGTAGGAGAGGAGGATAGAGTTGACTTCATCTATCAATTTGTGAAGAAAAGAGATGTTGCCGAGAACTACCAGAATTTTAGCATATTCTATACTGCCCCTGACATAATTGGGCCACCTGAATTTGCAAACTATGGAGAACTCTTTCATTTACCATACTTTAAAAATGACTGGGTATGTGTATTTTCTAGTATTATCTGTTATGGTGTCGTACTGTAAAGTAATCGCTAACTAAATTTACGCTACAAGAGTTTGTAGTATTTGACATTTTTTGATTTTTTAATACAGAGACTTGATAATTTTAATATCTCAACATCTCCATGGCAAAACAAAGATCAAAATTACGAGCTTCATCTTTTAGATATTGATTGGAATGACGAGGCATCGGTCGAAAATAATTATATTGGTATGTAATGTATTAATATTTGAATTAATAAATAAGATATTGTTAGAGAAAATATATTTTTGCATGTTGAGAAGAGAATATAATTATATTTTCTATTTTGAAGATCTCAAATTTGATGAAGCTGTATATCCAGTCAGAGTCACTATATATGAAATGTATAATCCTGGAAACGTCTGAAAAAAAAATTTATTACAATTAACGAAATTTGACTTGTTTCAAGTAAATGATTTCGTTCAATAGTACTAAAGAAATATTTATTTGAATCAAGATACAATTTTTCTTTGGAACAAATAAATATTTCTAGAAAATGAAAAATCGTGAACTGAAATGCAATGAATTGTTACTTACTTATAGTAAATATTTCGTTGATTCAAGACAATCAGATCTTGCCTCAAGATCTGCATTTCTTAAATCAAATAAATATTAACCTAAAGAAAATAAATATTTACTTGAGAATACAAAACCATTTCGATTTATAAATTAAAATGCAATGAATTTTTGCCTACTTACACTAAATATTTCGTTGATTCAAGACAATCAGATCTTGCCTCAAGATCTGCATTTCTTAAATCAAATAAATATTAACCAAAAGAAAATAAATATTTACTTGAGAATACAAAACCATTTCGATGTATGAATTACAATTCAGTGAATTGTTACTTACTTATAGTAAATATTTCGTTGATTCAAGAAAATCAGATCTTGCTTCAAGATCTGCATTTCTTAAATCAAATAAATATTAACCTACAGAAAATAAATATTTACTTGAGAATACAAAACCATTTCGATGTATGAATTACAATTCAGTGAATTGTTACTTACTTACAGTAAATATTTCGTTGATTCAAGACAATCAGATCTTGCCTCAAGATCTGCATTTCTTAAATCAAATAAATATTAACCGGAAAAAAATAAATATTTACTTGAGAATACAAAACAATTTCGATTTATGAATTAAAATGCAATGAATTTTTGCCTACTTACACTAAATATTTCGTTGATTCAAGACAATCAGATCTTGCCTCAAGATCTGCATTTCTTAAATCAAATAAATATTAACCAAAAGAAAATAAATATTTACTTGAGAATATAAAACCATTTCAATTTAATTTTCAAATAATTTCTATTTTTTTTAAATATTTTTATAGTGTAATCTGTATTTATTGTTTCGTATATATATTCTATTTTAATTACAATTAATTAAAATTACGCATTTATTTAAGAACGCATCGACGGGATTTGAACCTAAGATGTTCGGGGTCGCAACCTAACACGCTAACGCTGAGCTAATCGTACGCTTGTGGTATCTATCATTATAACAATATATATATTTCTACTCTTTATCACAGAAATTTCTTTATTTCAAGTAAATTTTTACTGCCGCCAGAAACAAGAGTGCCGCCGTTACTGCAAATTGTTACTTTTCTAATATTTATGTAAAGTTCAGAAGATTTTCCATCAAATCATATTTATATTTTCCATAAATTTTCAATAAATTTTCCATAAAATCTATATATTTTGATCATATACGTTTAAGACTTAAATTGAAAACGAACTTGATTTCGGTAAATGATAAACTTCTGAACTTTACATGAATATTATCATAAAAATTAAATTGTAGTTATGGACATTCTTGCTTCCGGCGACAGTATATTGATAATTTTAAAATGCTAACACTTTGATTTAAGCAAATATTATCTTAGATTAAATAAATACTTTTTATGCAACACGTGCATGGAAAGTGCCCCATTACGCACGCTACGCGTGCGTGATAGACCACTTTCCAGGCACTTGCAACATAAAATAAGGAGTGTAAGTCGTGTGTAAAGATGAAAATTCCCGAGTGCGGAGTTTACGCACGAGCCGAAGACGAGTGCGGTAACCGCACCCGGGAATTTTCATCTTACGACACTTGTTACACAAATAACTATTAATTTCGAACGAATGGTTTCTGTGGTCATTAAATATTTGTTTACTGATCACAAAGAAATATGTTGTCGGTTTCAAAAAACCAAATCTTTGATTTGAGCAAATATTTTCTTAGAAAAAGTAAATATTTGTTAAACATATTTATCGATATTAAAGTAATTTCTGGTTTGAAGTAAATATTTTCTGATACCAAGCTAATGATTTCTGTCATTTAAGTAAATATTTGTTAGACATATTTATCGATATTAAAGTAATGTATTTTCTGGTTTGAAGTAAATATTTTTTGATACCAAGCTAATGATTTCTGTCATTTAAGTAAATATTTGTTAAACATATTTATCGATATTAAAGTAATGTATTTTCTGGTTTGAAGTAAATATTTTCTGATACCAAGCTAATGATGTCTGTCATTTAAGTAAATATTTGTTAAACATATTTATCGATATTAAAGTAATGTATTTTCTGGTTTAAAGTAAATATTTTCTGATACCAAGCTAATGATTTCTGTCATTTAAGTAAATATTTGTTAAACATATTTATCGATATTAAAGTAATGTATTTTCTGGTTTGAAGTAAATATTTTCTGATACCAAGCTAATGATGTCTGTCATTTAAGTAAATATTTGTTAAACATATTTATCGATATTAAAATAATGTATTTTTTGGTTTGAAGTAAATATTTTCTGATACCAAGCTAATGATTTCTGTCATTTAAGTAAATATTTGTTAGACATATTTATGGATATTAAAATAATGTATTTTCTGGTTTGAAGTAAATATTTTCTGATACCAAGCTAATGATTTCTGTCATTTAAGTAAATATTTGTTAGACATATTTATGGATATTAAAATAATGTATTTTCTGGTTTGAAGTAAATATTTTCTGATACCAAGCTAATGATTTCTGTCATTTAAGTAAATATTTGTTAAACATATTTATCGATACTAAGTAATTTATTTACTGGATAAAAGTGAATATTTTCTAATTCCAAAGTAATGGTATCTTTGATTCAAGTACATAATTATTTACCAATTATAAAGAAATATATTCTTCGTTTTCAAACACCAACGCTTTGATTCAAGTTAACATTCTCTCAGATCAAGTAAATTATTTTGTAGTTGAATTTTTCAAAAACCAAAGTTTTCATTTTATTTATTCAAAATAATATTTATTTTCATCAAGTAAATATATATGCCTAAAATATTTAATTATGTACAGATATATTGCTTGAGTCAAAGAAATATTTATTAAAACAAAATATATATTTCGTTATTGAAAGTGATTATTTGTTTGCTTTTAGTATCCCAGTATTACTAAATTGGTTTTCTTGAATTAAATAAATATTTTTTTTATTCAAGTAATTTTAAAACTTAAATTAAACAAATATTTATTTGAAATTGGCTACTACTTTTAAGTAAATGCATTTATTACATGTAAGAAAATTATTTCACAGTTTTAAGAAAATATTATTTGATTTAAAATAACGATTTCTTCATGTGAGTAAATATTTATTAAGGACATAAATTACTTTTACGCAAATAAATATTTTCTTAAAAGTAAAAAAATTTGCTAGATTTTAATAAATAATTATTTAATTCAAGTAAATATATTTCAAGTTAATATATTTACTTAAATCAAATAAATTTTTTTTCAGTGTAATTCAAATTTGGGCTGAAGATTTTAATAATCGTGAACAGTGGTTTAAGTTGTGGGATGAATCGTCTCAAATTGTACCGCCAACATCAAGATTATTTTCTCCACCGTTATCGCTTCCGTTTGCGTATCGCAACTTTAAAACCGATTCTATCAAACTGGTATTTAGGAATGAGTCCAGCTCACCTAAGTCTCACACAAAGCTAGATGCTGTGATGCTTATTGGTACATCAGAATTAATCCGTTCTAGAAATCCTAACGAGAGCTTAAGGGGATCCTAAAGCCGTCTGTAATACCGGCTTTTTTTCTTAGCACTAATCTTTTAATTGACTTTATAGAAATGCAAAATTCTTGTCTAGAATTAAAGTACGCATCAAAATCTAGGTCATGGTGGTCAAATTTATATCGAAAACGAAAAAAAATTAATATTTTTGTTAATTTTTGATATACGTGACGACAATATTTGCTTTGTACAAAAATTCCACGATAAATATCCACAAAATTATACCGGCATGACCTAGGGACAACATTTAAGAACAATATCGTGCAATTAGATCTAAGATTGAAAACCTAGAAAAAAAGATTACTTTGGCTGCGGTCCACTTGACGCTACAAATGCTTCGAAGCATTCCTTTTCTCTTTTCTTTCAATGAAGAAAGAAGGAGAAGAAGGACGCTCCAAAGCATTTGTAGCGTCAAGTGGACCGCAGCCTTTATATAACTTTTATATGTGCAAAAGCACATTCAGGTTGACAGGATAAGCAATATTGCGTGTGGCAAGAGATGGCGCAATAATCGAACAAAGACAGATGCCTCTCGTTAGACAAGGACAGATATAGATATATGACAAGAAAACAGAATTAGAAATGTTGACATTACCGACGTCGAGGAAGTTCAGCCTTCACTTTAGGATCCCCTTAACTAATCTGTTAAAAAAAATTAACAGCATGTACACTCCACACCATGAGGAAGTTTATAATTTAACAGCAGATTTAAAAAGTGCAAATTTGGATATAGTTCATCTGCAACAGAATTTTCCTGAATATTGCATTATTTTTAAAAGGTATATTATAATCGTTGATATTAAGTAATATATTCAATATTTTTTTTATTCTTTTAATAATAAATATTAATTTATTCTGATGTTATTTGCAGCGATATGACGACCTCTTATAAGAGAAACAAAAAGGAATCTCGGGAGGTGATCCCGGGTTATGTACATATAACCCTTTGGACAAAGATATTCACATCGTATTTTATTAAAAAGCCATTCAAATTATACGAAGCGTATGAAACTCTCTTCGAATGAGTCCAAGGAGCTATCCCGTTGCAGTTTATCAACGCTTCCTGTAAAGTATTCTAAGAAGTCTATTTTTTGTAATAATATTTATTGCAATGTCATCTCGTGTATTAAAGTTTTATATTTTATCTTTGCAGACTGAAATACTGCTAAACATATTAAAAAACTTAGATTTGACAACGTTATGCCGCATGAGTGAAGTAAATTCGCGCTTTAATCATTTAATACAGGACCCTGAACTCTATACACGTTTGAATGTGCGATGTGGATCTATCACAGATATGGATGCTACGTTTCGTTATTTTACATCTAGATGTAAATATTTGCAACAGTTAGATCTTACAGCAAGCGACTTTGATGTTATGGATTTTATAAACTTTCTTCATAATTGCGGTGGGCGTTTAACGCACTTAAGATTAAGGAACTGCGAGCCTGTTGACAATTCTGTCTTACTTAAAATTTCAGAGATATGCAAAAATTTAAAAGGTACGTATGCATGAATATGTATATTGTGTATATATAATTGTTAAGATTACGGATGAATTGAATATGACTAATACATATTCTTTTCAGAATTGAATCTAAATGGTTGTGAACGTATAAACGACGAAGGATTTTCGTATCTCGAGATACTGAATGGTTTGGAACATTTAAACTTTAGTACTCTATGTATAGAGGCTCAACGTATTTGCAAAATACTGCAAAAAAATCAACGGATGCGTGAGTTACATTTGGAAAATTTATATTTTATGACTGATTTAACGAAACACGTGAACTATAACCTAGACCTCGTTGCAACAGAGTTGAAAAATTCATGTCGCGACTTGGAAGTAATAAATTTACGGCCGTGTCATAAACTTACATCGCAGGGTATTGATGCCCTTGCTGACTGTAAAAATTTACGAAAATTGTATCTTCCCCTGTAAGTATGTGCTACATTTTCTCTTAAAATATTATATTTTTTAATCGAAATTTGTGTGTTTGCTTCTCTTGCATTTCGAGCATCTTGAAAATTGATTTTCTCTTTGCGATTGAAGTACTGTAATAATTATATGATTTTTGTTACAGAGAGCCAGTCGATGAGGACAGCTTGAGCAGATTACTTTCATCCTGTCAACGTCTGGAAGTAGTTTAATTATCTTGCCTATATTACCCTTACTGATCGCATTTTGAAATTACTAACGGGGTGTGCCAAAACTTGGAAGAGTTACATCTTTTTCAGGTGCTTGCTACACATGAGAATTTATCCATTATTATACAACAGTGTCCTAAACTGCAAAAGTTTCATCTCATATGGTGTGAAGTTAGTCGACTTAATATTAATGATATGATTAATGAATGGAAGAAAGGATATCCGCATGTATCTGTCTACGTATTCGACTGAATATAATTTCAATAGTTTCTGTTTACTATTTTGGGTCATATCAACAATTTACTTTTTACTTATATTTACTTTTTATATTTTCATATTTACATATTTACTTTTTAAAAATAATCTGGTGAACTATTGTATGTTGTAAAAGAAGTTAATGCCTAATAAAAATAAAATATTCATATTTATTTATTATTATATAAATAATAATCGATTATATAAATATAATCGAAGTGTTGAAGTTTTTTTTCCGCGATGTTGATCGGTTGTCTCATTGCTGCGTTGCAGCTTGAATCACAGTCAAGATCGTTGTTATTCACATTGTAACAGTTTTATATTACGTTGAAATTAACTTCTTATTTTGGAAAATGATAATGTTTAAAAAGAAAATGAACGCGTGGTCGCCACGCGCGTTAGAAGTAAAACTTCTGAAAAAAGGCAAGGCTTTGCTATAACTTTTCTAAAATTAATACAAAAACAATACAACGGAATTAGTCACTCCAAGCCGCCCGCAAATGTAATGTTACACGCAGTTCTTACTATATCCGTCTCGCCAGTGCCGTACGCCTGATCGAATTTTCGTGACGCGTTTTTGAGTCGCAAAATCGAACTTACTTACCGTGCCAAAGAAGTTTCATTTCATACGCCTATTGGTCGAATTTTCGTTACACCTTCGAGTTTTCCAAAATTCGTGTCGCTTTTCCGTGTCGCAAAATTCGTGATTTCGTGTCGCAAATCGAACTCACTACCGTGCCTAAAGAAGTTTTACTTCAAAAAGTATTATCGAAGATTGCTCTTTTACTCCAGATTCCCATTCCATCATTTCCGGATGTCGCAGGCGATCAGAATCAACCCTTCGCCGTTCGGACACATGTAAAGTGGCGAACGAGTCCTAGAACTCGATGTTTCTCCTCTTCAACCTCTTGGTATCTCTTTTTTTTCCTTCTGTTCGTCCCCATCCAACGAGATGATGCGTGCGCACACGTGCGTTTCGTAGCTCGGGTAAGATCATTCCGAATCTTACATGAGGAGCAACTGGAGGCAAAAAAGGGATTGGAAAGGAAACCTGTAACGGTCGTAGGAGGAGTCGTGGGAAAGCGATCGGCGGGATCTCGTAGGTTTCTTCTTCCGTGTGGTGCGCGGGCGACGGGATAAGGGGAAGAGTCGGCGCATTGTTCGACACACGACCAGGACCCAGGGTTGGCCCTGGTTACGACCCCTCGTCAGTCCCTTTCCCCTTGCCCCTCGGCTCGTACGCTCCCGCAATGACGCAGAATTAACGAAGCGGGGATTTCTTCGACCCCGCGGTTGCCAGTGACGAGAAACGTCTGATTTACCGCGTTTTGATACTTGGCGATGACCCTCATCCCTTCTCCGGTGCGGTATCCTCCTTTATTGGTGTGCAATATGAATTATCCGGAAAATATGAAAGCTGCCAGAAATCATAAGTTGTATTAATTGTACTATAATATTTTTGCGTTATAAATAATAAAATGATCTTTAATACATAATGAAGATGAGCTAATGAACTTATGGTTGACAAACTGGAGCATCTCATCGGGTAATTGCTATGCGACTATTTTCTTTTACGATACATCGACCATTGTATACTGTTTTCCGGCATTAGTTTCCACGAAATTATTGTGCCGATAAAATAATCATGTTCCTAAATATTCAATTACCTGGCACTTTACTTCGTTGGATATTATTGCAGCTGGTTATACTCAAGCCACGCGAAGTCACCGAGGGTGTTATTCGCTAACCGTTCCCGCGTGTCGCCATTAATCTTGGCGGAATGGTGTGTCCCCTCGATTCGCGAAGGGCACCGGACTCGTTTCACGCACCCCCAGCTTAGCGTACGAAACTTTATGCAAATGACTCGCCATTCACAACTATAACGCAACGCCATTTGCGCTGATCTCTGTGCTGTCTGAAAAAAAGACTGCGCTCCCCGGCATGCAGCCCCCGATGTCAGGGATGAAATTTCGAGCTCGCTCGAAGAAGACGTATTGAGAGCGCGATTTCTATGCCGTAATCAGGTTTCAAAGGAAGCGTAATTTCGTCGAAACGCAGAGTTCTCATCAAGATTCGCCAATTCGCAACGGTTTTTTTTCCATTTTTCTGTAGTCTCTCTCCTCTTCGACGAAAAAAAAATATATCGGTGGGTTGAATAAACATTTTTCTAATAGAATTTTACAGCAACGCTCGTCGCTATTTATCAGTATTTGTCGTTTGTTTCACGTTTGTCAATTTGAACCAGCGAATGCTCGAATTTCGAAAATATTTGAGGCACGCTGATTCAAGACAGCTTCGTCCGAGTTCCTTTTTTATCTCGGAAGATCATCTTGCCGGATTTTCCCATACCGATGGAACACCTGCTTGAATCCGGGGAGAACGGTTCTGAAGACTGTACGATTTCTATGGGCAAGTTCATAGTGCGTATAGCCTTCAAGACCTCTCCTAAACGCTTCGGAGCCACGTGACCGCATTATGATCGAGTACCTGAAAGACTCTTCGATGCACCTTAGCAACAGTCCTTTGTGCAACTCTTATAAATAACTCTTGGAAACCGACTGACATAATTCCTCGTAATTTTGTAAATCCAGGTAGTTTATGGAATATGTTATAAGACCATCAGAGCTACAATGAACACATCGCAAATTCAAGTAATATTTGCAATGTGCCCCCTTCCCCTCCCTCCTCATTAGACAATTTCTCGTTACGCTTATAGAATCCATTATTATTTATATAATAACCAACCATTTCTATCTCACTACTTTTTGCTTGGCTGCTGTTAACAATTGACTAAATATTTCTGTACACAACGAAGCAGAATTATTCCCTGATGATACTGATGATAGTGACCACAAAGTGACGTTCGTGTCTTCTAGAAGACGAGGTCAACTCCTTCTTAAACCCGCAGGATTGAACTAAGCGGTAAATCGTCCGAGCAGCTTGTTCGATGACCTGACAGTATCTCTCATCCTAATCCTCGGAGCGATTTATCAATTTACTAACAATCGTGCGAGACGGTCTCTTAAAGATCGAAAGAAGTAACGGGCGTAACGAGGGCGCGAATTGTAAATATTTTACGCGCGCTAAGATTCTCTCGGAGCCGATATCGCAAAGAAAATGGCTGGAAGCGCGGGCGTACTTTCAGAAGAGTTAACAAGATATAAAGTAATCAGAATTTGCATGCAAAGCTGCAAAGTACATTGAAGCTCAAAATGCCGATCAAGGAGCTTATCAAAACTTCAATATAGAAATATGCTATTTTATTATTTAAAATGCCCAAAAATATTATAATATTTAAATTTTAAATGTTAAATAGTAATTCTTCTTTGCTCTTTTATTGTCATTCTCAAATTTTTTTAATTTAGACCAGCAACATTTGCGGGCTATTGAAAATCGGATTCCCTTTAAATAGAATAATCGATATCGTCGCTCCTCCTATCGATCTTTTCTCCAGAAAAGATCCGTTCCGCGCGTGAATACAATCGTTCGCAAATGCGAATTATGTATCATGTACTTCTAACTAGACGTCGATCGACGATAATCGGCTCCACGAGAAGGAAGCGGAAGGGTTGGACCGGCGCGTGAATCGTTTAGATACGGAGATTCGTTCCCCGGAGGTAGAAGGAGAGGCCGATTACATGAGGAAGCGCGGAGGCTCGGGGCCCCCGGAGCCAACGCCCAGTCAATCTCGAGGACACGACTAGGAGCGATCACCTCGGTCGGAGGCCTCCGAACGGCCACCGACCGATCGACCGACCGATTCCTTTTAGGCATAAATTCCTTCAATACGCCCGCGGCTGCTGCTGTTGTAAACACACTCTGTCGCAGGCAGGTAAACTTCAAACGCAGGGTCCTCGACCTCGGGCTACACTATGCATGCAGAATACCACCCGCGGTGGGTGACCCGCTCCCGGGGATCGCTCGCGCGATTATAATTGCTGATAAGACTGAAAGAGGGACGCGACTCACATCAGTCGAGCAACGCTGATGAATTAAACGCGAAAGCTAACAGTGCAGTGACGAGGAAAGATCTAAGACTTGACGAATCGGCATTGCCGACGAGTCGCGTTTATAATTACGCTCCATTTATCGCGCGGATTATATTTGAGTTTTAGCAACAATAATTAAAATTGTTAGCTTAACACGTCGATAAATAACTTTTGCGATAGCTATATCGTTAAGTGACAGTTAACATTATTTATCAGTCTTTCAGTCTTCTCCATTTTGTGTATCAATATTGATCGGCCGCGATATTTTTCTATTCACCCAGATTAGACGGAAAATCAATTGGGGCATGATTAACTTTGATTAACGCGTGTTCGCGAGATGGAAGCTATCTGCTCTTATTCTAACAAGTAGCCGGCGCCGCGTCTTCCTCGTTGAGAACGAGCTGATTGCCCCGGGGCGTCGCGTCAGAGGCACCATCGTCTCGCGTTTAATCGTGCCGGATGACGGATATCGGCTGTTACGCGCGATAATGCGCGCTCTCGTAATACCGGATCCCTGGGACCGTTCCGAGGGAAGCAAGCACGGCATGCAGGCTTCCTCGGCGAGAGCGGAGAAAGGAGGATCGGAATGCGGTGGCGGCGGTGGCGGCGGTGACGACGGTGGGCGCTTAATCGAGGGTCATCGCCGCGACGCGTAACGATACTTTAAAGCCGTCCGAGTGCACGTTGTCGCTCAGGAACTATAATCGTCCTGGGAAAAAGCCTGTACTCGCCCGACGCGATGCGACGCGACGTTCGGTTCATTCGTTAGCCGGCGCGGCGGCGCGTCTCCGCGGGCGCGTGTAATCTCGTCCTTCGGTAGCTCGAACGCAGACCGTACCTGAGGCGGAGCGGCTTTGCTAACCGACACCGATTTAACAAGACGATAGGGACAATAATGAGTTTCCTTCTCTTATTGAGTCGTTTGCGGGCCTTATGTGGCCAGGTCGAATATATAAATACACACGAATAGGAATAAATGTGTATATAAATACTTAAACTGGATATATTCCAATAAAACGGCGATATAGTGCCCTGATATCCGATCCAATGCAAATTTCATAAATTGTCAGAAATAATACGTAACCTAACTTTTATCAATTTATTATGGAAACAAGCGATGAGAAATGGTATTACAGGGAGACCGTCTGCCTTTAATTCGGATCGAGTTAAAGCCTCGTGCAATAAGATACGTTATCTACATAAATGATGCTTCCGCAGATTGATATTAAATCAGGTTATGAAAACGGCCGTTCGCCGTGTCCATTAAGTTACTTTAATTTTTCAGAATAATCTATGAGGTCGAATAAATTAGATCGAGTGGCTGCGCACGCAGAGATTAGCCGATCTGTCCGCGCGCGAACGGGCGATCCTTGTTTTTCTCGCCTCGTCGCGCGCTGCATCGCTGCGAGTTGATTAAATCACTGCTCGACTCTCATAAATGTAAAATGTTGATCGTCATTATCACGATTTTATTAACTCCGCGTAAGATCTCGTAAAACCGACACTTTGAGACGCGCTCTCTCGTTTCTCTATATATATACATACTCGCCGGACGGGCCCAATATTATTTCCCTTGAGCTTGCGATTTAATCGCTCTTCCCGAGGAACTCTCACGCCTATACGTAACTACGATTATTCATTAATAGCCTTCTTGCATTGCGACTTTTGCACATCTCAGTGCGGTTTGCCTTAGAATCCAAATCGCCAAAGCAATGATGAATTAATGGAGCGTCAAGACGAAACTGCCTACGATATTTATGCATTTATTACTAGCATTTAGAGACGTCAATCTATGCAAAGTATTAAAATAGATATACGATTTAGGGATTCGAGTTAACAAATGTGTGACAACTCTGCTTAAGGGGTTACATACGTTTGACAGACATAAAAGTAGTCGAAATTATGATCGAGATGTTTTTTACGCCAGGATATATCAAATATTTAACTAATTTTACCTAAACAGCGATTAACGAGAATTAAGCATCAAAGAATCAAACGAGCTGATTTGAAAGTCAATGATGAGACTGTCATGAAGATATTGAAGAAATAACAACTGCAGTTGAATCTCGCACTTTCTCGGGACAGCAATCGTGAATGCCAGCACATCTCGGTAAATTTCAACGCCCTATCAACAGGTAGTATGAATTAAAACTCACTACAATGTTCACAGAATTATAATTTAATGTACCGCGCCGTTTTTCAAGGGTTTCCCTCATCGTCGGTAAATTATGAGCCATTCCGACTCCGTCTCTCCGTTGTTTAACACTTTACATGGGTACACACGTCTATGCTCCCATATTTACGCGTCCGCGTGCGCACGGACCGGCGGATTTCAGCATCCGTTTCGCGAGAGAGCCATCCGGTCCGGGCTTGCGATCTTGCGAAGTGTCTCCGGCCGGCTCGCCGAGCCGGTGGCGTTTTATAAGATATGCAGATAAGCCGGCCAGGGATGCGGGGCTATAAATAATTGTCCCGCGAACTGGAAACTGGTGGCTTAATGCCGCGCAATCGCGCTTGCCGGCACGGCCGCGATCGGCCGACGATCATTACAGGTATCGAAGCCGGGAAAGTAAGAAAGAGTTTTATCATTACCCCACCGCGAACGTTCAATCCACGCCGGCGCGGCGTTTAGGCCCCGCACGGAATTAGCCTTGGACTCCGCCTTCCGTTTTATCTGTTTCACTTCCTATCGCACGACTGCCGAACGGACGGATCTACCAAGAGGATTTGCATCGCAAATGTATCGTGTTGTCGGTGCCGTTCATGAGTCCACGAATCAAAAGGAAAAATATAATCTCGTATCCTTTTTTTGGCGTTATTTTCCGTGCCTTTTCGCTATTTCGATTCTCTTGTATTCCGATCTTTGTTAAAAGTCTGAATGCGCACTCATTTTATTAAAAAAAAAAAATTATTAGAAAAAGTAACTAATGTTCAAGATTAAAAACAAACGTATTTATTTTAAAAACCTGCAATAATAAAAGTTTTATTTTGTATTATTTACGTTTTTGTACCTTTATTTTATTGTACGTCGTGTGTATTCGTGGACGTAGGTAACTTTGCTCTGCTTTTGATGCAAATTCCTAATTCGTTGTGCCGCTGTTTTATACCTTATATTTATAACATCGACCGAGACAGAGACTGAGCTTCACCCTGCATCCTTCTCACTCCCTCTTGTCTAATATCCTCGGAAAACTGCAGGAAATTACCTTCTCTATTCACCGTGGTCAGTGGCCGGTTCGGTCCGACCAACCGCGTAGTGCAAAAGGCGCAAAAAGCGACCGTGGAAATAAAACGAATCCGGTACACGCTTCCGGACGCATCAAGATTCCGCCTGTATCCTCCGTCCGTATATATCTGAGATACCTGAACGGAGCCGGGTATCCTGTGCGCACTCCTCGAGACTCCTGGTGTGCGTTCGAGCATGTAATGATCGCGGCCGTCTCATCCCCGACACAGGAAGAGGAACAGGTTTTTCCATTTTTCGTGGTCTTATCGGCCGGCCTTAACCCACGAAGACGTCAATTCCGCGGATGTTGCTGCAGCGAAAAACAAGGACGAGAGGCACTGAATGCTCTCGGGCGGCGGAACGACGCCAACAGGATGTTCGAGTCGCGTACGTTTCGAGTCGGGCGGCAGCGACGACGACGTAAGCCGCGCTTCGCGAAAATAAACGGACGGAGAAGAAGAAAAAGAGGATGGAAAAAAGACGCGACGATTGATCACCTTCGAAGTGGCGAGTCCCTTGCGCCGGCTAATCGTACGGAACAGGTTCGGGTCACGCGTGATATAAATTAGAATTTTTAAATATGACTGCGATACAAGTTCATAAAAAATCATAAATGATTAAATGTAACTCTACGTAATTTCAGCACAAAATAATAATTTATAAGAAGTAATGGAGTTCTTGATAATTAAGTAAATTTTATTTAAATAACTATGTTTAATGATTAATTAATACAAATTCATAAAAAATCATAAGTGATTAAATGTAACTCTACGTAACTTTAGCACAAAATAATAATTTATATGAAGTAATGGAGTTCTTGATAATTAAGTATTTCATTTAAATAACTATGTTTAATGATTAAGTATTTTCTGATGCATTATGATTCCTCTTATGACAATAAACATTCATATATTATACTTTTTACATACATAAGTTTTAATAAATTATTCTTTTATAATTTCCCCCACAATTTTCCTATATATTGTACTTTTAAGTATGTATCCAGCAAACAACTTTTATATATAACATTCTAGTTATAAATATAGTAATTATAATCTTCGCTATTATTATATTTAAAAAAATCAATATGCCTTGTTAATTTTACTGTTACGTAGGGCAATTACCTAATCTTATTAGCATTATTCTCGCGTAAATATTTTTATTATATTGCATTTGCATTATAGATATTCGGCAAATGAAAATACTCTTCAGTCATGCGCATAATATGCTAAAAGAACGATCGGCGGCGTGTCGAAACATCCCGCACTCGGCGATGGTTCCGAGCCCAGGACACCTGCATCTGAGGCGAGATTCCAGAGACGGTAATCCACCTTATCCCAACACAGGATCGTACCGCGGAGATCTTGTGGGCGTGTCGGGATACCTTGGACCTAATTTCGGCGCGTATCCTTTGCTCCTCTTCCCGTTACCGTCCTCTCTTCCTCCACGCCACCTCCCTCGCACGCCTAGGTCTTTTATATCCCGCAACCAGAAATTATTTATAATCCTTTCAGGCTCGACGATACACGCTCGAGGAAGCCGGCTAACGCCCGATTTAAAGGACCCGTAGGACACGCTGGGTATATTAATCACGATTCATCGAGTCACGTTCCCGAATTTCTCTCGACATTGGAGAATTTTTGAACGTGTCTCACCCCCGACATAATCGAGAAGACGCGGGCCGACTGTTACGAAAATTATTAGGGAAAATGCGCCCGTGTGGAAAAGATGGCGTTTCACAATGGACACGAATTCCTTGATAAATTCGAAAAGAACTTTTCGTTAATAAGAATGCATTAAATAAAGCTTCTAAACGTCACTTTTGTTTATATAATAATATATAAAATTATAAGCAAGAAATATCAATCTCTTTTTTTTATTATTCAATGTTGCTTGTGTCATTACACGGATTAAAAGTTATCATAGAAATCCCTATGTGTCTACTGAGAAAGAAATACACGTAATCTAATAAACATTAGAATATTGATATTTGAATCCCTCTTAATTCCTGATGGCGACTATGAAATCTTCTCTCGGATACTCCCCAATGTTTCTCCTCGAAAAACGACACCCTCGGCAAAGAGAGCTGCCGTGAAAGGCATTAAGCCGTAGGAATCGGTTCTTCGACATAGATCGCTCCCTCATACCTTCCAGCCACGTAGATCTTCCGAGATATCGACGGGAGGCGGGACGGTTGGGTGACGCGGGGGATTGGGCAGAAAAAAAGGAACTGCCATCTTGAATGAGGATGAAGATGCACCGAGCACCTGGGAAGAAGTGGGCAGACATAGGGCGGCCGGTGTACCGTAAGATCAAAGGCCGTCTCCATCGATCGAAATATTGAATGCCTGCTCGAAATCCCCCGGTGCCTTTGCCGCCCTACCGAGATTCCGCTTCTCTTTCCCGCTTTATGCCCTTTCCATCCGACTTATCGACGTCTCAGCATCACGATATTTCTCGAGCGCCGCTATGCCTACGAATCGGAGATTAAACGAAAAACTGGTCAATCTAGCGGCGGCGGCTGCGTAGATCTTGTAACGCCACCGGAACTGTCACGACGTGGAAAGACGCAACTCGGCCTGATAGATCGATTAACAGGTACTGGTACATCGAGGCTGATTGGAGATCCGATATGCTGATCGCTGTATGAGTAAAACGAGAGTCATGTAATACGTAAATTTTCGCCTCAAGAGAGCTCTAATCAAGACCGAACGACTTCGTTTTTTATTAGTGTTCATTAAATTGTTCATTTTTTAATTCAATTTTATTAACTCACAAAGACGCTTCAAATGACTTCGCTAATAGAGATAATTTGTTAGAAGATGTTCTAAGAACAGAACTAACTAAAAATAGTAAAACTAATAATGTATAAAGAGACGGAGTAGAGATAATGAAGAAAAGGATATCACAACTGTCGGAAGGAAATAAAATATGGGGGATCGATGTTTGAGCGGCGGTGAAAAGGATATCTTCCACTTTTTTTTCAATTTACCCGGCACTAGGTCAATTCAGCAGAAAGGAATCGAAATGGCGCGCTGCGAAAGATATACGGGGGGGAGGAAGGAGAGGGGTTACCTAAAGGTTCATAGAGAACCTCTCGCGAGCGGAGGTGTAGCGTTACGAAAGACGAAACCTGTAATAACAGAGGCATCTGCTCTTTCTCCTCGTCTTGTTCTTTCACCCAACGGCTTCCAACGGTTGGGTTGGTCACAAGTGCGCGTGCCTCCTGAAAATCCCCCCCCTCCCGTCTATCCCTGTCACCGAGAGACTCGTCAGGCCCCTCTCGCCGTCATCGGCATCACCACCCGCTGCAATCCCCTTTCCCTTCTCTCGGCGACGACGACGTCGGCGGTGTCGCTGTCGCCTGTTCTTGAATTTCGCAGTTGCAGCTGCGGGATTCCTCCTCGGACGAACCTGAACAAACGCCCGCCTGTTGTGCCGCGGCGTCGAATTACATGGTCATTCAAATCATCGGTGACGATTACTGTCTCTCTCTCTGAAGCGAGCTGGTGCTACGTCTCGACGGCTCGAGATCCCGTTTCGAGATTTCACCGAAAATGTTGGACCTCCCCGTTGACCCCGGCTGTGTCTTCTCTCAAAACGCACCCCGATCCGGATTGGAAACGAAATGCCACGTGCAAACGCGTTTTAGGTTACTAACAATAAGTATTAAATAAAAAAATATTCGGAAATGTAATATAAACTATTGTAAAAAGTATATCTCAAACACGAAAAAGATTCTATTATAATTATAATGTTTATGAAATTTTACAATAAAAATTTATGAATTTGCAATCGCTGTAAAAAGAAACATCTCGCGAACTGTTAAATCACTGAGAGAAATTTTTGCTGTATTAGCAAATCATTTGTCAGTATAGTGACAGCAAACACTTGGTTTGCTGCGAGAGCTCATTAATTTAACAATAGTAGCAAACCTTTTGTTGGCAATAGCAAAAAGTTTGCTCTCGCAGCAAATCAAATTTTGTTGTCACTTAAATTTCCCTCAGTGATCAGTTGGTAAAAATCATGCAAAATATCTGTGATATAAAGCCGCCTTCTCGGCCAATGTTTTCCTCAAAAATCGCGAGACGTATGTCTCTGCGGGATTTCGTAATCGTGATGCCATTCGTGAAATTGCCGCCGTCGCAATTCGCCGGGTTCCCGGCTCGGTTTGCCGCTCTCGCTCCGGCTCGCGCGAAATTTCTTCGCGCTCGGGCACGGCCGGAGATGCCCGCGCAGACGGGACGGCCGGACGACAATTACGAATGCCAGTCGTCGCGCTTGCACGCAGGCTTGTACACGGGCGAACGCGCGTGCACATGGCACGCTTGGGCGCTGCGCCTTTCCTCCTTCGCTCGCGGTCGTCGCCGCTCGCGGCGGTCGGTCGTCGGTCATCGAACTCGCGGGAGATCCAAAATAAACGGTCGCGGCACGGCGGCACTCCAGCACTACGTGCGATCGCTACTGGCCGCCGCGCCGCGACAGCGTCGGAGGACCGACGGCCGACGCGGCCGCATGCACTCTAGGTACTTGCGGTGCTCCATCCCGAAACCACCGACGACAAACCACCCGCGCCACGCACGTCGCGGTTTGACATCCTAAGGGCTGCACCGCTATTGCTACTCGTTTCTCTACTTAGGGAGCTATATAATAAAATAATGCATTTACAGGAAAACGACAAACAAAATGTGCTGATTTATTCGATACGAATTTGACAATGAATGGGGTTGAAATTAAAATAATTAATCGTACAGTTTTTGTTAAGACATTATTAATTGTGACTACATTATTTTTGAACGATCTAAAATAGAATAAAAATATATATAATGTACATAATCTATAACATTGTATGCTTAATTTTATAATAAGAAACTACGTGTGAACTTCTCATATTCCTATTTTATTCTTGCAACATGCTACAAAGTGTGCTTCGCTAATATTATTATTAACTTTTTGTTATCACACTAGCGTCCCTGACATTGCAAGTGTCCCCGCAAGTGGACACACGTGGACACACTAAACTTGGATGCAAAACTCGTGTGTCCGCACGATCCAAGTTTCGGTAACTTTCTCTCGGTCTGAGAACTTGAACCAAGTTCTAGCATCGTAGACACGCAGCCTTAAGCTGAACCCTGCAAATAAACATTAATGTTAAACACGTACTCTCATGTCGCAAAACTCCGACATGATCGCGGAATCGTGCGCGCGAGATGTGGGCGATTAGTCTTGCCGCGAGAACGAGGAAGAATTCGATGCGAAATTGCGTATTAAGAAAGTACTACGGTGAGATCATAACGCGACTCGTACCTCGTCGGAAAACCGCCGAGGAAAATCGCGGCGCCGCGCCCGCGCCTGGTGGTGAGCTCGTCGTGACAAATGTCCGCGATCGTGACAAATATCTGCGACACAAACCCCGCCGTTTTACCGAGAACGTTGACGCATCGATCTTTGCGGGCGCATTACGCGGATGTGCGTCATCCCGGATCGTGCGATCGATCGGTTAGATCCGCCGATTAGCGAACGCGGAAGCACGGCATGAGCATCGTAGATCTTGGCGCAGTGGCCACGTGAGAGGCATCGGCCTTTATCTCGAACGCTAATCGACGCTATTTTCGCACATTGTTACTGTCGCTATTGTTACTGCGGGTTGTTTAGCAAGGGGAGAATCTTATGGAATTTATTCATGAATCTCTCACGGATTCCCCGCTGATTTCAATAAACTTATTATTAATATCTATCCATCTGCACGCTACGAGCGGATATTATCCTGATATTTAATTGCGCTATCTGGATACTGTTTCCCTCGCTATTGTTGCAATTATCACGTAATTAAATAATAATTTTATTGTCAATTTTTTCAAAAGATCTCTGATTTTAACGAGCTATGCGCATTTACCTGGATCAGTAAAAAATTATGAAAAATTAATGACCTGTTTTTCATTTACCATTTCATAAATAATATTAAGGGAACGCTTTGTTTAATGATTCAGACTTCAAAACTGAAACTATTACAAATCGTTATCGCACGCATGTCTGATCGTGAGTGTCATCCGAAAATAGATAGGCCACGAACGCTTCGTTAACGTGTACTCAACGCATAATATCATTTACAATTATTTTATGCTCTATTGTGATTCAGAAACCAGTCGTCAGTCTTGCAGATAGATGGGAGCACTGGTAAAACTATCAGTCGGACGAACTTTAAGCCTCAATCACGCGGATGTAACATAAAACGCAACGCGAAGAACGTGATGAAAAACATATGATGAAGAGGCGCGATTTTAGTATTAGTATAGGTATATTACATTAAACAGAGATGCAATTTTGTCAAACATTTGCTTACGGTGTTATATACAATGAATAATGATAATACCAATAACTCTTTGCTGCAATGCGATAAATATTAATAATAAATTGCAATGTCTGATATTAATAATTAGTTGCCTGATCGATAATAAAAGCTAACTTACAATTAGTGATAATTAGTAGTATACAGCATGTGTTTCGACCTCTATCGTAGATTTGGCACTATTTCGTAGACTCCAGGAGCATCGCTGTTTTGGCAAGATAGCGCGGATACGAACGGAAATAGATGAGACTAATTGGTAGATCAAAGCGCAGTCGAGGCTCTTCAACACGTGTCGAGCGCCAACGGCGATTTGATTTATGCGCAGAGACTTCTCTAATTTTATACCGTATCGCCGTATGCGAAATAAAAGACTTTTGACAGTGCGATTTGCCACTTGGATGATAATTCTCGTTTAAAAGCGCGCGAGCGATTCGCGGCAACATGTGTCTCGGCGCTCTAATCAAAACCAGCTCATCCGCGCTTGGCTCTTCGCGGAAGAGGAAGGACAGAGAAGGCTTTTCGAGGCTGACGTTTTCGCGTTTGTTTCCGAAGCTCGCGCAACAAAACGTACCCAATCGTCGCGTCGGCGCGCTTGTGTCCGTGGTCATAAGAGACAAAGGAGAAAAAGGTGGATTCCGACTTCTTCCGGCATAATTTTATCCCGGAGGCCAGCTCATGTGTAACGAGCTCTCCGGCGTAAAATTGCCTTTCTCCCTCTCCTTATTAATAAATAAAAATGAATATTTTATTTTTATTAGGCATTAACTTTTTTTACAACATACAATAGTTCATCAGATCATTTTTAAAAAGTAAATATGTAAATATGAAAATATAAAAAGTAAATATAAGTAAAAAGTAAATTGTTGATATGACCCAAAATAGTAAACAGAAACTATTGAAATTATATTCAGTCGAATACGTAGACAGATACATGCGGATATTCTTTCTTCCATTCACTAATCATACCATTAATATTAATAAGTCGACTAACTTTACACCATATGAGATAAAACTTTTGCAGTTTAGGACATTGTTTTATAATAATGGATAAATTCTTATACGTAGCAAGTCCCACCTGAAAAAGATGTAACTCTTCCAAGTTTTGGCACCCCGTTAGTAATTTCAAAATGCGATCAGTTAGGGTAATATAGGCAAGATGAACTACTTCCAGACGTTGACAGGATGAAAGTTATCTGCTCAAGCTGTCCTCATCGATTGGCTCTTTGTAACAAAAATCATATAATTATTACAGTACTTCAATCGCAAAGAAAAAATCAATTTTCAAGATACTCGAAATGCAAGAGAAGCAAACACAAATTTCGATTAAAAAATATAATATTTTAAGAGAAAATGTAGCGTAGCACATACTTACAGGGGAAGATACAATTTTCGTAAATTTTTACAGTCAGCAAGGGCATCAATACCCTGCCGATGTAAATTTATAACACCGTAAACTTATTATTTCCAAGTTGCGACATGAATTTTTCAACTCTGTTGCAACGACGTCTAGGTTATTGTCCACAGGTTTCGTTAAATCAGTCATGTATAGACTTTCCAAATGTAACTCACGCATCCGTTGATTTTTTTGCAGTATTTTGCAAATACGTTGAGCCTCTATACATAGAGTACTAAAGTTTAAATGTTCCAAACCATTCAGTCTCTCGAGATACGAAAATCCTTTGTCGTTTATACGTTCACAACTACTTAGATCCAATTCTGAAAAGAATATGTATTAGTCATATGCCATTCATCCATAATCTTAACAATCATATATACACAATATACATATACATGCATACGTACCTTTTAAATTTTTGCATATCTTTGAAATTTCAAGTAAGACAAAATTGTCAACAAGCTCGCAGTTCCTTAATCTTAAGTGCGTTAAACGCCTGCCGCAATTATCAAGAAAGTTTATAAAATTCATAACATCAAAGTCGCTTGCTGTAAGATCTAACTGTTGCAAATATTTACATCTAGGTGTAAAATAACGAAACATAGCATCCATATCTGTGATATCTCCACATCGCACGTTCAAACGTGTATAGAGTTCAGGGTCCCGTATTAAATTATTGAACCGCTTATCTACATAACTCATGCGGCATAACGTCATCCAATCCAAATTTTTTAATATTATTAGCAGTATTTCTTTCTGCAAAGATAAAATATAAAACTTTAATACAGGAGATGACATTGCAATAAATATTATTACAAAAAATAAACTTCTTAGAATATTTTACAGGAAGCGTTGATAAACTGCAACGCGGGATAGCTCCTTGGACTCATCCGAAGAGAGTTTCATACGCTTCGTATAATTTGAATGGCTTTTTAATAAAATACGACGCGAATATCTTTGTCCAAAGGGTTGTACATAACCCGGGATCACCTCCCCAGATACCTTTTTGTTTCTCTTATAAGAGGTCGTTACATCGCTGCAAATAACATCAGAATAAATTAATATTTATTATTAAAAGAATAAAAAAAATATTGAATATATTACTTAATATCAACGATTATAATATACCTTTTAAAAATAATGCAATATTCAGGAAAATTCTGTTGCAGATGAACTATATCCAAATTTGCACTTTTTAAATCTGCTGTTAAATTATAAACTTCCTCATGGTGTGGAGTGTACATGCTGTTAATTTTTTTTAACAGATTAGTTAAGCTCTCGTTAGGATTTCTAGAACGGATTAATTCTGATGTACCGATAAGCATCACAGCATCTAGCTTTGTGTGAGACTTAGGTGAGCTGGACTCATTCCTAAGTATCAGTTTGATAGAATCGATTTTAAAGTTGCGATACGCAAACGGAAGCGATAACGGTGGAGAAAATAATCTTGATGTTGGCGGTACAATTTGAGACGATTCATCCCACAACTTAAACCACTGTTCACGATTATTAAAATCTTCAGCCCAAATTTGAATTACGTTTCCAGGATTATACATTTCATATATAGTGACTCTGACTGGATATACAGCTTCATCAAATTTGAGATCTTCAAAATAGAAAATATAATTGTATTCTCTTCTCAACATGCAAAAATATATTTTCTCTAACAATATCTTATTTATTCATTCAAATATTAATACATTACATACCAATATAATTATTTTTGACCGATGCCTCGTCATTCCAATCAATATCTAAAACATGAAGCTCGTAATTTTGATCTTTGTTTTGCCATGGAGATGTTGAGATACCAAAATTATCAAGTCTCTGTATTAAAAAATAAAAAAATGTCAAATACTACAAACTCTTGTAGCGTAAATTTAGTTAGCGATTACTTTACAGTACAACACTATAACAGATAATACCAGAAAATACACATACCCAGTCATTTTTAAAGTATGGTAAATGAAAGAGTTCTCCATAGTTTGCAAATTCAGGTGGCCCAATTATGTCAGGGACAGTATAGAATATGCTAAAATTCTGGTAGTTATCGGCAACATCTCTTTGCTTCACAAATTGATAGATGAATTCAACACTATCCTCCTCTCCTACGGATACTCTGCCGACATAGGGATATCGGCTACAACTCTCGCAATATAAAGGTTGATAATGGGATGTCATATTTTCTCGCTGAAAGAAGATAAAAAATATCGAGAATAATAATCCTTGCTTTTTTAGCATATACTAAAATACATATATTATCATATTATATATTTATAATTATAGCGTAAAGATTATATAATCTAAATTTATCTTGCTTCCATTCACATTGCTAGTATTGACATTTTTGTCTGCGTTTCGGTCCCTCTTCGGACCATCTTCAGCAATCTAACACGATCACAAGATCACAAATATAAATATACATAAATTTGCGATTTACGGTTTTTACAGCAAATCACTCACAAAACGTATGGTAAATTAAGTGACGAACGGTGAACCTCCCACGAATGACGAGGATTATATAGCCTCCTCCGGGTTTCCGCCACAAAGGATGAAGATATTGTCATCCTAAATAATATAATCTATTGTATCAAAAGTGCGGGTGTGATACCCTCCCCGTTCGTAAGGAGCACCGTCTGTCTGGAGCAACGAGGGAATACTGACTGTTATAATAATTCGATACAGGTCAAGGAGAGTTTTTATATATAAACATTGACCGTTGTTATTAAATTTTAGGCAGCTTGTTTATGACTGGAAAGTACGCGTGGTGAAGACTTTCTGTATCTATTTGTAAATTGAGGCCGTTCTTTTGTCTTCTTATAAAAATCATTTCAGACAATAATCTCTTTCTATCGAATTCATGACCATGAATCTGTGTCTACAGTCACTACAGACATCTGTTTCGTATTTTTATTAATATGATTAAAATGTTCCGCTATTCGCGTTTTTAATAAGCTTTTTGTCAGTCCTACGTATAATGCGTCACAATCTTTACACAGAATTTTGTAAGCAACATTATTATTATGTGATCCTGTAGGAATTGCATCTTTATGTACTCGGATGTGAATTGTCTATAGTTATTTGTGTAACAAGTGTCGTAAGATGAAAATTCCCGGGTGCGGAGTTTACGCACGAGCCGAAGGCGAGTGCGGTAACCGCACCCGGGAATTTTCATCTTTACACACGACTTACACTCCCTATTTTATGTTGCAAGTGCCTGGAAACTGGTCTATCACGCACGCGTAGCATGCGTAATGGGGCACTTTCCATGCACGTGTTGCATAAAGTTTATTCATGCCTGTGTAGGATATTCTAGTTTTTAAGTCACGAACAACATTATTAAATTGTTCTGAAATATGTGGGATGAAAGGTATGGTAAAATATGGTTGGTGTTCTATATATTCATCCTCGTTAATCGTTGTAGTATTAAAGAATTATTAAAGAATTATTTACCTTTAATAACCTCTCGTCCAACTGAACCAAGCGAAACACGTGTTCGGGCAAAATCTAGTGTCTCAACACAGTATATAACCAGTATGCTCACTTAAGCCTTTTTTGTGGTTTGCGCCGATCCGTACTGCGTATAGTTATTTTTTTAGGTGCCACCAATCGGAGGATTTTTGGTAGATTTTTGGCGAGGATATGTGGTAGGGCAAAGTCGGTGTAACACCACAGATGCTAAAGTAATTTTCGTACGTTTAAGGTGAAATATTGAAAAATCAGTGTGACGCGCAGAGACGCTTATATATATTGAGGAAAATTTTGGATAATTTTGATAAGATTTTTCAAGTTGAATAAAGGTTACAATCCTGGAAACCGAGGCCCGTTTAACCGTTGATACGCCGATGGTCCGCCTAAAAACTGGAGGAAAATCGGAAACCAATAAATCAAAGGTGTCGACAGAGAGTTGAGCATACTAATTGGCAAAGTTACTTTGTAGAAGTATCTAGTTACAGTTAAAGTTCTATTCACCGAAAAAGTAACTAGTTATAGTTACAAGTTACCGACTTTGAAAAATAACATGTTACAGTTACAATAACTGAAAAATAATAACTCGTTACTTTCCAGTTACTTTTTTGCAATAATTGTGTACTACTATTTTAATATTGAGTAAAGAAACTCTTTATTAAGTATAACACGGGATTTTCGAGTAGTGCATTTGTTGAACGAATGTTCAGCTTCGATGGTTCTGTAATGACGCCATAAAAAGGACATCTTCATGATGATATAATCGAATATCAAATTCTATCAAAAATTTTATTAAAATTATTTTGAATATTGAAACATTATATTATACATATATTATAACATTGTATAAGTGCATAATAAATTTATCTGCGTATTTAGAGAGCATATGATTTAATTTTTTTACTATATTTTACTATTTTTTACTTTTTTAATAAATTACTATTCCTCAAAAAGATTTATTATTGGCAAAGTACATATCCTTATTAAAACTTGTTTATTTTTATTAAATTTTATAATTAATACAAATAAGGTACTTTTTCTTCGCCAGTGAGTAATACAGTTAACTCTTTATAATTAATATCTATTTATTCATTTAACAAGTATCAAATCTACACTTAATATGACAAAAATTTATAGATAATCTTGTAGGAAAAAGAATTAAATTATATGCTCCCTAAATACGCAGATATTATGCATTCATATAATGTTATAGTATATAATTAATAATATATAATATAATATTTTAATATCCAAAATAATTTTAATAAACTTTTTTATTAATTTTTAATATTGTAGAATTTAATATTTGATTATATCATCATGAAGATGTCCTCTTTATAGCGTTATTACAGAATCATTGACGCTGAACATTCGTTCGACAGATGCACTACTCGGAAGTGCCGTGTTAGGATATAACTCCAGTATATACGCCGCACCTAAGGAAAACTTAATTTATCGAGTACTATTTACTATTGTTTAAAGCAAATGAATTATACCAATAAGAACTTCATATTGTGTACTTGTGTACTACAATAAAAAAATTAGAAATATAAAATATCTATTCTTTGTATTTAACAAAAAAACTTTTAGAAACTCTTGCATTTTTACCATATATCTCATAGGGGTGAGATATATGACATTTATGGGTGAAATATACGCCTTATAGAAAATTACAAATAATGTTTATTAATAAGGCAATAAAATGTCATAATAAGTTATAAAATGTGTGTAAGAAGTTTATTAAGATGTAAAAACAATAAACAAATTATAAAACTAAAAGATTAAAAAAAAAATAGAAGAACGATAGATGCATTAAAGGTTATTGGTATACGATCCAAGAAAAAGAAAGAAAAAGAACACGTAGAAGATTTCGATTTTTATAGAGTGTCTGTACAGCTGTGGCATAAATCCCGTATGGTAAGTAAAAATGCCGTATATCCTAAACAGGAGGGATACACAAGATATCGAGCTAAACAAAGAATACAAGAGATATGCACTTGTATTTTGCTATATTCCATCCTTTACTATCCCTCTACACTTATGTATCATGAAATAACCATTAATTAACCTTTTACATTCCTTACATAACAATCATTTTACGTAGGTCATAATATATGATCGCGTTACTTACTACGGTGAGAAATTGATTCAACTCACGACGTTTTCGTTAATATTAATAGTAAAGAACTAAAATTACAACACAATATTAATATAGCATAAAGACATATAACGGTGTGATTGCAAGTATCTTTATTCCTTCTATTTTTTCTGACTTCTGCGGCGTAAACTGGAGTTACCCTATACTTAAAAAAGAGTTTCTTAATTGCAGTATAATCATTTAACATACCAATATTGTTATTATTCGATTTTAAGGTAGTCCGTAAACTCATTTTCTTTGAAATCTCATAAAATTTGAACAGTTTATTAATGTAAACTCGATTTACACATCTATGCAATTAGAAAAAATTAACCGTACCAAAGTTGAGATAATTGAAATCAAAGTAAGTATTTTTTATATATCACAAGTATTACATGTATTACAGGTACAAAAACGGCTTCCGATATCATGTTTCTAATTATTATAGCGATCAAACTACTCTTGCAACATTTATGAAAAACAAGAAGACGATAGAAGAGACTTGTAAAAATATACTTACAAAAATACAAGACCTTTGACTATCTAGTTCCGAAGTAATTGATACTTAAAGTACACACACAATTTCTGATTCTAGCGGTGGGCGCATATGACAGCTAACCTTTGAAATTAGCTTTGAAGTGAACCTAATCTAATAGCAGACATTAGTTTCTATATATATGTACATATGAATTTCTTACACACACATGCATAACGCGGACAATCCCAGCTAAATACTAGGGGGAGTCTGGGAGACTTGACCATAGAGGAGAGTTGAACCACTTCAAATATCTCGTTCAAATTTTGCGCCAAGCGCGCAATTGTTAAGTTGCTGTATTATATTATATTGTTGTATTATATAAATACAACAATATAATATAATATAGCAACTTAACAATTGCGCGCTTCAATTCGCGCAAAATTTGAACGAGATATTTGAAGTGGTTCAACTCTCCTCTATGGTCAAGTCTCCCGGACTCCCCCTATATGTCATTTGTTTATTATTAACTTTTTGACAGTATTGTCACGGACTAACCACCTTAAGAATCAATACAATTCTTCTTGTGCGGACTCGACTTCTTTTGTTTGTTGGCTAAATGCAAAAAAGTCATCATGATCATGGAGTTTTTCACTAAAATTTGGGGAATTCTCAATATTCGTTCTATAACGAATGCCTAATAGATCTTCTAAGTAATTTTTAGCAAGTTTCTTTTCTTCTCCATTTCAACTTAATCCAAGTCAACTTAAATTTTGGGTGCAAACTTGCGAAAATTAACTTTTTTTTTTTAAATAAATATCCGTGATGCACGACGGGCAATGTCTAATGGGTGTACATACAGTGTTTTTTGACAGAATAACTGTATGCTTATTGGATATGGAGTGTCGCGTTATCGCGTTGGTCTGTCAGAACCTTAAGTTTTAAATACATACATAAAGCAACTATTAAAGTAACTATTAAATTAGTTATTAGTTATCAAAAAATGTAACTAAGTTAAGTTAAAGTTATAGATGGAGAAAAAGGAACTAAGTTAAGTTATAGTTACCAAAAAATAATAACTGTAACTGTAACTTCGTTACAAGTAACGAGTTACTTCCCAACCCTGAGTGATTATACTGTGATCTCAATTTACCTGTAATATCTTGAAGCCATAAAGCTCATGGAGAAGGAATTACATTTTTTTTTCAAACTTCTTTTATTTTATCGTCTTGACTGCGCCCCCCCCCCCCCTGAGCCTTATATTACCTACATGAAGCATATTTTAAGCGAAAAAGCGGAACGGAGAATTATAAAGTATTAATTTTTAACGGTATTTATCGATTAAAATGCTTGTATTCAATAGATTAGCTGAAAAGATAAGCATATTAATAAAAATTGCAATGAATTAAGTGAACACAATTAAAAGAAATGAATACAAATGTCTATTTGTCATCATACCGTTCCGGTTTTCCGCGCAAATTGTGCTCCATGTAATACAAGGCAATCAAAACAGACGGAACGGAACGCGGGAATCTAGTAAATTTTGTCTTCCGCGTTTTCACGTTCCCGCGTTTCCGCGCTTCATGTACTGTCACTGTCACCCTCAAGCTTGCGCTCAGTGCGGGGGCACCAACGGCACCGCTCTAGTTACTTACTAAACGGCACTTGCACTCATGTATGGATACATATAACATTCATATGGAAGTGTATATAACCCTATATTATATAATTTCATGTAGCGTTATATATAAAATGCAAAATTTCCGTACTTATATATGATATTATAGGTATATGATCATTGTATAAGACTAATGTAAGACAATCGTAAAAGCGGGCGATAATTGATGTATAACGATATCGGTTAGAAATTTGTTCAAACGAATGATTGGGTAGGGATGACCCTCAGTAGGGGAAAGACTGGAACTTATAAATAGTCAATAAACGGTCACAGCGAGACACAGTCCTACAGTACAATTTAATCTTGAAACTCAGCAGAGGTGGCACCGTCTGTAGTACTGGAGATTACAAATTTCGAACGGACACGAGTGGCCCATGCACAGAGGCTACGTGTGCCAAACGCAGGGTCTCAAAACTTTGTTTTTCCGTGCAAAAAATTATTTTTTGTGGTTCTTTAAGAAAAATAACATCAAAAAAAGTTAGGTAAGTGTTAAAATTAAATATGTAAGACAATTATTTGTCAAAATAATGAGTTTTTCACTATAGTCTTGTGTTTGAAAATTTTAGAGTTAGAATAATGGCTGTACGGAGTGCCGATGACCTGACTTATGCACTTCGTGACCGTGAGGAAGTCGATAATTTCGAGGGCGTATTATCTTGCGAGGAAGAAGAGGATAACGTTGAAGAAGAGGAGGATATTGAGACTGAAGAAGATGGGAACGGTTTTGAGAACGAAGATGAGGAACTCGAAGATGAGGAACTCGAAGATGACACGCTTTCGGAAGAATCGGCGAGGGGAAGAACTTTTATTCGAGGTAGAAATGGTTACAAGTGGTCTCAAAATGCATCAGAAGTAAGTCTCGAGTCTCCACAAATACATGTTCCTTCACCGGCAGCAAATGTATTACATATTCGCAGTCCTCTCGATGCGTGGAGCGAATTATTCACGGATGAATTATTGTCTATTATCGTTACTCATACAAATGAAAAAATTGCGATGAATTTCCGTGACTCTGACGAAGGAGAAACTCCGGCATCTCGTAAGGAAACAGATGTATTAGAAATAAAAGCGTATATAGGATTATTGTACTACGCGGGTGCTACTGGCCAGTCAAAACAATCGATTGCAGAAATGTGGTCATCGGAATTTGGCGTACCTTTCTATGTCTCTGTTATGAGTCGTCCGCGTTTCGAGGTCTTGTCAAGTGTATTACGATTTGATGATAAACAAACGAGAGAAGCGAGAGAAGCGTCGGATATATTTGCTCCGATTCGAGAAATATGGGATTTATTTATCAAACGTTGTCGTGAAAACTATATTCCGTCTAATAATCTGACAATAGATAAACAGCTCTTAGGTTTTAATGGTAATTTTTCTGCTCGAGTATATATAAACTCACGTTTCGGCATAAAAATTATTTCCATGAACGACGCGAAAACGTATTATATGTTTAATGCTATACCGTATATCGGCAAAGTAAACACACATAAAGACGAATCTGTGCCAGAATATTACGTGCGTACACTAACAGAACCGATATATAATTCAAATCGCACAGTAACTTTTGATAATTGGTTCACAACAATAAGAATTTGTGATAAATTGCGTAACCAGTATGGTTTACATGCTATCGGCACAATAAGAAAAAATAACCGGGAGATTCCTCCTACGTTTACTACCTGCGCATCCATTGGACTTGCGCGTTATGGCTATGATAATAGCAAAAATATAACACTTCTTTCTTTTTATCCGAAAAGGAATAAAATAGTTCTTGCTGTGTCAACTCTGCATAAAGAAAGTACAGTTGATATTTCAAAAAAGCCAGAAATTATTGAGTTTTATAATGAAACTAAAGACGGAGTTGACACATTTAATAAAATGGTTTCTTTATACACAACAGCTAGACAGACAGCTAGATGGCCAATGCGTGTTTTTTATGGAATGCTGGACCAAGGTGGTGTCAACGCGGCAATTTTATATAATTTGATTACAGAAAATCAGTGCTTATCCCGCCAAAAATTTTTAAAACATCTTTCGATTTCGTTATGTAAACCTCATTTGGAGCGTCGCTTAAATATAACCAGTCTAAGTAGAACTATAAGAAGTAGTATCTCGCTTATACTGAATAAGTCCGAAGAGCATCATATGTTACATGGACTTGATAGGTTAGAGAAAAGAAAGATATGCTTTTTCTGCCCTACAAAACCCGTGAAAAAAACACTATATTGTTGTGCAAATAATGAATGTCAAAGATCCGTATGTGAGGAACATCGTTTATGTATATGCCGGGATTGTTATTATTCATAAAACATAAAAATACAAACTTTTATATTTTCACCGTTCTTTTGTACAATATATAATATATAATAATTGTTTATAATAATTTATAAT
Source organism: Temnothorax longispinosus (assembly GCF_030848805.1). Lineage (NCBI taxonomy): Eukaryota > Metazoa > Arthropoda > Insecta > Hymenoptera > Formicidae > Temnothorax > Temnothorax longispinosus. The sequence goes on along the minus strand of NC_092366.1, from coordinate 14,593,116 downwards.
ATATAATAATTTTCTATAAATTCACAATTTAAAACAATTATCACATAATTATGTTATTTTTATTCCCTTTTTCCATGAATCTATTGACATCGAAAATACGCATTTTTCAATTGTAAAAAAATACTATTTTTTAATAATACAAGATCGACGTCATTTTTTTCTTAAAGAACAATTCTTCAGCTTCTATCTAAAAAAAATTATTCTACGTACATCGGGAGGCCTCCCTCCCCCCTCTCACTCTTGTGCACACACGCGCACGCTTTGCTATGACCGAACGACTCGCTCTGACCTCCGACCGTCCATCGTAATCCCTTTACCGCGAAACTGCTCCGGAACCGCCACAGTTTCCACACTCTCCTTGGAGAGTGTCATCGAATACAGGCCGAAATTAACCGATCGACTCTGTCCTTTCGTCGTTTAAAGGGATTTTCGAGCTGTCCGCTTTGCCCTTCCTTCCGAAACGCTGCAACGAACGCCTCGTCGTGTTACCGAGCATGCTACGTGCGTCTTTAGTCTTTGTCTCTGCGAATCCTGTCACGCTCGGTGAGTCTCCGATAATAATTCGCGTAAAGGGATTCGTCATCGTCACGTGCGCGTTGAAAGTAGATCCGCACTGCGAATGTGGATGTGTTTGCGATTATTATCATTAGGCATTTGCTGTCCCGAGGTATCCTTGAGAACGACGTTCTTTACGAACGTACGTCGAATACTTTCACGTATTCGTAGCGCGAATCAATCGGGACAACATTATAGTTCTCTGACACAGTTTTCATATTTTAAAAGAAAAGTCTGTTTGTTACATCGAAGAGATTAAATCATTTTCTATCGCACAACAATTTCGAGAAGGTAACTTGATCTTTATCAAAGGACAACATTTACATTCGATACGTCGAGACGCGCAAGAAAAAGAGTAAATAAGCGGGAAAACGTCTAACCGGAAAAGATATTTGCTTTCAATATACCGCGAATCTGCGAGATACGAGATGGAGTGTCGTGATTTACTCGCGAAGAAAAAGAGATCCTTTTGTTTACCACCATTCCGTGGAGTCTATTTTGTTTCCTTTTGGTATCGATTTATCTCTTCTTTTTTCCCTATTTCTCACCTTCTCTCCGCGCGCAACGCATATGCAAATCTTATGGAAATATGACTAATTCAGCGTCGTCTCGACTAGACAAAACCGGCGCGATTAAAATTCCATTCGATCGACTTTCAAAATGTTTCCGCGATGGCAGAGCGCATTAGGTATACGCGACAATTCAATTTCAATAGATATACACACGCTTTTTGAAATGCACAGAGATTGTATGAATTGCTCTATCAAAATTAGCAATACCGAGATGTACTATTCTCCTCTAAACTAATTGTGTGCATACAGTGTATAATTACATTAATTACCTTTTTTGTGCTCTTATTTTCGTTTATTTGTTAGCAATGTAAAAAATATACAGAGTGTTTCTTAAGTGATGTCGAAAACTCCAGGAAGTGATTCCTTAGACAATTTAAAAAAAAAAGTTCCTATATGAACATGGACCCGGAAATGCTTTTCTGCAGAGTTACGGACCTTCAAAGTTTATTTTTTTTTAACTTTGAAGGCCCATAACTCTGCTTGTTCATAAAAACTTTTTTCTTTAAAATCGCCCAAGGTATCACTTCCTGGAGTTTTCGACTGAAGAAACACGTACCTTATATAGTACAAGAAAGGCATCGCCAAATGTGTTTATTTTTTTATATTAATGTCACGATAATAAAATGAAATTTTGATACCATATCAAAAGTGTGAATAAATCATCCATTCATTTTTATTGTTTCTCTCTAATAATGTAAATTATAAAACACTAATTATATTATAGGAGAAAAATTATCCACATCTCTTCTCCGTGAAAGAAAACAACTGTTTTTTACGATCTTTATCTCTTTTCAAGAGATGCAAAGACGAGACTTTCTATTTATTACGATTTGCCGCGTTGACTTGATATTCACCGGATATTTTTTCCGAGCGAAAAATAAAACAAGTAAATGTACCATGAAGTTTTCGTATCGCGTGGTAACTTTCGCGCGACACGACGTCGACGACGACAACAGGATTTTCGAAAGATCGTTCGTAGACGGGCCGCGAAGACATTTCTGTCGCGCGCGTTCCAAATTTTTCCGCTCAAAAGCGTCCCAGAATTCACTTGTGCCGGGCGACGACGACGCGCGACGACGCGAAATTGGCTCGACTCGTGGCGCAGTTTCGCGGACGTGACGACGCGAAAAAGAGAAGGAACAAGACGGTAAACGGAAGGAGAGGAAGAGGAGCGAGGCGCGAGAAGGGCGCGGAACAAGAGAGCGAAAAGAAGAAAGGAGGGATATATTGGCCGGAATATTTACGAGGAGTCGAGCTCCGATGCACCCCCACCCGAAAGAGTCGCTCCTGGTTGCGATCTTTCGTGTGTGTGTGTGTGTGTGTCGCATGTACGTGTGTAACGCGTGCATGTGTGTTGCGTGAACGTGTGTGTGTGTGCGGCGTGCGTGCACGCGTGTCCACGTGTGTGAAACGAGACGTGGCAACGCAGGCTGGAATGCAGTTTAGGAACGTACGAGTCGCCCACGAGGCGAACCCGGCCCTCCTCCTCCTCATCCGCCGCCGCCACCTCCCTCTGCCTCTCCATCGCCGTTCTCTTCCTCTCTCGCGTCCTCTCCTCGTTACAGGAAGAAACGAGGGCCGAGGGAGGTGACGGCTACCAGGAAGGAACTCGCTGGAATTCCCCTGCGGGGAGGACTTTTTCTCCATTTTTTTGCACGTAGAATTTTTATCTTGTCCCTTACCTTGCCTCCGCGTACGCGAAACGACGCTTTGTTCGCGACTTCCTTCCGACTGTGAGAAGTTATTTGCCTCTGATTCATCGTGTATCCACTTACACGTGCGTGTATTATGTTAATAACGCGCGCAAATCATAAAAGAATTAAAATTATTTTATTGCGTGTCAAGTTATAAATTACATCCTCCTCAAAAGTGAGATGCATACATTTTATTTCTAAGAGATAACTTAGCAAAGACACAGGATGAAGACTTCCAAATAATTATCGTAAGAAAAAAATATAATAATCAACAAATACTCCGCAACCTTTAATTCTGTATAATCGGCGAAGACTCGCAATTTCCACGCTCACGCGATCAAAAGCCGGAAGCTTGAGGAACTCTTCCTAACTCTAGTAACCCGTTGAGAGTTAGCGTATTATTGATACCGTTAACTGTTGAAAATCTCTTCCAGTAAGGACAGCGAGCGAGGCCTTATCGGCTCTCGCGTGCGGACTCGCGGAGGAAAGTGAAAGGGATCGCTTCGTGTATCCGCGAGAGAGAAAGAGAGAGAGAGAGGGAGAGAGAGAGAGAGAGACGAGCCGGCATGGCATGGCATCATTCTCGATCGTTGCCGCGTGGCGTCATCGACGAGAGGAGAGACCTCCTCTCTTAATTGGCTCGGCGTCTAGCGCGTTAGAGCCAATTGTCGTAACGTAACGTAACGCCAACGCAGCTTCCCACGCCCGGAGTCTGAAGACCGCCTTCTCCGAGGCGCCCGAAGCCGCGCCGCGCCGTGCGGTAACAGGTACTTTGACTGGCCGCGCATAGGTGCCTAGGTGCCCCTATCTACTTGCCGCGTCTCTGCGCGCGTCTCGTCTGTCCGTATCTACTGCCTACTGCGGCGCGCCAAGTGAAATTCGCCGCGCTTTGTCACTTGCTGGCTCGGACTACGCCACGTATCCTAAAGGCCATTGTACGTAACAAAATTTTAGTCGTAATCGTAAGGCTATAAGAAAATTGACCAATCGCAGTCGAGTATTCTCCTTATGGTCGAAAAATAAGGTATAGTGATTAGTCAGTTTTCTTACCTTATAGTTATGACTAAAATTTTGTTACGTGCAATGGCCTTAACTCGTGCAGCGAATTCTGTAAACATTCAAAGGAGGAAAATTACTGATTTATATCTGATTTATATAAATGCAAAATGCTAAAAAAACGCGAGTTTTCTATGTCGCACGAAATTAATTTATATGAAAATTATCTGTAACTTCTCAATATTTTTACACGCGTAGTTTTTACTACAGAAAGTTTTTAATAGGTTTTAAGAGAGCTTATCAGAGGATTTCACTAGATAGCGAAGGAAATTTTACTTTACCCGACTAGAGCTAAAAATTTCGACGCTTTGTATCTCTAATGGGAAATCAGGTAATACGATTTCTATGAGCAAAAACGTAAATTATGTTAAATCTGAGGTGTGGAATGAGTAAATTTGGAAGCTTAGAAAACATTATCAAATAAAATTTTGTCGTTATCAAATAAAAATTCCGCTATTAAAGTTAAATTAAATAAATTAAGTAAGAATAACTTTGCGATTAATTCAACTCACACGATTGATGGAAGCAAAGAAGGAACACTCGTAACTGACAGCGTAAATTCTCGCAAAGCCTAGCTACCTAAAAAGTGTTACGCGAGTCTTCAATTTATATTGAGATACCTATATATGAGGAAAGAAATATTTACGCGTTGTGTAAGGCGATACAAAAAAAAATGCAAAGAGCTGGGCACAAGCGATAAGAATTGTTGCACTTAGCGCCACGTTAAAACGGCTATCGGTATTTTGCAACCGATTAACGCCTAGAATTCACGTCGGGCGAAGCATAATAATCAAGCCATGATATCGCAACAACGTCTCATAGTCGAATTTCTTCGACATACTTTCTGCACGCGCCAGATGATATCGTCACGTAATTTTACCTTTCTTTCTGTGATTTTAATTTAAATCGCGCTTGTCTAACATGTACCTATTTCTATACGGCAATAAAATTGAATAATAAGTTTCAAGCACTGTACTTTATTTTATTTTTCTTCTTCTTAAATTAGATACTATTTATTTTTGCTTCTACATTCAATTATTTACTGCAATGTCATAAAAACGCGTGTATATGATTGCAGATTGTGGACTGTGGATGGAGTTCAGATACCCGCCATGGGTTCGCTAAACCTAAATAATATACAGAAAAATATTTTCAAGCTAGTTATTACATTGCGTAATGCCGAGAATGTCGAGTCGAAATAAAAATAGAATATTTTATATCGATTGCATTTATCGAAGTTATCTCGAACAGCGTGAAATTAACACGAGAATGCCAGCTAATCGTGTCGGTAATGACGGTAATCGTCAATATAATAAAATAAAGAAGAAATATAGAACCTGTTATATCTGTTTGTACCCCGGTACACATTAAACTCCGTTCGATATCTACATCTTTACGTCATGTAATTATTCTCTTTATACTGTTAATAAATCATAATATTCAACATAATCGTTACGTCGGGATATTTTTTATCTCTGCTAAGAACAGCAATGTCACAGCAAACCGGACGGGCATTAAGAACACTGAGAACACCGGAAAAACTGTGAAAATGAGATTTTCTGCGTGAGATTTATATAATATCGTATCTCTTTCGCAATACTCTAATGGGAACATCGAGGAAAAAGTATCGAGGATATCGCTATGCTGACGTTGGCGGAATTCGAAGGTCGCGTCGAGTAAGGTCGACGGATTCTCTCCGCTTCTCTCCTGCGCTTATTTTCTCTTGCGTAAAAAAAGAAGAAGAAGCAAGAGCGTTTCAAGAGTATGCACGCGTCTCGCGACATCCACACTCTTTCGCTTAATTACGCATCAAGAAATCGCAGACGCGAATCTCGATTCGCGTTTCCCGTCGTCCTTCCTCCGATAAGATCAATGACTCCTGACAACTTCCTAACTATCGAGACGACCGGTCCGATGCCCGCGAGCGGCTCTTAATGGCCGAAAAGCGGCAATTACCCGCTTCCTGTTTTTCTGAGAAGATGTATGATATCGTTAACTCGGCATGCATTAACGCGCGGCTCATTGGTTTCCAAATATATTAATTCAGATAAGAATGTTTCAGCGTTTAATCAATGTTCTGAATGAGTCGATGAAGATATCTCGCTGATCGGCCATTTACAATTATAAATGAAACGAGTCTCTTCGAGTTTCTTATCAAGTTTCGTTTTATTTTTTCTGCCCGTCGTGTCACTTGTCGCCGGGATTGAACCGGGAATTTTACGGACCCGCTGCTTTTCGGCCTTTCGAGCTTATCGAATAGTCGCGAGTCGTATTAGTTGAACATTCTTGGCACGTATGTAGGTGCGCGAGGAAATTTGAGTGGTAGCGTTGCGGAATTTTGCGCCTAGTCGCCGACTGGTTCGCACGCGGGGAGCCGAAGGTCATCTGCGAGGAAAGTTCCCCGAAGCAAGCACGAAGGCTCGCCGACGCCGCCGCCGCCGCCGCTGCCAAGTAGTATTGGGAGATATAACGGTTTTCCGGATCGACTAACTGTTCCTGCGGAGCGACCTTAAAGATTTTTCCCAATGGGGACCAGGTCTTCGGGAACCACGACGATTGGCGGGATCCCCAGTAGGTGAGCCAATCCGATTCCTCGGGGCTTTCGACACCGCGACTTCTTCGGATCGGCCGCCGCGGAAGCGTTCGCGGTTTCTTCGATCCTCCCGACTCGCGGGTCGCGCAAGATCAATTTGCGGACGAGTTCGCAAATTGGCTTTTACGCAAGCTGCCGCAAGTCACCGGTGTGCTTTCTTATGTACACGGATTCTACGATCAATTTTGAAATAGATTAGATTGTATGCCAGGAGAAACGTCGGGGCGCTATATAATTACTCGAAATTTTAAAAAATTCAATATTTATATGGGATATGTAAAATATATCCTTTTATTTTTCGTCTACGGGATTCGTTAATCAATCCTGCAAAAACAATTATCGGCAAAAATCTGATTGAATGTCAGATCTCTCTCTCTTCTTCCAGAGTTCATAACAGATTAATCGAACTAAAATTATCGAACTAAAATTCTAGCAAAATAAAGTACACTTCGGATCGAACAAAATATCTATTTTCAAAACTTAATTCGCAAGAATTCATAAATTACTTATAAAGACTAATGCTGTAATCTTACAATCAAAGAATTTATAAGTAAGAAGTGATAAGTTTGAGAGGTTCTGTATATTCTTCATTATCTTATTCGTCATGTGGGACTATCGATCACGGCGATGTCGCTTTAATGATAGATTTCTTCACTTGAAATTTTAACTGATAAAGCTGCATTCGACTGCTTTTTAACGATGGTGATTGTATATCGCTATTGATTTATTTATTGAACGGATTCGTCAAGTGGACGCAAATAAGTCGTTTTCGAAAAACCTTCGATGTCAAATAATCAACTTCGATTCGATGAGGACGCCCGATAAAGACGTCCATGTTTGCGGGAGGTCATTTGACAAAATCCATACGCGCCATTTCAGAAATAAAGCACCGTAATAGTCTTCAGACTGTTACTGTATCTTTAAAGAAACCCGTCAGAGGCATGTCGCTTTTTGAGACTAGATTCGCGAGCGAAAAGGATATATTTAAGCATTCGCCACTGTAATAAAGAGCTTTCATGTCCTAAATTTTTTAAAACTGAAAAAATATCGCTCCCAATAAATGGAGAAAACACTGAAAATTTTATATCGCGATGCATGATATTCAGATAAAAATTTATATCTCATCTAGTTTAATAATGTATTCCATCTCTCTAAATTGATATTTATTTTATAAATTATGACTTTTTACTTGTTTGAATCTATGATTATTTCTTACTTTATTCTTAATTCCTCAAATGGCTTTTCTCCAAAAGCAACGCAAAGATCCAAGGGTCTAAAAAGGATTTAAATGAGGTCATTTTTAACGAGATTAAATATAAATTCCGTGCTTTAACAGGTTCGAAGAACGGCTACTTCGCCTAATCGTGCATGATACGCAGGGTCTCGGAAGGTTAAAACACGATTGGCAAACACATACACACACACACACACACACACACACACACACACACACACACTTAAAGGCAGATCAAGTGTACAGTCCAAAAGCGGCTCGCTGGGACGTAATTGCGGGTTGAGAATAATTTCGGCGGTAAATTCCTTAACGTTCGGGTTACGAGCGTACCGGGGTCTGGTATTATGGATCGTTTTCTCGTCCACTTCCGGGTGCTAGAGGCTGTCGGATTCTCGAAGGCCTAAAAGGCGCCATAACGCCTTCGTTCGTCGTGCAGAAAGGGAGAGAGAAGAAGGGGAGAGACGAGAGGCCGGTTAATGCGCCGAGTTGGACAAACTTCCGGGTCTTCGGCGACCCTCGCTTGTCCCGGAAGCCAAACGAACGTCACGAGGAGAGCCGTTACACGCGGACATTAAGGCAATCGCGGGGGTGTTGCGCCACATTCGACGACAACCCGCCGGAAACGATAGCGCCTGTCTCAAGTGCGACATCGATTGCCAAGGGAGATCATCGTTTGCGAAGTTTTTTAGAGAATATATATTCTGGAAGAAAGGGTTCTCCGCGCGAGGGAAAGGGACATCAAAAGTTTTCACAAAGATTTCTCGCTGCTTCGAGTCTCGTAACAAATGCAAACTTCTTTGTTTTAAAAAAATAGTCTGAGAACATTTTGCAGCATACGAGATAAGACATAGCTATTCCTTTGACATTCCGTATATTCAGTGCTGCTGCGCGTCTACTCTGAATCTACTTGGGATCAAGTGCACGGCATCAACACGACGCCAAAGGTGCTCGGCATCGACCGAAACAGTTAGGAGACGCCGAAATTGCTACAAGTCAGGAGGAATTCTCATTAAGTGGACGATACACGGAAGTAAAATGTTCTCTCTCGTTTGGTAACTCGAATCGCTCCGAGCCCCCGCCCCCGTCCTACAAAGTTTCCAGCAAGAAACTACGGCCAACGGAATCAAGACGATCCGAGAGAACCGGCGATTGAAATATCACACGTATACCGTAATCCGTACACAGAAGTGATGTTCGCGCGAAAGGAAAGGATCGCGCCCTGCGCAAAAGAGATGATGGGTCGGCGGCATTCCGGGGATCCGGAAAATGTGATCATCGTAAATGTGGCTCTCTCTCTCTCTCTCTCTCTCTCTCTCTCTCTCTCTTTCTCTCTCCTTCTCTCTATCTTTGGTGTGCCGAGTGGGAAATACACACGGTCGAGATGCGTGTCTGGCTATTACTGCAACTCTTAATCGATTCACTTGGCTCGAAAAGTTGAGAGAGAGAGAGAGAGAGAGAGAGAGAGAGAGAGAAAGAGAGAGAGAGAGAGAGAGAGAGAGAGAGAAAGCGAAAGAAAGAAAGAGGGACGAAGAGGATTGGCAGACAGCGGCGAAAAAAGCGGAGAGACGACGTTCGGATCGCACTGGTTACGGCTAGATGACCTGGCCTCCTCGGTGAAGAGACACGAGGTGATCTGGGATCGCGCCCTCCGTTACGGAGGTACGGTTATGCGGAGGTGAGCGATAACGGAACGTCCTCCACTCTTCCACCGGTCGTTTTCTCCTTCTTGCCTTCGCGCGTTCCGGCCTCCGTTTCTTCTTCTTCTTCTTCTTTCTTGTCTTCCAGCGGGCGATGCGCTCGCGCATAACCACTTTTGGTAATCTTGAACAGCAAGAAGAAGCCGCCGAGGAAGCCACCTGACCGAAAGTGGATCGCCAGATGTGCTCAGATGTTTACGATACTTTGATACTAGCTGATAAGTATCAGAGACAGTATAAGAAGAATTAATACTGCATTCATGATACATGCCCGTTGAACCTATAACAAATATATTTTGCAAACTATATGCATATCATAAAAAAACGATACAAACGCGAGTTATTTTTAACAAAGTAACTTATAAATTATAATTTCGTATCTTTAAAAATATATTTCCCCACCTGTGACATGCAAAGTATCATCACGAAGTTTCAATATTCAATCATCCTTTCATTCGAATACTTACTTTTATCATATTATTTTTAAGAATGAGAGAGTGAGCCAAAGTCGTTAAGCAAACGCAACCGATCGGGATCTGTTCCACACGAGCTTATAATCAGCGTAACATATATACAAAACTTGACGCTGCAACGTACAGTCAGCCGCTTCGAAATCCGTCCATCGCCAGGAGCAACCGACTGCTCGTCCCGGTAATCTGGCCGATCTCTCGCTGAGAGCCGCGAGTCCCCGCGATCGCTATCGCGTGTCGGACGGTCGTTACGGCGACCGGAAGTTGTCATCGGTATACGATTGGATAGCCCCGACATTCGCCAGTACGCTTCACGAACGTGGCCATTAACTTATTATCGATTACTCGTCCCGTGTGTATGCGGGAGCAGTCGCGGATCGAAGCGCGTGCAAACGAGCGCGAGCGCATTGGCGTGGGATGTGAGAATCGCGAGAAGTTTCGCGAGAGAAGTGATCAGCGAGGCCAATAGGTCCACGTTAGAATTAACAAAGAAGTATCGATATCCTGAAGAAATTTAAAATTAATACTGATCTCACAAAAGTAAAGTTAAAACGTTTGATCTTCTTTTTTAAGCAAATATCACTCGACGTACAGAACAATTCATCTACACTTCACCCTGTGGATGCTTTGGCCATTTAAGAAATAATTTTTGCTCGATACAGTGTTCGTATTCTGAATCATAGGAAATGCATAAAATAATTTCAGAATTTTTTTTTCATTTGTTTTTAATTGTTTTCATATTTATTTTCATTTTTATCGCCATGCCGTGGCTCGAAGCTTTTGTCTGCGTATCGCGCAAAATAGGTCGTGTAATTGTAGCCGTGTTAGGAGAGGTGTTCAATTTAACCCGCCGTGATATTCCGAGGATTCCGTGCCGCCTTTATTGAAGCAGATTTGCGCGTTATTGTATGACGGCGCGCATACATCTACACATTTGACACATACACACATACGATACACGTATATATAGAAATACAAATACTGCGTCAGGCGAAGGCAGGTGGTTTGAGTGATCGTGACGGATAGGGTGGCACCCGGAAGAAGGTTAGCCGAGAAGATGGAAGTAGGGTGGAAGAGAGCCGTCGGTGGAAAATGAACCGTGGCGGCATAGATGTGTGTATGTGTGTGTGCGCGCTTATGTAGATGTGTGTGCAAAAGGGGACGCTGTAGATGTAGCTGGCTTTGACGTAAGCGGAAATACCGGAAGTACCGCGTGGTGGAACGCGAGCGCGGGTTTCTTGCGCGGATTGGTCGCGATTTCGCGACCAATCGATCGCATCGTGCGGTCGATTTCTTTCGTTCACCGTGACGGCGCGATTGCGAAAGAAACGGGTTACGTGATAGAACATTATTGCAACGATATTATTATTATTTCCTACAGCAGGATGTATTACTGGCTGCAATTGGTGCGCGCGTCTTGACGGCTATAAATAACTTCTCCAAAAGAAAATGTATCCAACAAGTTTTTAATTAATATCAATTACTTGTTCTGCACTCGTAAATTCTTATTTCCGCATTTTGCAAGAGCTTCATTACCATTAATGTGCGAAATTCGAAACATAGTACTATTAAAAACGTATTTATATAATTATGCTAAAAAATAATAATTATTGACTAATGTTTTTATAAAATAGAATAAAAAAGAAACTCGATACGCCAGATAATGTAATCTTTTGCAAAAGACAAAAAGTAAACTTTTCTGTCAATATTTCATCGTAGGCAACACGATGTTATTTGATTTAATAAAAGAGGCCTTATTCAATTTCGAAAGATTGAGGACAAAAAAATCAACGATGTTTACCCGCAGATTTTCTCGTGAGTTGAATACTTGGTCCAGATAAAATCTCCCGTCGTTATTTCGACGTAGGTGGTCGCGTTGCCATAAACCGCACTTAGGAGATTCGTGGAGGAAAAAGGGAGTAGGGGGGGAGGTGGCATGTTGGGGGTGTTTGCGTGCAAACGAGCGGCGGCGAGCTTAGGAGGTGAAAATCCGACGGGAACACGGCGCCGTCGCCATGATTATCGATCCCTGCCAAGTTCCGACGGTCGCTGCCAAAGCTTTCGTTCCGGCGACGAGGACGAGGACGAGGACGAGGGCGACGCGGGGGGTCGTCGACGAGAGGAGAGGGATCCAGACTCCGGAGGTATCCCAGAGAAAGAGAGAGAGTGGCGGAAAGGTGGAAGGAGGAAGTTGGAGCCGTAGCGCGGGGAACGGGGGGTGAATCGATGACGTATGCGGAAGCAGGAAGCGCGAGGGACTCTGCTCAATTTCCGGCATCCCTGGCGAACGACCAGCAAGGGCCGGAGGGCGGTTGAAAACTCCCTCGACACAAGGGCTTTACGCTTACTCCTCTGTCTTCCCACCTCCGTTCCTTTCTCAGTCCTCCGCGCGTTGCGACTGATGATAAACCCACCCCTCACTCGCGTTAACCGAGAATCGCCTTTGAAAAACTCGACAACTTCAAGATTATAAAAAGATTGAATTAGCAAGTATGATTAAAAAGGAATATATCGATAAAATTGCTCGTTTTTAAATTAAATACTTGTCAATCAATTCGTGCCATAACATTGGAAAATTTTTTACAAATTAAACACTTAAATGTCTTTTTTTAGAAAAATGTTCAGCTTTTGTCAAGATTTAGTTTTATGAAAATTATTTTCATACATACTGGAATTATTGCCCCGTCTCATTTTGGCGGTGTAATTCCTCCGTTCAGAAAAAGTAATCATGGAAGAAGCAAAGCAAATCTCATGCAGGCACACCTTCCTCGTTTGAGATACGAGGTCTGCCCGATCAAATCCACTTCATTTTCGATAACGACCGCGATTCTCGGAAGAGTAACCCTTGGAGAAGAGGTCGAGGAGAGCATATCGAACGAATAGAAACGGAAAGGGCGATGAAGGAGCGATGGAAAGACAGCGGTATACGAAGCGAGAACTCCTCCCGCACGAATAACGAGAGTTTAATTCGATGAATTGCCGTGCCGAAGTTATGGTTAACCCGAGAACGATTGGTTGCGGCCTGATTGACCAATCTGGTTTAAATTCTTGATAATAAGAACGATTTAAATTTATACGTGCGCATTTCTTGCTTTTCTTTTAAGAATAAAAGAATACAGCGGGAAATATAACAAGTATAATAACAAGTAAAAAAGCGCATTAAGAGTACAACGCGGTTGACAGCGCGTAAATTAACGTTACATTGATGTTTAATAACAAATAACCGAAAGTCCTTTGTCATTCATCCATTTATTGAAATATAATATTAAAAATGTTTTGGTCTAACATAAAATTATGTAAGATAAGGAAAAATTTACTGCGCAACTAAACGCTTTACTTTTAAGATAGTCGCACTGTTCTGTCATGCCATATTATCTTTAATAAAAATCATTATTAATTGTGGATTGATTTATCTAAGATGTTTATATTTTGTCTACTTGTTTATATTTTGCCTATTTTGTACAGATTTGTATTGGATCAAATCAGTGCAGAAACAGTAAAAAAATAGCTTGACTATCTTCGCGAAGAAATTTCTCGTGGCAGCAGATATTGCAAATTTGTTTCGTTATTAAGTGGAGTTTCGATCACATCATCTCCACACAAATCGTTTGAAACTTAGAACATCCGTAGGGTAGCACCTTATCTGTGTGCCCGTCGAGCGGAGAGAAAGAGAGAAAGAGAGAGAGAGAGAGAGAGAGGGGGGGGAACGAGGAGGCGAGAGGTTTTCCGAAGGTTATCTCTTGCGCCAAAGGCCGCCGCGCGGAGGCAATTTCCGGGTTGGCTAGAACTTGCTTCCGGCTTCTAAAACTGCCTGTAGCGCTTTAACACCCCCGGCGCCCTCCCGGAGAGACGAAAATCAATGAAGACCCGCGATTTAACCCGAGCTGCGGCGCGTCAGTCCGCATTCCGCGGTCGAGCGTTGCAAATATTAAAACCCCGAAATATTAAAACGGAGAGAACGCGTTTTTACTAGAAAAAACTGCGATTTACTCTTCAAAAATTTTCCATTTCTTCTAGGAAGCGAAGATTTATTTCGCCCACATCGCGAAGAATTAATTTTATACGCAGAGAAATAATTAAAAAATTTTTTTAATACGTTCTGCTTAATTATTCAAGACAAAACGATCGACTGTAGAAGATGGCTACACTCTAATTTATATTTAACGCATTTCGTTAGTATTGAAACTAAATTGTACTAAAACCACATTCCATTTCATTTGCAACCGGATCTTCGATTAACCTGGTGCAATCTGTATTTCGCGCTTCATCTATCCTATACATTTTGCTACAAACTACTTTCGCTAAAGCGAAAATACTAAATCTGCTGCACGTCGCCGACAGACTTCGCCAATCTACATAAAAATTTGACAAAAATTTATGAGAAAACGAGTTTGTAATCTGGGACGTAATTCGAAAAACGTGAGACGAGAATGTGGAATATTGTAAACCGAACTTCGTAAATTAACTTTTTTCCGTCGAACTTGAAATACGGTGCTTTGTGACGCGAGATTGTGTACGGGAATATTGGCTGAGAGGTCATTACGTAAGCATCGAGTAGCCCTGCGTAACCTCCGCTGATCGCGAGTAAGCGAGTGCCAACGAATGGGCAATTAACTGCAATTAGGGGGACTAGCCTACTTCCTAAACGGAGTCGAGCTGAAAGCTCGATCTCTACTTTCTCAGCGCTTTGCGGTTCTCCATGTGATTTGCGCAAATGGAGAAAAACTTGTACCAATAACACACACAAAGCATTTATTGATACTATCTATCTATTATATTTGTCTGTATGTCTGTAAATTCGTGTGATTATCCAGCAATGGTTATTCGATAATTTTCAATTTTGACGGATGTTCTTTGGCTAAATATCACTATCACCTAATATTATTTACTATTTAACGATTATCACAAATAATATATTAATAATATTAAGATGGAGATAAAAGAAACTGCTAACAACGTAAAAAACATTTTATAGTTAAACCGATTCTGATACTAATACAAAAAATCAAATATGTTCAAGTATGTGTTTATATATTTTAAATCGCTAGAAACTACATATAAATATAATTTTATTAATTTACACCTGACGTGTTCACATTCGATAATCTGCCAAGTCAAAATAAATTTCGTCGATTAGAAACTAAAAACTTTTCCATCTCGCTCTCTCTCTTTTTCTTCTTACTTCATCCTTCTAGCCGAGCATCGGTCGAGCGAGCACCCGCTTGAAAATAACTTCTCGCCCAATTACGCGACGACCTCTTTCGAGCCCGGCACGCCGCGTCGACCGGAGGAAGATTCGTCGGGCCTGTTCGCGAGGCCGAACCCCCTAATTGAGATCATTTCGGCTCGGTTTGCGTCAATTTAAAGATAACCGCGAAAGTTTTGTCCAGCTCGGCGCGATCCGCGAAATTCGCGGAGCCTACACGTGCGTCCACGTGTCACGCCGTCGCGACGTCGTTTCGCGATCGCGACGACGACGACGTAGCCGCCGATCGACGATGATCGAACGCGCGTCGCGTACGTGGTGTTCCATCGCCACGCCACGCCACGCGACCCCCGCACGACCCTACCCGTGCCCGTTAATTCAGACAATTTGCGGCCATGCCTCCCTCGTCCCGCTTCTCCGCTCTCTCATTACGCTTCTTTTCTCGCTTCCCTCGCCCGTCGAGTCTATACTCTCGCTCCTTCGTTCTACGTCCCCGAATCATCACTGCCTTCTGCCGCCGACCTGCGAGCTTATTCCAAAGCGTCAGTTCAACTTGCGTCGGATTATCTCCACGAGACGATAATGGGAGCAACGATCCCTACTGCATGATAAGATATATTATGTCTCTTTTAGAACAGAAACTAGAATTACACATATGGATTGATGAAACATATCAAGATGTGATTTTAAGATTGAGATTAATCACTTTGATTCTCACATACTTGATTTT
This sequence comes from Temnothorax longispinosus, assembly GCF_030848805.1. Lineage (NCBI taxonomy): Eukaryota > Metazoa > Arthropoda > Insecta > Hymenoptera > Formicidae > Temnothorax > Temnothorax longispinosus. The sequence continues at coordinate 14,577,309 of NC_092366.1, read as the reverse complement.
TAAATGGAAAAATCCAAGTCTCTGACAGACTGTTTTTACCAACACTTGGCAGAAGTCTTCTGAAGATCTTATACAGATCCACAAATAACGACAAGAAAGTATGATACCAGTTTCTATTTATTTAAAAAACCATGTAAACCGTGTTGCTTTTGCATGACAAAAACAAAACCACAGAAATTTTCGAGAAAGTTTCGGCGTGATCGTATATGAAACGCGAACGTGTACCTATAGCTGCTGTAAAACAAGAGATGCCTTAAAAGACCTCGAATGTGCCCAATAGCGTTTCGTGCAATAACGCGCCCATCCGCGCGAGGATTAAAGTATCTTTGTAACCCTAATGATCCTGAGTCAGGACGTTCGCTTGACATGTGATAGTTATCGTCACTCGCGACAGGCATGAATTCCTCCGGTCGGCACAATGCGTGTCACGAAGCAACACACGAAGGAGGAAGCGAGGAGGAGGAAGACGCGTACGTCCGTCGCCGAAAATTCGCAAAGTGAGGAGGCACGAAAAGAAACAACGAGGATCTCGTTGGACGCCGCGGCCGGGGCGTCTTCTCCGAGAGAAGAAAAGGGCTTTATCGCGTGTATAGGGACTTTACGTAACTGGCGATAATTGTGCCCGGCACAAAAGACGCGCCCGATACAATGAGAGATATAAAGCGAGACGAGGGCGCGGCGAGAGAATTTCCTACGTGATTGGGGGAAAATTGAAGGGTCCTTTGTCGGCGCCGTGACGGGAAGGACACGGTGCAACAAAGTACATGCGATCCCGTAACAAGGAGAAGGCGCGCAACGAGAGATCGGCGCTCTCGTATGAGGTACGCGGAATCGGTAACGAGGAGCCGCCGCGCCGCCCGCCTTCGGCTGTTTTGACGAAAAATGCGCCGAGAACGCGCAGAGAACCCGAGAGCACGATAACGGAACGTCGACGTACGTCTCGCTCCCGTACAAAATGGCCATATGTATCCGCGCGCACATGACGCGTAATAAGATTCTTCGACCAATCCGAATCCTTCCTTAACGAAAACGTCAAGCGTCGATAGCTTCCGCGTTGTTATAAGTAATCGAAAATTGAAGATTATTCGACTCTCTGTGGCTCACAATTACACGGTGGATACACAAATCTTACTCTTGTTCTTATTCGGAAATAAAAAATCGATCCAGAATCATAAATTAATCTAAAAATTCAATTCAGCTAATTATAAGCGAATCTTTCGTTTCTGCAGAGTTTTAATTTAATTCTTAATAAAATATTTAAAATCAAATATTATGGAAGTATAAAGAGTTGTGTCTCGTCCAAGGAAATTTTCGAGAGGAAGTCGGGAACTCGAAGCTGTGCAGGAAAAGGCATAAAAATGCCGAGATATACTTGACCAAACTTCGTTCTCGTATTTCGAAATTCCATCGCGCCAAGAACTGCCCTGGAAGAATAATGTTTCACCGAATCGCGGTAAGGCGAAGGTTTTGCGACATAATGGTCGCGACACGATACAGGGCTACCCCTCCGGTATGTAAACCACAGAAGGGGAGGATGAGGGAACGCCATCGGGGTATCAACGTTTCGATGTATCGATGTCTTCGTCGGCTCGCGTGTCAGCGGGCCCATAAAGGCGCGCTCGCAATCTCGGCACGACGCGCATTGTCGAACACTTGTAACATCAACGCCGGTGGACGGCGGTGGATATTTAACCATTTCGAGAAATGATCTTAATTACATTGACTTGCCAGTTTTAGTAAATGAAATTAAAGCTAAGATATTGGGCGTGAATATTAATTCTCTCTCTTAAAGTAGAAATTAAATTTAATTGGTAAAGCTGCCGCGCTGTGAATCTCGCGTCGAATGTACCTCAGATAGACAAGATTTCGAAAATTAATATAAATCTTATTATCGCTATTAATATCAATAATACTTTTGCTATTGTAATCAAAATTATTCCTTATGTTATTATCATCGGATCAGTTGGTAACTAATTGCAAGCTGAGAAATTTGTCTTAAATCTTCTTAATTTAATGTCACGATAAATCCGCACATTTTCGCAAATGTTGATGTGTTAATTCGATAAGCGGGAAGAGTTAGGGGAACTTCTTCTATAACGATAATCTAGGAGCGAGCGCGCGCGTCTCTTCGAAGACGCCTGATTTTCGAGCGCGACAACGACTTTACGGGCCGGAGAGTAAGGTGGTATCGGTATTTCTTGCGGTTCTTTGTCCCGCAGTCCGTGCACCAACCTCACCTCACCTGTGCCACGCCACTTCGTCCATGTAACTCGATCACGCGTGGCGTTCCCCCCCACAACTCCCGTCCCGGGTTCCCTCGGTATATACCAGTGCCCTCTCCTCACTTCGTCGGGGCCGCCGCCGGTTTCTTCGTCGCTCTTGCTCGCGTAAAAAGCTACACGCTCATCCTCGGTCGTTTCCGTCTCACTGAGATGGCGATGGAGGTGATATGATGACGGAGGTGGTGGTCCCTCCCAAGTACTACGAGGTGGATCGAGTAGCGGCCACTTCCGGTAAGACGCTCGGCGTCATTCTCGCACGATTATTTCTCTTCGAGCGAGACGATCGATTCACGTTCATCTTACATCGCGATAGAATGACTACGTCTTTCACGACGAGAAACCAACTTGTCGGTAGTGTAAATATTACTAATAATGTAATTTTACAAATCGCACATTCTTTAATAAATTTAAAATTTAAAAAAATGGCGATTAACGTGAAGAAGATATACTGCATATATATTGCGATACAATAACAAGAATAAAAGCTTACAATATTTTATATTTATAAAAAAGGGTATCTATGATATTGTGATTAGTCATATTTATATTAATTTATCGACTTTTTAAAACTATTTTAAATTTTAAAAAATTATTATTTATGAGAAAATACAAAAATTGGGGTTAGATAAGTTAAATCTATTTGTGTCTTTTATTTAATCAGACCAAGCTTGTACAGCCAAAATAGATTATTTGATCTCAGTATCAAACACTGACGGGTTTTTATGAAATTAAGATGCTATATTTTATTAAGTGCATGAGTGACAGCTCCGTACTTGCGAAAATATTCAACATTTATCGGTCTAGCCAACGTATTTTAGTCGCGCGCAGATCGTTTAAAGTACTGCTCGATTTTTGTCGACGCTAATAATCTTCAACGGTTTGCGAAATGACGCGTCTTGATTTCTCTGCAATTTTAATGCCGTCCAGCTGCCGCTTTTAGATAATCGATATCACGGTAAAAATGACTATCGGTCATCGATATTCTACTCTACAGCGAGGCGTCCGCCGATGCAATTAGCGATATTTTCACGTTAGGAATTTATCCTATTCTTATTCTTACACGCGGATACTTACATTAACAATAAGTGCCTTCGCGCTCTTAATTTTGTTGACGCAATTTCTCCGATAATATCCCTTTATTTAATGCTATACGAATTTCAGTAAGGTTTAAGAATTTATTTTCAAACTCGCAAAAAGGTTTTCTATAATTTTCGAAGAATTTTCTCAAGACGATTGATTATCAATGCCGCGGGGTCTTTGGTGCACGAGTAATTACCTTAACGGAATCCTCGATCATGTGTGCTAAAGAACTTTATTGCGACTCCCACGAGGTCTCAGACGGTCACAGTTCGGTCGCGAGAATTCGCGGAAGCTGGCGGCAAACAAAGTATACGCGGCGATGATCGCGGCGAAGCGAGGGCAGGGCGAGACGAAGCGGGGTGAGGCGAGATACGCGAGAGATCCTTCTTTCGGTAGCACGCCGGGTACGTACGTACGTCTGGAGAGTCCCGTAACGACGATTGCTAGTAACCACTACCAGTGTTACCAGACATTACTCCGCCGGGTGGACGGTATAGTTACCGCGCCGACCGGGGAAGTCATTACGGGGAATACGTTGCTTTCACCGAGCATAGGAATCGAACGGTCCTACCATGAAGAGGTGAGGAAACACCGTTGGAATGACCCGGGGACCCGCGTTCCCCTCATCTTCGGGAGGCTTTCGAGTCGCGATCGTCGCATTAGTTCCACCGCCTACGAGAGAGAATTCTTTTCCGCTGAATATCTCGCGTTTCCTGATCCGGATCGACTTAAGATACCGCTTGTAGAATTCCTTCCGCAGTTTTTTTTTTTTTAATAATCAAAGTAAAAATGTATATTTGTTCTTACGAGAGAAGCGATTAAAAATTGAAATTGAGAATTAGATGAATTAGACTGTATGCGCAAATAAATAATAAAATTGTATAAAAATTAATCAAGTACTTCTCAATTACTATAAAATTATTTATATTAACAGTTGCTTTAAATGTCGCCAAAACGTTTCGTAGCAAAGTTAAATTCCGCGAATATAAATTCGTATAGAAAACATTTTAAATTTTATACTCTACTTTTTGATGTACTATATTGTTCCGGAGAAAAATATATTTAAATTACATTTTAAAAGTAATATGCATGCTTTTAAAATATCAAAAGATATTACGCGAGTGTTATAACTCAGAAAAAGTGTATACATGTGATAACGAGTCGCGCACACAAGCACGGCAGTTAACAACCGATGCCGCGCGTTCAAGCAGGATCGGCCTTAACAGGCGATCCATCCGCAGTCTTCTCACGTTCTCATTACGAATTCATAATCATTCGTGCTACACGAGTCTCCTCCTCACGTGAGAGATCAGAAAGAACGGGTGAGAAGCGCGTCGGCGCGCCTTCAGGGGCAAAATCCGCTCGAACGTCGGCCGCCGCGCCGCGCCGGAGCGGAGGATGGTGGTTCGCTGGAACGACGGCGACGAGGGACGGTGGTGACGGGCGGCTTTTTGCCGGGGGGGAGCCGCAGAGAGGCATTGGGAGAACCGAGAACCGACCCGGTGAACCGAGGTTCCCGGGGACAGAACGGTACCCGGTGCCCTCCTCCGCCAACCCTCGCGGTCGGAAGGCCGTATAGCGCAGATATGAGGGACATCGGAGGCCCCCGGGGTCCCGCTTCCCGGATTCCTATGCGCTTCTGCCGATCGACCTAAACGCGTGTACGGTACATCGCCGCGTTCGCCTCGTAAGACCGACGATGCGCTCCTTCGCTGCAAAATGGCATTATCGCTTCACCTCGCGATTGTATAGCCACGGCGGCTTACACCTGAACGCGAAAAGTCTAATGCGGCGAAACGAAATGACACGGCACGACTAATAATGAAGAGAGAAAAATGTACGGAAGGCAGCTACGTCGGAATGCAGATAACTATGTACATTTCCGCTTGACATCTAAAAAAGGTAAAAACATGCGTGTTATATGCGTGAGTATGTAACGCGAGATAGTTCTAAAAAATTGTAAAAATCTGCGCACCAAACGTGATACGCTTCGATAGGATAACGAAATAAATTGTACATGCACGAATGTCAGAATGCGAGAGAAAGCACAGATATATAATGTGTAACTTGTTGTAAATTTAAAAGCAAACTGGACATACACGAAAAGGCTGTCATATATGTCAATCGAAGTCGCTTGAAATTTATGATTTCCGGAATATAGAAGATGCGAATTTTGTCTCATCGTTCATCGCGCTTCTATATCTTCCCATTTTTAGCAGCATCGGAATAATAACGGCGGGCGCACCTTCCTCTCTCCCCAATGACTCCTTCATCCGCGTCCACCTGCGTGCAGGTGTATTTATACGAGATTCCTCGAAGAACCAGGAAGTGGCACTTGGTTGGGAGGAAGCCGTTACGCGATATCGAATCTTTTCCCCAGGATACGAAGAACTTCGAGGTTGAGATCTCGCCGATTCTCCTCCAGAAATTGAGCGTTTCAATGCGCCTGATATTATTGATTAGACGTATAATTCAGTAACGTATAAATCGCGTTGCGGCATCTCTCCATGCATCGATTAGAAAAAAATGTGCGGGCATTACTGAAGTTCTTCCTATTCCAGGCCACAAGTGAAAATATACATATATAATAGAAATCCAGGTAAAAGAGACTGCCATATATAACAGCCGCGATTTTCCGATTACGTGTTGCGCGGCGCGTTACACGGATCTTTTATTGCACACAGAAACGATCTCGCAATCAACGAAAGTAACCGACTCGCACATGTAACAGAAGACTTATCACCCTGTTGATATCGCGAAACGTATCGAAGGGTATAACGAATTCGGTTCCGCTATTTCTCTCTCTCTCTCTCTCTCTCTCTCTCTCTCTCTCTCTCTCTCTCTCTCTCTCTCTCTCTCTCTCTCTCTACCGCGGATCCCGCGCGCTTACATACGCGCGGAAACGAAGACGCGCGTTTACGTAACGAAAGCGGTTCCGTTACGTCATGCGCACACAGTTCGCGCTTTCTTAATTGAATTACAAACGGGAGATCCGGCTGGCGTAACCGATTTCCACCCGATCGGGAAACAAGAAGGGCAGCGTCGTCGATCGACGAGACGGACAAGAGAACGAGCAAAGCCGATGCTCGCGTCACCAGAGAGATAACTCCGTCCGGTTATCGGGGTGTTTCTTGCCGTTGGCGCATGATCGATGCGATCGATCTCGATCTCGACGATCTCTCACAGCGGAAGCCCCACCCGTTTTACCTGTTCTTACCTGCCCGATCGAGGCGTTTCCATGTAAGAATCCAACTCGCTTCCGGTTTCTTCGCGACTGGTTTTGCGAGCGGTTGCGACGTTTGATGTACGGGTGTACCGTTCGATATCTTAGCAGTAGCTCCAGATGATCAATATCTGATATCACGTAGCTTATATCACGGACGCTAATCCCCGAGCGGTCGCGTTGAGAACATGTTGTTCAGATAAAACATCATTTTCTTCTCCCTCTCTCTCTCTTTCTCTCTTGTACGTTATATAAATTACATTATGAATAGACTAATCAAGCTTTTCCTCTGAAATAGCGAATATACAAATGTACAAATGATATTTGAAAATAGAAACGGTAATTATGTAGTCGTCTTAATTAGATATATATTTACATTGATTTATTTTATTTTTTTAGGGTATATTTCCACATAATCATTCGCAAATTAAACTTATTCTATTTCTTTTCTAAAAAGGCGTATTAACTAAATCTCGAATGTATCGAAGTTTTAAAACTTTTTTTCCGCGATGTTGATTGGTTGTCTCATCGCGGCTTGAATCACATGTGATTTTGAAAACAAGTCCTGTGTTAGTTCATGAGTTCGATTGGGAGATGTTGGACCAAGAAAAATCTTTAGATAAATGACTTATTTCTGAAATGGTCCATATCAAACTCCAAGAAAATGATTTAAGCAAACTGACACAGACCTCCTATATATCTTTAAGCTATATTCTCATTCACTACAGAATCACTAAACTTGAGAATACCGCCTTTACTCTCCTTTAGTTCCACTTTGTTTACTATTTAGAATCACACTATGTTTATTGATTTGACTCATGTCAGACATCAACAGACACATCGACTTTTACTTAAAACGTTACCTTTAACGGTGCAAGTCATCTTCCTGTGGTCTGCCTGTCGTGGACATGCATAATTTGGCTATTAAGGTAAATAATTTTTTCCTACCATTATTTATATGTTAGGCTTCTCGACTCATATACGATAGCTTAAGATTACATATTTGTCTGACACTCAAAATAGTGCCAATTTGTCAGAATATCTTTCGATCGTTTGTCTATACTATGGACATAAAAGTCACATAAAACAGATCCATAGAGACAGCATCACATATATACTCATAAATTAAGAAATTAGATTTAGGATGCATATGCATTGACTTAGCGAAAACAAGCCTACAATTTTATATTTTGACTCCGCAAATTTTAACATACCACTGAAGATGACCTCGACGAAGATCGAAACGTCCGGTTTTTATGTATTCAGATATTATTGACTAAGATACGCTTTATTTTAATTTCCGACTATGTTTACTTATTAAATATTAAAGATTTTTATGTATTTAGATATATTATATTGCGTTTAACCATATTAAAACCTACATACGTTTGTTAATATATTAGGTTTCATGGCCCGTTAACACAAATTTTTATTCTTTGAAATAAACCAATATGTTATAAAGCAAAATATCCTAAATTTGAGATTAAAAAAAAATATATAAAATAATTATTTATTAACAATTTATTCTGTTATAAAAGAATGATGCAATAGTGAAGAAATTTTTGAATTTGACTAACATATTTTAAATTTTATGTATGTACATAATATTCTACAATAGAAGTACAATTTGTTAATAGGAAAGTAAAAAAAATAGTTCAATGAAAACTAATGTTTTTAAAAATAGATACCTTATGCATTATTCTCTGTAAAACAAGATTTGTTTTGTTAATTGAAATATCGTTTTCTACAAGCAAGGGCTACGTTCCAATATTCACTGCTAGTAGTAAAAATCTGTAGTTTATGTCACGTACACATGCAAACAACAATGTCAGTACTAGCAATGTAAATGGAGGCAAGATAAACTTAAATTATATAATCTTTGCGCTGTAATTATAAATTATATGGTATTATAATGCGTTTCAGTATATGCTAAAAAAGCAAAGATTATTATTCTCCATATTTTTTGTCTTCTTTCAGAAAAAAAATATGACATCCTACTGTCAACCGTTATATTACGAGAGTTGCAGTCGATATCCCCATGTCGGCAGAGAATCTGCAAAGCGTATGAAACTCTCTTCGGATGAATCCGAAAAGGAGCTATCACGTTGCAGTTTATCTGCGCTTCCTGTAAATTATTTATCGTAGAAGTCTATTTCTCATAATGATATTTGTGACAATGTCATCTCGTGTATTAAAGTTTTATATTTTATCTTTGCAGGATGAAATACTGCTAATAATATTAAAAAATTTGGATTTGATGACGTTATGCCGCATGAATTATGTAGATAAGCGCTTCAATAATTTAATACGGGACCCTGAACTCTATACACGTTTAAACATGCAAAATGTATCTTTTACAGATATGCACGATACATTTTGTTACTTTACATCTAGATGTAAATATTTGCAACGGTTAGATCTTACATCAAGCAACTTTGATGTTATGGATTTCGTAAATTTTCTTGACAATTGCGGTAGGCGTTTAAAGCACTTAAGATTAAGTGATTGCGTGTCTGTTAACAATCGTGCCCTACTTAAAATTTCAGAGATATGCAAAAATTTGAAAGGTATATATATATATATATATATATATATATATATGATTGTCAATATTATATAGGTAAATTGTATATGATTAATACTTTTTTTTGTAGAATTGGACCTAATTGGATGTGATCGCATAGATGACAAAGGATTTTCATATCTTGAGCAACTAAATGGTTTGGAACATTTAGACCTTTGTGATACATTTATAGAAGCTCAACGTCTTTGCAAAATACTGCAAAAAAATCAGCGTATGCGTGAGTTAAATTTGGAACCTAGGCGCTGTATAAACGTAGACATAGTTGCAATAGAGTTGAGAAATTCGTGTCCGAACATGGAAGCAATATATTTACAGGACACAAGTAATCTTACATCGCAGGGCATTAACGCTCTCGCTGACTGTAAGAACTTACGAAAATTGAAACTTTCCTTGTGAGTGTGTGCTATATTTTCTTTCAAAATACATGTTACCGTATTTCTTGTCGAAATTTGTGCATTTGCTTGTCTTGCGTCTCAAGCATCTTGAAAAAGTTACATTAATTTCCTCTTTGCGATTGAAGTACTGTAATAATTATATAATTTTTGTTACAGATTCGGACGCCCAATCGCTGATAATAGCTTGAACAGATTACTTTCCTCCTGTCAACATTTAAAAGAAGTTTATTTGTCATATGCTGTCCTCTCCGATCGTAAGTTGGAATTATTAGCGCAGTGCAAAAATTTGGAAAAGTTATATCTTTTTGACGTGAATCTTACGATACCTGATAAATGTTCCGTCATTTTGGAACAATGTCCTAAACTACAAGAGTTTCATCTTATATTATGTGATATCAGCGATCGATTGGTTAAACAATGGAAGGAAAGATATCCGCATGTGTCCGTTTATACATTCCGCTGATAATTTTAATAGTTTCTGTTTACTATATATTTCGAGACATATCAATTTACTTTTTATTTATATTTACTTTTTATATTTTAAATATTTTTATATTTAAATATTTACTTTTTAAAAATGATGTAGTAAATTATGTTGTAAAAGAAGTTAATGCCTAATAATTTTTTTGGTAATGATAAGTCTCGTGTATGTATACCATTGTAAGACCGAATTCCGCAGCGCCCGGATTCGATAATTCGGAAGTTAATAATCGAAATATCTAAGGCCTTTCAACGTTTCTCGCGGAAATCCTGACTTTTCGAAACGAGAAGGACGTGGGATTATTGATCTACCGTCAGTCGGATAAAAATCGTCGGACTGATAAAGCTAATTAACATTAGTCAATTCCAACTCGAGAATAACATGACAATCGTAGGTGTTCCCACGCTCGAGAAAAACGTGTCGTCGTAGCCGTTGTCGTCGTCGTCCTTCTTTTCCTCCTCCACGTCGTTACGCAAGTGCGTAACGTCGAGGATCGGGGAACACTCTAAATACCGGAAACCACGCCCTTCAAATCAAGATACTCGATGGAGGATCTGATTTTCCTCCTGCCGCTCGACGATCGATGCCATTTTGACGTGACATCGCCGCAAAGATCGCAATTACGATAATCACCATAAAACTAAATAAAATAGAAACAAACCTATTCATGTTTAACTTACATGTAGTTGGACAAATCTGAAGTATATATATTTTGGATATAATAAAATCTCTATTTAATATTTGGAATGATAAGTGATTAACTGCTTGCTGCATTAAATACATGTCATTATAAAATATCGCAAGATTAAATATACAATATGATAAATATACAATCAATCGTTGTAATTATTCTTCAATACTTTCTGTTGATTTGTTAAAGTCGAAGTCGCAGATACGAGAAATGATGAGAGGATAAATGGGAAGAAGAGGATAATGAAACACGAATATATCATATTCGTACGAGAGATTCACACAAGTGAGAAGAACTGCACGTTGCAAAATTTGCAATTCAAAGAAAATAAATTCAATAATAAATAAAATAAATAAAATACCACTTCAAGATATTGATGCAACTGAATACATCAGTTCGTTAGTCAAATGTCTTTAATGAGATTTGTATCAGGCATCCTCGGGCGTCTTAATCAAGTGGGCGACGACAATATCTCGTAACGGAGACTCGCCCTTTCTGCGCGTTTTACCACCCTCACGAACCAAAGTACCGCGCTCCTTTCCGCGCTCTATCCTCTTTCACTCCCACGTGTGCCAACGTCGTTGTCCTTGCACAATGGTCCATGTAATCAGCGGCGAGTGATCGTCACCCGACGCGTACACCAACTCTTTCAGCGTACCCCCTTTCCGCAACCCTCTGCGGCGTTTGCCCTCCTCCTCCCCGCGTTCACCCCCGTCGAATTCCTTTCAACGTTTTCCTCTCTTTCCTGCGCTTTTCCTCAGACTCCGCGACGCCGGGGACGGTCACAATGACGTCGGGGATTCGTCATTGTTCCACGCGACCAAAAAGCGACGCAAAAGCCGTGGCAAAAGCGGACCGGAGCAATACTTTAATGCGGCTTCGTTCGCCCCATTCCCCTTTCCGGGCGCCCCTTTACGTTCCCCGTCTCCCCGACGCTCTTTCGACCGCCGGCGAAAATCTCATCATTTAGAGTGGCTCGGCGCGGCATGTAAAGCGCCGCGCCCGGTGTGAAGGCCCGTTTACGAACAATGGGGAACAGGCATCGGACGGCCAGCAGAGACGGGGAAGACGTTCCTCTGGAAGGTGGAAACCCTTTCGCAGCTTGAAGAAGACCGCGGCACGCATATCTCGTTACGGAATAGGATCCTTCATCCCTTTCCCCCATTATGTGTAAGCAATAAATATAAAATAGTATGTAACTATAATCCTATAATGTCAATAATTTTGTTTAAAAAATATCAAATAAATAATATAAGCCTATTTCGTATATGTATGAATATTACTGATTTTTTTTTCTAGAGTAAAGCAGAGTGATAAGTGAGATAATATTATAGTTTTGTTTTAAACACTAGCCACAAATTGAATTAATTAATCTCAAATTAACAAGCTGCTACAACTTCCTTGAACATAACCGTATTTATGAATAAATGGAAATTTAATCAATCTAAATAAACAGTAATTATTAACGCGGCGGGTCTTGCGTTTTGATTAGGATTCTTAAAAATACAAAGCTATACTTTTGATTATCATTAAAAAATCTCTCTGTCTTAAATCCAAACTTTTCGCACGATTAATGCGCTATGAAATTTCGGAAAATCGATTTTCCGCGAGATTTTACCCTCTCTCCTTCCCCCTGTTCCCCGGCACGTGGTCCGCTTAAATAGGGCGCGTGTACGGGACTTAGATTGCATAGAACTAGGGGTGTGTTACCATGGTGGCCGCGCGCGTGGAAGGGTGCACCACATGGTTTGAACGCGCGCGCGGGGGATGAAACCGACCTGGGATATGGGTCCGGAGGGGTGGACGATGCCATTGCCTATGTGTGGGGTGGCACAAAGGAAACCGGAGTACTAACCAGGGCATTAGCAGGGAACCTACGCTTCCGACAAACAAGTTCAGCCCTCGGCCGAACCTTCGTCGGGCCCCCCCGCTCAACATCCCCGTCTCTTTCTCCCTATGTCACCCTTTGGGAGTCGCGCGACCTCGTTTCCAGGGGATGGAAGTCCGGTCCGCGTCGCCTCATATCGATTGTGGGGAGAACTATAGGGCACCGGCTTCCGTTCTAGTTTTCAACCTACCAACGCTGCCCATTCAACGCTTCGGAGCGTCTCTAGAGAAATCGGGAACTCTACCTCATGTCGGTGCAACGATACGCGTTCATCATACTTGAAATAAGACAAGCACATGTGATGTACAAGGAAAATATTTGCTACATGACTAATTAGGGTATTTGACAAGATGTTGCAATCAAAGGAACGACGGAATCGCGATTGAAAACTCACATAATATTGGAATCGCAAATGGTTACATAATAAGTATCATGGAGAGTATTTCCGAAAAAAGTAAAATCGAGATTGGGTTCACCATTATATAATCGATAAATTAATCCTAAGACACATTTATTACATATGAGATTAATGACGATGATATGCATTTTAAATTCGTTAAAATTTATCGAACTGCAAATATATTGCTGTTTCTAGAGCCAATCGGACATGTTACCGAAAATGTTCGCTCGTCCGTCCGAGCGCGTTCGTGATGGTCAAGAACGAACGCGATCGACTGTCGCGCTCCGGTACGATCGCGTGTCCCCTAAAATCAATTAAAGTTGTTCGAAACTATCTGTGTGTACGAGGAGACCGAGTGGCTCCCACATATCTCGAGAGCAGACCTCTCTCCTACTTCTCTCCTCTCCTCCGCGTTCGCTCTAAACTGCAGTCGCCTCTCTCGTGTACACGCTCCCGTTCCCTCTATCTCGGCTCTCCTCTCTGTCAATCGGTCATTTGATTGCCCTCGCCACACCCCTCCCCGTCACCGCAATCCCGTCGAATTAACCCGTGGAGTCAGAATCCGTTCGAGCACGAGGTGAAGTAATGGTCGGAGAGACGTTCCCACTTGGCCCGACGTGCTCGGTGGCGCGTCGCCCGCTCGTGCATCGGGATGTCTTTCGTCTTGCCGGAGCATTTGCCACTTGAATGTTAGAGAAGAGACCGCGTGCAGTGTTACTGGGTCGCGTCGATGCCAGCAAACTGCTGTGTTGCGAATAATGTTGAATTTAAATAAAAAATTATTAGATGAAAAATGTTCGACACGCATTCTAAGGGAAATCGTATATTTTCCATGAGATTTTTGTCAACAAAATTAAGTCTTCGCAGTTAATTATGAAACTAAGTGTTATACGCAAAAAATAAATTATGACTCCATCAGTCTAGTCTGTTCAAAGGAAGTTTCGAACTTCATCGTCAACAAAAATTGAGAAAAGGGTGCAAAGTTCGCTTCAACCGTCGATCTCGGGTTCGGTGCATCCACCCCCTGCATCTCTCGCTTACCGCCCCTAGATGCGGACGCACCCCGAGAGCGTTTCGCGTATTAGTCATTCCTGGCGCAGCTGGGATCGGTCCCCCGGGGGTGCCGGTCGACGTTTCCCCCCTTCCCTCCCGCTCGCAGTGCCAAATCAATCTCGGCTTATCCTGCAGGAGGGTAGTTGGACTACTACCGACCGGTCGGCAGAGACCCCATGGATTTTTGCCGTCCCCCGCTACCCCTCGCGCGTGGTCATTGGTCCAGGAAACTGGGCTCCCGCCGAGAAATAGCGACCGCGTCGCACTATCGAACCACCAAAATCGATCGGGGTGCATTGATAATGCCTGCCCGATGGATAGTTAGAGCCCCGCCAGAAGCGACGTGTGACAAGCACTATTTTGACCATTAGAGAATATCGTTAAAAGGCAGAAAACTTTTTCGTGTCCTTTTGAACAGGTCCATCGAATCATTATTTATTTCGTTATATTTTTATATATTATTATAAAAAAAGGAAAAAAGTTTGTTCATTGAAACATATGTACTACTCTTTAATAATATTCTGATCGGCTTTTCAGTTATATTTTTCAAATTATACATACATCGTAGTAATCTTATATTATTGGTATTAGAAGTAATCATAAAAAATATTTCATCCATTAAAGAATATATTTCTTCACGTGTCTTACATCATGATGTAGAGAATTTTTTTTTGTTAGTGTGACCTACTTTGAAAATTACGGATCGAGAAAACTATGGATCACTCACCAGTCATAACTATCCTAAAAGTAATAAATAGAAAATGAAAAGACGCACACTCGGCGCACTATTAAAGTAGGAAATTAGAAACGCTCAGTCAATATAGATAATAAATGGATCACATGGCGGAACGCGGTCAGTTCCACGTAACTTATCCATGAAGCATATCACTGAGACCCAACTGCGATTTTTCCCACATCAATAACCGACTCTTCGAACTCATAAAGTTTAATTTAGGTTTCTTCAAAGAGATTCCGCCTTCGACGCGTCTATTGAATAACGACACTACTCAACAATATCAAATGTATGCATGAGAACTTTTTTTTTTTTATTAAAACTTGTCTAGAATTTAGACATAAAAGCAATAACACGTATAAATATCTACATACATATAGCAAACTTTCAATATTTATAGAAGCAATTCTGTAAGCAAAACAATCACTCTCTTTAAACGAAAAATTTTTCCAGAATTTTAATCATCTTATAATCAAGTTATAGATAAAGAAATTTTAAGAGCATACCAAAAACTTTACGAAATTCACAGTTTTCGTAAAATAGAAAGACGTAAATTCTAAAAAAGCAGTTTTTTAAAAGATATATTTTTGAGAGTATTGCTGCAGAGTTCCTGGTATGCTGACAATAATTAGACAATAATAGAATTTTTTCATGTACAACGTATACATTACAATTGCTGCGATGCTTAAAATCCCAAGAGAGGGATTAAAAGATATAAATTTTCTGTTTCAAAAGGTGATCATTATAGCGTTGAATGATTCATAACATTATATGCACTCTCCAAAAAGATATATAATAAGGCTAAATAATCGATACATGCATTTCATTTCCTCCGACCGAGTAATCAAGAGAATTTATCTACATATCCATATGTGGACTGTATAAAACATATTATTATAAAAAGGTTTAATTCAGCTTTATTGTAATCATATTTATGTAAATACGATATAATCGCGCGTCTTTAAATAGGTCCTCGAGTGGATAGAAACAAAAATGGAAAAGAAAATACATAGACGGATATTCCTATCTTGATAATACGTTATTAACGGGATAATGACAGCGACAAGGCAAACGACATACTAATAAAAGAAAAGTGCAAAAATGAGGAACGTATTACAGCCTACAATGTTGCGCTCCTTGCATGCGGAAGATACTTTCGTTTCCTCCCCGATCCTGCTGGCGTCGCGTCGCGGTTATTAACTTAAATAGACAGTAGTTGAGATGATTTCAGGAAACGAGGAAAATTAAGTGTATCGTGCGCTTTTGTTTTTACAGACAGGCTGCTTCCAGATTATTACCTATCCTGAAAAGGCAATAATAAATGCAAGTACCAGTGAAAAATCTCACAGGAAGAAATCCTTAGATCAATTTTTCATCGACAAACACTTCCATCTTAGATCCGCAGGAGCTTCCATTGAGCTCTAAGTTGTCGATTAAATATCGGTTAAAGTCATCACCGCATTATAAATAAGTGCGATAGTAGCAGTTGAATCTAATGATGTAATACTCGATGAAACCCAATCGCGCGATGCGGATTTTAACGAGTCTCGAAGGAGTTAGCCTATGATTTCCGTACATATGCTTCCTCCTCTCTCCCTTCTCATCCCGGCGCTCCTATCGTTAATTTAAACACGCTCCGGACGATAAAAAGGCAACCAAGAGGATGATACCGAGAGAAGAAGAAAAAGAGAAGAGAGTCACGAGAGAGGAAGGAGAGGAATGGGCTTGGAAGAAGGAACCTCTGCGTGACGTCGACGTGCCACTTTGTCCGCGTGTTCGCGCGTGTCATTGACCGACATGCAACGCTCATTGGTGGCTGGAAGCTGGAACGAGCGGCACGATCGCACGAGATGAGAACGAGAAGAAGACGAAGGCGAGGAGAGAAGGTGGAGACGACGGCGGCCAGTAAACGGCGCAAAGGAGGGGGAGGGAGAGGATCGGGAGAGAGAGCGGGAGGACACTGCTGTGGCTAATCTAAAGGGACGACCCGTGGGGTACGTCGTTCGCTAATCACCCTGATGAAGCTTGATGGACCGGCAGCAATTGTTTCGAATGAGACCTCTTCGCACGCTCGACTCCGCTCGAATCACCTCTTCACTTTTCGTGCCGGCCGGCGCGACGATCTTCTTGGCCTGGCCGCGAGATGCAACTGGCTAATTAGGCTAACGGGGCCTCGCTGGATTTTTGTACGCACGAGCACGAACGTACGCGCAAACACTCAATTTACTAAAAGCGTCCTGTATGCAATCGTCGTATATAAGTCGCTCGTATATACGGTCCGCTATAGATGGCAGAAAAACATTCAGCACGCGCTGATCGTTATACGTAACTTGTTATGGAAAATAAAAATGTACTAATACGTTTCTTATGAAGACAGAGATCATATCCTTTTGTTACAATGCAAATTATGTTTTCATTAAATTGATTAAACTTTCCTTTAACTTCTACGTATTAAATTCAATAAACAGAAAAAATAAGCAAAAATAAATCGTGAAATGAATTCCTGACAATTGAAAAAAATTGTTTAGCAAGAACATTTTTTGATGAATTTGTGACGCCGACACACAAAATTCCTGTCTAATTACGGATTAAAATAAATAATTATTTCTCCATTCTGGAATCCGTTTTGTCTAAACGCTACGGAAGAAGTCCGCCAAATGATATTCATGCAAAATCTCCCGTCCATCTAATGACAGAGGAGAAACATTGACGGATCCATGATGACGGTCAGTTGATCGATCGATCCGGCAAGAGCGCGGTACATCCTTCGTCCGTCCGTACGCGAGCAACGGCGTCGATAGTTCCAGCTGCGTGCCGCAATTTATAATCGTCGATCGAATCGACGGGTCATTATTCTCTCTCGCGAGATTTCATCCGCCGTTCATTTCCTTTTTTTCTCTCCTTTAACGAACTTCGCCGCGACTCCTTCCGCGGGAAATATCCGGAGATCGAACTCCTCCCCCGACAATGCGTTTGACTTTCCGGACAATTAAGTGTTGACGAAGTTGGCGATGTCATTTTTGCTCAACAGTACGCTTAATATGAGCACTTAAAATAAGATATCTTTAAACTTTCTTTGATTTATCATCATGCGCAGAATATAGAAACTATCTTATTTCAGTAAAAATTAAAAAACTTGCCTGCACTCATTTTAAAGTGATTTAATGTCAAGGCTTGAAGAGAATAAATATGTATATCAAAACAGGTAAAAAAATTACTAAATCGACGTAACAGCAAAATTAATATTTAAATAGATTTTTTCTTTTATTATTTCGTCGAATTTTAAAATTTGATGAAATAATACAATAAAAATATTAGAGATTCGTTTAAACTTTAGTATTAAGTTAGTTTAATAATTCATTTGTTTTGACGTACATATTTTATCATGCTTGAAATTACTTCAAATTTTAAAATAATAATATATTCAGAAGTTATATTATAGAAGTGCAAGGTTATAAAGACTAACACTGACGTTAATGTGAAAAAATTCCATCATTAATTCAACTTTTGCAGTGAATAACTATGTGTAATTCTCTGCAAAACAAAATGACGAATCACTCTTCACTTGTTTCCATCGTAATCTCGCGGATCAACTAGCGATTTCGCAAATATCCCGTATAGGGTGAACATCGCTAAAGTAAATTCGTCACGGATTCGCGGCCCGCACCCGGTTGCTCCCACGTATCCCCGGACAGCGTTGCACGACGCATAATCGCTGGCACAATGCCGCCACAATGCCGCCACCGAGTTGGCGTCTCTTCCCCCTTTAGAGTCGGAAAACACAAGCCGGCTCCGAACCGGCAATCGGAATTACACGGCGATTTTCGAAGCGCGGCGTCGCGAACCGATCCGTCTCGCGATGCGCGCCTCGTTTTCCGAGTCGGTAGGGTGTCAAGGGTTGAAACGAATGGCCGATTCGATCGTCCTCCCTTTCGCGTGCACCACGCCCTCAAAGGGGCAGTTAGCTATTGTTGCATCGGCGAAAAAAAAATATATGAACCGCGCGAAATTGGCGCTCGGCGTCAAACGGGGGATCAATTCAGAAAGATTTATTTCATTTTCATATATATGTTTTTTTTTAGTTTTGGAGAATCTAAATAACTATCGTGATTTCTCATGCTGCATTGTGCTCAAAATTGATTTATAGGAGCGACTGTGACTTTGATTTTTTTACGTCTAAAAACGTAGTAAAGTAATAACTTTCTAATAACTTATCGCAAAGACTAAATTCTCGAAGTAGAATATAAAAATAACAAGCGAAGTCGGGTATATATGTATGTAAAGTCGTGAGAAAAGCATGTGGCCGAGTACGGCCCTGAAATTACAGATAGGAATTACAGACTCGGCCTCGCGGCAACGATCTCTAACGAGATTCGTTTGTAGTCGGAGAACGATGGCGACGATCTCAACAAGATCCTCTTGTGATCTACGATCGCGCGAACATCTCGGAAAGAACCGGTCTTTGTAGTCTGACCTATTGCCGGGATCAACGCGCCCGATGGAAAAGTCATCTTGGAAAGAACTATCTCGTTGATCTCTCACAAAGTGCGAATATCGCGTTACGTGCATTATGCTTATTTCAGTATCCCACTCACGATCCTCTCGCTTTAATTCATTACCGCATAATTTAATTAAACGAGAAGTTATCCATCGTTAGACATTTCTCCTTTGATCCTCGCGATTTCATAAGAGAGACGTAATATAGCTTATCGAATGAATAATTGTTATTCATCGAAGTAAATTCGTCATCTGCTTGACACTTACCAGGTTTGAAAGACTGGACTGAACCGGATTTCATTCGCTTTAATGACGTATTATGTAATATATAATTCAGCAGGGAGAAGATAAGGTTTGAAAGTCCACTAAAAGCTACAAAAAATTGATAGAATACGCGGTGTGTGTAATTGCTTATCAATAGCTTTTTAAAACAAATTCTAAAAACATGCGGTAAAAATACTCGACCCTGCATAAAGAACGAGTCATCGACGAGCGATGCGCTACCTCGAACTTTTGACGTATCTATGCGAAACCAGAGTTTCGCGCATAAAGCGAAACTGGACCAGCAGCAGTCGCGAAGTTTCAGCCGCCGCGGTTGATTACTGCGGCGCGTATCTTATCTTCCGGTAGACAGATCTAAAAACTCATCGCTAACGGAACGACGGTTCCAGTGCCAGTTTTGAAAGACACGAGTCATATTATGCTGGTGGAAGCGGGCGCGTACGCGGCAAGAGAAATGGAAAAGAGAAGAGGGAATGAAGAGAGCACCCCTTGGGTGAAAGAGAGAGACGACGGAAGGAGAGACAAAACGCTCTCTCGATCCCGCGGTAGAGGGTGCAAAAGAGGATAAAGAGAAGGGTGGCGGTGGTCCTCCCTATTGACAACGGCTTTCATCTTTATAATTCAACCCCTCGCAACACCCTCGATCCATTTTGCCTTCTCTACCCCTGCGCGCCGCGCGCTTTGTGTGTGTGTGATGCTTTTTTACCATCTCTCTCCCGTTCCGCATGTCGTGTAACACATGGCGAAGGCGGACTTATACGCTCTTTCTGGTCGCTGAAAAACCGACGCGCGGTATCCCTCTCTGTTTCGCCATTATCCCGTCACCGTCGCTGAGTTTCATCCGAGAGAGATATTGTATATATATAGCAACATTTCCACACAATTCAATCCGCACCGGAGAGATTCTAATGGAAAATAATGTTTTCCTCTCTCGAGACAATTAGACCACTCCCTGGTAACACAATATTTGCTAATTTCGGAAATCATACGTTATACTTTTCGATTAACTGTCCATATTGTGGAATATGTATAATTGTGCTTTGTATCTGACTTGTATCTGACAGTGCCAGACTTTGTATCTGACAAAACAAAATATAAAATTATTGTATACAAATATGAGATGGGAAAAATTTACTGCATGACGCATATTTCTTTAAATGTATAATTTAACATTTATTTATTTTATTCTCAAAAAATATAAAAATGTCTAGATATATATATAAAGATATTTATATCCTTGTTCTGTAATTTATAATTGAGTGAATTTACTGTAATATCGCGATGCAATGTAATAATATTATCATCCTCTTATGCAAGCGAAATGTGCATCAAGTGATAGGGCAATATGCCAACGCGGCGAATTAGACACCATAAAATCTGATGACAAAAGAGCGCGAGTCCGCTTATGCGCGGCGCATAAACAGGGTCTTATGAGACGCCGTGTCAACATCTGCAGCGACGTCAGTCATCGTTGCCAGTCATAATGCGCGATCGCGATTGCGACATGATCCATGAGTCACGTTTCAAACGTTCAGGACATGCCGGATCCTGCCGACCGCAGACAGGAAACTGGGCGTCGCGTCGGTCAATTATTTCGAAATGTTACGCATCTCGTCATGTTCGCTTAACATAGATTTAGTCATCGGAGTATCGTTCGACGATCCGTCCAGGACGAGATTCTAAATCGAATTAAACTAATTGCATGGTGCGTATTTAAAAAAAAATCATCCCTTTGTTTTGTATACTGTTCGTTCTTCTAAAACGTGAATTTAAGATTCGAATGCAAGTGCTTTAAATATCAGTTACATATCATATATTATACTGCGATTGAGATCGTAATGAAGAACGTAACAAGCCTGCAAAATCGACAGATCGCGTCGTCAACGAGGATCATGACGGGGCAGACGGGGGAAAAGAACGAGCGAGGCAAAGTGCCTGAAAGGAAATAGCGATCTTTAAACAAACCGTGGTTTTTGTATGCTCTTTTTCCGACAGCGTGCAGGGAGGTCCCACGTGTACCACAGCCCGCGGAACGTCCTGCCTGTAAACGTCGGACCTCCTGGAGTTTACTGTCGCAAAGACGCACATGCATGCTCGTTCAGGGGAGCACATGTAACATGACTCTGCGCATACATGCACCATTCTCCGAAAGTCGAAATAATCTAACGAAAATTTTGTAATTGAAAACTAAAAATTATGTACAATTAGCTACAGAAGTGCAAAATATAAATAATAAAATCTTAATTTCAATTTACTCCTAGCTTTATTATTTAGATGTTAAAACTGATCAGATTTCAAGTATGGAATTAAACTTTGACAGAAGGAAAGTTAATCTCAAAGATTTTTTGCAATATCCCCACATTTATCGAATATATTCATTACGAAACTACAGCTATTTTCCCTATCCTCGCGCAATGCCGGTTTTTCCACAATTTTTCGAAAACCTATGATGATAAATCTGTCCTGCGTGCACGAGCTACTGAACACATCCGTGTTGCATCATGCGTGATGCCTCGTCGTCAACGCATTTTACGAACGCGGACAGGTTCATGGAAAAAGCGGTAGCGGGACGTTGAAACGAGCGCAGATGGTGCCCCGTGTGGTTTACGACGTGGTACGGACCCTTCCATATGGGGATGATACCGTTTAACCCACCCTGGGGACCTGCGAGAGTGTCGGGTGACGTATACTCCGCCGCGCCGCGTCGCCCTCCTCTCTTGTCGGGAACGTTCCTCCATTTTTACGGGCGACCCCGCGGAAGAAAACACCCTGATCTCAGGGTGTCGCAGGTTGTGCACTTTAGGGTCGATACACTTGCCGTTACACCACCCTCCTGTCTTCGTGCGACACAACATCACGTTCGTCGTGACGGAAAATTCAATGCCGTTCTTCCGAAACTCGTCGACTCGTCGACTCGTCGCGCGCAAAACTATTCCTCGCGCGAAAATAATCGCAAATCGCGCCTCTCCACAGAGGCTTTCTTGTAAGTTTAATACCTCGAAAAAAAAACAGTGGTAGTATTATACCTTAAAAAAATCTAAGTAACAAGTGGTAGACGAAATCTTTGTATCTTGAAAAATCTCGAAAAAACCTAAACAGTAGTATCTTCACCTCGAAAAAAAAAACAAAGTAGTAGTATTATACCTCGAAAAAACCTAAGTAACAAGTGGTGGACGTAATCTTTGTATCTCCAAAAATCTCGAAAAAACCTAAGCAGTATTATTTTTATTTCCAAAAAATTATTACTCAAGTGATACACATCACAAAATTACGTTACCTTATCAAAAAATGAGTCGCGCTTCAAGTGATCTATTATTACAATTACAAAAAAGAAATGATATCTCTTTTTAAATTACAGCGCCAATTACAGAGAACATATATTTTTTGAGATACAAAGATTACGTCTACCACTTGTTACTTAGGTTTTTTCGAAGTATAATATTACTACTGCTTTTCTTCGATTAGAATAAAAAATTGAATCATGAAGAATTACACAGGTAACAGTACAAAATACAAATATTTTATTAAAATATTTAAACCCAACAAGGGAATACAAGGTATTTAAATACAAAGTTTATATATGTATTTTAAAAGATTTAATCGCATCGCAAAGAATTACAGAGGTAACAGTACAAAAAATAAAAATATTTTATTAAAATACATAAATTTTTCTTGTCAAAAAACTTGGCGCTGCTAGACCTCAAAATTAGGTCAGCTGGTGTGTATGTGCGAGAGAGTGGGTGTGGGCGATGTGTGTGTGTAATTGTAAAAGAGTCTCTTTTCAATTACACACACACATCGCCCACTCTCTCTCTCTCGCACATCTCTCTCCAGCTCTCTCTCTCTCTCTAGCAGCGCCAAGTTTTTTGACAAGAAAAATTTATGTATTTTAATAAAATATTTTTATTTTTTGTACTGTTACCTCTGTAATTCTTTGCGATGCGATTAAATCTTTTAAAATACATATATAAACTTTGTATTTAAATACCTTGTATTCCCTTGTTGGGTTTAAATATTTTAATAAAATATTTGTATTTTGTACTGTTACCTGTGTAATTCTTCATGATTCAATTTTTTTTCTAATCGAAGAAAAGCAGTAGTAATATTATACTTCGAAAAAACCTAAGTAACAAGTGGTAGACGTAATCTTTGTATCTCAAAAAATATATGTTCTCTGTAATTGGCGCTGTAATTTAAAAAGAGATATCATTTCTTTTTTGTAATTGTAATAATAGATCACTTGAAGCGCGACTCATTTTTGATAAGGTAACGTAATTTTGTGATGTGTATCACTTGAGTAATAATTTTTGGAAATAAAAATAATACTGCTTAGGTTTTTTCGAGATTTTTGGAGATACAAAGATTACGTCCACCACTTGTTACTTAGGTTTTTTCGAGGTATAATACTACTACTTTGTTTTTTTTTTCGAGGTGAAGATACTACTGTTTAGGTTTTTTCGAGATTTTTCAAGATACAAAGATTTCGTCTACCACTTGTTACTTAGATTTTTTTAAGGTATAATACTACCACTGTTTTTTTTTCGAGGTAACAACATATACACTACTATGCGTGTACTTGGCGCCTTTCTTTACCTTTTTTTAAAAAAGGTAATTTTGTACAGATATCACGCCTTTTTGTAGTATTACGCATTGTATAAACAATATGTACAGGGTGTTATTTCGAGGTATAATACTACCACTTTGTTTTTTTCGAGGTAACAACATAATACATATATACTACTATGCGTGTACTTGGCGCATTTTTTTACCTTTTTTTTGAAAAAGGTAATTTTGTACGGATATCACGCCTTTTTGTAGTGTCATATAAGACGTCGGCGTTAGAAGTAGATAGAAAAAGAAGTATCTTAATAAAAAATTTTCACATTTGGACTTTGCGTCGCAATATCTCCGCTCGTAAGCTATCGATCAAGCCTACTTAGAACTTGATCCGTTCACTCGTTATTGAGATCTCAACATCTCGGGTACTCGCAACCCGTCGCGTCGCGTAAAAGAGTCACGGTCGGTCTCGCTCCGCGTGTACTTGGCGCGAGACACTACCGTGTCTCTTGATTCTGCCGCTAGGGAATTTTTAAGTCGATTCTTATGAATCAAGCTTGAATTCGATGTCTAGGTGTCCCAGGTTGCCGATGACGAGGTTCACATAGTGCGCTTCATAGTTTTCGGTATTCAGGTGTATTAATACCTTGAATTCGATGTCCACGTGTTCCAGGTTGCTGATGTCGGGTTTCAGATAGTGCGCTTTATAGTTTTCGGTGTCCAGGTATAACAATACGTTGAATTCGATGTCTAGGTGTCCCACGTTTCCGATGACGAGGTCCACATAGTGCGCTCCGTAGTTTTCGGTGTCTACGTGTATTAATACCTCGAATTCGATATCTACGTGTCCTACATTCAGATTTAAAGTTATTAATACACCTAGACATCAAAAACTACGAAGCGCACTATGTGGATCTCGTCATCGGCAACCTGGGATACGTAGACATCGAATTCAACGTATTATTACACCTGGACACCGAAAACTATGAAGCGCACTATCTGGATCTTGTCATCGGCAACCTGGGACATGTGGACATCGAATTCAAGGTATTAATACACGTAGACACCGAAAACTACGGAGCGCACTATGTGGACCTCGTCATCGGCAACCTGGGACACGTAGACATCGAATTCAACGTATTATTACACCTGAACACCGAAAACTATAAAGCGCACTATCTGGACCTCGTCATCGGCAACCTGGGATACCTAGACATCGAATTCAAGCTTGATTCATAAGAATCGACTTAAAAATTCCCTAGCGGCACTTTCTGCCAAGCGTAGAGAACCTTCTTTTTTGGCAGCGGTGGTAATACGATGTAAGGATACGAAATCTCTCCAGATAAACATGAAGGAATTGACTCAATATATATTATATAAGTATATACCTAATTTACCTAAAATACCTAAATAGAAATCTTACTCCTGACCGATAAGTCTATCGACCTAATTTCGAAATACGCGCGCGATATCGAAACTGGCGATACCTGCGCCGCCAGCGTCGAAAAAGTGAAAGTGACGTTTCTGATTATGACGTCATCATACAAGACGTCGGCGTTAGGAGGAGTATCTTAAAAATAAATTTTCCCATTTGGACTTTGCGTCGCAATATCTCCGCTCGTAGGGCACGTAGCGGAATATTATGAGAGAAACCCCCCCCTAATTGGACCCCAAGCTATTGATCAAGCCTACTTAGAACTTGATCCGTTCACTCGTTATCGAGATCTCAACATCTCGGGTACTCGCAACCCGTCGCGTCGCGTAAAAGAGTCACGGTCGGTCTCGCTCCGCGTGTACTTGGCGCGAGACACTACCGTGTCTCTTGATCGTGAAAAAGCTGAATGCGTTTTTGATTGCATTTGATATAATAATTTTTCTAATTTTTTTAATTTTAAATAAATTTTACTCAACTTTAACTTATAGTTTACGTTTCCGGATAATTAGTATCGACAGCAGAAAATGTCGACAGCGAAAAAAGCTAATTTAAAAAAATATTCGATTTTAAAGTAATTAAAAAATAAGGAATTTTCAAATAATTAAGACATAATTAAAAAATATTCTCGAAATTTAGTTTTCGCATTTTGTAGTAATATTTCAATCGCAGACTATAATTGAAACGAAACGTAGAGGTCGTAAGTTTTCTAAAACCCCCGCGTGCCATCAAAATCTAATTCTTTTCGAACCACTGTCTTAAAACTTCACAAGATCGTTTATCACTCACGACCGATCGTTAACGTTCCTAACTGCTGTTAGAGCGGTCGTCGAGACGCAACGTCGACCCACGCTGGTGGGTATCGGCCAAAATTTCGATGCTTTCTTCGTCGCCCGGAAACCAAACCGGCACGTATACCGCGCAGCTCGTAAATCATCGAAAAATACTTTCCAGATTTCGGGGTTCGCTGGCCGGCTCGAGTTATGACCACGTTGTTGTATAATTTAATGATCTATTTTGCATCTACCGAAGCGTGAACATAATAACAGGAAAAAAATCTCAATATCTTTTCGATAATAGAGTCGACTATCGCGATAAATGCCTGAAGATTGATTATCATATGTTATTTCTTTTCATATTTTCCAAATAATGCAAACTACATGCCAATGTTAAGATATGATTATATACAGATTAGATTTTTTGACTAATTTCTTTTGATAAAATAAGTTAAACAAATTTGTCGCGAAAATTGTTTTCAGATTATGCGTATAATTAAAGATGGTTTTCAACAGAATTTAGATAAGACTCGTTATATGTTATATTTAATACATAACTATAATTTATATACTAAGAAATTTAAACTATAAATATAATTTTAAGAACGTGAACTACCTATTTGAAAGAAACATTCTTCCATAATTTTAAACAGGACTCTATTTTTTGTATATAATAAATGATTTTTTAATCTACTAGTCAAAATAGAATTAAAAACAAATTGAACACTCAATAATTAGAAAAGATCATTTTTTATATCTGCACCGTCTTTTCTGGTCATTTTTAATACAAGATAGCTTTCATACAAAAAGAGTGACAGCCATGTGGCCGGGAATGTGATCTCCGCATTGTGTTTCGATCGAGAAATTCCACAGCTTCGACCACGCGAGGGGTCGATACCTGTTGGAAACGATTCACTGGAATTTAAACGTGTTCAATGTCCATCCTGCGAAGGGTCGGAAGAATCCACCCAACATTTCTGAAAGACTTCCTCCTCTCGAGGACGGTTCCTTTCTTTGCACCTGCGACAACCTAGTCTCCAAGGTAAATATATACGACTCCCTGTTTCACTTCACCTATCGACGAGTTTTAGGACACGAGATCTAAGGGGAGTCGATTTAAAGGAATTGAGTAGAGAATTGGAAAAACGTGAAATAAGATATTTATACAAAGAAATCAAAATGAGCAAGCATCTAATAGTAACAACGCAATTTAAATATAGAACGATCTCAGTTCTGCGAAATGATTCTCTAGATCTCCTATCGTGATAATTCCATCATTGTTTTAATTAGATTTTTCAGATATATTAACGAAGAAAAAATCAATTCGACATTCGCCGAAAAGTCTATTAAAATCGAGGCTCTTGAAATATTGTATATTAGAATTCGACGTACCTAACAATATCACAATTGCGACGGTCGCGCGAAAGTTTGGCGGCAAAAAAGCGCGTCGACATAATGCGCAACTTCGGCCGCGGTTTCCCCGCGACGTTTCACAACCGTCACTTTGACAGAGATCGACGAGACGCGGCGCAAAAAATATAATATTACAAAACTTCTTAATCGCGGGATATAAACGCCACAATTTCGTGCCATCGCTCGTATTACAGAGAGAGGACATTATGGAACTGGAGACGAGAAACCCTGGAGGAGAAACGTCATTGGCTCTCTCGGGAAAACTTATATTCTCCGGGCTGTGTGAAAGGTTACCCCCATCACGCCGAGGGTGAATGCAACACACGTGCGTTCCTTCGCCCGTTTCTCCCTCGCGCGCGCTTGTCCCTCGATAATTACTTTACTGACTTCTTTCACAAAAAAGCAACGACTTCCTCGCGACAGGTTCTCATTTGTCTCATTTATTACCCCTTCGCGCCCATTCGCTTTGCGTGTGCGTAAATCGACGATAATTTAATTGCTTACATATCTTGCCGTTAATTCCGTCACGAGAAAATCTTATTTACTTGGTCCAGAGCCATTTGTATTCGTCAATATAATCTAAAAGTGGTATTTCTTCTTTTACGCATAACTAGGTGCACGGCATAACATATTTTCTAATCAATTTGCTGAAATGCGCTTGTAGTATAATCAACATAAAAGTATAAAGTAATTTATGTATCAAGAAAAGACAGAAAATATAACAATGTTTAATATATACGCATATAAATAATTATTTTCCTAACAATTAACATGTTTACAAATAAACAAGCCTTTCACTTTTCAAATATATTTTAAACACTATCAAGTTTATACATATTATCTATATTCAAATTATAAAGTCAATTATAATCTCTGAAACATATTTTTCTTATAAAAATACAACATTATTTTGTCACCGAAAAATTACGCATATAATAATGACATAACTTTTACTTAGTATCTCTTATTTTCGTTCCCACATACTCGATGAGGGATAGGTACGTGTGTATACTTTCGAAAGAAACGCGCGAGTGGTTTCATCGATAATCCATTTTCTCCGAAATCTCCGGTGAAGATTGAAAGTACTTCATCCCACGGGAGATACCGGCCATCGACACCCAATCGCCGAGTAAACTCGACCCGGAAGAAGCGCCCCTTTTTCGCAGCGCGAAATGTATTCCGGGTGTATCGCGGCGAGTTCGTTGGCATCGCAAAATCAAGAAAACGTCGCGCGCGACAGGTGCTTAAAGGCCTGTGTTCCTCGCGGCGTGTCGCGGCGCACACGTACATCCGGGGTAAGTGCACGAACCGCTCGGTTTCTCACCGGGAATACGTAATCCCGCGACACACGCGGGCATACCAATTCCTCCCGTTACACGAAATACCGCCGGAGAACCAAGGGGCCACGAGGTATATCTATCCGCGCTCTCGTCAACGTCGGCGTCGGCGTCGGCGTCGAAGTCGGCGAAGTTAAGTGGATCTCGAAATAATCGGACGCGCGTGTCGCATATTGATCGAGATTTCCGTGCCTCGTCTCGCCACCCAATCGATTCGATCGAAATGTGTCTCAAAAAGACACGCCACGATAATCCATCGCGGAGCAAGTATAGACAGTTCTCCGAACAATCGACTTTTCCTCAGTTCTCTATTGGAGATGAAATCGCTGGTATTTCGATACGCTTAATTCTGGATTACTTGAATGTTCTTCCGTTATTGCAGACACGCAATCAGTGGACATTATTTTCTAGTGTAGCATAAAATTATATATCGGTCATAATTTGGAAAAACTGGCAAAAGTTACCCGTTTTATTATTAAGTGTTCAGCTATTAACAATTCAGATATAGCACCATGTTCAAGATCGGGACATAAGACGTCTTAAAAACGTCATTACAATGTCTTAAAGATGTATGCAGTCTATAAGTTGAAATTTACTGAAATTAACGAAAGTAAATAATAGATTTACTAAAGAAATGTGAAAGCTGTCAAATTGATTTACTAGATTGGTCGGTATCGCCGAGCACTTTCCCGCGAAAGGGAGCGTATTTTAAGCGATACGTTTTTCGATCCGACCGCATCAGCGACGACACTATTAACGGTAATAGTGCTGGTAATGTTAACGGCGTAGCGGGTGTCGCAGACGAGTTGGAAGGAAGAGCCACCACCAGCAGCGAGGGTGGCGGAAAAGCCTGATGCCGAGGGGTGCGGCGCGGGCGGGTGGCACGAACGGAAGCGAAAGGAGAACGTCGGAGAGAGGGAGCGGAAGGACTCGGTGCGCCCGGAGGCGTGGGTGGAAGCTCGAGTCGAGTCGACGGTGGGCACCGCGGGGGTGAGTGCGGACCGGGGGAAACCGGAACCGGAACCAGGGAGCGCAGGAACACGAACAGACTCGACGTCGACGGTGGCGTCGGCGTCGGCGTCGGCCCCGATATGGCGGAAGCGTCGCGTTTGCCGGAAGTCGCCAAGGAAATGAAATGCCTCCCAGCCAGGGGAGGCCGCCCTTCCCACCCCCGTGAGTTTCTACCGCCCACCTCCCGCCGCCCACCGGAACCGACGTTCCTCGCCAGGATTTCCAGAGTTCTCCTCTTTCTAGGGAACATAGCGAGGGCGCGGTGGGACGGCGACGGCCGGGGGAAGGTAGGTAGAGTGAGGTAGCGTCGAACTTGCGTCAAGTACGAGAAAACGGGAGAAGGGTCTCGAGAGACGTTCGTTCGCGCTTATTTCAAGAGACAGGAAAATAAGAAGAGGAGGAAGAACGTTGCGTGAGACGAAAAAATATGCGGACTTACTCCTCAGTGATTCAAGCCCAGCATCAACGTACATTAGCGCATAAACGTGAAATTTTATAAAATTCTTTCTTAATATCTACAAATTAATCCTAATTCTAGTCGTCGTCATTTTATGAATAAAATTAAAGAGTTTTCGAACAAAATGTAAGATATACTTTCGCTTGATGATTTTTCAAAGGGTTCTCGCTTTCTACCGCTTGATTTGCATTTATCTAATCCAATAACTAAAATGCGGAAAAAGATAGTGACATCATAATCTATAATTGTCACTTTTTATGACGCTTCGCTTCTCGGTAACAACGCCTGGTATATCGGCGAACGTGATGACGCCGCGCGCGCGAACGAAGATATTCCGACTTCCGTCCGTGCGTCCAGGAATTTCTTCCCGGAATAGTTCGAACGCCGGTTAATCGAGTTCTTCATTCAAATTCTATCCACGGGAGAAAAGGGAAAAAAAGAAGGGAGGTCGGTCAGAGTCGCACGGCCGCGAGCTGAGTAACCAACTCCGATGACTCGTCGTCGATGTTTAATGGTAGTCACGGCGATAACATCTACCGTGATAATGGTGATGATGGGTGTAACCATCGCTCATATTTTACGATTTCCTTCTTTCGCCGATGGAATTCTTCATGTTTGCCATTATATTTATTTATCTTTGTCAAATTTTGATTACACATTATAAGATTAGTTTTGGGCAAACTATCCAGCTGTTTTTTTACTAATAATATAGCTCAATAATATTAAAAGCTTATATATATATCTATATTTCTATATACTTCGCGCAAACACTTGTATCAGCATCCGTTTATAATTTCGCAGAAAAAAATATCTATAAAATTATAATAGTTCAACTTACATTTATCCGATTAATTGCCGCCAGTTTTAGAACAAGAGACACAGTTTGTATTTTATATTAAAAGTTGGAAAAAATTAAAAGGCGGTTCATAGCAAGTTTATGACGGCTAAGCGAACTATCATTTATTACCGTCAAGCCCCACTGGCGGTTACTTACATCGCCATTATCTAAATAAAAGCAATAGCGCATTAAAACGGTCGCCGTGCAAAAAACTGTCGTTGTCGCTATTGCTGTGAAGAAAGAAGAAAACGTCACGCGACGTACACGCGGCGCATGCACTCGCGTTCGTGTAAAGAGTTGTGTTCCTTGCTGCACGCCAGCACCGATGACGCGTTATTTTCCGATGAGATTATTTCCGGTTAAGTCTGCGTGATTCTGCGTCGCGTCACTTCCTCCTCCGTTCCATCGTCGTCGTCGTCGTCTTCGTCTTCTCCCTCTTCTAAGTAATTTTTGCGTCGGCTTCGTCGTCGCTCATTGTCGGACTCATTGCGCGAAATTACGTCATCTTGTGGAAATCGTTGCTGCTTCCTGCGCGCGTACCCGAGGCGTAGCGAAAATAGTTTCGCGCGAGCTCGTCGTAAGTAAGAGGGAACATGAGTTAATTCGAGAATGCTCTTAACGGGCAAATTATCCGTCGCAACGAATGGCAGCGACTATAAAAAGAACTCGCCACGAGCGTTACGAACCGAAAAGAACGGCGCAAAAGTTTTTGTATATGTACGTATATCACATAGTAAGGTGTCTCCATGTAATATATTGTGTTAATTATTAATTTCATATACGAAGGACAAAAGATATCCCAACATTGTCGAAATATCATAAAGCTTTAAATATAATATTTCCTTAGTTTTATTATAGATAGTTGATTAAAATACAACAATCTGTATTTGTAACGTAACAAATTTCAATAAATAATAAACTATAAATTACAATGAAACTTTCATGCAATTTTTCATTTGAAAATCCCCTTTTAAATAATTTTAAAAATTAGGGAAAGCGTGATCATACACACAAATTGTGGACATCTTACTGCAGGGCAAGATATTGTTCAATTTGGATCTTCTCTTCCCACAGGATCGCGGAATACAATTGCGAAATTGATAAAATCGGGCTTTTTTTCGCATGCGCGTCAAGCTACGTCAAGCTGCGGTTGGACACTTCGCGATCTTTATCTCCAGCACCATGCTGACCGCCTTCTTCTGACGCACGGGAGAGTCATGAGCGATATCGTGAAACGGACGTGCCGATGACACGATAGCATTATTCGTCGTAGCACGGTGCTCCGTTTCCTCGGTATCGTCGAAAAGCCCGCGGAGACTTCCGGTCGCGACGGAACTCCGGCGCTCACCGACCCTGACCGACCGTGAGTCGCAGCACACACCCGTGACAATTAGTTCCAGCAGTGATTCGGTTCCCACGCGGTACGATCAGGCCTATTAATAACGTCTTCCGATGTAATTTCCCTGCCTCCGTCTAATCTTCGGCCTTCCATCGATCCTCGCGACTTCAACGAGCACAAGACGAACGTCGAAATGTCATAAGCACGTCTGACTCGAAATTTCTAATATTTTATTTATAGAAGAATTTATAGTTTTAGAAGACATGGACTCCAATTAGTCATACAAATATTCGAAAATTAATATGTTAAAAATCATGA
The DNA here is from genome assembly GCF_030848805.1 of Temnothorax longispinosus. Classification (NCBI taxonomy): domain Eukaryota; kingdom Metazoa; phylum Arthropoda; class Insecta; order Hymenoptera; family Formicidae; genus Temnothorax; species Temnothorax longispinosus. The sequence continues at coordinate 14,544,242 of NC_092366.1, read as the reverse complement.
TTCTTCAGGAGGAACAATGTAAAGTTTTACTTGTTAAATCACGGATTTCTTGTTTCATCGTTTATTTAGTAACTCTTTAACCCTTAAAGCGCACACCTCCGAAAAATTACGTAAAGCGCACTGGGGGTATGAGATACCCCAGTGTCTTTAAGTATGTACTGTAACGACGCTATTGACTATTTTATTGCATAAAAATTTCTGAATGAAGTTAAAGTCATGTATTTTAAGGATAAACAAAAGTTATAGCGATTTCTTAAAATTAACATTGTTTAAAAAATTATTGAAAAAGACATTTTAATGGGACTTATCAGAGCACAAAGTTCGGAGTGGGGTATCCTACACCCCATGTGCGCTTTAAGGGTTAAGGGTAGGCAATCGCGTTATTTTGCATGATTTATACGGTATGACCACTAAAAGAATAAATATTATGTATTATTGCAATAAAATTGTGGAGAAATATCTACTTCTCCATTAATCATGCTATTTCGAAGTAATATATGCCAGCTTTTTAATACCGCATTTAAGATATGCAACGTCCTTGACTATCGTGGCTAATTCAAGGAAATTATGTTGCAGTAAATTATGCATTCCGTATAATTGCAGTCAGTGTTATTCGCTGATCTAGTTTATTTTAATCAAAAGTTAATATCGAAAAGATTTTCACGTGACAAGCCTCGAAAAGTTTCCAAGTTTGATCGGATAAATCAAATGTCCAATGCTCTCATATCGTAACCGCGGTTAGAACAATGTATCCATTTGGGCGATATCGAGTCCCGGCAGCAGCTGGAGTTTAGTGCTACAGAGTAGAACCAACGCGTATAGAAAATTGAAAACCGCCACAAAATGGTAGCGTATCCAAGCTTCAATGTTCCGCCAGAGAATCGATCCTAATATGCTTACACGATTAATCTGAAATTTTTCTACTCGCCGCCGCACGGCGAATGAATATTTTACGAACGTCCGTGCAGCAGAACCTGTTTAATACGGACAACTTTTCGCAGATATCGGCAAGACGCCGCGCCGCGCCGGACGGATGTCATAACTCGCGATAATTATAAAATGAACTCGCCAAACCGCCGAGTCCGTTAAACAAGAGAAAGAAGGCAGGAAACGATTGCCGGATATAACGAGAATTCACGATGCTGCTCCGCGGTAAATAGGGATCTCGTTCGCAGCGTCAGTAATGACATCAATTCCGCGCGCGCGCGCGCGCACACGCGAGCGCGGATGCTGTCGCGGGAATAGGATCGGTCTGTTTTTAGCGCAGCAGATTTATATTATTGATGGACCGCAATAACGGTGATCAGACTATCGGGTTCGTTACGTAAATCGAAAAGAACGAAAGAAGCAGGCTGCCTTCTTTACACGCGGATGACTGTTACACGGCGGACACTAATAAACGGTAATAGACAGGGCGGTTAAAGGTGCGCGTTTAAAATAATTGTAATAACGAGCCACGGCGAGTCGCTACTGTTATTAAACGAAAACTATGCGACTTCGGAGGCACTTGTGTTATTCGCCTTTCACCGTTATCGCGGCATACCTTTTCAGGTGCGAGCTCCGTGTCTCTGGAACCCGGTAAAGTATTCGTGAAATATTAAAGCCTCGCGATACGATTATTCCAATTATTACAATTCTAGATATAACAAATGTAATTAAACTCTAACGCCGATGCTAAAATAATCTTTCCTTTGGAAAAGAATGCTGAATTCCTAATTAATAGAAATTATTAACAGAGACACTTTACATTATAATCTCTGTCAACATATTTAATTCAAATCTCTCTGCGCGTAACCTGCTCTTTAAAATTTAAGAAAGACGTCTTTTAACGTGAAACCTTTACAGCGTTTGATGCGATAGATAAAACTTTAACGGCCAAACTGATCGCGATGATAAGCAAAGAATGAATGTTGAAATTATATTAAAGTGTGCGACAAGAAAATTACGACAGCGAATTATTACTTCAAAAACGCCAAGCGGATGATTGATATCTGGAATTCTTCAACAGAATAAACAAGAGCGAGGTGATAAATTTGTAAATGAGAATTTATCATCTTTAATGTACTTTTTATTCCGTACCCTTTTTAGAATTAATGCGCGAGCCATTCCTGAAAGCTCTTGAAACAACGTGATCCGGCGCGTGTTTTAACGCAGAAGCGAGATATTGTCGTCGACATTTCACGCCGGCTCTTTATCTTGACACCCGTACTCTCCCGCAATTTGCAATTATCATAAACATTTTGTACGTGCTTGTCCGCGGCGCGGTTTTATCCTCCGGCGTACTTTAGATATCCTTTCCAAGAAAATTAGTCCTCATTGACGCGTGTTGCAATCGTAATAAAGAGTTTACGACGCTCGATTTCGTTAAATTAGATATAAGTAAATGCTCGTTAAATTATTAACCGTTTAAATGCTAACAGATGTATTAATGCTGCTTTACAAAAATTGACCGACGATCGAATGTTTCATAATCATAATTTAATCTTGACAGCGAAATGCGTTGCACGTTATACGCATCGAGTATTATAGCGATATATCTGTGTTTCATTTAATTTTATAATCAATGAAACATCCATAAATATTATTACTGCAAAGATCGTGTCCACATTTATAGAATTATCTTTATTTACTCATATACATATATTGTAATTTATGAAGAAAATTAATGTACATGTGATTTTTTTCAGCACAGAGAAATACACGAAATAAAGTTTGCGAATAATTCACACTCTTTATTCGTTTCTGGTTGCGATCAATTCGCGAACTTAACCGAAAAAAGGCTTGTTTGAGAGGGCTAGCCTAATGAAACATTCTGTTTCATGTGTGCAGCGATTTATTCTTTCTCTCAACGCGATAAAAATTCCATTTTGCACATCTCATCATTATCGCCGATGACAGTTTATAAAATAAATCGAGGTTTTCCGCTAATTAAAAAAAAAATTTGTGCAACGCGTTTCAGAATTAGAGTAATATTGTTATTTTATCGCGATATGGTATATCGATCCATCTGAAATTTACATACGTTTAGGATATTATATAGAAATCGCCTCCTCTATTGTATTATTGTGACATACTTGCTCCAGTATGTTAGAGTAAAGCGGTGAGAAGTAGCGGGATCTTTAGTGCTCAAGATTAAAGATAAGTGGCGTCAGTGATATTATCTAATTCAAAGCTCTATATCGTTGAGAGAAATATATATGACACGTACGAGTTAGACTGATTGCTCGACTAGTGTGTATTTTTATTGACTTTGACATAATTTCTTCAGAAGTACTTTAAAACGCAAATGTATACTTTTTAATAAATAATTTCTCTAATTTATGAAACATCATTTTTTTGTCCAAGTAAGCAACATATATTAACGTAGACATAAGCAAATAAGAAAACATTAAAAACAAAACATGTGGCGACATGTTTTGCATAAAAGTGAAAAATGTTAAATTAAAAAACAATCTTAGCAAATGACTAAAAAGAAGTCGGCAAAACAGTACAAAAGCAATGACGCAAATAACAAAACTATTGAAAATAATCTACATTTTAATACTTAAAAAAACATAAGAGATGATCAATTATATGATTCCCCGCTTTACAATCATTTCCGGGTGTCGAGCATATGGTACGGCTATCAACTGTTTATATCGTGAATCACGGGAGGAGAAAATTATTCGACGCCCGTAGCTAATTGTAATCACTTAATTACGTTACTACGCTTTGTTCGTGCGCTCGCTCCGAGCGCACGAGTGCGGGATCGCTGCGTTGACCGCGATCGATTATCTCGATTTGGTTGCGGCCGCGTGATTAGAATACCGATTAACCGTGATTAGACGTGACCGTGGACATTCCTGCCGCACGCAAATGCCTGTTGGTTACAATGGTGTCGAACAACAGTGTGTTATCTATACGGCGGGCAGTGGGCACCACGTACATGAGTGCGTGCGTGCGTAAGCCCGACCGTAAGCCCGATTATGCGCTTACCTAAACCGGCAATAGATACACCGCAAACGAAAATTTCTGATCGGTATTAGGTCAGATATTCTCCCTCGCTTTTATTTTACAATATCAGCTCGACATTATAAAATATTAAAAATAAATAAAGTGATATATAAACTAAATTACCATAAATAAATGTAGAAGGAATAAGTCGATATTTAAAAGTAGATCCTACTAGCATTCTTTTGCAGAAATGCAACTTAAAAATGAGAATTTACGTGTTTTTTTTTTCAGTTATCTAAATTACGACAACATAGTTCGTAAAAGAGATTATCTATATCCTTCAGCATTAAAGGAATTGGGAAAAGAATTTCATAGTCTAAGTATTCGCGACAAAGTTATATAGAACAATGAGACGGTATTATTATAATTGTTCATCTCTTAATATCCAGATTCCTTTGTTTAGCTAAATCTCTTTTAGAGCGGACCTATCGAGTGTACGATTTCCCTGGGAATTGCCGATGGGAGAAGCGCGCGCGCGCGCGAAGTGGCGAGAAGACAGAAGGATTGAGTAACGGATCGACGAACGAGGTGAAAGAGAGGCTATAGAGCAGGAGGAGGAAGAGAAGCGAGAGAGAGAGAGAGAGAGAGAGAGAGAGAGAGAGAGAGAGAGAGAGAGAGAGAGAGAGAGAGAGAGAGAGAGAGAGAGAGAGAGAGACAGAGACAGAGACAGAGAACGGAGAGACTAAGGGGATCGAGTATTAATAGAGACTCGGGCGACTGGAAGCCGGAACTGAGCAACGCGTACCTCCTCTTCCACCGCCTCCTCCATCGAGAGAAAGAGAGAGGTCGCCTTATTTATAAACGGCGAGATAAAGCGCGGCTGCGACGCCGTGAGAGGAAGCCGCTCGCGCACTCATACTCGGCGCGGCGGCCCGCCGCGGCTCCCACGCTTCCACGGATGCATTACGTGGTGCGCGCACCTCGAGCGACTGCACCCCTGACGTAATGCCGGCGGCGCGTTTGTTTAAAAAAAAAGAACTCATGAATGCATTATTATTTAAGCCGACTTTCTCCGCGTCCGCGACATTTGCGCGCGGCCCGATCTCGGTGGCGTCTTATCTGGTGCGTAACAAGTTGATGCAGATAGATGCTCCATTTTTCAATCGAGAATATTAAAAATCAAACGGGAAACAAAGTAACTTACAACAGTTACGTCGAGTTATGAAGAAAGATGAAAGATCCTTGGCAAAATCGAGACAAATGTAAATGAGCAGAATTTAAAACGTTTAGTTTATACGAATTAGGTTAAATATCGGATCTACTTTTCAAAATGCGTTATCAAAATAATTGAATAAAAATATCAGAAACCAGCTCGCCCCGCGTATTCTTTTAAAGCTGCGCATTAACTGCATATATTGTTATTTCTTCATATTTTTTTAATGCATAATTATTTTCCGTTTTACAGAGTATATTCTTCACTATCAATTTGCAAATTTCTCCGTTTAAAACGTTGACAAGAGAACGCATCTAACGATTGTTATCAGAAAGTTAGTCGAGTGCTACGGTTAATTGCTAAAATACTTAGAATGAAAATTAGGAAATTAGAAAGCAACGACGTCGAGCTTTCTCATTTGCATTTTAAGAAGAAATCTCTTCGGAGAATGCCGCGGTGTAACACCGCGATATCTCAGGGATCTCAAGGCGAGGCGCGCCTCGCGTCCTCTTAATCGCGATATCGGGATAGAGAGACGGAACTGCCCGATGTGCCGTTAAGGTTTCGAAACAATGCATTCCTGAGTTTCGTAGTACGTAGTATTAATTACGACGCGTTAATTTCCCGAGTACCGACCGCCCCGATCTGGCCCGGAGGTCTTATGTCATTAGCGTGTCATACTTTTCACCGTCCGGACTCGCACTTTCATATATACCCGGCAGTAATAGCGATTGAGACGCGGATAAGCACGCGTGTGCATAACGGGCTCGCGGTGTTCTCAAGGCTGAAGAAAAACGCGCGCGCTGTCTATGCACGTACACACAGTGAGAAACGCAATTTATAGATAATGCACAATACAGTAACGTACCGTTACAACCGGTACTCGGCCTCGACGTTACCTCACACTAATGCCTCTCGCGCGCTTTTCGCCTATCAATCGATACTCGCCAATATCTCTTTTTGAAAATGCAGGTTGTACCACTCGCGTTTGTTACACGAAATTTTAACAATGTATTTTTGGGGCTTAATTATCCGGAATTAATATGGACAGATAGACTATATTAGTATATAATGTTCATTAAAGGCAGAGTAAACGTATCGATAGGAAATTGCCAAATTTTGTCTCGACACGATTTAAATAATGTAATATAGGTAATTATGACATAGTTTAAAAAAAAATCGTAATAAAATAACGGGCGCGTTTTAATTCCACGTGCAACAAATAAAATAATAAATAATAAATAATAAATCACTCACCCCATGTGGTGCTCCGCCGTCGTCCGATGCCTTCAAGGCTTCCTCCTTCCTTCTGCTCCTCTCAGATTCCTCGTCATTGCACAACACTCACTCGCAAAAACGGAAATACGAAATCGCGCGTACTTTTTGCACGACATTCCCGCGAAATACACGAAATATTAATAAATACGATCGCGATATATCACGGCGGGTTGAAGCATTCGGACAGGCAGGATTCGTGAGTTGCTCCGCGTTCTTGATCCTGTAATGAACAAATTACATTCAAGTCGCGATGCGAGTTGTATTAAAAATGTTATATTAAAGGAAATAACAGCAAATAAAACAATGATTCATAATTTCAAACTCTTTCTTTATCGCCTCGATTTCTACTTCGATAAACGAATCGCACGATACGTCTGCTTGGATAAGTTAGCCTCGGTACGTTTTATGAGTCGTTAATTCTAGCGGATAATTAATTGCACGGACAGGCAATAACTAATCGTTCGCAGAGAATAATCGCGTTTTCTCCCGGTATACTTGTCGCGATGGAATCTCGGGGGATAATAACGCGACGCGCTCGGGATGCCGTATACTGCCCCGCGTTCGAGTCTCGCTGCCTGAGTGATAACGAAACGACCTTTCATAAATAGCGCGCTGTACGTCGTAAACAAAAAAATGTCTACCAAGGCCAAGACCTCGCGTCAACCGACTCAATGAAATATAAATCGTATTGTAAAATAAGTGTATACGCCAAATATTCCGTATCTCAGATTTTTAATAAATGAACGATGTATCGTTCGGCTTTCCGTTACGATCGGTTCGAATCAATCACATATCACAAGAGTATATTGTACAAAGCAGCGTGTTGCCTCGCGTTGCCGATGAAAGTGATAAGCAAATAGCACTTAATAAGTGTGACGTGAAAAGATATTCCACATAACACGAAACGACAGCCTTTGATCCTTTATTTCTAATTCTTGCTTCGAGGCAGCAAGTCGAAATATCTAACTTCAAGAACTCCTACAGGCCCGAAACATCCACGAAACGGTAGTCACGAGAATTAATTAGTCGTGATTAGATAAATCTCTAATCGATTGTGAAGAATGAGCGTTTTAATACGAAGATAAAATGCGCTAAATAGGCTATCTACATGCCTCAAATATCGAAATGCGAATGGTAGCGCGGCGACCTTGTGTAACAACAACGCGCCGCGCCGTACATAATTACGAAAAACGTTCACCAACCGACTTAATGTTATCGTCCGTAATATATTTTAATAGCTGACACAAAAAAATTTAATTTTATCGAATACTCTGTTTCTCGTGCGAAATTAATCTCGGCGAACACGCCATACATTAAATCTAACGTTGATCTGAAGAATACAATTTATCTTATCTCGATCGAGAAAGTATTTACGTAATTTCCATTACTTCCTGCCAAATTTTTACGCCTCGAGAGAAATGAAATGATTATTATAGTGACTTTGATAAATCAAGAATGTTTCCGATTTTATTATGAGATGTAAAAGATAATAGTAATGAATTATTTTTATTTTTATATAATTTTTATTTCTCGATTATTTAAAAAATATAAGTATATTATTCAAAAAATATTATTCAAAAAATATTATTCATATTATTATACACGTTATATCTCGACGTTGCGATAGACATGTTTAAATCATGAACAATATTCCGGCCGGTGGTGGTGGATCGATAACGTCTCTCTGCAGCGGATTTACAAAAAGAGATCCATTTCCCAAGAATGTAATATCGAACAGTTTCCGAAACAGTACAGGATAACGTAGGAAATAGAAAGAAAACTAGAAAACGACGACAGCGAAACTTCCGCGAGCGCTTAGAAAACGACGGATGCCGGAACCAGAATAGAAATAGCCTCGCTCGCAAAAAAAACCCCGCGTCCGATGGTTGTAGCAACGCATTAAAAATCAAAGACAACGCTTGCCTTGTACGTTTTTTGCAACGTGATTAATTACACACATGCGCGGAGTATGACCGGATACTGCCGCGAATTTCTGCGTGAAATCGAAATAAGCGCTCACATCTGAATGGCCGAACCGAGATAGAAACTGTTTCGCGAAATTTTTAGATGTCACGTTAAATACAAAACAACGGAGTTACTCATAATTTCTTCTCAACGAATGAAGGGTTGAAGAGCGAAAGAACAAAAGAAAAATCGAAGTCTTGAGCTGAATTGTATCATTCTAAAATACTTGTACTTAACGCGAATAAACAATAATATTTATTTTGTTGTTACACAGTCCCCCGCGACTTTTCCGTGTGCACGGTTATTTATGACCAGCAGACGCTAAAATCCATATGACCAGCGGCGAGCCGGAACAAAACGCGCAGTAAAACGACGCTGGTTGGCGCGCGTTAATAGCCTTCTTTTATTCGCGACGATGTTACAGCGCCGATTAGCTGTCCGCACGCGGATTGCCTGTGCACACCGGTATGCACCGCACGACGCGTGTACACCAACCGATATTTACGCGAGCGAATGCGTGTGCACGCGACCTGCGAGTGCTGCGCAAACGCACGTGGTCGAGAGGCAGAAAGAGAGAGAAAGAGAGAGAGAGAGAAAAACATCTAACGAGCGCGACCAACGCCGACGATAAATCAACGTTGCGTAATCGAGAGGTTGATTTATGTCGCGCCCGATGTGTGCCGTTGACCCGTAACTTCTTTTTTTCTCTCTCCCTTCCTTTTTTTCGCGCTTCGTTTCCGGTTTTTCTCTTGCATTCTTCGGTCCCCGTCCTTATAAAATTTTCTGAAACAACCCATCGGAAATGTACGACTTAGCTGAATAGGTTGCGCAACCGAGTGGCTTTTCTCGCTCTTTATGCTACACGTTGATATCTCAACGGTGGTTGACATATTCTTGCTTGATAGGTATTTCATATACGTGTGGATTGCGTAGAACGTTTCGCAAAGCTGCGGCGCTTCCAAGAGCGCGGACTTCGTTACGACCGTTTCGTCCTCATTTGCGTAATGATTTTATGACTGAACTGCTTGTAGTTGTTCACGTTTATAACTTTTTAGACAAATTTGATAGGCATAATCCGTGGACGGTCTTCGATTCACCTTCTGTTACGCAAAAAAAAAACCATTTTTAACATGTTTTACATGCGTGCAACTGACTTTTGACGCTCGATAATCGATCAACTCGACAGCTCGAGGCTGGGCCTCGTTCCAGTTAAAAGAAGCGAACTTACTGCACCGCTTTCCGTACGCGTGTTTGTTAGCACTGATTTCCCCGCATTGATTACCTCATCGCGTTCGGCTTTTCCAACAGACATGATATCTCGGAAACGTATCGATACACGCCTATAGCTGCCCACGTGCCCATATGCCACCTTCGAGAGAGACACGCCAGAGAAAACACTATCAATAATGCTCGCTCGGGTGTGACACTCGGTTGCCGAGTTGCCAGCAAGAAAAGAGATTGCTTTTATTCTCAGAGAAAAAACGTCACCCCCCGCTCTTTCGCGAAATAATTTTCGAACATAATTACTCCGACACATACCTTGCAATATTCGAATCAGAATTTCCTTTTTATCTTACGGTCCAAAAAATATTAATTTAATAAAAAAAAAAGATCCATTATTGATCGACGTAAGGAATTTTACGTAACGGGATTTCCAAGGAGTCACTCGATATTGTTTCGGGTCGACGAAAGTAACGATAATTCGAGCCGATCCCTAGCAAGAATCAGAGATTCAGGGCGGTCGCTAACGCAACCTTTGTTAGTTTACCGGAGTATAGCAGGCGAGAACGAGCGGAATTTTAAGCAGAACGCGAATATCCATTCTAGTCACTCGGGTATCGCTGTTACTCCGCGCCGCTTAAATATTAGCTAGTCTATTGTGATCGTGCGGTAACATACGAGTGTATTAAATTGAGTCTCTCTCTGTTTGAACATCGTTAACAGTAGCGGCAATCATTTCGAGCTCGCGATAATCACATTTTAAGTAATGCGCATTTATAATGCAATCTGACTTAAGTTCAAATCAATAAAGCTTATGACTGTAGAGATTTGTCAGGTAAATTCATCAGAGTACGTTCGGAAGCATAACTCGCTTTCAAGCTATTAGTATTGACGTTTGGATGCAGTATTTTTGTTTTATTTTCTTTGTTTAAAACGTAAAAACGCGGCATATTGCAGTTAGCGTGATAAAAATATAAAAAAAAATTGCGCTGAGTATAATAGAAACCAATATCAATTATAAAGTTTCAACAATAAGTAAATGTGGTATTAATATTTCATCCTCTCTCATCAAAGACGAGAAGAAATCGAAGATAATAGTATTTAAATTCAGACGCTATCAATATAATAAGGAAAAAAGAATGTATTCGCTTTATACTATATTCAATAAACTAGAGAATAATATTTTATTTCTTATATCTAATATCAAATTTTCACAATCAAACAATCAGTATATCAAATAATATCACATTTTTCAATTTTTATCGTTTAATTACCTACATCTTTAAAAACTTTACCGTCTTGTGTTCCGTAAACTTCTTAACACGTTCCACATCGCGTGGGTTACCGGCGACCTACGCTGGACTTTCCGTTCAGACAGGCCGTTTGATATTTTGGCTTTTTTTTTATTATTAATAAGTATATATTTTCATATTATAAATGTTAATATTAAATAAATATTTAATAAAGTATTCGCTTTGTTTTGCATTGCATTTTGTGCATTAGGCATTTTTTCTTATAATTAATAATTTTTTTAGTTTTGTAATTATTATGAAATACAATTTATTTAACAACTATAATGAACATACTACGTGAGTCACTGGTGATCCGCGTGTCGCAGAAAACAAATCACGTAAAGTTAGTCCGGCACGGAGCATGTCAATAATCTCTACGAAACCAGCGCAGGATTAAATTTTGGACGAAATTCTATCCGAAACACCTTCCTTCGTCGCCGTCCCCTTTCTCCGGACAGGATTTTCTCTCTCGACATAACGATATAAGGCGCGCATAAGGTGAAGGTATCGATTGCGCAACACCGATATTATGCAACCGAATCGGCTTCCTGCTGTTATCTAACCCCACGGAGTACAGGAACTCGTCGGCGAAGACTGGGACGCGATGATGACGTAGTTGTCCAAAGTTTTCTTCTTCCGCGATCGACGGTGACCGCTCGTCGATGACTTTACGTCACCGTTTCTAAAGTACCATAAATGGATTCTTCCCGGGGGGCATAATACGTAACACACGACGAAAAACCCTAATTATCACGTACTAAATAGCTTAAATACATATAAAGCCGATTGTGAGAGAAAGTATGCTCGATTAATCCTTTACCGCTTAAAATATATTTTTCATAAGATATAATGTTCCAAATTTAAAAATATTTTGTCGTAAATTGTTTGTGAAATATAAAGTCAATCTTTTGGTAAAATAATCATAAAGTAAATTTCTGATTTTTAATGGTTTCTATTTTGACAATTAATATTTAAATCAGGGATTTAATGTTTTTCTATAAAATTGAAACGTAATATTGTAAAATAGCAGTCAAAATAAATTTAAAAAGATTACTAAAAACTGATCTCTGTTATCTACTTTTGTTGTTAAAGCTTAACTCACATAAAATTGTTGACTTCGGTATTAAATTCTGTAACTATTAAATTTTTGATAATTAGGTAATTGCCACTTTTTTTACCTTGGCCTCAAGTTTTTGTGGTCAAAATGCGATCAAACCTATTTATTTGCATTTTATACGGAATGTCTAATTTAGATTGCAAATATGGCAAAACATTGAACAAAAATATTAATCACTCTACACTTGCTTTAGTAAGATTACACGCTTCTGACAGAAACTTTTTCAGATACAGTTTATTTTGGAATAAACCCATTGCACTGAATATTTCTAAATATAACAACGTATTTAGTTACTTAATTGTATTGACCATATATAAAAATATATATTTTGTGTTACTTTCAAAAATATTTTATTATATCAAATATCTTAATATTTCTTTCTATATTAAAACTAATTTTCATAAAATATGAATTGTAATTAGTTCGATATTTGTTTGACACTTTTTAATTAATATACACATCGTTGAACTGTATTGAGAGTATACAAGGGTATATATTCTGGATTATTATATTTATATCTTTATTTAACGTGATCGCGCAATGTAATAGCATGTAATAATTTCACTTTAACTCTAAATACGTCTATCTAATTCTCACCTCGTATATTGACGCTGTACGCAATCTTCGTATCAAAAGCGTTAAAACTCAGAATCGGAAGATCGCATTTAACGCTAAATGCAGGTAGGAATACATGCTTAATGGTATTCGCGCCGTGCAATTAACCGCTAAACGTGACGGCCTGATCTTTCGTTCAATTTGTCTAATACAATATGAGCGTGACACGCGACTTAAGTACGAAATGAGAGTCAGACAGGCACACTTAGCGGCAAATGTGCGCTGAGAATACGAGGCATTATCTTACGAGCGTGTGCACCACGTGGTGGATTAATAAATCGTGCACCGTGCGCGACGGTATCTAGGCAATATCGACTCCCGGCCAATCGAAAGGTTCCGCTACCGTACGGAATGACACGCGGTACTAAAGTTCAAATCACACGGAACGACCTTTCGAACTTTCTTCTCGAAACAGTTGTTCGCCGTAAATTGACTTTGCTATGGAATTCGAAAATAGTGATGCAGGACATCTGGCCCAAACATGGCTCGGTTTCCAGTACACGGCTCACTTATGCTGCCCATTTGTTGCAACCTTTCTTCCACCGTCAACGCAGATGAGACCATTTATGCGTGGCCTTTTCTATTATTTCAGAGATAAAAATCGTATACTTTTTTAATATTTTTATTGAAATGAGGTAAAAAACATGCCAAAATTTAGATATGAGTTTAGGTCTGTCAAGTCATAATGTGGTGATAATAGATATCACATATGATAAAATTTGGCATGTCTAACAATAAGTCTATCCCTAGGATTATCATCAATTAACCAAAAAATTGATTGATGAGGTTTAAAACAAAATGGATCCCTATATAGATACGAGTCTTCGGAAAATTGAGATAGTCGATGAAAAGCTGGAAGTGTTTCGTTCCGTCTGACTTGTTAGACTTAAGAACCATGAACGAAATCATTGTGTGGGTATTGTGATCTTTGAACTATACGATACACATTACACCACCGTGCCGTGGTGTCTCAAGGCTACCTACAGGAGGGCGATAAGTATGCGATTTATGTGTACCCTCGGCGACGCTCGTTGCATTGTGTGTGTGTTCGCGCGTGTCACAACTTGCTGCGGATTGCATCAGCGACGCTTTCGAGCGCTGCGGTACGGTAGCCCATTGTTGTTGCGTACCTATCGCGTATTATCGTATGGCACGCACGATCCGTTTCTACTTACGATCACCCCGTTACTTTCATCGCGCCTCGCCCATACCTCTTCGGACAATCCGCCGCTCGATCAGCCACAACGATGGGAAAGGTACACACGCTTGCTATACTGCAGTCATTTCCGATGCAACAACGAATACAGGAAAGTTTTAGTGCCTGGGATTATTATATGTATTAAGAAGCTTAACGCATCTCGGATGTTTGTACACAAACTCCAGTTTCCCCAGTTTCTAACTCTCTCAGCTCTAAGCTTTTAATTCGTAACTCGACTAACTCGCAACTTTCGACCATCAAACTACTTGATGAACATTCGCCAAAAACGTAATCATAGATATAACGTGTGACAAAGTGAGCGATTCTCTCGAATAAATTCTATCTTCATTGATTTTTCTTTATTTAATTTAAATTAAGTTAATTGAAGAGACCCGAATATTGGGTAAAAATTTCAATCTCCTGCAAATCGTTACTGATCACGGAAAGAACGGTTTTGTTGAAGTATCTAAAAATTTAACTAGAGACAGATCTGAAAATAATTTTGTTGCACCATCAAAATAATTATACTAGTTTGCTGAAGTATGATAATAGTGCTGTAAAAAATTTTGATATTTTAACAATCAGTCTGAATGTCCTACATAATTATTTTGATAGTGCAACAAAATTATTTTCAGATCTGTCTCTAGCTAAATTTTTGGCTAGATACTTCAGCAAAACCGTTCTTTCCATGTATTGATAAAATGCACTGCATATAAAACAGCCGTAATTTGGATTAAATATTTGCACAAGGCTGAGATATTATCGAAATGAGAGATATACACCGGCGTACTTATATGATGACCCGATTAGTTTCTTTTAGTCGCTGTACGCGATCAAGAGTTTTGTGTAAGACAGTTCTCGTCGGATACCTAAGGATCTTTCATGGCTTGGCCCGTGGAACGGACTCCTCGCAGGTGAAGGCGCGACGAGGCATGGCGCGTCCCGGAAGTAGGTGCGTCCAACGTAGTTCCTCCTTTCGAGGCCAGAAGGTTCCTAATGGTCTCGCGATCATTGTCGTTACGCGCTCGATATTAGCAACTGTGTTTCGTTGTCTCGTCGTGTTTGCATGTCAGTAGACAAGTGTATAAATGAAAAAAGAGAGAGAAAGGCTATTTGTTACTTAAAACAAATGTATGACCGAATGTCACATACAATATATAAGTCGAGGAAAGATGCCATAGTAAAAAAATATAGAAATGTGATGAACAAATCAATAGTCACAACCGCTTCGGAATTTTTGCAAGATAATACTTAAATTTTTACATAACAGTACTGAAAATAGCTACCCTAAAAGTTATCGTTAAAATGTTGTAATTTGATTATATGTTGATCTCCGCAAAACTGGCATCTTACTTTTATAAAGATGCCACTTATAACGGAGAAAGATGCAAGTATTGTGAGAAATATGTAGCGTTCAATAAATGAAATGTAACATAAAAATATTGATTTATTTTTAATAATAAATTATTTAACTATTAACAGTTGGTAAAATTTCACAGAACACAATTTCACAGAAAAATTAATAAATTTTGTTTTAAATATACATTTATCGAATATTATCGCTGTATGTAGCGATTCCAATATTCACGATATTTTAAAAAACTAAAATCTAATATACAGTACCGGTCAAAAGCATTGTATCACTATATGGAAAGAAAAGTCGTTACTTTAATGAAGAAAGAGAAAGACGTACATAAATGTTATTTTAATACTGTTATTTTATGCTTTGATAGGAATACTTTGAGAAAAAAAACTCGACACTTGGTTTTAACAAATCTTCCCAGATTTTTCAGATTTAACACAATAAAACTGGAGAAGCTTGCATGTCACTCATTGTATGAACAATCTCGCACGTTAACGACTAGAAAACATTATCTTCTATCGAATATTAAACGAAATATTAACAAAGTGGCATATTTCCCCGACTTACCTTAAATATGATAAAATCTAATATTTTTTTCATTCCCCAGAAAGTTTGCATGGAATAAATTTGAAAGTTTAAAAGGATTTTAATAGAAATAATTATTAATTCTATACAAAAAGAAAACAGATTTTTAAAATTATATTTCAATTACCTGTTCACAACTTAAATTTGTCTCTAGATTTAGTGGCAAAGCAATTAGCTAGGTATCACGATAAACGAATGTAGAACCAAGTTACGCTAAAGAAGAAAAGAAAAGAGAGAGTGTGTGTCTGAGGTTGAGTGAGGTGCGCGCAGAGGGAGAGGAGAAGTCGGTCGTAATCTGTGGGAGAGGACGAGGAGGCAGCCAGGCATGTCCGAAGGAAAGGAAGCTCCGCGGACCTCAGTTCCGCTCGTTCTCGTCTTCCTATCCGATTCTCTCTTTCTCTCTCTCTCTCTCTTTCTCTGTCTCCACCTCCAACGTAAGTGCTCGTACGAGCGACTGATTTCGAGTCGAGTGTACTACGACCGGCCGCGGCCGCCTCGTCGCCTGTTCGCCAGGGGGGCGTGGGTGTGTGCGTACATGCGTATGCACGTGCGTGTTATGCACGCCCGCAGAAGCGACACACTCCGCTACCTCTCCTAGGCCACTTACCTTCTCCCTCCTAATCCTGTGGGACGCGAGGACGATTCGTTCGAGAGATCGAACATGTCCAATGTTACGCACGGGGACCCGGGCCTGTCCGACAATTCGAGCCAAAAGCCTTCGAAGAGCATTTTCGAAAATCTCAGGGGTCTTGACTGAAAGGCATCGATATAATGACGATCGATAATTGCTGACAATGAGTCAATCCCTTGATACTTGCGGACTGGCTATTTTACGATTCAATCCTCAATGAAATGTCCCGCGTATATAACATGAGAATAAAAACGTTTCTTTGTATAATAGGAACGTATGTAAAAATTGAAGAAGATTATTGCAAATACAGAAGTTAGATATTTATTTATGTGTAAATAAAAACGCGAAAAAATTGTTTTTTTGTTTCTCCATAGTCACGAAAAAGTAATTAAGTATGTGTTAATAAAAATATTACAAATATTTCAAAACTTTTTTTGACAGAATATGTGCATAAATTAAATTTGGATTGAAGAACGGTACGAAAATGGTATAATGTATCTTGCATCTCATTTGCGATAAATAAGAAATGTGACATACACTGTCTTCGGGATATAGACGGCTTGTTTATGCTTTGGCAAACCGTCGTTTGGCGCTCAACCGCGATCTTGCCCATGTCCGGAGCGGGAAAATGTTAATTTGCATAAATGATGATCGAGGTATCTCCCCGTATCCCGGAAAACGGGTGAACGCTACGTGACACTAATGCCGTCTTTCGCATAATAATCGAGGAAGCGATAGTTTCCTGGAACGCGGGTCTTCTCTTTAATCGGTAATTCGACTCTCCGGTAATACGACACACTTGTCGGAGATATTCAGCGCGTGCATTTATGTCGTAAAATTCATGTAATCGAATATTTTCGCCAACAAACTATTTACGTTTAATCTCTATTTAAGAGCCATCAGTAATTTGAACTGACCGAAGAATGCAAAGACACTCGATCCTCGATCCCATCATGAAAGAGATCCTCTTGAAATTTACTTCAATTATTAATAATTTTAGTATTAAAAGCTATCAAATATTAAAGAAACGTAATTAAGAAATTACATATTTCTTTCAAGCTCTCCGAATTAAATGAGGGCAAGCAATTCGATTGCTTCAAATGTTTCCAAAATTAACAACAAAAATAAGCTTCTTTAAGGCCATTGCACGTAACAAAGTTTTAGTCATAATCGTAAGGCTGTAAGAAAATAGACCAATCACATTCGATTATTCTTCGAGCTCAAGGAGAATAATCGACTGTGATTGGTCTATTTTTTTACGGCCTTACGATTATAACTAAAACTTTGTTACGTGCAATGGCCTTAACTTTTACATCTTTTCAAATTTACGTTTCTTTCCCCAAATTTTCCGATCCCCAATGCAATTAGATTATCGCTCCTTCATCTTTCATGTCTGATCTCATGTGTAGTGATCTCTTCCTGGATAGATGGTCCCCATCTCTTCGCCCTTTTTTGCGTGGGCAGCCCGTTTACGTGCATTTTCGCGTTTGTACGAGTCGCGCAAAGAAGAGAGCACAAAAGAGGGAGGGAGAGGGAGGAGGGACAGAGGGAGAGAGAGAGAGATATCTCAGACGCCTGCATCACCAAAGAATGCCGTGTAATGATGCTGCACATCCGGGACGACGGTTGGAACACCCTTCCCCGCGCTCTCCCTCTGACCACCTCCTCGCTGCCGTCGTCATCGGCGTTCTCCACTCTCCGTCCTTTCTACTTTGTGCATCCTCTCGGCTTCCGAGACGCTTCTGTGGCGTGGCGCAGGCCGTGTGGTCGAGAGAGGCGCACGGTGGCGTAATCGTTCTCGAGAAGAGGCTGTGTGCTCTTCCTTCGGTCGCGGTGCAACGCCGAGAAGTGAAGAGAGAGGAAAAGACCGGATTCCAGTAAAGGTCTCGTCATCGCTCTTCGACACACAATTGGCGGGATGCACGCGCCCGTCCTGATTACCCCGGATCGAAAGCGCCGAGTAAGCGGAGAAGCCGAGTCGAAAAGTGCAACGCACATAAGCCTAAGAGTGTTTTAGACTTCTTTGCACTAGTTTGAATTAAACCTAATTTACTTCAATTGTTTTTTTTTTTAATTGTGATGTTATTTACGATATAAATAGAGAATGATGAAATTCATTTCATAATCAGTTTAAAGTAAAAAAAAAAAAACGATGCAATCTTTGAATCTTTAAGAAAGATTCAAGGTCTTTCGACAAATTATTTATTTTGTAATAAAAGAAACATCTACTAGTGGCATTCTTTCGCACGCCCGATCATCGCCGATAAAATAAACAAGGAAAATCTGAACCGAAACTCGTCAGTTCAGATGCAAAACTAAGAATGAATGTCTCCGACGTTTGAATCTGCATCGAACAAAATCGTATGTCTGGAAAATAATTTCGTCCAAAATATTGATCGTAAATTTCGTCATCCAGTAGCGTTGCATTATTGGTTTTATGGTAATTTTATATTCTATGAAAAACATATCTACTTTTTCATTCACCGAGTTGGAGTTATTATGAAAAATTTCCGCATATTTATATACAGCTTATCTTTGCAATCGATTTACTATACTGTCTAAGAAGTTGCTTTCTAAATTTTCAGCTTCATACAATTCTACGTAATCTTTAAATTGACGCAAAATTTTCGCGAAAGGAAATGCTTCTCGTACGCGGTCACGGGAAATATAATTTGATAACTATAAGAAGCTGATATTCTAAGTGCGCGGTCTAGACTAGTTATGTCACTATTAACTCTTGTCTTCTCTATTCTCGTAATAATTACGTTCGAGGCAGACGTTCGGAGGGACCGTGGTATATCATTTAGGATACAACGACGTTCGAACGCGGGATGTAAAATGACATGGAGGAAAGCATCGCGAGGAAGAAGCATCAACGACCTCGCCGTTGTTGGGGGTTGCCTCCAACTTGCTATAGAACGTAACAAAAGATGACGGAAGAGAGGAAAAACTTCAACGAGGGTCGCGAGGGCCTGCCTGCCTCTTTTTCCCGTCGGACCTATCTTCCACTTGTTGCCTAACTTCGTCTGGTTCTCGTCTTACGTGACGGGCTTTTGAAAATCGAATCGTCACGGTCGCCCACGGATGGGGGAAATGTTTTCGTTCGTCCCGTGCTATCCCCATGGGGAATGTATAAGCATCTCCCATGTCGTAAGTGTTAGGAAGGAAAATCACACAGGGTGTCTCTGATAAAAGCGAGATTTTACCACAAGAATCGTAAATTCAGTCTATGATCGATAATAATAATGACAATTTCAATAAGTCGATAAATTTTCTCAAAAATAGCGAAGAAATGGCATAAAGATTCGAAAAGCTTCATCATCTGACAACCCGAACTCTACCTACCCACCACATTGCACTGCGTTACATCAATGTTTCAATGCCTTAAGCTACAGAAGCATATAACAATAAATTAAGCTTCGTGTAAGCACGTAAACGGATAACACAATTCTATTCTACGTTTAATTGCAACGTAAAACTTTGTATCAATGTGAATGTAATTTGTTGCACAATTATAATAATAAATTTAGCAATTAATATAAATTAAACATAAATATGTTAAAAAAGATTGACAACAAACATCTGCAGTTAAAAAGATATTTGTATTAATAATGTAAGTATATATAGCCTATACTAACAACATATATACGTTGCGCAAAAGATTCAAATCTATATATTATCAAAGTACCGATATCTTTCGCACAACATCCACCTAACATCTTCAAAAAAACGAAAACGAATCCGAATAACAAATGTGAAAAGGTTACTATTTAACTTTCTTATATAGGTTACATTTTACACTTAACGAATTTATATGCTGAATATTTTATTTATATGATACGGCGACGTTTCAATGCCATAAACTTTTCTATAATTAGTAATAAACGGTGGATCGAATAAAACGATGTATGCGCGTAAAGATTCGTTAAAGTCTAGATACAAGTTGCTTCGCAACGTTACGCGAATACATGCGAAATTTCTACGGAATTGTGCAGCTGACGCTGAAAGCCGATTGCGAGAAATGAACGGGAAACTTAAGCAGATTCGATGAATTACTCACCACTGCGATAAAGCCCCGCTGCATGGCGCCAGGAAGGAAGAAACGCGAACTTCGGTCGATGACGAAGATCCGCCGCCGCAGACTGGTCCGATTATACAAAATGTTCCAGACCTGTTAAAAATGGGTATAATATATTATCACGTTATTCGACAATTATAACGAGATTTAAAAAATATAAGAAATAAGTATGAGATTCTCCTGCTTGCTACTCTCTTAAACTGAATTATCGCTGTCTGGTGCGAATCAACAATATTGTATCGCCGAAGCAAACCGGTACTACTGTTGCGCGAATAAAATAGTTTGACAGATATTGTTGATTATTAATTCGATAGATGTATATCGCTTTGAATCAACAACAAAACTTCCTCCTTGGAGAAACGAGGAATTCCGGTTCGGAATCGACGACAATCGATAAGCACGACGAATTATACTACTTCGGCCGCGGGTAGAAGACTGGCTACGGCCGGTCGACGCGCCTAGGAATTTAATTTGCACGACGATACCGCCGCTTAATTTCGCCGTCCAAAATTCCGAGACGTCCAGAAACGCGTAAATAGATCGACGATCATCTCTCTCTCTCTCTCCACGGAGGGATTCTAAATGCTGCTTAGTAGACGACGATGCCGACGATGACAAGGATGTTTCGCGATTATTTTTGCTATTTGCTCCTCCACTAATTCTCAGAAAATATTCCAGTTGCGCGAGCATTATCGGTACTGAAAATTAATACTGCCGAAATAGGTTGCTAAATTGGCCCGTGAACCGTGATCGCATCCGCGGTAAACGTGTTTATATATAAACAGCTCGAGATATTTCCGACTAATTCATAAGTATTTCAAAGCTCCCTTATTAAATTCAAAAAGGTTTCTCAAAAATCATAGTGAGACGTTTGATAGATAGTAATAACAGTTATTATTATAGACAGCATAATACACGACTATTATATAATATAAAATCATGTTCAAAGTAAAATTTTCAGGATAAATATAGGGCATTAATAAGAATTATACATATATAGATATATGTAGAAAATAAATAGCAAGAAAGCCGAGAGCAAGAAAATTCGAACAGATAAAAGACAAAAGAATACAATAATCGACTGTTTAAGCGTAAGCACGATGCCAGTGGTACGAATCAATCTAATCAATGGGAAACATCGCAGGAGAGCTCGTCGAAATAAGGTAAACATTTTAATGATTACGTGTACAGCGCTTGGCCAAACGCGTCGCACTTGTACGCGTGCACATTTTCTTTCTTTCTTTTTTTTTCAGTACGATCGCATCCCGATTACACAAATTAGTCATCTCGAGGCGCACTGCCGCCGAGAGCAATTCGCAGTTAGGCTAATCGACGCGCTCGTAATCTATATTCTCGTTCGCTCAACAGCCATAATAAGCCCGCGATTACCACGCGCGTTTCCTCCGATTACTTACAATGTCGCTCATTCCGTTTTTCTTTTCTGTCTTTTTCTCCCATTTCCCCTGTTTATTTCTCTGTCTTTCACCCTCTGTTTTCGTCTCTTTCTTTCTCTCTTAAGCTATTTACATCATCTGTTTTACATCATCTGAGAAGTCAAATTTAATTCTCGAAGCGGAATAAGTATTTTTATATACATCTCTGTCGATTCCTTACTTCCTGTATCTATTTCTCCACGTCTCCGTCTCGTTCCTTTTTCATCGGCGGCCCGTCCGGCGCAGGCGCCACGACGACGTTACCAGCTTCGCCGTGCCGGTGCAATAAATTGCATATCGCCCTCATTAGGCTCGCTTTCCACCGTTTCTCATTCGCGGTGCTCGCTTTTGCCGCGCGATTATTACTGGGATTAAAGCAGATTCCCGCGCGCGATATGCTCCGTGGAATAATGTTTCCTGACGTTTTCAGCGCGGAAACACTATTTCTTAACTTATCGGTGCGATGTTGCACAACGGTTCGATCGTTATCGCGAATTATTACGTAGTGCGTTTAAACGGCACCGGGAGCCATTCGAAATATTAATTTCGCGCTTGCCTAATTGGAACGGGATTCGCGCGGAGTCGACTAAATGAATTTACCGCCTCGCGAATTCGCGATTAAATTCTTCTTGTCTAATCCGCTTGTTTTTGAAAATAACTTGCAACTTATTCGACTAATTTAGCGAAATAATTCCCGATAATCTTTCTGTATCTCATCCATCTGCTTCAACGAAAATTTAAACATTTTGTATACAAGTTAAGGACGTTCTCTCGTCCTTATACTAAAGAAAATCGATTTTCTTAGGATTTTCTTGAAACTGTGAATATACGTTAATTTAGGTGTGCTTTATGCGTGGTATAAATTTCAGTACCTCTTCCGGGATAAAAAATGAAGATACTGATGAGCCTCAAATTTAAAAAAAAAATTAAAATTTAATTTTTTTTAGTTTTGGCATTTTTTCCTTATAGAACTCGACGAAAGAAGCAACTTTGGTCCTCTTGGCCAACCTCGTATCTCTTACCGTTTGGCCTGGAAAACCTTTTCATTAGTAAAAGTTGAAACTTTGAGGCTCAGTATCTTGATTTTTTATCCCAAAAGAGGTACTGAAATTTATACCACACATAAAGCACACCTAAATTAACGTATATTCACAGTTTCAAGGAAATCCTAAGAAAATCGATTTTCTCTAGTATAAGGACGAGAGAACGTCCTTAATACGGAAGTAAAAATATAACAAATGCTATAAAATATAATTTTGCGTATTACTGTAAATAATGTCTAAAGATGGAAAAATTGATCGTTTTTATTTTATTATCATGAGCTGCAGTTTCGTAATTAAATTTTTATTAGCAAATTTCCTATTGCACAATCAGTTCATTACTTCCGTTCACTCTTAAATGATAGAAATTTAATTCCAGATCAAATAATACAGTCCGTAAAATGAGCTCGCTCTTTCTCTTAACGATTTTCCATCTTTAGAACGCTGTTATACAGTTTTTATATCAACAAGATTGCATGCAAAAACCATGCCAATTCATCAAATTAAAAAATACCGCTAATTTTAGAGCTATAAAAAGTTTTTACACTGAGAAACCCATTTTGTTGAATCAACTAAATCTTTGGTTGGATATGAGCAAACAAATTCTTTAGTTAATATAACAAAAAATTTGCTTAAAATAACAAATTTTTTTTTGTTTTTGTTATGTAAACCAAATTTTTTGTTACATTAACTAAAGAATTTGTTTGCTCATATCCAACCAAAGATTTGGTTGATTCAACAAATGGGTTTCTCAGTGTATCTATGTGTATCAAATATTATTTAATTATTAAATATATATAAATATGTATTATATTTCATATAATATCACGTACGTATATGCCTTAAATTTCAGATCAATAAAATCTAATTATTATTTAACATACAACTTTTTCTGCGGTTATCAGTTATAAAATATAACATAGTTTCAAAATAATAAAGTAGAACATGTCAATATAAAATAAATATATCCCGCCTCCTCGTAATTCTCGTACATTATCAAACGCCGCGAAAAATAAATGACTTAGTTATATAGGAGCGTCTCAATCTGCGCCTGTCTCGTTACGTAATTACACTCCGCGGTTTGCTTATTTCCCACCGGTTCGCGTATATGCGGGCGTTCATCTCGCGCGTGTGTACGCTGAAAAACGCGTTGCGGGCGAATCACCGACGTTTTAATATACTTAAATCAGACAACGCACTGAATAATCACACCCCGAATAATCAAACGCGAGTATGTTTGCTTACCGATGTTTGTTTAACGATCGGCGGGGGATTTAAATTGGAAATACCAGTCAAACTCGAAGTGTTACGGAAACGAATCTCCGGCGATCGCGTCGCTCGGGTCGAAGGGGGTCCGGTAACAACGATCGCGTTTCAGTTCGATGGAGGTAATATCCCGCGAGGACCGCGGTATAACGGTGGCCAGTGGCCACCTTCCCTCGCCGCGCTTTTCTCTTCGACCGACAACGCGGTGCGCGCGGTGCGGCAAACACCAATATGTCCGGTCAACACGGAATTGGGTTACCTGGCCTGCCTGCCGTGGCTGCCCGGAGATTGCCATAACTCCGTTGTATTACCGTAATCGATTATATAAGTTCGGCCTGCGTGCATTTACGCGCCCGCGAGCGAACCGCCGCGCCGCGCCATTCACCACGGTGTTTGAAGCGCGTGTGAACGAGCCTTAAGGCGAAGGAGAGACACTTTCTCTCCCGATCCTGGTTTTACATTATCAGCACCGATACGCCAGTCGAACACACGTTGTGTTGAAATTACGTAAACTCTGCGCGCGCGTTCAACGGAGAGGTAAAATATGAAATATACAAATGAAAACTCTGTCTATGCAGAGAAATTTTTATTTTGTTGATTTTTTTCTTTTTTTTCGAACGTACTACCCTTCAGCAACGCGACTCAGTATTTCAAGAGGTATTTTACACGTACTCGTGAAATATTGAAATAGAGAAGTTGAAGCACAATACACTGATATAAATATATATCGTTAGATTAAATTAAATTTTGCCCGTCGAAGTTCCTATCGATACAAAAGAAATTGGATCTCATGCATTCAATAAAATTAATTAAAAACCGCGCAAAAGCGTCGATAATAATTTTACTCAATTAATTTAAGAATTAAAATGCGCGAGTTTTTTTTCTTTACGCCAGCAAAAGGCAGTCCATACATTTAAATGAGGAAACGAACGCAAGATCCGCGAAAGCGCGTGCATCGCATCGCAAAATCAATGTCAGGCCTACTATAAATCGTGGATTCGCGATCTCTTCCGCGATCGACGGGAGAATATCCCGATTAACGCGAGACATGGTAAATCAGCGAACGCGTCCATAAATCCCAGTGATGTATATCCACCGGAAATTATATCGACCGCGTCCCAATGCCGACTTCTAACAGCGGCGTGCTCTCGCAGACTTACAAGCAGAAATCAGAAGAACACGAGCGAATCCGGTTATATCGCGTGAAATTCGTAACACCTGACACTTTCTTTCTGGAGAAAGAAGAGTAATCAACGTCGTTCGGCGAATCGATAGCAATAAAAAATGTATATTGTCATAAAGTATATTCTTGCTATCTCGGGAACATTTGACACGCATTGATTCCATCTTAGTTTCAAGATATGAAATATAAATTATTCCTTAAAAAAAAAATAGAGTAGCGTTCGATATCAGATGCCACTAAAAACGTTCTCTTAGATTTTTCTTATATAACTGGCTTATATTTAACACAGATGATTAAAATCCAAAGATTAATTTTTAACTAGTACGATGCTGATATATACTAGTCCTCACAATATATAGTTCTAATTTTAATCTTTGATATAAGAGACATAATTATAAAAATGTCACGGACGATTTAACGTAAAGAAACATCTCGTGTGACACGCAAAGCGTTCGCAAAAATGGCGCGTCAATTTCATATATCGTTTTCAGAGTTCCGAGTCTCCCACGCGCGTCGCGCAGTTCTGATTAATTCCTCAAGCGTACAGAACGATAAATAATAATCCCCGCGTCAAACGACACCTAGGAGCATCGGCTAACGAACGGAAAAGACGAGCGGGAGGGAGGAGGACTCGCAGGACTGCAAACGCGCGGATACCGTGATCTATCGATCCATCGATCTTTACTTGCGGCTTGGCCTTTCGAGAGAGGAGCCGAGCGCCGAGCCGACGCCGCCGCCGGCTCGATCGCTTCGTCCTCTCTCGCTTCGACGATAACCGCCCGCGGGATAAATGCTAGCTGCGTGTTAAAGTTCATCCTGTCGTTATTAATCCTCGATCATCCGCAAGGATCACTCGCAAAGGGACTCTTTTTATATCGTCGCCTCGTGGAAACGGCGGCGCCGATCTACGTGCCGGAGGGACGGTGCGCGACGCCTTTTTATATCACGCTCGTGGAAAAAAAGCGCGGACATCCACGGCGGACAAGTGACGACGTTTAATAATAATCAACGCAACGGATATTATCTCCGATATTTTTTCACGCTCCTCTTGCATCTTGCCGCACCGCGACCTAAGTGATTCCCGTCACGCGCGAGATAGACCGCGGGGAGATGAGGGGGAAAGAGACTGTTATCCGCTCAACACAGAGAGAACCGGATATTTTTGCATCTTTTTTATAAAAAAAAAAGTTATTAAGCTTACTCTTCGTTTGATTTATCGTCATCTCTGACGATCGTTTACATGCACCAGTGTGTCGACAATATCGTATTCTCGTAAGCTTTACTTGTCTGTCTATTTCATTATCTGTCCTAGACTATCCATAAAATTTCAATAAATCACACACAATTTATATATTTATATATTATTACAAATTAAATTTGATAAATTTGATAATTATGTAGCAATAAAAAAATCGATTGAGTAAAAAACTGGATTTGTTGACTAAAGTTCACGTAATCGCTGATACATTTGGAATGCTAAAATCTTCACTTCTATTACATAATTATCGTTACGACAACGACGACTTTCGTTAAATGATTATACTAGCGAACATCGTCGCGCGCTCTTTCTTTCGGTTGGAAAACAGGATTGGCCAGATTAGGGTTAAATACGCGAAGCGTCGCGTCCTCGTTCTGTTCCGTCCCGTCCCGTTCCGTTCCCTCTCGCCCGATTTACTCCGAGTAAATCCCTCTCTTCCCCGTCTTTCCTTCTTCTTCTCGGTCCGTTCTTTCTGCGGTCTCCCGCGATTTCTAATTGGGCAACGCAATTTCCTTCCTTCGCCTCGCGCGAGAAATTCCCGGATTGCGCCAGCGTCGCCGCCACCAGATTACTAAACCGCTGACAACGTTCGATGCTCCGGCGGTCGCGCCAACAAACAAGAGCAATGCGCGCGTGCACAACAATCGCGTACCGCTGCGAGAGGCGGCGATATTTTAATTCCTACACTCTCTACTCGCTTGTTCTGTATAATTGCACGTTTTTCAGTAAGATAAGACACTACGAAATATCTAGATATTTGTAGCTTTTGATATCTGTAGCTTGATTTAATGCCTCTAGCGTCGTGGAAGTAACAAACGATTGAACAGAGTCTTACTCTTACAATTGGAATATACATGTTCAGAAAGGGCATGAGTGTTCTTCGCTGTTTCCAAACGTCGCGAAGTTGGAGATATTTCGTGTTCTCACACAAGAGTATTTTAGGGAAATTCAGACGAGAAGTCAAGTCTTGAGGATACGAGGATAGATAGATGTTTAAAGATTATAACACAGACACATAGAAGTGAGAACAAATTTTAATGTGAAAGTGACTGGACCAACAGAATTGAATCCGGAGCTTTTCGTTTAATAGCACAGTTCAATAGATCAATAAAAAATCATTTTTCTTTCAACACCAGAACGAGACTAGTCATTTCTTATAATTGTTTTTTGTATGCTGAATACGAATCCGGTTTAAAAATTGCTCCATACGTCACAATTTCAAGAAATTTGAAATTAAAGTTGCAAAAAAGGGCTATTTTCACGTACTTTGTCATATAATATGATACGTGACGTGCTGGAAAAGTTTTATTGCCATCAAAATTGAGTGTGTTGTTAAGACTTTTCAACCCTCAAAGAACTTTTTTGTGTCAGCTATGTAATAAACCATAATAAAATATTTATGGTTATATATGAGGAGTCTAATGCGGAAAAGCTGTGAATTAGATCATTAACGATTTATTAAATAAGCTTTCAATTATGTTTATTTAAATTTATAGGTTTTTATAGAGTCGCTGAATACAAAAGTCCGATGTCAATTTAGATATCAAATTTGTATTAAGTAATGTATGAAAAATTCCTATACAACCATTAAATGATTTGAATTTGTCGATTTTGACATTGGATTCGTATTCAACGATCTAAAAAACTTTAAATAAATTTAATTAAAAAGTATATATTTGGTAAGTTGTTAATGATCTAATATTCTAATTAACAGCTTTCTCCGTAATAGACTTTATATTTAACAATGAATATCTCATTGATCGTAGCCGACGCAAAAAATTCCTTTTGAGAGCTGAAAGTCTTAATAACATACTTAATTTTAATTGCAATAAAACTTCTCCAACACGTCACATATTTATAATGAATTAAACGCAATTATAATATGACAAAATACGTAAAAACAGCCTTTCTTTGCGACTTTAACTGTAAATTTCTCAAAATTGTGATGTAATAGAGCAATTTCGTAAACAGAGTCGTATTCAGCGTCCAAAACATTACAGGAAATGATTAGGTCTGGAGTTTTTTTCTGTAGAATTGTGTAAATAATTCTTTTTAAAGCTAAGTTATCCGGGATCTTTTTTAAAGCTAAGTTATTTAGCTTCGCTAAATATAATATATCATATTGTTGACAGCATTAATCAACTATTCGATATACATAACAGTAACAACGAGGCAGTCAATCGTCACATTTCACTACTTCATCCTTTTTCTTCAGTTTCCATCATTTTTACTTAAAAATCTTACATGCTATTTTTTCACGTCTTTGTGCTTAGTAAAAGGTGATTAATCATAAGAGCAGGTATGAGGGCGGCAAAAATAGAAAGAACTTTTCCTGTTTGCGCGAACGATGACTTCAATGTGAACCCCTAAATGGCCTAAATCCTAGAGTTGGGTCCTTTTTATATATTTACGAAGAAAAAGATCCAACATTAGCTAGCTAGTTCTTTCCCACTGGGGGTTCAAAAGCCGATTTAGTATTTTAGCTTATAATGGACATACATATGTGAAATTCCATCCAAATTTTACAGAATATGGAATAAAATATCGCGAAAAAAAATTCTTTTTAATATAATAGCACAAATTTGTTACTTAATAATATGTGTTAATATAATAGCACGATATTTGTTAACGTGTATACGTGGTTCCACGGCGTCCGAGCCAAAGTGATATCTGCTCGTGACTGTAAAACTTGCAAGCCTGTTAGAAGATATTAAATAAACTATATTTATCAAAATGACTATAAAATCGTCAACTACAATGTAGACAGATATTTCATGAATTTTTTAAAATACTTTAAGGTAGGGAAAAATAGCGTTGAATGTGACAGACCCACGTACACACTTAGAAGGTACCGAAAAAACGTATACACTTTAAGGGCCACACAAATAACTGTTTTATTAGAAAATGAAATGGGCAATCTCTTGTTGTGTAATCGAAATTTCAAAGTCTAATCGTCGAAAATGAAAATCATATACGGGATGAATAACTATATACATAGTGTGAAATAATTATTTATTGACACTCACAAAATGCAAATTTTGCAAACTGTTACAATCGCGGTGCGTTCCTGCCTTGTGAAAAAAATCTTTAAGTATAGAAAAAAAATAATCAGAGTAAAAGTGATACATAATTGTTCGTTATTCCTATAAAATAATATTAAGTTGTGTAACAATTGGCGCGTAGAGGCACGTATAATGCACTCATTAATAAATGTCAAAAAGTTTTCCAACTTTACTGTCGATACAATTTCCTATGCTTCGATCTTAAAAATATTCTGCATGATGTGTCATAGATTTTAGATAACTTTTGTAAAATAAAGGACTTAAAATAAACAAAAACTCATAAAGATTTGCTTAATTAAGAGTGATGATCTACTTTGAAATGCTTTTAAGCGTCTACATTCCTTTGTGTCCTCTGTCCTTTCAAAATGCAGATTTATATCATGACACATGATGTTTTAGACACACAAGTGTAAACCTTGCTTTTCCAGAGATAAATATGCACTACGCTCTTTCAACGAGGCTTCGTTGAAATTTAACAAAAGATAGTTGTCAGACGGTCAAAAGTAATTGCGAGCCAGACCGATATCCCGTGAATGTCCATATAACGTCCATAGACATTCCGAATATTCGGGTGCTATCTGAGAAGCGACAAATAATTGGTATCACGAACCCTCTTTTTTCTCTCGTGATAACGTCCTTTCTTCGGCTATTTTGCATATATCTGAATCTTTAGAATTTTGCTGTATGTCATAAAGATTAGATTTTAGATAGATGTTACGGTTCCAGCATGCAGTAAGTCGCGCCATTTAGTCTCACACACGATTGGAATTTTTTAGCAGAGCTATCGTTAAACTTTGAAAACTATAATAAAATCCACTCGAGAACAAGTGGCAAGTGCGTGTTCTTTCAAACTTTCAAACGATCGTTATTAAAAGTCAACCAACTAAGCGTTATACTTCTACGTGATATAATTAATCGAAAAGATACCATCGTCTACTTGATTGTAGCAAGCTTCTATTAGTATTAAATTTTCGTAATATATGTTTGAATTAATACGAATAATAAAAATATTTAGATTATGAATTTATCACATCCATATTGATGTAGTCAATTTCTCATACCACAATATAGACATTTGTTTTGGAGAAAAGAATTTAAAAAAACATAAAAAATAAAATCGTCGCTTTATTATCGAAAAATCAATCGCCTAAAATTAAACGTCTCTTTTCAGCTTTAATATAATGCGAAACGGTATTTTCGTCTCTAATATTTCATCGATAAAATGAACAGGTTTTGAAATAAAAGTTTTAATATAAGTTTCTTCCGATATAAAGAAGTTTCGGAAATTAAATGTTCGAAAAACTGCAACAATTAAGCTCGAAGTTTAATGAGTGTTAAATTCAAGATATTTTTATCTTTATTATGCTTTTTTCTAGCAACTTTTGAAATTTAGCGCGCACTCTTCGGAAACTATATTGAGTTTAAACAATTTGATGAATCTCAACGCTTTTTACTTTTACCGCTCCTATAAACGTATCGCGGGAGCTTCGAAATAAAGTGCGCACTCTTGGAGGAAGTCTCTCTGCGGTCGTGTAAACACGCCTGCAAAAGAAAGGCGCTTCGCGTGGGCGCAGGCGCGTATATTCGTACATGTTTTTCTTCATTCTTCGTTCGCCTCTTCGCCTTCCTGTTTCGTCGATCCCTTCCGCAGGAATTGAGGATCAGGTTGTGGGCGGCCGTCAAGGGAACCGGGGGAAGGAAGCCGATAATCCCGAAGGGAAGAAAAGAGAAGTAGACCGGACCCTCGGTGGAAGCGAACTTGTCGAGAAGAGAGCCAGGTAGCTCTTGGAGGCCGCCCACAAACCTGTTTTTCCTGTTATATCTTGGGGCCCCCAACTTATATGAACATCGACCGATTCTATGGTGATCGTGGCCCGGTGCCGATCATGGCGTGCTTTTTTTCCAGGAATACCTCAGTGCATCACGCGGAAAAATACGGCTGTTTTTAACCATCTCGTCCACAATGACGACCTCTTACCGCACCTTCGGTACTAGTAGGGACTGCAGTATAGGAAATCGAGGGATTCGCGAATACATAAGAGTAAAAGAATTTAAAGCGCGGTAGAGACATATATTTTTTTTAATTTATATAGATGACCTCTTCTTTTTGAGAAAAAATATAATTTTTGAAACACGATGGTTTATTTAACTTTCCCGTATCACTAAAATAAAATTTTCAACCTAGTGAACGTGATCCGTAAAATTGAACCAATTAAAAACAAAAATAAATGTTTCAGATTCCCATTTTCCTCCGGTTTCAGTGCGTATACAAATGATAATAAAATGTCGAGAACTGTAAATTAAAAATTTTTTTAACATAAGTCCATTACACACTGCAAGTCAAAGTGTATTATTTTAGCTAAAGCTCTTTTTACACATTTCTTTCCGTTTTGAATCACGTCATTTAACACGATTGAATGTATTAACTTTTAATTTAATTCGATTAAGAGTCTTAAATGACGTAATTTAACACATGAAGAAATATGTAAAAAGAGCTTTGGTCAAGTGTGTCATTTTTAGATGTTTATGCGTGCAAAAATAACACACTTGGATTTGCAGTGCAGTAGTCGTTAGCACATTCTATTGAACTTTGGGAGATATTTTAAAGCAAAACAATATAGCCGGAATGCACGCAATTTATTTAGGAAGTCACCTTTGCCCGTCGGAAATATGTTAAGATTCGTGAATGCATATTGATCCGTCTCTACTTCAGACTAGAAAGAACGATGTTTCAGCTAGAATCTTCTTTCTCAATAGTAATTCAAGACGTTTGTCCGAATTATTGGTTTCTAAAACTTCCAGCTTCTCTAAATTGCGCCTTTTGCTAAAAACTTTTCGCGAGAGAATAAAAGAAAGTAGAAGAAAATCTCGAGGAACAAGCGGGAGATTATACACAACCAATGACACACGTTCAAAAATTAGACTCATTATCGTGACAAGGTCAGGGTTTAATACAGATTGTATGACCACTAATGTGGTTGAATGTCGCACCGAGAGATCGTCTCGTTTCCGTGCGAAAATAAAGTTGATTTCGGTAAACAGCGAGGTAAACAGTGAGTTACCTTCGAAATCGAGTTCATAAAATACGTGTACTTGATTTGCGATAATATATAATTCGCTGCTCCCCGGAAGGTATCGATTCGGTGTCCCGAGATATTTTTTAAGGAAGAACCCACTCCAAGCTCATCGAGGGATCTCGTTCCCCAATATGAATCACATGGCGATTTTTATCCGCCACGATATCAAATAGAATAAAGAGAGGATAGGAATCTGAAAACCAGACCACGTGCGTCGCGCGTGGCAATGTATTGTAGCACTTTTCGCGTTCTGCCAGAAGATAAGCGGCGGCGGTGGGATCGTTCCGTTGAAAGGAGGAGAGAAGCAGGAGGGAGATGGACTTGTTTGTTCGAGATTATGGCGGATTAATGAGTTCGGCCGGATCAACAGCGCGGTTGAAATTGATCAAAACGAGTAATTTTTCAAAAAGTATATAATTCATAGTTTATAAATATTTTCTATTCTCGAGATTGCTTTCATTATTATCCGCTAGTCCGACGGCAGCTTTACTTCATATCCTGGGACGAATAGCAAACATTTCGACCGGTTTAAAATTTTTATATCTCGTTTATGTTATCTTTCGCTTATTTCTCCCTTCCATATATATCTCTCTTTCTCCCTCCGTCTCTCCACGAGTGTTGTCTTAACAAGCATTTCCCCCCCCCCTGTGATCCGAAGCCGTTCTTTTTTTTCCACAAGTTCGAAGTGCGACGCGTTTCGCTGTGTATCGCAAGCGGACGAACGAATTCGTAAAATAACCGGTTGTCGATCGCGCTTTTGCATACCGCGATAAATAACGGAATGTGTGGAGAAGTTGCGAACGTTCGAATAAAAAAATGCGATTGTCGCACTAAAAAAAAAAAGCTCAAGTTAAAAACAGTTTAAGATGGTAAATAGTGCATATTTTCTACAATAACGCATTATTCGCAAGACATTAAAAAGTGCTTTTATTTTCTGAAATAAGCGCCCGATCTTTTTTTATCGCGCGGAGTTAAATATTCGCAACGTACGATAGTTACATTCGCGTTTTTTCTTATCGATACGGCGATCGTTTTCGATTATCAGTGAAATGGTATATTATCTGTTTGTGTAAGCTATCAGAGCTATATCATTAATAATTTAATCCAAAAAATCGGAGTGTCAATGACTTTTCTTTTCCACTCAAAAATTCTACTTTGTTCTCTTGTCTTTCGCGATAGGAATCTCCAATGTGATCCATTTAACCCGGGAATTGTGTATAAATTTACGCAATATTTTCTAAAAATAATAACAAAAAACTAAAAAAATGTTAAACAAACGGAAGAAGCATATTAAGCAACTTATTGTGACAGCATTTCTACAAAATAAAGACATAGCAATTAATAAAACGCTTTTATTATATTGCGGATTTTCGATAGGATTGCATTTAAAGGAGAGATCGTAAAAAATAGTTATTAGAAAAAAAGGAAATTTATTATAAATAATATTCATTTTATAGCAATTTAAGACAAGGCTAAGTCATTATCATATAAAGGCATTTATATGTGACACTTAAAATATGATATTGTGTTTTCTCTTTTAAAATATATAGAAATATTATATTTGTTATTAACAAAACACATTTTACAATAAAAAAATTTATAACAATTATTTTATTACTTGTTTTTTTAAGTATTTAGATACACATGTTTTTATATTCAATTCTTTTTTTCCTATTTTATATTATGGTTATTATGATTATCTATATACTATTATTTATTTATAAACATATTATAGATATACTCAATCTCGTTCAAACTCATATTATTATTTCTAATTTATAATGTAAATTCTTACCATACTTTATTAATTTTTCTAACATAAACGATTTCCTGGGATGATTTCTACGCCTCAGTAAGTTTCAATTGGTTGGTATTATAAATATACAGGTCACTGACGCCGTTAGCTATACATTTTTGGAGGAACTTTAGAAACTAACAAAGAAAAAAAATAAATACATAAATAGTGCAGTTTAAAATTTAACTTGTTAGGGTTTTCAAGTTACACATATAAACATTACT
Source organism: Temnothorax longispinosus (assembly GCF_030848805.1). Classification (NCBI taxonomy): domain Eukaryota; kingdom Metazoa; phylum Arthropoda; class Insecta; order Hymenoptera; family Formicidae; genus Temnothorax; species Temnothorax longispinosus. The sequence continues at coordinate 14,509,415 of NC_092366.1, read as the reverse complement.
TTAATTTACTTGAAATTATCATATATAATTTATGTATGTATTAGGGAGCTTGTCTTCGCCGCCAACAAGCACTAGTGTACAAATTAACTCTTTTTATTATGCAGGTTGGATCTCAGGACCATCGAAAAGTAAACTATATATATTAATTCTAGGTCAGTAAAGAAAATTACTGTGCCGGTGGGGAGCTTTATTTTTTCAAAAATTACCTCGGATGACTATTCCCGGGTTAAGCCTTAAATACAATACAAAGATAATACAATACAGGTAACAGAGAATAAGAAAAGGAAAAGACAGGCAGCAGAAATAACCACACTTCAACTTAGGTACTAAAAACTGTATATCAACGCAATGGAATATGAAATAGACATAGGCCTAGTTTATATCGATCTCTTGATACGCGTATTAAATAGTAAATAACTAGTAAATTACTTTGATTATTGGCTGATCAGTTTAAATATACTATTTGATACGCGTATCAAGAGATCGGTGTAAACCAGGCCAATAGGGATAGAATTTCCGGCGCGTTGGATTTCTATTCTCTATTATTATTACCTGCACTTGACCAATCACAGTATTCCGATTCTATTATATTATTGAAGTGCGGTTATTTCTGTTTCCTGGCTTATTTTCTGTTCCTATTATCTGTTACCTTTGTATTGTGTTTAAGCCTTTAAGATCATTCCGTAGAATGGGACGTAATGCGTTATCACTCAATCGTTTAAACTTGATTACTTCCCGTTCGATTAAGCGCATCTTATCTCGCAATTAATTAACACGTTCATTTTTTCCTTTATTGTAACATTAACACAACCGCGAACAACAAATGATATCCGGATCGATTTATATGATATTAAGACAATCAGTATATATTGATTGCGATCGTGGCGTTTATTTTCGTCAAACCGGTAAATACAGTAAAATATAATTAAGCTTACACGATAACGATATGTATAATAAGAAAAAGCAAGACAACCAAGATAAAGAATGCATTTGCAAAAGATGGAATGGTGCTTATAATTTATCTCAATCTCAAGTATGTTTTAAATAAATTAAAAAAGATCTCGATCGTCAAAAATTCGTTTCGCTCGCGCACGCATGTACTCGAGTGATTTTTCGTAATATTATTTATCTCAGAGATTTATGCGAAAAAACAATACCTGAACAATTTCGAAGATATAAGATCGCAAGAATTTTCCAAGTGCATTTCGGTGAGTATAACCACGAATGCGGTTGGAGAGTTGAGAACGTTGAAAAGTTGAGATATCGGCTAATAAAACTTATATAGAACAGCTACACGAGAAACATGCGCTATTATATCAAATATTTATCTTACCGTGTATCTAGCCGGGAAAATCGATCTGTCACGTGAACTACGCGGCCACTCCGCTACTGGCGTGCAAAAATATCGCGCGGGAGCATCGAACGTCGACGTGTGACCATTTTCAGCTGTTCGTCGTCCGGAGTCGAGCGGCGCGGGCGCCAACGGCGTAGCCCGTTTGAATCTCAGCGTGAACGTGAACGTAGCTGCGCGTATCGTGGCGCGCGCGCGAGCGCGCGCGGGAGCTGCAAAGTTCACGCAAGTGGATTCCGGGGCTGAAGTCGGGGCCGAAGGAGGAAGGAAATGAAAAGTCATCGCGCGGCCCGCGGGCCGGGCCGGCCGCCTGTTACCTACCTTCCATCGCCGTTGTTTTACGCCGCGCGGCAAAGCGGAGGAGAGACGATCGGCCGGGGGGGGGGGGTTAACTCGACGACAATCACGATCGCGATTACGAGGAAGCTACGAGGAAGTCGGCCGGGGATCTCACTCTCTCTTTGTTCCTCTCTTTCTCTCCCTTCCGTCCTCACCCCCTCGACGGTACGACGCGACTTCGCGGCGATCTACCCCACTTCAGCCGCGCGATGACGGCGGTTCGATTATTTCCGCTGGCGCCGACGCCAATGGCGGCCCGCGATTGGCCAACGGCGGCCGCCAATGGTCGGCCGAGCGGTTCCACTTGTTCTCCGGAGTATAGTAATACGGCATCGTGCCGTCTCGCTCGCGCACGGCGCACCATCGCGGCGCAGCGACCGGGCGTCCGTCGGGTGGAGCGGAGCGGAGAGCGGAGCGGCGTGGGGTGGGGTGGGATGTCGCGCGTCTGGCGGCAACCTTCACTCGACACTTCCTACAGCGCGGCGGACGGATCAGTCGCTCGCCGACCTCGTAACGCGACAGTACCGAGGTACGAAGCCGCTCGCCGATCGCAAATCGCAATCGCAGGCGCCGCGTTGCCGCAACGACGAGGCCGTCGAAACGCCGTCGACGAGGGTGATATATCGCACCTCTGCGCCTCCCCCCTCCGCGAGGGCCGTTGTCCGTTCCGCGCGAGCGCGTACGTCCCCGCGTCCGTCATCCCCCCCCCCCCCCCCCGCCGCGCCTCCTCCGTGGTGCCGTATCGCGAAGACCGGAGGAGAACACCGGCGGAGTATTATACGAGTGCCACGACGCAAGCAAGCCAGAGAGACAAATCACGAGTGACACGAGTGCGCTAAAACTGGGGAGTGCTAATGACCGAGGATTCTCTCCCGTTCTTTTCTTCTGTGATAACTTGACGAACGCGGCGGCTGATACGCGTACCGGGATAGTAATCCCTCTCACGTGTTCACGTGCGCCGCGACGACGAGTTTCCGCGCGGGATAATCTCGCCGTCTCTGTCTCTCTCTCACTCTTTCACTCTTTCGGTATCTCGCGCGCGCGGATGCCGCCCGCCGCGACCTGATTACGCGCGCCGCGTGCCGTCCCCGTGCGTGCATGCGTGCGTGCGTGGAGCGCACGAATCGCGAGGAGTGCGACGAAATCTGAACCCCCGCCGATGAACAACGGTGGAATGATTTGTGCCCGGTTGGAGCGCGACGGCAAGTGATAATTAGCCCCAGCAGCTCGGTGTCGGTGCCCCGGCAAAGGATTTTTATCGACGAAGAGGAACGGAGCAGCGAGACGGAGCGCCGACAACGGACGACGAAGCAGAGGCAGCGATATCGAGGTAATTGTCCGACGACGAATTTTCGCGGTGCCCTCCTTCCCCGTCTCTCGGGGTGCGCGCGTGTGTGTGCGCGCCGATACCTATACGTACGTGTCACGTAGGATGCCACGCACAGTCGGGGGCGGGTGCGCGCGCTCGACGCTCCTTCGACGGTTTCTCCCGATTGTAAACAAACCCTCGCTGTGTCACCACCGGTGCCGCGCCGTTCCGCATTTCGCGGAATCGCGAGATTCGCCGTTTTTACGAACGCCGCGGAACTCGCTCGAGATTCGCGATTTATCGCTCGCGTACTCCGCGTTTCGCGATGAATGATGTGTCTTTATATTTCTATCGATACAGATTAACTTTCGTCTCGGTTTAACTTATTCTTTATCCTTTTCTAATTCTAAGAATTAGAAAAAGATAAAGAATAAGTTAAACCGAGATTAAAGTTAATCTATATTTAGAAATGGACATGAAACTATTTTAAAAACAGGCCTGATCTCGAACTGTCATAGTTCCCAATTGATTGTTTTTAATTTTAACTTGCCTGACTATTGCCAGGCGCTTGTGGCGCCTGTATAAATGACATTGTTTCTTTGTGCCAAATATAACACCTGAAAATATGGCTTTTACAGCTATAGTTTGAGCAAATTATGTTTTAAGTGTGTCCAATCATCCTTATTTTTCATTCCTTTTTGCAAACACTAAAATAAAGTTGCATCCACAACGATTTTAAATGCAGTGTTATTAATAGCGAAAAACCTATAATCGATACGGATATGAAAATCAGGTAAATTACTTGATGAATAACATACGAAGATTGCATTTGATTGCGGTATATAACGATGATTCGCCTCTCCTTCGAAATTCCTAATTTTGCAAATTATTTAAATTTATCGCTTTCAATTTGACAGTTCTCATGGAAAAGTTGCCGGTATTTTCCATCCCGCGAATCTATTTCTCGCGTCTCGACGCGACTCTCGCGGCGAGACGCGTCGGAGCTCTCATATGCGAAAGGTCAGCCACTCGACGCCGCGCCGGTCCATTTTCGTTCTTCCTCGATTCTCCTCGTGGAGGCCGCGCTCGAGATACGCGGAGCGAAACGCAGCCCGTGGGCTCGTTACCGTATCCGAGCACGAGGAGTTAATTCCGGCGCGGCGCGCCGCGACGCGCGGTATACCCGGAAATCCGCTGGAAGCCCCGGCCGCCTCGCTTTTAATCCGCTTGACGATGTTAATAACCGGTCGTGCGGAATTTAATTAACGCGAGTCGCTGACGTCAAACGCGCGTTCGCCTCCGCGCGGGACATCGCGAACGGGTAAATAAGTCCGCGTTGCGTCGTCTCCGTGTACGCGGAGTGCGAGTGCGTCTCTCGTGAAAGCCCGACAAATCGGAGGATTCTTCGGATTAACCGCGAGTTTTCCGCGCCACGAGAAATTAACGAGTCGCTCGATCGCGCCCGAAATCATGGAGTAATCAATTTTGTTTGGAATTCATGAAGAAACAATGGATATAATAACACTGATGAAATAAAGCATGACAGTAATAATTATATGTAATCTTATATACAACAATCTTTTATCTTATCACGCGAAGGTGGACTCTAAAATGTTAATTAAGGCCTATTAGCATATCTTGGTGTAATTTTGAATGGCTGCCATTTGATGCTAACGTATATAATTAGATGCAATTACGTAAGGTACAATTATTTAACCTACAGCAATAATTTAAGGTGTGCTTAGCCTACTTTTAAGATACCGAACTATTTTGGTGACGCATACTTCCCAGTGAGATAGCTTCGCGATGATTCATATAAATATTAAACGTTTTATACGTTATAATACATATATGATCATATGAATACAGAAAGACTCGAAAGATACCTGATACAAAATTAGACAGGTTTCGATCGTTTTCGCATTGTCACATTTATTAGATATAAATAGATGTTACGATATCTCTCTCGACGTGTTATGCAAGCGAGATTGTGTAACGTTTACTTACAAGTTCCTACGAAAAATTAAAATGAGTACGCGCGGGTTATACGTCGTGCGGAAACGAATCGACGTTCAAACACACCTTCCGAAGCGGATGTCGAAATATTCAAAGGCGATTCTATCGGCTCGAAAAACCGTTCCGCCTTAAATGGGGCCCCCCTCGAGCGGATTTCTGCCGGAACGGCGACGATCGTGGCGACGTTAAAGACGTGAGCGCGCGTGTCACTCCGACGACAGGGATCGATGGGATCTGGCGAGACTCTACCGGCTACGGAAACGTGTTTACGTAAACCCCAGCCCGGTAGGAACCGCTCGTATTTCTTAATCGTTATTGAGGAAGTTGCGCGTTATCATTTACATAACGCGAGCGCGAGCGAGCGAGTTTGCGCGCGTAATACCCAACCTGCTCGGGGCTTTCGCAAGATTTCCGCGAGTCTTGTGCGGGCACCGCCATCAGGCGAAACCGGCTCTCTTTCTCTTTCTCAAGTTTTCTGCGGGGTATCGCTCCCCGCGCACGTGCCCCGTAACCCAATCGTCGCGACCGAAGACCGAAAATCGTAATTCCGGTGAGTTTCGTTTTCGACTGATACGCGAATAATCGCATGTCCGTGTGCCTGTGTGACACGCAAGTTACGCAGGCATTATACGCAGCCACTTAATGCGCCACAAGATAAAAGGAAAACGCATTCTCTGCGAACGTAGAAAGAAGCGCGTTTGCGTACGTACGCGACAATGACAATACAGATTTGCGTTTCCGAAAGCATCGCAATAATTTTTTAGGAAAAAATACCACTCGAATAACGCGGAAAGATTCTCACAATTGATTTCTAGACAGTCTGGATTTCTTATTCCTGTCGAAGTTATTTAAATTTGACAGCCAAGAAGCGAGGAAAAGAAATCAATCGTCAGCGAAAATTCACGCTGCGGTAATTTCAATGATGAATCGATATGAGTTTAAAAAATAAATCACGCGACGTTGCGTATCCGTGTCACCGCTATCCTATACTCCGATTGGTCGTGCGATAAAAATAGATAACGCAACGAGGAAACTCGTCTGCGAAAAACTTCAGTTCCTCCCGGGCAAATTAACCGAGAGTGAGGATGAGAGAAGCGGTCGCGCGTGACGATATCCTCGTCGCGCCAGGCGCGAGCCGGAGCTGCTTTCCTCCTTTGTCCGGTAAAGACGCGGATTGATTACTGATTAATGCGGATCCTCCTCGCGATACTTCCTCATTGCGAAACCGCGAGAACGGTGGTCGGCGCGGCGCGGCGCGACGCGGCGCAACGCGCGTGCAATTAAATCTCCTCCGCGAGAAGAGTCCGTCGTTGTGGAGATGTTTACAAACTCCGTGAGTAGATAGTAAGAAGACAAAGCGGGGAGTCGGTCGCTTGATCCATTGGCGTAAGTTGGAAATCCGTTTGCGAATCTTGGAAAAATATGTTAGAAGCCAAAGCCATCTTTTAAATCTCTTTATTCATACGCGTATGAAACATTAATTATCAATTAGACAATTAAATAGCGCTACAAGCGCGTTGCTAACACGATATAAAGAAGTCTTCGAGGCAAAGGATTTATTTCTTTATTAATAGTAGTACAAAATGTTTTTGTCGACTTTATAAATTATTTCAGCTGATACAAACTCACATTAGGTATTGCAGCGTCAAAGTTTATCACGCAGGCTAACAATGCGAAGCGAAAAGAACGCACGAGAATTTAACATGAGTTTTAACTTGGTGAAAAATATGCCTGAGAAATCGCAGAGTCATTTATCGTCGATTCAACACAAAGATATTCGGCTGCCTGGTTGATTGCCGGTGGTTTCCGGTGACGACGCCGTTGCCGCTGGCTGGCTGGCAGACGACTGCGATATGTACATAGGTTATCATCTGCATGCACGGGTTACAAAGAGTGTACCGAGCGAACGAGCGGACGCGTAATCCTCGTTCCGTGTGGCCGTCGTATTCTTAACTTTGATACGACACGCTGTCGTCATCGTCGGATCCAAATACATTGCACGCGTCGCGCGTCGTGTCGCAGGTCGCAGCTGCAAGTCAGGCTGCCATCCTCTTGGCGTCGAAGAACGGAGGAAAGAGAGAGAGAGTGGAATAAATGCAAGCTGCGAGAGTAACAGTTTGGACAGGAACCGGAAGCTCGTTCGCCGCGCACAGAATTGCAATTCTTCCCTCAACGCTAAATTTAGCGATGTCTAAGAAGCATTCTCTCTGCCGCGATGCCGCGTGCAAAGTTACGATCTTTTCTCTTTCTATTTTTTTTCTCATAATTGCGTTCTCTTTTATAATCGGATATATATAATTTAAATTAGCACTGCACATAACACTGTTTAAGAAATATTTAAACTTTTGTTAGATCCTTGAACTTTGCGGCTTTAAAATTAATCTGATTATGAAATTTGTTATAAATATTGAGTGTATACAACGATCATTGAACTTAGATAATGATTATACATGGGTAAGACGCAGGAGAAGCCCGTAAATCCGAAATATGCAATTTAAATAGATTGTGAGAAGCGTATATCTGTGTTGCGCGAACTTTCCTAATAGGAATTATACATGCGCCGGATGCTACTAGAGAGCATGGATATTAATGTCGCTGTTACTTGAACATTCGCCAGTTATCGCGCGTACATAGGTCGCGACGCGCGTTGATTGATTTACGATTAAATTAATAAGTACAAGCTGGGCGCAGCCGACCCAACTCGCGCGGCGCACACGGTTTGATTTACGATTGTGCCGCGTATACGAACGAGATTCCGCGATATGCGCTAAAAAAAATTAATCAGACTTTTACGACTTGTTGACAACAAGAGTAAAATTAAACGTAATCGCTGCTAACATTCTTAACGTTCGCGCAATGTTTCTTCTTCCTTGCGATATACAAGAGACAAATATGAAAAAGCAACTACGAAAGACAAAGGTACGAAATTAAAGACTATTTCACCCAGGAATATATTTTTATTAGTACATTAGGGGGATACTTGAATTTTCTAAGCTGTACCTTTTTTTTACGGAATTTTTATGATAATTATTTCGACGCGAAAGACACTTTCGAACTGTGTAAAGATGATTTGTAGACGTGAAGAAAGAAGCGTATATAGAAACGTAGAGTATACCAAATGGACAATACGCGTCCGGAGGCTGACGTGAGCGTCGAAAGAACGTGGAATTCCCAAGGAGAATGCCGGAGTAGAACCGTAGACAGTAACTCGTGACCGAGACGGGAGAGGAGAGACGAGTCTTTTGAACGCGCGCGGCTCCGTCGTCCCGCTGGAAGACCTGTCACCCGGAAGCGCGGATAGAGAAACGCACACGCGAAGGCCTCCTCTCTCGGCAACTTATAGCGGCGCGGCGGCGGTCTCGCCGCGTCGGCGAAACATTAGCATTTAAAGGGGACGGATTACCGGAATTGCTCGGAATTCAGCGATGCACGAGGGTGTGTATCGTTAGTTGCGCACTTTCTCTGAACCACGGCGATATCGGAGTAATGCCGGTTATTCCGATTAATGTGTCGAGGCGTATCAGTAACCTTCTAATCTTTATTTTTTCCGTTTCTCTCTCTTTTAATTTATTTTGTCTTATCCATTTTTTAACGCGTTTTTTACATAAAGCAGTTATCAGAAAAGTGCCAATTATCAGAAATTGTTAAAGTCGGAAAGCATAATACACGCAAATCTCAGAGTTTTATATGATCATAAACCATTGCCCGACACACGTAAATCGCAAAGAAAATCACCAAAGAATTGGAAGCCTGCACGAGTCTTTAGTCTCGTTTTATATAACGTCAGAGGAAACGACTGGCGCGAAGGATGGTTCGTCGAAGTCGACGTTGATAAGAGGCCGGGAACAGGGTGAATAGGGGAAAATGAGAGGTGGGCTGCGAAGGGCGCGTATATAGAGCGGAAGGAGAAGTCGGGGAAGAGGGGAAGATAGAGAAGAGAAGAAAGCCTTTCTAACGTAATTCCATCGAGCTCGCCGGAAGAGCCCGGAACCCGGAAGTAAGGGAGGAAGCGCACTACCGTCGGCTACTGAGGGAGTAGGTAGGGGGTCAAGGGCGGGAGGGGCGGATGGAAATTTCTTCGGTGCTTGCTTCTCCACTCTAGAGCGGCTCTATCGATCGTCGAGATCGCGGGCGAGACCAACTCGGGCGAGGAACACTTCTCCTCGACCTTGATCAAAGACCGCCCAATCTCGTAATTAATAAAATCCTTCACCTATCTAAAGAGATCGGGCACCGACTTCCTTAATGTATGTAAAAATGACAAAGATAGGGCGTAATAACATACGGAAAGTGTTTTTAGAAAGATTGAACGTTTGCTCGAAAATACAATACTTTATACATTTTTATAATTTGTAGAGTATTTATTAATAAAATATGGCAGAAGCCATGATCTAATTTTCTAGGAAACCAATTGCGCATAAGAATATAATATATAAGAATATATAAAGTTACAATAGACCAGACAAGCGCGATCGATGCTGACGAAGCAATGTCGAGTAGGACAGCTGGATTGCGTCGTTCCGGGAAATTCTAATCTTATATTCATAACCAGATTACTTTTTCTCGCACGCGAACAAGTGGAACAGGCGAAAACATGCACAAACCGTGTATTTTGTTCCCATTGGCTGACAAGCTGATATTTTCTCAATTTTTTTCCTTTTTAGTAGAAAGGAGGAGGGTCCCTAAGGCCTGTTTTCGGCACCCCTTCAAAATTGGGCCAAAATGGCTGGAATCACTTCCTTATACCATTGGAAGCAATATTTAGTCAATTCCAGTCTAAACGGAAGTATTTAGAGTGTATACTTCAAGTATACATGGTGCATCAGCGCGCACGTATCAAGCATTTTTTGGAAAACTAAGCGTTATTGAGAAAAATGTTTCAGATAAAAGTTGTATGGTTTCAAGGGGGACATAAGATGGTGTCATTGGTTTGACCTTGGATAGTCATTTCATCAGACTCACCTTAACCAAGCACCCCAAAAGGTGAGAGGCAAGGGGACTCACCTTAATCAAGCACCCCAAAAGGTGAGAGGCAAGGGGACTCACCTTAACAAGCACCCCAAAAGGTGAGAGGCAAGGGGACTCACCTTAATCAAGCACCCCAAAAGGTGAGAGGCAAGGGGACTCACTTTTTTAATCTAGCACCCCAAAAAGTGACAGGCAAGGAGACTCACGTAAATCCAACACCCCACTCTACGTGGCTTCTTAAAGGAAGATTACGTTTACGATTTTACTGTTCACGTGTGGAGAATCAACAAGAATGAATAATATGATTTCAATCTCGGATCTCCTTAAGTAACGTTTCTACAAATCTATCTGTAAGAAGTCTCATAACTCGCAAAGTACTTAATGAAAAATGACTTAGTTATGAGTGTTTTGGAAAGCTCTCGAAATAAGCTACAACTAAAGATATGTAAAAAAATAGGGGGTTCTATATAAAATATTGAAATCGACATTCACGTGACCTTCAAATGACTATCCAAGGTCAAACCAATGACGCCATCTTATGTCCCCCTTGAAACCATACAACTTTTATCTGAAACATTTTTCTCAAAAACGCTTAGTTTTCCAAAAAAATGCTTGATACGGGCGCGCTGATGCACCATGTATACTTGAAGTATACACTCTAAATACTTCCGTTTAGGCTGAAATTAACTAAATATTACTTCCAAGGGTATAAGGAAGTGATTCCAGCCATTTTGGTCCAATTTTGAAGGGGTGCCGAAAACAGGCCTTAGGGACCCTCCTCCTTTATCAATTAAAGTTAAACAGAAATCTCTACAGAGAGTTTTTTTACATATAAATTTCTATTAGTTTATTCACATCTAGAAATTCTATTGCGATCTCCAATCTTGATAGTTTTCTTGTAAAAAGAGACTCCTAGAAGCTGTTTAACGCGAATTATTATGCAATAATCGATGTCTGTCATACGTCGGCCGATTATCACAGATATTTTAGCCGTTATTGTCATCGTCGCTCGATCGATAATCGTTTATCGGTGATGACAATAAGGGGTGGTAGCTAGCGTCAGCAAATAATTTTCTTCTTTCGACGAAACAGGACTGTAAGTTCGTCTCGAGTATCGAAATAAATATAAGCATTTTATTTATTTTATCAATATATTTTATCAGTTTTATTAAATAGATCGTGGAATATTGAATACCTACAGAACAATTGTTCGAAGTTTGATAAAAGCATACAATTATTAATTGCAAGTTGATGAAACCATCATAAGCAACTGGTACAGTATATTTTCACTTTACCAACAATACGATTTCCATATTTTGCGGGCAATGCGCCCTATTTTTATTGCATGCCAAACAGAACGATCTTTTGCCCTTAATTGCATTTCAATCCGCTACATCCGCGGTCGTGTCATTGGAAATTGCGAACGTGTTATCGCCAATCGAGTAGCAGAAAAGAGCATCGACTTCGAATTGTGCCAAGATCGTTGTTAATTGAGATCCCTCTTTTCTTCGATGTACATATACGCTCTTCAATATTTTTCCTATAATTTTGGAATCATCTTTAGAGTTTCTTCAAAAACGTCGAGGTAAATTTAAAGAACATTACAGATCCTCGTAATAAAGTAAAGCGTTCTATATATTTCTTCTCTTATTCCATTATTTAATTATAAAATATTGAATTATAACAGACTCTCTAAAAAAAAGATTACATTTCGCGATTTGTGAAGTTTTTAAAGTTTTTACGTATTTATTTGCTCATTTTTTTACGGCATATAAATATTTTGCGCTTTCACACGATTTTTTCGACGTTTTCGCACTTCAGAAAGATGATCAATAATAGCGCTTCTCCGAAGGATCGATAAGGCGTATAAACGCCCGTTGAAACCATTTGCCCACTCGCCAAGATTTTGCTCGACGCGGATATTCGCGCTTGGACGGGAAGATAGATCCTTTTATCTTCCTTCCTCCCTGCTCCCTCCTCTTCCACGTCTGTATCGCAAGAGAACCGGTCGGTATCCGGACCGGAAGCACGGACCTTGGACCTTTCCTTTTTTTTTCTGCTCTCTCGGGAGGCAGCGAGAGAAGGATCTTCGCTTCGCGCAATCGCCCCGAGTTTCGTCCCCCCTCGTCTCCCTCGCTCTCCTTTCTTTCTCTTCCCCGCGCGTCCCTGTTCCTTCTCTTTGCGTTTTTATCCGCCTCCCCTTGCCCCCCTGTCCCGCTCTGCTTCCTATCTCGGCTCTCTTCCTCATTCATCTCCGTTTCTCCGATAAGTATCCTGTTCCTTCAATTACTTGTACGTCCTTTTACCGTCCACCTGTGCTACGTAACGGATACGTTTATACAGGGTGTCCCGTTGTCCGTGCGCCGCATTTTGCCGACGGATTTCTGCGATAAACTTTTTCGCGATTGGTTTTTATGACGCGAGACTTAAGGGAAATTATTTGATGTTTTATTCTTTGATTTTTTTATATTGTATACCTGGCGGCAAAACTCCTTTTTTTTCAATACAATGTAAAGTATTCTTGTATGGATAAACCAACCCCATCTAATAGAGATGGATAGTTACTCTTGTAGAGACAAAATAAACTCCTCTGACAATACCAAGCGTTGCAGATTTTTTATGTACGCGACACTTTGATTGTTCTCACTATTTTTGCACATCCCCAATTTATCGAAACTCGATGAGTGAGGTCATGCCCAGGTCAAAAGCTCGTGAACAAAAAGGTTGCAGCTTGACACCGTAAGATTACTTTGCCTCTACTCCCTATGGCCTATGGAAATATGGGATTTTTTTCTGTATGGGATAATTTTCTATCTTCTTACAGAAATGATTGACCGCTGTCATTTAGGCTTACAATTAGTGAATCTATGGATCCAAGTTCAAAACACTATTTATATACGTATCATTTTTTACACATCATATACATCCACATAAATATGTTTTTCTATAAATAAAAGTGCAATTGCATTGAAGAAAAGCGGAAGCGAAATACAATCTAATTTAGAATATAAAAAAAATAAGAATATGAGGTAGACGCCGTATGTGTTTGATATAAAGGAGTAGAATAGCAAAAAGTAAAGCTTATTTTTTATTTGTATCTTTTAATTACAATAAAACGATTGTTTATCGATAGGAGTTGTTGCTTTCGCAGGAGTATAGCCTTGCATCACAGTAAATAGGCAAAACTTTGTTGTTATATTCAACATATCTAAACATTATAGATTATACTAAAAATATTTTGATAACATTGAGAATGATTTTTTCATACAATTCGAAACTCGCCGAAACCTTTTTCGAAGGACTCTCTGCTGTGCATTCTTCCGAACGTCGTCATATTGGATGCTATTTAAAGAAACATATTTTTTTTATGTTAGAAATCTAAATCTAATCGATTTCGAACGGATTTCTCGTATCTTTTATCTTTTCTTCCTCTTCGTTTCTTTTCTCTTTCAATAGCGTGAACACAAGAAATCCAATAAGAAGATGCCACAATGCGATGGATGATATCCAGCTTTTTTGTTTCCTTTTCTTTCCTGTTCGCTTCCTTCCGAGAATCCGTTTCGCCGAACAGGAAGGAAAAGAAAGACTAAAAAAGGAAGAGGGAGAACGGAATAAAAATTTGTTAGCCTTCGCCATGACGTTGCGCGCTTCCCGACCGCTTCAGGCGGATAAGATGAGCGTTAGCCGCAAAGAATTTTAAACCGATGTGTAGGTGTGTGTGTGTGTATGTGTGTGTAGGGACTGAAATGTTCCTTGTGATATCCATCCTTAACTGTGGGTGTCCGCGCTCGATAAAATCAAATATAAATTTTTTTATAATAGGACAGTCGCAAAACGACAAGCAGAAATTAAGTTAAAAATATCGTGAATATTAATTGAATACAAAATATTATATTAGATAGATATTAAAGGGAAGTTCTATTAAAGTTTTTATCAAAAACAAAAATCATTATCAAAGTTATATCAAATAACTTAGAAAAAAGTTTGTAATAACTGATTTTTTCCATTCCACCCAATAGTTTGTGTGGCTTGAAAGAATTCTCAGATTGTTAACATGGCAGGAGGAAAGGGGAGGGGAGTGAAAATTCTGAATATAAATCTCAAGAGAGTAAATCGCAATATTATGCTTTCGGTAAATAAAGAACGGACGCTTACATTAGCGGGAGGAAATATTTTAGACTATTTTAGAGGAAGAAGACTTCCGTGACTAATTTCCAGGACGTCGTGGAATATCGCGGAAGTGGGATATTATTCTCGACGAGGAAGGGATTGAGGAAAAGAAGTTACACAAGCGACGACTCGGTCGCTTTGAGTATCTTGCCGCGAAAATCTTTTCCGAGAGCTTTTTTTCGCGTCTTTTATCGCCCGCGAAATTCTTCCCCGCCGCGTGGAACATTTCGGAAGCCACGAAGAACGACGGAGCGCTTTTAAATCCGGCGTATTTGTTCCAATATTTTTACGACGAAAGTAAGGAACTCTTCGATGTAGATACTGCAGATGTAAGACAATTTTTATTTGAATATACCAGCGCTCGGTTTTTTTTTCTCTTGTTTTCCTCTTAATGCACTATGCTGTCAATCGTGTCTTTGTCGCTCTCTTTCTCTGTCTTCTCTTCCTTTTCCTCCTCTTCAACTTCTCTCTTCGCCTCTCTTCTCGCGTTTCACGCGTACGCTCGCGCTCACTCTGGCATTCCTCACTGTCAAAATAACTATTATTACGAGTCGGATCCGGGACAAGAGACGACGATAGTCTCCTCCTTCCTTCTTCTCGTTCTTCCTATCCCTTCTTCGTCCGCCATCCATCTCCCTCGCTGACCCCTCTCGCGTACCCCATACAGAATTCACACCGGAGCTTGTTTTATTCTCGCCTCGTATCGAGTTATCTCCGGCCGGTGGACGGAACAGTCGGGACACTCGCTGGTATATACATGCATCGAGTGATAATTACAGCGAAAGTGGGTGAAACTCCGCTTGAAAATTGAACGCCACGCAATAATAACAGTTCACAGGATATAAATCGTCGTCGCGTGTTCCGTTAACAAAAAAAATGTGAAAACAGCGTTGCCGAATTTTTCAATAAACAGATAATATTTCGTATATTACATATAGATACATATAACAATAACTATCAATATCTTTTCCCTGATTGTGAGTCAATGAATAAATTAACTCGATTTAATTAATTTTGTGTTACGAATTATACAGAATTAAAATAAATATCCTTATATTCCACTTATGTATTATACCTTGTCAATTAATTTTCTATCTTTTTTATTTTACTCATTTTGTGTTATTTATTATTATAAATTAAAGAAAAGAGAATAAATCTACATATAAATTTAACTACAATTTCTACAATTCATATATTCAACATTTTTCTTATAATTTTTCAAATTTTCATCTCGACAAGTCTTTAACTCCTATATAGTTCTTCACGCATATGCCTTTTCTTCATTTTTGCTCTATTCACGACTATCCATTGACCCGCATCCGACTGACGAGCGACGAGCGAAGATCCTATCGTTATTGTGGCATGACGATGGGTGGCTTTTATCGGAATGGGTGGCTGCGAGCTGCGAGCTGCGTCCGCGAGACGATACAGCCGCCGCGTCCGCGTCGCGCCGCGCGCCGTCAGCCACACGCACGCATGCACCTACGATCGCATTATTCTATTACGATAAATAACCGGACAGCCAATCGTTCTTCAGCGTTACTTCCCCAGTTATTGGGAACACTTTTCCGTCGACCGGATCAACACTTGTTTAATGCGGTCGCTCGGGTCGGTCTTCTCTCGTCATGTTTGTCGCCTTCGCCGCAATAACGGCTGTCGTCGTCGTCGAGATTCCTCCCTCCGCGGGATGCATACCTCCGCCGATTCTATTATTATAGCCGCACACTTCCTCCTCGACATATTTATACTCGTGCGGACTTTCGCGGCCGGTTTCTTTCCACGACCGGAGAGGCGTTTAAATTTAATAGGCTGCTCGTTTTGACGCTTTATGGTCACTTGAGACCTTCTCTATAGCAATTATCACGAGTTACGCCGATATCAGTCGTTGCCATTTCAAATATTAATATGCAAGATCGACACGGCTTGCAGTAATTAAGTAACAATTTACTGAAAAACAAGATCAATAATTAATGTTATCATTAATTAATGTGATGTAAATCATATTTATAATTTGTAATTATTATGTGAACGTGGCACATGTTAATATTAATATATTAATATTTTAATATATATTAATAATTATTATAAAACAATTTAAAAAAAGAAATATATAGAATATTTTCAAATCATACTTTACACAAGATTGTCAGATATTTCTACTTTGACATGTTGATTATTTTGACATGATTTTGTAAGATGTTAATCGAAGATCTTAAGTAATAAGATAAGATATCGATGTCAAAAATATCAGAAATAATCCCGTTTATTTTGCGGTTTTTCCTCGTGACGTCTCGGCTCTTCGTTGCCAAGTTTCTTGTAGATTTATAATATCGATGTTGCTTAATGATCCGCGATCTCACGAGCTAAGTGGCGAGACAATACATCCGTGAGAGTTCACGCAATACTTCGAATACGGTCCTTACATAACGTCTAGGACAGTGTTTCCCACATGATGAAAATAACGCTTCCGCGAGAAATGATCTCGTGACCTCGTTTAGCTCGTTATCATTCTAATTTTGATCTATCTCTTCAGCTCTGATTAAGAGCCGCGCATTCTTTCGAAAGAGTGCCCAAATTAATTTGGCAAAACATTGCCCTTACTCATTATATTTTCAACGCCGATAATGTCGTTTATTTAACCATGCGTTTAAATTCGCGATAAACCCTCGAATTAAATCACTTCCATCGAAGATATTTGATAATCAACATCACAATGAAAATGTTATAATTGAATTGCAAGAGTACTTCAAAATACAATCTAATAAGTTGTGATTTACAAACCGTAAACTTCACCGGAAGAAAGAGAAGAGCGTGAAATGCCTCGTTCTGCGTCTCTAAAGGAACATCATTTTGCCGCTCTAAATAATCCCTCCCTCATAAAGCCCGTCGATCGAGTCATGTGTCGCCTCAATACCCGTGTAATATCGATTAATACCGGGCCGTTCGGTCACGTGGCCTACTGAATAATTTTACGCGAATCTATTTTGATGTGCCGGCCATCGTTTATTCATACGGCTGACGTAAAACTTTCCGCTATCTGCGCCGCCGGGTCGATGCATACGCCCGACAAAATAGTTTAGCATACTAATTACTTTTGGTCTGTAGGTCGCGCATTAGACCGAGCATGCCCGTTGTTGTTGCACGAATGATCGTGCAATAGAAGGTGTTGCACATGCATGAACTATCGTTGCGTTGTCATGCTTCTCGTTAAATTGCGCAACACGGGTTATATCAGGTATACGTAGCAGCAATTCCGGTATCTGCATTCGATCCTTATTTCTTCGATAAAGATTTTATCGCGTCTAGTCGACAAATCATACGAACGGTAGATTCTCTCTCTTTCTCTTTTGGTTGGAAAAATTCAGTTCGGGATTAGATCGAGATATCTCTTTATATATATTTTTCTAATTTTTTTCCTTGTATTTCTATGTGTTTTCCACGTATCCCACGACATGCATTTCTGCCCGGTGATTCACGCGCGTGATTTTTCGTCACGGGGGGGGGGGAGAAGCGAAAATGAGCGCAGCTAAACATTCGGGCGTTAAGTAAAATAGAGCGAAGGTGGGCGAAAATTCGGTCGATTTTAGCGCGGCTCCGAGAGTGGGCGGTCGCGCCGCGTCGCACTATTGTTTCTCATTGCCCAGCGGACGCTTCCTGTTGGCAAGCACTTCCTAGTGGCGTATTTATATACGCTACTACCAGACGCAGATCCGCGTTCCTGGTACACATTGGCCGTGTCCCTACCCCCCGGTGTCGGCGCGATTCCTTTGGCTTATATTAGGCGCGATCGCGTCTCCCGCGGGCCGTACGCGCGATTCTCGGGATCTCGATTTAGCAAGATGGGTCTCCTACGAGCCAATAAACTCGATAAATCCGGAACGTGTGTGTCCGTTAATACGACATAGGTTAGCACGAGTAATATGTACTGCATGTGGGATATGTAGCGTTTCTTCTTTGAAAATTTGTCGCATTACCCCTATTTTTGTTGTGTTCTATTAGTGATTTTGTTTCATCTATTTTAGTGTTAAAAATATTTTGAGTCACTACACTGTAAATAAACTGGTTACTATAGTTATTAGCTCATAATATTAGACATCGAACTTTCCAATTAATCTTCCGAGGTTGCAAACACCATGAATCGCTTTGATTTGAGGTGCTATAAGTGGGATTTATTTTGCTTCGCAAAATTAACGGGGAATAAAAAGTTATTAACCCTTCGCGTGCAACGTCTTTTTCGGCACCTGTAACGTGCAACGTCGGGTCACTCATTTCCGACGCCTAAAAAATACTTTAAAGTGTTCTAAAAAAATCTGAAAAAATTCATGTTACCTTATTAACTATCTTACTTTAAGGATCAATCGCTATATTGCCGATTTTTTCATTTGTTTAAACAATATATTTATATAAACAGACACTTGACATACAGGACAGTCACTTTCGCCAGGGCACGGGTGACCCGACGTTGCACACGAAGGGTTAACAATATTATCAACAAAAAAAAGCGATTTTTTTTATTTTTTCTCAAATATTTTGAAAACTAAATAAGATAGGGTTAACTATACATACTTTTTTTGTAGAGCACAAAATTATCTACAATAATGATTTGAACAACATTTATCGTCAAGTCAGTCGTTTATCTTGCACGCGCCGTCAAACTCCGAGACTCGAATCCCGAAAACCCTCGATTTCGTCGTTTTTTTTTATGTTGCGCCGCGCCGATGATTTTTTTCAGTCATTTAAAATAGAATTAAAAATTATATAAATTAATTTAGTAATTATTAATTTGGCGCCGACTTCAAACAATTGAAAGGGATTCTTAAAAGTATTATTAATTTTGCACCGATTTAAAAAAATTTAAAGGAATTCTTAAAAGTTAATACTTTCAATTATATATATATATATATATATATATATTCCATGCTTTTTAAATTTTTTTTTTTACTTTTTAGAGCTTTTTTTAAAGTCGGTTCTATTTTAAAAAAAATTTTTTTATCCTATATGTTCCTTTTTACTGGGCTTTTTACGGATATTTCTTGAATATTCCGCGGTTCCGATATTAAGCTAACAAACGTTGGCTACACTTTTCTTTTTGACATTTTTTTGTCATTTTCTTTATAATTGCGTTCTATTAAGCTAGGTTTGTTGCTTTTCTTTGAGCTTTTCGAGGGGCTAACAATAGTAATGATGAAGTGGTCGATAAAGAATTCCCTAAATTCTCTGACCTTTTTCACAAAATAAAAGTTGTAAGGAAGATAGCCAGGCTATATTTAGGATTAAGAAGAATGGCTATATTTTACAATCTATTTACAGCCATTTTTACTTGACATGAAATCTAATTTTGCCTGCCAAGGTTTAAAATTAATATAAAAATAACACAAAACTAGATCGATTATAGGAAATTATCTTAGCCTCAGAATTTATAATTCTATTAATAATATTCGTTTCTGCTGTAAAATAATCTGGTATTGAAGCACATCGCGCTGGGACAAATCTGCGGCTAATAGCTGTAAGTTTATTATCGCCGAGTGTAATGTGCATTTAACGTGCTGGTCATTAAAGGCGGCCGCAGGGAATGTATTTTGTCGACGTTATACAAACATGTCTTTCTTTCTCTTTCTCTTCCTTCGCCTTATACCCCGAGTGCTCCGCACTACGGACGCACATGTTTGCATTTAAGTTCTTGGAAGCGAAACTTATGATCATTTTTAATTTTACTTCTTTTCTTCTTCTTCCCTTTACTAAATACGTCTTGACCCTCCATCAGAGATAGTTTTCTAAATGGCCACGGAAAGACCCTTTTCATCTCGTACACAATTTCCGAACGTTCGCCAATCGTTGATCAATAATATTAGATACTCATGGTTCTTAGTTAGTGTTTCCTTTTTGTAAAGTCAATAATTCTATGAAAATTGCTTTTTATACCGTGTTTGTTCGTCTGTCAAAAATGACGTACGTGTTTTCGAAGGCAGCGGGAAATAGGGATAAATAACGGACAAAAGCAGAGGATAGCGTGGTAAATCTTTTCAGAATTTGGGGACAATTTTAGTAGTCGAAAGTGAAACATAGAGGAAAAAACGGGGGAGAAGGAGAAGGTAAGGAGAGGAACGGAAGAGAGCTTCTAAGAGGACGCTGGAAGGAGGAAGCTGTTTCCCATGACGAGAGAGTAGCTGATGCCGAGGGTGAACCAGGCTTTTTATCGACTTCCGGCGTTACTTGCATGCACGTGCATCGGAGGCCACACGCTGCTCTCTTTGTGGCCGACCCGGCCAGTGGTTCTCAGCCTCGAATAACGTTACTCTACCGCGCGTAACAGGTTGTCGATTTTTCGTCGCAGCTGACTGCCTCGGCATTTCCGATACATACCCACCACCTTGGCGCTACACGAGTGGGTGCCGGATACCTTATTCGGACGCGAATAAATCCGTAATAATCCCCCGAACTCTCCCGGAATGGTATTTCGGAAAGGGATATCGTTGCGAAGAGGTACGTTGCTGGGATACGTGGATCGCGAGAGATTATCTCGAGCGATCAACGGGTACGATACCTCGAGTGCTAATTGTTAAAGACCGTTCCTTAATAACAGTGTGCACCGCGTGCCGATACCGGTCGCGCTGTGGACCTCTCGGCCGAGCGCTTTCGCGAGAGTGTGTGTGTGTGTGTGTGTGTGTGTGTGTGTGTGCGCGCGCGTGCGCGCGCTACGTGTGAATCTCTCTGGCCGCGCTGGTGGCGAGGTAACATGTGGAACACCGCTCGAGGGCGACGCGGATCCAGTTCCAGGACGTATCTGCCTCGAGATCTTCGAAACGAGCAGCGCTCGCGGCCCGCTCGAGAGCATTGCCGCGCGATCGCTTCCGTCTCAGGCTAAGATGCGAGATACCGGCGCGGTGGGTTTTTCACCGAGCTCCTCATCTTTCTTCCACCGAGGAAGGAACGAGGATAATCAAATAACACTCGAGCGATAGAATCGTCATAATTATGGTAATGCGTTAAGCGAGGCGATTATTTACATCCCACGCAATTCCATACACGTGATATACGTTGTCGCATAATTACACGGCTCGCCGCGAGTATACTTTCGTCGTTGCGTCACAACTCGGAAACGTCGATCTTGAAGCGTTGCGAAGGATGTAGATGGGATGTAAATCAAACCTATAGGTCGAACGCGCGTTAAAGACGAGTATCGTTTTCCTCCCGGAATCGCTGGTCGTGCGTAGCGAAACGCGTCTCACGGAGGACGCGTGCGAAATCGCCAACAGGTGTTGCCGACGTAATCGTCGACGTGTGATTTTATATACTTGACGGCGATCGTGCGTAATTGCACCGCAATTTATCGCGCGGGCCCGCGCGCTTGTTACGAAGAGACCTGGGGATTTAAACTCGGTCGGCGCTCTCTTTCCTTCGGAATACCGTTCCCATTTACGACACGTAAAAATTTCCGCACGTGCGCGTCTACGTTCAATGCTCGGTTTTTCCTGAGAAAGAATGGGACTCTCCCTGATCTTCCTCTTCGAGACATTTAATTCCGAGATTGCTTGGAAAAACACGAAATGTATTGGAGAGTCTTTTAAGGGCTTCAGTGAGAAGCATAAATTTAAAAGTAAATCTCTCACAGTCCATCTCGCGTAATAGACTGAGGGAATGATCATTTCTGACTCGTAGTCAGATCTTCCGTTGAATCTCCACAAGGCAAACATCCCGGATCATGCCTGACATGTCGACATTGGCGGGCAGGTGCCTCGAAACTATCAGCGGGAGCCGGGAGAGAAGGAAACGAAGCCGGAGGGAACGACGGCGGTGAGTGTCGAGGGCACGGAGGAAAGAAGCAGGAGACGAATGGAGGAAGGGGGTGGTGGACGAGAAAGGGTCACTGACACGTCGTCGAGTCGAGTCGTTTTATCGGTCGAGTGCGCAGCCCACATGGTTAAGCTACGTCCACGCCATCCTGCTCCCCTTTCATTCCGTGTCGAGATTCGATCTCTCGCCTCTGGGCTTCTTTTTACATTTCCTACATTAAATTAATATGTATTTTTCGTGACTCGCGCGCGCGTGAAGAACAAGAGATAATAATTGAATTCATTTAGCGAACGTGAATTTTCACGTGTTATTTCGCATACTTCGCGGGTGAGAGTATCGCTTAATCGAATTTGAAATTGATTTTTTTTCTTGGCAATAAAATGAATTTAATCCGATTTTCTAAACTTCATTGCGGACTCGATCAATAAAATATAATTTAAATCGAGTATCTGTTAAAATGTATTTTACATTACATTAACTTCTAGCTCTTACTTTGCTAAAATTTTTCGACTTTTCATGTTGAAGATCTTCTTAAATATATAAGCACAATCGACTCGAAATGTAATTACTAAAAATACTTTTTCCTGAAGCCGGATTACTTACGGAATGAATCGATAAGCAACCTCGATTTCCCCTATCTTTATTACATATTATTCATTTACGAGAGAGATTCTCAGAATATCGTCGCATCATGCCGTCATGAGGAAGAAAATATTTGATGATATTTGAAGATTGGTATCTCTTCAATTCACGATTATGACGGTTTTTATTTATTCAAGTTTTATTTGCCCAGTTTTTTTAATAACGGCGCATTATCTCGTGCAGCTGAGCAACCAATGCGCGAAATTCCAAATACTAAACTTTAATACTGCGATAATTACGGCGGGCTATATTTGTGCCAGTCACAACGCTGCGCGCGACACACGAGATGAAGCGAAGACAAAGAGAGAGTCGTAAACGACCAATTGCAATATTTGTTGTATATAGTATTGCTGCAAGTTATTTATATTATTCCCTTTTTTATTTCTGCACAGAAAGAAAGAAGTGTCAAATCAATATTGATGTATATATGTATGTAAAAATATGTAATTTTAAAATGAGACTATATATTGCGTTAAACGAAAAAACTTACTTAAATGAAGTCATTTATATTATGATTAACCAAAATATTATATAGTATAATCAAGAAAAAAAGTTGAAATAAAAGTTGAAATTCTTATAAGAAGATTATATATTCTTGCGTATATACAAGTAGGTATATCAGTGTTGATTTGATACTTCTTTTTTTCTGCGCGATGATAATTTGATATTGGCCAATTTAATTATCTTATTTATTAATTTATCCGCTATCTTGAAGTAGAAAAATTGCGAAATTTCTCAGTTTCTTTTCCAAACTTCTCACAGTTTTTTACTTATGAATCTTCGTTGTATTAGTTGCAAGTTAACGAGTAGCAAATCACACCCCGCGCATGCAGGGATCATTATGATGGTATTTAATTAAACCGCGTCGGGTCAGGCAATCACGCGTGACTTAATTCCGTCTGGTAATCGTGGATTTTTCCAACATCCCGCGCTCCATCGGGGATTCTTTTCGACTCGCGAGTCCGGGTTATCGCCGGATGTCGCAAGAGCGGCGCCACGTAGTTGCAAGAGTCGGCTGAACCGCTATTGTCTCATCCTGCATTTCTTTCGCCACAAGCGACTAAGTAGATATACGGTATTTTTTATTGAAAATGTAGAACAAGTCTCCCCCGGAGTCTACAGATTGTCTGTCTAATCGGGAAACGGTTTATTTTCACGATTGCAGTTACATCGACTGACGATAAATTCAGATAAATTCAATGAAAACTTACTTCGTAAAATTGTGAAATAGCACCTTATTAATATAAATAAACTTCGAAAGCGCTTGTAAAATTAAAAAAAAAAACTATTTTCCACCGCTCGGCGTCGAAGACGCGATATTTTTCTTACCGATAAAGGCTTATCTATAGACTCGCTAATGTGCGTTGCAAGCGCAATTATGTGCATGCGCGCAGGTGGAGCGCTGTTGCGTTATCGAATATTTCGTAACTTGTGTCTGTATGGAAATAAAGTATAACAGGCGCGATAAAGAGGAAAGGGGGAACAAAGAAAGGGAGACAGAAACGGAAGAGGCTCATATTGAGTATCGTGTGATAAGCTTTTCGAATTAACCTATACAGTAACGTCAATAAAAATTAGCAGACAAAGGAAAAATCGAAATAAAATTTACTTGACGTTTACATATAGATATGTATTTTTACACATATTTATTAAAATATACAAAGTAGCTTTTATCGCCAGATACAAGTAAAAATTCCTGATGGATTCGGTGACGATCCCACGATTGTCAAAATGGAGGACCCATGATTTACGCGGATGCTGACCCCTTTGTTTGTAGGAGCAGGTAAAAGGATGAACCGGGAAATATTCAGTCGGAAGGAAGGTGAAACTTACCGAAAAAAAAACCTAGCTAGTCGATATCTCTTCTGTTAGCACAGTTGCTCTCGCCGTCACGAAACGTCGGAAAATCCAGGCTGCTAAGGAATCCCGCAAACATAAATCAGTCAATAAGCGCCGGCTGCGCACCTGTAACGTCGCTTTCGCTCTCGTGACCTCCGAAATTCACGTCCGTACCTCGATAAGACAAACTTGAAAAAATTTTAAATCGAACGCAGACGAAATCGCGATATTATGTATACGATTGCGTATACGCTCGCGTATCGAAAAGTTGGAAAAATAATACTCGCATACGATCTATTATTATCGTAATATTTTCTGTGAAAACATCGAAATTCCATGAAGATTTGCGGTTTTATAGCAGTAAATTTACATCGTGACTGTCTATTATTATTTTTATTATTATTATTATTATTATTACGTCAATTGTTACGTCAACGGGTCTCTAAAGAAGCATGCAATCGCTTTTTTCTCGATCGTAGATCGATGGAATACGTTGCAATTTTTCGAGATTACGCGAATTTGAGAATCATGCTGCGATTGATATAACGTATTTCTGTCAAAATAAATTCGACCGTGCTGAAGAGCATTCTTCGGACACGATCTACCCCCCTCCAAGCAAGCTTCAACATCCATCGTTATCTATATATTTAATGAAATAACAATCTCGCCGATTTCCACGGCGGAGCGGCAAGATCTCGCGATTTATCGGCGACCGATCGGAGTCTCGATAACGCGCACCGTGCTATCTCCGTCCTGATCCGCGAAATTATCGCACGCTTTTCGTATCGGCATGACGATAATACGTTCTCGGCGCAACGTGGAAGCGGCGATAAGGTCTTCGCGATTCGGATCGACCGCGATCGCGAAGATTCGCTTCCGCCTTGAGGAACGATACGCGCGCGCGCGTTCGTCACGATTAAGTCACCTTCTGTTTTACGCGAGAAGCACGGGCACGTGATAAGCGCGCGTCGATAATGCACGTTTCTCGATACCTGTCGTGCGTCAAACGCATAAATACTTGGAAAACGCAACGCGAAGGGCCCGGCAGAGAGTTTATCTTCGAGGACGTCGAGAACGCGCCTTGCGTTTGACAAATTAAGGAAGGGGGAAAATGTGACGACGTACTCGGTATTCTCTTTACGAGAAATTATTGAAACGTAACAATTAGGACATTTTCAGAATATCGTAATCTCTTCCTCTTTGAAACGTGTGTATTGATTATTTTTCGTACAATACTTAAATACACAATCCACCCAAAAAAGTCCAGACAGTCTGAACGAAAGTATATTGTAAATATATTGTAAATATTGTTCTCCACGTTATAGTGAGATCGAAATATCCGTCGCTTATACCGTGAGGAAAAGACCACGGATGTTACCGCTTCTCAAGTGAACAGCAAATGGGAAATTATTTGGATTTCTGATTAGATAAAGAACGCGGCGTATCTGATTATCGCTGTTATGCGCGACCTTACCTGCGTTCGACTATGGAATGAAAATTGAGAGAGAGAGATCGACGCCATTTATTATACCGCGACGTTCCCTGGTTCGTTAGTTAAAAAGTTCCGGGAGTGGAACTGCTTAGCGGAGCTCGTGATTGGAAAGTCATCCTGATGCCTTTCGTGTCTTTTTCCACGTGACCTTGGACTGGTCGGCGAACTCGAGTAATTTTCGATCATCGCAAGCTCGACGCTTGCGTCACGTCCTCGCAGATTCACCAGCAAGTTGGTAAACCAAGTTTTCGGTAAGAACAAGTCATTAGACAACTGGATTTTCTCGCCACCCGACGAGATAAAGTTTGATAATTCGTCCTCTTCATACTTAACGCGTCAAGTTTATTTTGTTGCTGTTCGTTGCAGCTTTTCAATTCTTATCGTTGAATAATATGGCGCAATATTTAATACTTTTTTTCCGGTTTGATTAAATCAGCGGTTTGCGGATTAGCTTCACGCAAATAACACGTAATTTTATATCGAAACGAGAGGTCACGTATCTGATCTTCAGTAAATTATGCAGTTGGCGTCAGAAAATCGATGAACTTTTTGCTTAAATAGGTAATTTCTGCAAATGCGTTTCTATATATACAAGTCGAAAGTGGTAACGATAATTACTTATAGCATTATTAATGCGCTTGAGTCGTTAAATTATTCGCGAATCGTAAATATTAACATTCTAAAAACTCTGGTCATTGTATCTTCAGCTTCTCTAGAAGAGCGAGAGCGAGAGGGAGAGAGAGAGAGAGAGAGAGAGAGAGAGAGAGAGAGAGAGAGAGAGTACATATTTCTCCACAAACATTATCTGCTAAACGAAAGCTATCTCAGCTATTTTCCAACTATCGTGTAGCGTAGTTTCGATGTTTCTCGCTCGGACTTTTCTATCCGCAAAAACTTAACGTTCGTGCAGAGCTCGACATGTTCGCGTGAGGAGCGCGGACGGATATTTGCGGAACGTCCCGTCGTAACGTAACAAAAGCGAAGGGAAGGCCGGACAAACGGGAAAGAAAGAGAGAACGGACGGAACCGAAGGTATAGGTATAGAGGAGAACGTCGCGCTCGTTTCAGCCGCTACCACGCATTTATTTCCTTGCACTTCTCTCGGCTGCTCGACTTTCTCCGGTCGGTCTCGGTACCGCTCGGAGGCCAGTCTGCGGATACCCGGATCCGTGTTTACGCGTGCAACACGCGTAACGCACGATTACGCGGCGAGCGCGTAACTCGTGGCGCGGCCGCGTGACCAGCGATTGCCGATGGTGCGCAAAGATCAACGACGTAGATAACGCCAAGTTGCCACCGCGCATTTTTTAGCGTTAATGAATTTGTTCGCTCAACGTATAAACGAACGCGTAAACCAAGATCGGCGATGATCTTCGGTTCTCCAAAAGCTGCACCGACGACGTAGGGACTGTGATGTCCTGACTTTAATCTCGGTTTAACTTGCACTTTTTATCTTTTTCTAAAAATTAGGAATAGATAAAAAGTCAGTTAAATTCTATTTTCCAACTATTAAAGTAAGTAAGTTAAGATCCGATACGAACACAGACCGAAGTTTGCCAGCGGCTGATGCTTCGGATACAATTAACAGTAATATTAACGGTAATATTCGTTAATATCAACTCAAAAAAATACTTATTACAATATGTACTCGTTATTACATCGAGGGCATATTTCGTCAAAACGCATTCTCAAACTGGTTAAACTTGCCGTGGCCGATTAGCTTCAGACTTCTTACACACTCGGCAGAAGATATCGGTGTGATAAGATTACCCAATTATCTACGATCGTACAAAGCAGGAAAACTATTTTCTTCCGTGAAACTTCGTGCGAGTCGCGTCAAGAGGCGGGTCAACAGCGTCATCGGCACTAAAGCTTCGGTAACGCGTCATGCACCGGGAACGCGTTTCCTTATTGCGGCTTATCTCCCGGCAATCGCGTTTGCGTCGATATTCGGTCTTCGCGGAAACTTCCACTTTCCGCGAGGAAACCGCGAATTTTTCGCGAAAAACCGGATTTTTTTTTATTTTTTTTATTTCTTTCATATTACGTGCATCGTTAATCATCGTGACGTACCATCCTTTGTCTGATAACTTAAGGTCGATATAAAAATATCATTATGTTTGCCTGGGTTATTTTTGGAATTTACTGACGCTATGTATACAAATTTATTTTATAAAAGTGTCTATAGATATTCCGAATAAAATCGGGAGGCGACGCGACGCTGGAAGCTATATTATCAACAGCGCGCTGTTATCGGTGAAGTTACATCCAACGCATAAATGACGGATCGATTGTCACAGCAAACAATGAATGTTGACCTTTGAAATCCTGTATTACAACAATATCTAACCGCCGTATCTAGTACCTTTACGAGTGCAAATCACTCGTGAAGGTTCAAAGTGCGACGTAAAGTTGATAATAAAATCGCGAGTATGTGCTCTTTCTTCAAAAATAAATAACGCCTTAAGAAAAAAAGGTGAATGTATCGGAAGGGCGCTAAGTAACAGATTTCAGACGTGCGAGATTGGAGATTCGTTAAAAATCGCTGTCCGCTAATTACTGCGCCAGTTTACG
Organism: Temnothorax longispinosus; assembly: GCF_030848805.1. NCBI lineage: Eukaryota > Metazoa > Arthropoda > Insecta > Hymenoptera > Formicidae > Temnothorax > Temnothorax longispinosus. Next base: position 14,480,921 of record NC_092366.1, on the reverse strand, counting down.
TATCTCGCGCAGGTATGTTAGCCGTATTAATCACTCGCGCGCGGTAGTGCAGCTCGACATCGGCGGACAAAGAGACAGGGGCCGATAAAGCGTCCACGTGCGTGCGTGCGTGCAAGCGAGAGCGCGCGCGCGAGAGAGAGAGAGAGAGAGAGAGAGAGAGAAGGAGAAACAGGAAGTGAAGGAAACCCGGAAGGGTACGGCGCGAGGAGGAAGAAACGCGAAACGGGTATCCGATAGAGAAGGAGGAGATAAGGCTCTCCTTCGCCTTCTTGAGCGTTATACATGATAAATCTTAAATCCTAGTTCGAACGCGCGCGCCAAGGACCTTCCTCCTTCCTCCTTCCACCGTGTACGCGAACCGATTCCTCGTACCTCCTTGTATGTACGTACCTCTTCCTGGTTGTATTTTCAGACATGCACCCACACGAGGTCGCAACACACACACACACACAAACAGCATGTGGACACACGTCACCCACCGTCGCCTCGGGCGTGCATCGATACCCGTTATTTTTACCCAATTGGTGAACAGGGAATAGGGTACCCGCTGCGCCACGCGATATTTTTTTCCGGATTCCATCTTGCGGCACGCAACCGTTAATAAAACAAAATAAAATAATTAACCAAATCGCAGGAAAATATATAATTAGGAAAGTAAGATCATTTCTCTGATACCGATATCGCGTCCGATATTTTAAATATTCGATAGTATTACGTTGCGCGCGGATATAGCTGTTCCTAATTTCCTGCGTGATTCATTCGTCGCGCTATTAACGGCCAACCGCGTCGAGATACCGCGTTCGTAGAATTATTTTTTTTACCATGTAACTCTTCAGGCCCGACAACTATCGCTCGCGATTGGACGCGCTTTCCGAATAACCGTTTAGTCCGGAGCGGTTCTTGCCGAGCGATTATTATGCGCCGCGTCGCGCGTCGGTGGCGTGACACGCGGACGTGTCGGCGCCGTTCACGCTTAATTATCGATATACGACGGTCCGCGCTCTAATGAATGATCCGCGCGTAATTGACGAGAGCGATCGCTATCGCGCGGTATCGTATTATTAATGCACGTTAATTGTCGCTCGCGCGATACGAGAATCGAAACTTCGCCGTTGACGCACGGGTTGACGTTTGACTCTTTTTGCCTTTTCCGACGTTGCGAAACGTATCCGCGTCCGTTTGATCCGTCCGTCTTGCGCATCCGCCTCATGTGCGTGCGTGTGCCACATGCGCGGATGCGTGGTACTTACCTACTCTTCCTTCTCGACCCGAGAAGACGCCGCGACGACGTCAGAGCGACGTTGTTACACCGCACGGATAATTTCTTGCAAGATCATCGGCTCGTTCGCGCAAAGATATCGCTAAAGATCGCTTTTTATACTCATCATAGTACTGATCCTTGAAGATTCTAATTGGTCCATTAATGTTTTTCTACTCTAGGCAGATCTGTTTTCTGGGATTTTTGTTCATCGCGAGAAATTAATTACTTCAACGCGCGGAGACAAGATGTATAAAATGTATTGGTCGAGAGATAGACATTCTCTCATATCTTATAAATTAATTTATTATTAATAATTGGCTGTGTACCACGTAATACATATTATTCGCTGCATTTTTATTACTAACGTATAAACCCGTTATATCATACGTTCGAATTATTTTTTACGTACGGTGTAAAAAATAATCCCTACTCATACACAATTTATCGCTTATCACACGCTTGGTGCACACAGCCCAAGATTTCGTATCTCGTAAGAGTATACACGTCAAGAGAGTCATCGTCGAGAGACTCGCTTTGGATCGCGCAACAATGGTACCGGGTCGAGCGATATCGCGAGCGTGTGTATGCGTATCGTGCGTGTGTACGTGCGTGTTAATCTTAACAAATCGCACATGTCGTTTCCTTATGCGCGGGTTACGCAACCGGTCGTTTGTGTGTACGTGCCAGCAGGCCGATATGAATAAGGCATAACGAACCTCTGACATTAAGGGGACCGCGACGATCGACGAAGAGAGACAACAACGACAGCGACGACAACGTTGACGACGACGACATCGACGACGACGACGGTGGCAATGTAACCGACGTCCTTACAGGACGGCGAGACCGAAACGACAAGGTATGACGAGATCTATCTAATCATGGATCCTTTGCCGACCCGCCGGCTGACCGATTACAGCCCCGAGGCGCGTCGCGTTTGACTGACGGGAATTAAATTGTCCCCCGGGGAGGAGAAAACGTTTTATACTTTATCGCTCGCTCCGCGAAACGTAGGTATTTCTCGGCCGACGAGCCGCCCGCGCTGGCTGTTAGTGCTCTGGCGCGCAGATTGCGGCGTTTCACATGAGGAGCACGTGGTGTCACCTCATGCATTTCAACTTCACGGTCGATTCGATTTAAATACAATCATCGCGTCTCGTCGCGGCGAAAAAAAAAAAGACCGCTGATTCAAAGATTGCGGGAGATGAATTCAGAATGTCTTTATTATCGAATGCGTGTTACTTTTAGTGTTTTTATCTTCACGCTGGCGCGAACGAGAATGAATATTCCATTCTCTTGATTCGCTCATTTACATGATTCATTCGCGCCTTCCGCGACATTCGGGGTCTGCGAATCGAGGCCTGCAGCTTCCGGTAATATTTACATACATGTCGCGGCGCGAGACACGTGGCTGTTGCGTTACGATGCGTGATGGCGAATGACAGTTACTGCCCGAGCTGCGTTATCTACACGCGCAAACGATTATCGCACTCACTTCTACGTGAAGACTTCCGAGCTATTCCGACACGCGACAACGTAAACACATTTGCAACGGCGAGATCGGTCGAGAGCTTTTTCGCGTCGGAAAACCCAGTCGTTAAGTCGCAAGATCGATCGTAAACAAGACGGTGTATAATCAAGGTCACCTGCAGGTCCTCCACGTGACAGGAACATTATTGGATTGAGAAAAGAGGAGAGGAAATGTCGGAGTAAAGAAGAGAAAGACAAAGCTTAGGGAGAAAAAAAGATACAAGACTGAGGAAAAGAAAGAGAAAAACGAAAAAAAAAAGAATTTATCTGTTTTATGAATTAGTTTAATCTATTCTTTTTGTTTATCGGCAACTAAAGAAAGTAATTATTAACGAAAGTAATTTCGAAAGACGAAAAAATCGATCTTAAATCTAACCAACATTGTAAGATATGTTCATCTTTTAGTTTATCTTGTTTAAAATATATATTGTATATATATCACTACGTGGATACCGTGGGCTTTTTAAGGCACAGTCAATTTTTCGCATTTCACAATTTTCTTCTGATGTGTCAAAACACTTAAAAAAAATTGTAACAGTTCCGGCCTTATGTAAGTATTATAGAAATCACTTTTTGAAACCTTAAAGATGATATATGAATTTTTATAGATTTTTTGTAACACAGAAACGCTTTCAAAAACCCTTTAGACTTAAGTATCTAGGTGTCCCGGGTGAGTGCTCCAAAAACACGGTGTCCGCACAGTGATACATATATATGTATATACATATAGTTGATTGCGTCATGTAATTAAAATTATATTAAAATTCGCAAAAGAGAGAGCGGAATAATTGAGACGCATGTTGAAACTGAAGAAGAGGAGCTCTCCAAGTTCTCAGGAGTTTTCAAGAACTTAAACATATATTACGCAAGTGCCGTGCCGTGACGTGGCGCAAAGAAATAGGCAACGCGGAAATGTCAGCGTTACCTCGTCGCGATCGAACGCACTTCCGGTGCGCTCTTCGTCCTTCAGTTCGCGCACCGGAAGTCTCAAGTGGCGTCGCGGTTGCAATTTTTTGCGACCCGTCTCTTCCGTTGCGATTTGCGAAGGCGATCAGTTCTCTTTTCTTCCGTCGCCAAGGAAAAAAAAAGCTATTCGCAAAGGAGAAACACGCGAACGGAACCGCAGAATCCGGTGTTTTCTTCGTACCTTCCTTGCGAGGGGAAAAATATATGTCTCGCGCAATTATCGCTCTTTTCGTCTCTCGCATTCCGATACGCTAAAATCGTCTTGGTCAAAGCTGCAAAATGCGCTGGTAATTTGAAATGTTATCCCCTAAGGTGATCGATTTCAAGTCGATGGCCATTGAAAGATATTTTCATATCTGTGGATCTTTCGTCTTGTAATTCGGAGTTAAGTAATATAAGTCAATGGCAGAATGAGCAACGCAGAAGCCAACATCACGAGGCAGATGCGAAGGCGATCACTCAAATCCCATCCCTCGTCGCCGCTTCTCAAGTAGCCGCTTTAATTAGCCGAGTCACAAAAAAATCGCCGACCGAAAGGAGCACCTGAGTATGAGGCCGCTTGCTTACTCGTGGTATTTAAAGGAGAGAAGGGAGGGGGGGAGACCGAAGAGACGACCAGGATTTCCTGGTGCGAGACAACGGCACATCGACCTTCGCATGCCGAGGTTCCTGCCTTCTTCCCTCGGGGCAATCCTCTCTGTCTCTCTTTCTTCTTTCTCTCTCTCTCTTCTCGAGTCAGCATCGCGCCGCAATTGTGCCGCCGAGAGCTTCCTCCGATCATTTTTCGAAGTGTCACAAAGGAGATTTTTTTTTACTGAAAATATTCCGGAACCCGTCGATCACCGAATCTCGAGTAAAAAAGGAGCCGAATAATGACAGAGACTGGCTTGCTTTTTCAAAAGTTTTAAAATTAACTTTTACTTGTATTTTTATTTTTATTTACGGCAATAATCAATATAATAAATGCAGCGATTAAAAAAAAGTAGTAATTAAGGAAGAATAAATTAAAGTGAAAGTGTTTTGTAACTATATAAACATTTCTGTTTTCTAACAATAAGCACGAAATTGGAGTTGCTTATTGTTCCGAAATATTCGAACAGCGATAACGTTAAATATGTAAAGCGACATAAACAATATCACATTACAATAGTTGTATAATTTTACCTCGATAATATCGAACGCGCGGTGACGTCAATAGGCTTTTTCCTATCACAAGTCCGCTCGACGAGACGTATTAAATCAGATCGTAACCATGATTTTTTCGCGTTACAATGTCACGAGTCAAAGTATAAGAAAGCTATAGACATGCCGCGCGACATTAGGCGCAATCACGCACCGATACGCTAATAATTATATCTAACCGAGCACGCAGATTATAAACATATGATTATCACGTAAATAGTGTCATTACCGAGATGAGGAAGCCACCTCGCTTTATACTACTCTTTTACAATTAATTCCTTTTTGTTTACATTCTAACGTAACTTTATCGCGAGGTCTTCCGCATAACCGACGATATTCTGGACCACAAGGTGTGCAATTGTATAACTGATATAACATATAAACCTTACGAAGTGACTCAGTCTGAATTTTAATGACGTATCCTCTGAAGTCGAAGACTGTAGCTACGAAACACTTCTAGTTCCGGTATATCGTAAGCGACGGAAATTAAAGGACCGAGGTTCTGGAAGCAATTAAACGGTGTGTAAAGAGATTTCGAATGAATGGTGTAAGCCCGAAACTGAGAATCTAGACGTTGGCCGTGCGCTATAAGGAGTTTCGCTTAGCTGCTCTCTGGTCCCCGCGAGCCGACGTCGAGAACGGAAATAGCTTCGTCGACGTCGATGGAAATACGTTATGTAAATCCACGTTTCCTGCCGGCTTTCATTCTTATGCCCCCACATTCTATGCTAATAGTCGATGAACGTCTGCGAACCGGTCGCCGATCAGGAAATGGAGAACGACGACGTATCGAAACGCCGCCGTCGCGACGCTTCTCTTCCTCTCCTCTCCTCCCCTATTCTCGTCTTCTTCTCTCCTCTCCCCGTCTTCTCTTCGCCTCTTCTCTTCTCATCTTCTCTCTTCTTAAATCATCTTGCTTGTTCCACGTCCACGATGTAAGAAGTCGACGTGTAACTGTAATCTGGCGCTATTATCTTCCGCCGTTCTACATCGGAGAGCCGATCGTTAGATGTGGTAAAGCGCTATATATCAGGGATCGATTTTCGACGATATAGATACGGAAGATTGCACTTTACGTCACACAGTGTCGCGTCTCCATAGTCGCAAATAAATATATATAGATCACTTTCGTGCGCCTGTAGCGTCGAAATGACGCCAACGGTATATCGTTTCGTGTTACGTGCTCGCTAAGTAGATCGAGCGATAATGTTGTATCTGATTGCAAGATTTAATAAAGTCATAATTTCTAAGAAAAAAATGATACTGGAATGATACCAGAACATTCAACTAGTTATTAAATCACAAAGATGTATTTATTACGTATAGATGTAAATTAAATATTTACAAGACTACGCGAGTCAACTTACATTTCTGGTATATCGACCTACCTCATTACGAGATTTGCATGAATCACAAGATTCTAAAAAATCAGATCTGTTAATAAACTTGATTTATTTCTTCTGTTGCAGAAGTCATCAGTAAATCTGAGGGCGTGTTATGAAATTGCTGCCACCGATTCAGATATCGCAGCTACCGGCGGTTTCCGCTGCGGGCGGAATGACCGGAATGGAGCCCCGGCTGCCCCCAGGTATATCCTTGCCTTTCAGTCCGGACTGGGTCTGGAGGGCCCAGTATGGGCCTTCGATGGGTTTCCCACCGACACACCATCAGCCCAATCCCGTCTTGGACTTTAAAACTCACCTACCAACGAGTTTGGGTAAATATTATAATATTAAGAATAATATATTATAACATTAAGTATAACATTATAATTTCTTTACGTTGAGTTTGTAAAATAAAAGTGTTCAGTTCGTGGACCGATTTCAGGTCTCATAGAATTTTTATGTGAGTAACGTTGATCGTGAGTGAAAACGAAGCTAAATAATATTTCTTTTATCGCACTTTAATTGCTTCGATTTTTTTTAGATTAATTCATACTATTCGTATCGATATTAATACGTTGTTATATTGAAGGTATTACTGAATTAATTAAGAATGCATAGACGATGTTAAACCGCATAGTGGTCACAAAGACCGCCGCGAATACAGCCAATGGCATCTTCTCTCCTTTCAGTGTCCGACCCTAGACTGTGGTCACGGGAGGACGTGGCAGCGTTCCTGCGGTGGGCTGAACGGGAATTCGACCTGCCACCGTTCGACATGGACGTGTTCCAGATGAACGGCAAGGCCCTGTGCCTGCTGACCAAGGCCGATATGGGCGAGAGGTGTCCGAGCGCTGGCGACGTGCTGCACAATGTGCTGACCATGCTGGTGCGCGACTATAGTCAGCTACAGAGATGCCTGCCGAGCAGTCCGGTGACACCTACCAGACCGTCCACGTATCCGCTGAGTCCACATTCGCATCCGCCTACGCCGACGTGGACGGAGACGCAGCCATACGCCTCGAATCTCGCCTCGCTGATGTCGGCCAATTCGGTGACGCTGTCGCCGGCGCCATCCGTGGACAGTCAGTCGGGCTCACCTAGCCACGCGACCGACGCGAATCAGACGCAGGTCTACAAGAGCGATTCGGACGAGGACAATACTCATCAGGTATCGAGTGGCAACAGCAGCCCACCGGCCACGCCAACCGCCTTGACGGCACAGAGGCTCAGCGAAGTGAGCGTCAAGGACCAACCGAGCCCGACGTTACCGCACCAATTGATGCCGCTGACGCCCGGTGCCTACCGATCGACCGCCGCCAGCGCGACCAGAGAGTTCTTCCCCAGCGATTCGTCAGAGCCCAACACTAGTTAGTATCTGTGATTAACCCGCGATTTTTAGTCGTAGTCGGCGAAACGCAACTGTTTTTAGATAACGCAAATGCGTCATAAAGATAGCTAAGAAATGCCAATTTTCCATTCTTATATTTTTTTGGATTGTTAATTAATATTAGACGACACTTTATTAAAGACAGAATCTCGTTATACCGTTGCTTTAATCCTCCCATGGTTGTTATTCACATTGTAGCACAATTTCCGCCGTTCTGTTTAGACGGAAGACTGCTCTGGGACTTCCTTCAGCAATTGCTGAACGACCCCGCGCAACGGTATCAGCATTACATCTCGTGGAAGAGTCGGGAAACCGGCGTCTTTAAGATCGTCGATCCGCCTGGTCTAGCGCGACTCTGGGGCATCCAGAAGAATCATCTCTCTATGAATTACGACAAAATGAGCAGAGCTTTACGTTATTACTACCGCGTGAACATACTTAGAAAAGTCCAGGGCGAACGACATTGCTACCAGTGAGTATTATTGCAATAAATAATTAGTCCGTGATTACTGTACAAAAATATGTGATAGAGATATAATACGACGAGTAAATTTGTTAATTTTGAAATAATTTCAATAAAATATTAATACAACGATAACTTTCGTATTTAGAATATGTAAAAGTTGTATACGTGCAAAAAGAATTCAATGAGTCATCTTTGCAGATTTCTGCGTAATTCGATCGAGTTGAAGAACATCAAGAACATATCATCGCTGCGCAATCAGATGCGAATAAAGTCGGAACCGGAGGAGGAGAGGGGTCTCGGAAGTCCCGAGGTGGAACCGGAAGCGGACATGCCGACGGACCTCTCGATGTCCAGCATGAACCAGCCGTCGAGCGAACAGCAGCAGCAGCCCCTGTCGTTGCACGACCCACCTGCCAAGTACAGAAGTCACGCGTACAATCTCGTTAAGACCAATCAGGAGCCGGAAGAGAGGAAGTGACGCGGGACCTAGCGATGGTAGGAACGCAATGATCGTGCGTAATCATTAACCGCACCACGGCGGCCTACGAGGCCGGCGGCGAAATGACGTAAGAAGGGTACCACATCGGCAACCGATCGACGAACTGCGGAGTGAAATCGGAGATCGCTCGCAAGCGATCATCGACTCCGTCCGGTTTGTTTATAAGAACGTGGCATCGTCTGCATGAAGATACGTGAAGATCTTCAAGATGGAAAAAGGCGGAATCCGAAAAACATAATTCATCGATGAAGCTCGGAAAGATGCGATAATGAAGATCAGATCTAATCTCGGAAGTGGTAGTTGATGTAGAGAAAAGCATGCCATGATGGCTGGAGATTTTGCCGAATGCAATCGTTAATAAATCGTAGGACGCTCGAAATATAAATCGAAAGGACGAAACGTTATGAAAGCTACGATCTTGTATGCTAACATGTTATGAGACTTTCTGCGAATAATCGTCAGAATGAAAGAAGACAAACGAGCATTCACGTTTATTCAACTCACAGAGGCACATTAATTGATGCTTTAGGGATGAGGGATTCTTTAAAGATCCAAGAAATTAAATTTTATGCCCTTTGTGCCCAATTCTATGTATTTGTCGGGGACTCAAAGTTGCAATCACGCAGAATCCTATTTTCGTCGTTATATGTAAGAGTGCGATAAGAAGCTCAAGAAGAGAATATCCCCCTCATGGTGTAAATCAGATAACGACTCGGTCCCTTCCTTCCTTTTCGCCCTCACACAGATTCTACTGACAATGAGTGCTGATAATGACAGATGCTTCAATGTGAAGCTGAATCTTCGCGGATATTCCGCCCTATCCCTTTCTCCACTTCACTCCCTCCTCGTAACGGAGCAAACCATCCGTACCGGGCAATTTCCCTTCCATTTTTACAACGACGAGGTGTGTATGAAACGTACGGTCTTGGGTGCACTTAAAGAACCATACACACGACGATTCAATGTACAAAGAATGCCAGAAGAAGAACTGTTACCAGGTCTTTCCTTTCTTACGCGTTTCTCTTTTTCTCTTTTTTTTTTCTTAATCTTAAGTATATATTCTGTGATGTACGACTTTTTTTCCCTTGCCGAAAGGTAGTCCATGAATAAGGTCGATCCCAAAGAGAGACTCTACTTGATTTGAGACATTCAATGTAAATGCATCACAGAAAAATTACGTTATTAATATTTCCATAGTTTCTGATGTACAAAGAGCTTGACAAAATCTTTTCACGACAGTTCAATAATTATGTATATCTATGTAGAATCAGATTTTCGAAGAAAGATTTAGTTGGATTTTCTCAGGCTCTTACTGTATATGCGCCGAAACGGTTCTCCGTTTACTTTCACGTATTTGTGCCAAGAACATTTGCCGTTTAATAAGAGAACGTTTTATGTATTTAGTCGACTGTTCCAAAAAAACTCGATATATCACGATTTTGGAACCAACATTACATCCCTTGTGCTCGATGTACGTGTTATATCAAGGATTACGCGCCACAATCGAGTGTCGTATAATCGATTATACGTTATACGTTGTAGGAACTGTATATAAGCGGAATTAATGAACTGAATTAATAAATTGTAAATGCGAATGAAAGCTAAGACGAATATTAGAGGAGTAGTGCAAGAATATTATGGAAATTCGGGGCCAGAGTTAGAATATATAAATTTATCTATAGAAAGAATATATATACATATATTTTACTATCAAAATTTATATTCGAAATTTCTATATTTGTTGCCTGTGTGATTGTGGCTTACATTCCACGACTCTTTATCCGAGGTTTATCAACCAGGGGATAAACCGCGAAAGTCCGCGAAAGAGGACTGTAGAGAAGAACATGATAAAACAAGACGCATATACAATTAGGAAACAGATTTTAAGAAGATTGCTAATTGTATTTTTGCACTTGAAATTATAAAATCGATATATAAAACCGAAGATGTAAAAGCTTGAGAGATATAAAATTGAGAAAATATGAGAGAACTCTAAAGTATGAGTGCGAGCGAAAGGAAGACAGAATGAATGAGGCAGGTATGATATATAAATATTGAGAAATATATATCTGGCTTCTTGTATACTGTGATCTCTATACTATATAATGCAGAACGAGTTACATAGTTGAATAGGAATTATTATCTAAATAAAATGCGTATGCATGTTACACACACTAGATAAAACGTCTGTCTAAAAATTGCGTGATGTTATCGAGATAAGATATATATATCTATAAAGATACACACATGTATACACATATATACATATAAAGAACATATGTGTATGTACGTCTATATATTAAAGATATATATATCATTATAGATATATGTATGTACATCTTTTCTCCTTACAATCGTGTAAATAATTTTCACATGGACAAATGTCAGAGGAACGGATATATATATAGATACACGGTCTGTGTCTCGTTGAGCGTACACTTGGCGCGAGACACTGCCGTGTCTCTCAACAAATGAATAAATATACATATATAAATATATTTATATAAAAATATATGTATATAATACATATAAATATATTTATATGTGCATGTATACGTATGTAACAGCATATATGAAGACATAATAATAGTGCGAAACAATGCATATACGTCTAAGATTGAAGAAATTTATATATATCGTTTCGCGTGTATAAAACAATGTAAAATTCTAGAAATTAGAACTGTTTTATTATATAAGTTGTTATATGAAGAGTACATGAAATAATGAATGTTGTAAATATAGACTTATTTAGTTATTAAGAAGGTACGTATACTATTCTTTTAATTCATCCAAAATACAATTTGCGAAAAATAAATTTTTTTCAGACACTAATCATCAATATATCTAACATGCATTTGGACACCAACAGTTTTACAGTTTTTAATGAATCGAATTGCAGCAAGGATTACATGAACAATATTAAGTTCATGAATATATTTGACGTTTCAAATATAAACAAAGATATATTTTATGCAAATACAAGTCGTTCTAATTATCCACATAGATTGCAGAATAAAAGGAAATGAAATGTCTATTTCTGCATTAATTTTTATTGAAAAAAAAGATAGAAAATATATGTATTGTTTTTACACGTGAAAACTACTTATTTTAAAAATATTACATCGTCTGCTATGATAGATGTACTGGAGGATAGGTTTCCATCCCCATCTTTGAATTCACTGTAACTTATTCTACCATTTATCATCGCTCGCTGACCTTTTTTCAGATATTTATATACAGTGTCTCTTAAATTAGGCTTAAAAACACATATCTTGTGCCAGTCTGTTCTTTGCATAAATTCACCTGGAAATAAATAAATATACTTCAATATATCACCTGGGAATAAATAAATATACTTTAATATGATTATTCTGTTCAGGCTCGATCTCGACGAGATCGCCTGAGATGCCGGATCGCTCAGACTTGAGCGCGGAGCGAGTGTGACGCGGAGGAATTCACGCTAGGATCGGTGTGGGAAAAAAAGGCAGCGAAAATGTTGGAGAACACCGTTCAATTCGCAATAGACAAGCACAGCGTGGAGTGAGCGATGACGAATGACGAGTCTCTGTCCGCTAAAAATGTTCTGAGCACTTCCGCGATTCGTTGATTTCGAACGCGATAAGCGGAACTTTTTCAATAAACACAATGAACTTTGGGTGCCCAACAGAAGACGATCGTCTACTTTACGCTCCTCCACGATTGCACTTAGATTTACTTAGATTGAGGGTGCCGAGCGAGCGCGTAACGAGGCGAGCGAGATATGGAAGAGATCGTTTGTATTCTAGCTCTCGTTACGTTCGACCGACTGTCTGAAGGAAGGTACGATCACGTGTCTTTCAGGTGATATTTATTTTGCTCGCGTCGCTATTCGCTCGTTCGGTGAAAATGCACGCAGCAGGCGCATGATCTAGCGAGTCTTTCCGTTTGAACTTCAAACATTTCCTTTGAACGTTGCATTATTGCGCGTTTAAAACTAGAGTTAGGTAGATTGTATGTTACCTGTTTCATATTTATAATTCGTATGTGTCGCAAGAGAGAATATCACAACCGGGTGTTCCATGCTTCCACGTTTTTGAGGATCCGCTCCAACCCTTCCAAGCAACATTACATTGTTTACAGCTGCAAAAAGAAAAAAAATTGAAAAATGATACCATTAAAGAACTATCCGTATACAACTCGAAATATGAATTGTTTAGTTATAAATATCTACTCTTATGGAGTAATTCCCCGATGACATTGTGTACTTACACTTTTCTATATTTGTGGTCTCGTTCACTTCGTCCGACAAATATCGCACATTGTTTAAACGGGCGGCTCGACGAGCTTGTGAAATAACCTAAAAAAAAATAATGCACTACGTAATTCATGCGCTTCATTCTGAAATAATTTCGTGTCTTACTTCTGTAGAATAACGGCTATATACTTACCGTGCGAAACATTATGACAATTTCACTATTATTTGCTTCTCATCAGGAAAATTACAAGTTACAAACAAACGGATAATAAAGCGGTAAGGCCACAGTATGGTAAGGGTAAGGACAAGGACGAACTAAAAATCGGGTGTGTTTAGGTGTGTTCAGTTAGAAATACGAATGTCAATGATTGGCTATCGCATGAAGCCAATGGAAAGGACTTTAGGAACTTTTAAAATTGATGAGTTTTGGAACGCACCGATAAAATTGTCGCACAAATCCGATAATTATTTCTTCCGTTTCTTCATTAAAAATTATTTAATTTTAACTATACATAATCACTGTCTTATTTCGAATAAAAAAATACACCGATATACTTCATCATCCGTATAAATTGATTTGATTTCTTCATAGCCGAAGAAATGTTACACAGATTTTGGAACAAAATTTATACACATTACAAAACTATTTTTGCAGTATGTTTATCTATGTTATTTATTACATTCTTTATTTACTGCATGATTTTTATATTTCTGTTCAAGGTAACAGAGAGAAAATGATATCGGATAGTATATTTAACAAGTTTATTTAGTATTTGAGTTTAATATCCATCTAATACATCTGCTGAATTTTTCAGCAAGTACATTGGATGAAAATATAAAATTATAGAAATTATTGACCATTTTTAGAGAAATGCACAAGTACGCGATAAAAAATACATTTTCTTTTCTAATCATGTGGAATTAAGCACAGACTCAGCATTTATTTCTATTCCAATGACATTCCCAGAAACTCAGAAATACAAATAACGTTTTAAATTAGAAAGTTTGCAATTACGCCGTCAATTCGTGCATTATTACTCGTCTTCGTCGCGAACACCTCCCGCTGGAACTTTCGGACCGCCCGCCCGTTTTGCCATAATAATTTGATCCACCTTGAGAACCGTGCATGCCGCACCGACCGCGTACCTGATCGCCCATTGCTTCGTCAGATACAAATCAAAGATCCCTGCCTCGATGGTATCAGTCAAAGCTGCGTTTTCAGCCTGTAATATAATTCATATTATATAATTAATATTATCATCCAAAAAATATGACTCGGGTTTTTATCCATATAGGATAGGTTCTTGACGCTTTCAGCACTGTAAGCATCATTCTATCTTCATTGCACATCGAATATCAAGCAAAGATAGAACGATGCTTTCAGCGCTGAAAGTGTCAAAACGAACGCAGCTCAAGATGACATAGTTTTAAAAAAGAGAGTGACGAATACTCATATTCGAGACAAACACGTCGAAGAGATATTGAATATATTAAAACTAAGGAAATAGACGTACATCGATGTCAACACCGTAATTCTTCTTTCCCTCCTTGTGCGCTGCGTACAGCTTCGATACAAGTTCGGAAGCGCGGAAACCGCTGCTCTCGGCCAGCGTTTTCGGGAATATCTCCAGAGCAGTGGCAAATTTGCGCGCGGCATACTGCTCAAGACCGGGTAGCGTGTCTGCGTACGCCGCCAGCTGGGCGGCAAGCTCGATCTCCGTGGCGCCCGCACCCGGGACAAATCTGCCGTCTCTCGTAGTACCCTTGAACGTGTTGACACCATCGTCAATCGCGCGCTCGATGTCATCCATATAATTCTCGGTCGAACCACGCACAAGCACGGTACTGACGCGGCTTTCCTTTCCCTCCAGTTTAAACACCACCAGTATGGTGTCTCCCAATTCGTCTATGTATACCGTGTCGGCATATCCCAGCTCTTCTTTTGACGGAGGCACCTTTAATAGAAACCGTCGATTACTGTAATAGTTTATTTCCAACGCATAATCATGTATAAGTAACATAAAGATATACAAAACGCTGAAAACAAATTAAGACGAATAAATTTACCAGCTTAGAGAGGGCAGTGGCACCGACGGTCTTGCAAAGTCGTCTAACGTCGAATTTGCTTGGGATACGAACGGCCATCAGATTATACTTGTTCATATAGTGCAGGGCCATACTGCCGAATTTTCCACCGGACACCACTACCTCGGCGCCGCTATCGGCAATCGCCTTGATTTGATTTTCCAAAAGCGATTCCTCGCCGCGCGAAAATTTCAAGAGCTCGTCGGCCGTTTTGATTAGCACAGTGCCTTTGGTCTCGGTCTGAATAATGTCCACGGCGCAGGTGTAAACCGCAATCTTCGCGCTGGTCTTTTTCGTGACTTCTCCTTCCACGTGACGCTTAAATACCATGCCTTGCATCACTTGGGAGTTGCTCAAACCACCCCCGAGTATCTTGCAAACTCGCACATTATCCACATTGAACGTCGTCTTCTCCGGCAAAATGGAGATGCAAGCCTTGGTGACGAGGGAAGCAAGGATATCCTCGTTTCCATATTGTTTGCTCATGATAGTGCTCCTAATTCCCTTCTTCACTTGTTCCTCGTTTCGTACGTCTTTCACTTCGTGAACAATCAAGGTCGGTAAGATTTCAAGTGCCTTGTTCAAGACGGCCTCGTAACCCTCAATAATCTCCGAAGTTGTAATGCCCTGTAATTAAAAAGTCAAGGTATGAAATATCTCTATTACACATACAAGTCGTTCTCAAAATTTTTTTTATACTTCAAATATAAGACAAAAATGCCTTTATTAATACATTAATACAACTAAACGTTATAAATCAATGTACCAGGCGAAGCAGTCCTTCCGCGGCATGAAGCAGTTCTCCAGCAAAGATAATAACAAAATTTGTCCCGTCTCCTACTTCAGCTTCCTGCATTTTTGATGCCAAGACTAATAATTTGGCAGCTGGATGTTCCACTTCTAACTCGTTAACAATCGTCACTGCATCATTAGTTACGAACAACTTCTCAATGTGATTGATGACCATCTTGTTCATGCCGTTAGGGCCATATGCACTCCTTACAGTATCCGCAAATTGTTTGCAGGCTGTAATGTTCCTGTAGACCGCTTCTTCGAGGCCCGAAAAATACTGAAAATGCAAAGTAACAAACATATTGAAATCTCGAGCGGCCAAATCTGGTTCAACGCAAAAAGTCAAATTTTCCATCTCGACATTTGCTGTACTATACGTAAGTTTGTAAAAAATCTTGACGGGTCACACGAATTATCTAACAATCTATTCTTAATATTCAAATTTAATTTTCTGAATCACGGAACATTCCAGACAGTGCAAAATTTTTTGTTTTATTACTTGCCATGCACATAAAACTTAAAAAAAAATTACAAAAACTTTGACAACATACACACACGCACCGCGTGCACGCGTGCACACGATTAAAAATGGCTTATTTTTTAATATTTTATTCAAGTTTGATTTTCTAGAACAAGGCATGACATTTCAGGCATCATTTAGGGAAGGCCGCTCCTCGCTCGCATTGATGATTCCCGGGTACGTCGAATTTCGATTTAAAATATCCATAAAAGGTAAGAACGCGGGACGATCCCTTCTTCTCATGTACCGGGATTGAGCGTCGTCAAATGGAACCGCATAGCGGGGTTCGTCGCGTGCACGCGGTAAATATTCAAGAAATAGGATGGTGTCACTTACGCGGGCCCCATCCTTGAGCATTTGCGCCACGCCGGGCGCCTTCGGTATGTGCATTGCCATTTTCGTCGAAGATTCCGAAAAATCGTCTATTCACGTGTGACAGTCTTCTCACTTAGCTCCAAACGGGGTGGACCAGGAACAGGAGTCCAGGTCCAGGACCAGTGGGACCAGGTTAAACTGTACTCTCATGTTAGTCGTGTTACTTATGAACGAAGGCATTGAAAGGCAGCGCCTCCAATAGAAGCTAGAATCAATTAAATCAATATGGCGTTCCCAACCGCTGAATTTAAAACATTTATCTTGTTCACGGTTATATACAACCGTGATCTTGTTAAATAATTTTTATTCATGAAGATTTATATTTATATTTTACACTTAACGCAAAATGTTCAGTTATCTAAATGCATTTTGTGCGCGATAGCCTTTATGAATACCAACCAATGAGTGGTTGATTGACATTGTGGATCAGGCATTTCATACACTTTTTGCTTGAAAACACCGTATTAAAAAGATTGGTGTTAAAATCACTTTGAACAAGATATTTATTACTCGAATTTTAACTACTGTAAAGCGGTAAACACAATAATTATTTTAATTTTGATTACGGTAAATTTTGATTACTGTAAAGCAGTAAAGAGGATAAACTTACATTATTTTGAAATTATTTATTTCTAATATAGTTTTGTAACTTTAGAAGTCAATATCTCTTAATTGAATGGAAAGTTTGCAAGCATATACTTCCAGAGGAAAATTTTTCTTGTATTTTAAGGGTCAACAGGAGTAAAGGCCATTGCACGTAACAAAGTTTTAGTCATAATCGTAAGGTTGTAAGAAAATAGACCAATCACAGTCGATTATTCTCCTCGCGCTTGAAGAATAATCAAGTGTGATTGGTCTATTTTCTTACGGCCTTACGATTAAAACTAAAACTTTGTTACGTGCAATGGCCTTATTAACACAACCTCTGTCGGGTTGCTTAGCTGCGAGTCCGTATTTTATTTATTATAAATTTTTTAAGAGCCAAAATGGAAAACCGGCTCTGTACCGGCTTGCGGCTGATCTTATTGATTAAAACGAGCATAAGTTTAATGAGATTCGTTAATTAATTTGGCTAAAATTTGGGAAAAACCTTTTCTAAGCAGCTTTTCAGGCTTGCTTAGAGCTGCAAAGCTGCTTAGGAACGGCTTTTCCCAAATTTTAGCCAAATTAATTAACAAATCTCATTAAACTTATGCTCGTTTTAATCAGTAATATCAGCCGCAAGCTGGTACATAGCCGGATTTTCCATTTTGGCTCTTAAAAAATTTATAATAAATAAAATACGGACTCGCAGCTAAGCAACCCGACAGAGGTCGGTAGTGTTACTCCTGTCGACCCAAATTCATATTTCAAGTTTCGCTATTTAAGAAAAAAAAGAAGTGTTCAAAAATAAAATTATAAATAAATATGAAGATTTTATTTTTATTAGGCATTAATTTCTTTCACAACATAATTCACCAGATCATTTTTAAAAAGTGAACTAGACATCACAGACGCGCGTTATTTAACTACACAACAGATATGTAATTGTCAAAATATGCCATGACAGCCGCTCATGAAGTAACCGCAGCGAGATTTTAGATGGGAATATATATGTAAATATAAAAATATAAAAATATTTAAAATATAAAAAGTGAATGTAAGTGAAAAGTAAATTAATATGTCCCAAAATAGTAAACAAAAACTATTCAAATTATCAGTTGAATGTATAGACGGACACATGCGGATATCTTTTCTTCCATTGATTAACTAAATAATTGCTAATTTCACACCCTATGAGATGAAACTCTTGCAGCTTAGGACATTGTTCCAAAATGACAGAACATTTATTATGTGTCGTAAGGGTTATATCAAAGAAATATAACTGTTTTAAGTTTTTGCACTGCGATAGTAATTTCAAACCATAATCAGTGAGGCAATAACGGGACAAATAAACCACTTCTAGGAGTTGACAAGAAGAAAATAATTTTCTCAAGCAATGATAATCATCATCATTATTATTATTGAATAAGATTCTAATTTCTAATCTGTAACAAAAACCGTATAATTATTACAGTGCTTCAAAGTATTGTAAAGAGAAAATCAACGCAACTTTTTCAAGATGCTCGAGATGCAAGAGAAGCAAATATACTTTTAATAAAAAATACGGGAACATGAATTTAAAAAAATAAAATGTAGCCTATACTTACAAATGAAGGTACACTTTTCGTAAATTCTTACAGTCAGCGAGGGCGTTAATACCCTGCGATGTAAGATGATACATATCCTCTGGTACGTAAAGTAAATTTATTACTTCCAAGTCGTGACACGAATTTCTTAACTCTATTACAACTGCGTCTAGGTCGAAATTGCTCATATTAGGTGCCAAATATAACTCACGCATCCGTTGATTTTTTTGCAGTATTTTGCAAAGACGTTGAGTTTCTATAAATGTACAACAAAGGTCTAAATGTTCCAAATCTTTTAGCTTCTCGAGATATGAAAATCCCTCGTCACTTATGCGATAACAATTATATAGATCCAATTCTAAAAAAAACATGTATTAGTCATATGCAATTAATTACCCGTAATCATTACAATCATATACAATATAAATACATACGTACATACATACCTTTCAAATTTTTGCATATCTCTGAAATTTTAAGTAAGACAGAATTGTTGACAGGCTTGCAGTGACTTAATCTTAAGTGCGTTAAACGCCTGCCGCAATTATCAAGAAAGTTTACCAAATTTTTAACACAAAAATTGCTGCTTGATGTAAGATCTAACCGTTGCAAATAATTACATCTAGATATAACTTTACATCTAGATGTAAAGTAACGAAATATTTTGCGCATATTACATTTGCAAGTTACACATCGTATGTTCAAACGTGTATAGAGTTCAGGGTCCCGTATTAAATTATTGAAGCGCCAATTTATTTTACTCATGCGACATAACGTCGTCAAATCTAAATTTTTTAATATCATTAGTAGTACTTCATCCTGCAAAGATAAAATATTAAACTTTACACAAGATGACATTGCAATAAATATTATTATGAGAAATATAGACTTTTTAGAATATTTTACAGGAAGCGTTGATAAACTGCAACGGGATAGCTCCTTGAATTCATCCGATGAGAGTTTCATACGCTTGGCATAATTCGAATAACTTTCTAATGAAATACGACGCGAGTTCTTCTCTCCATTAGGTTGCACATAACCATCAGGGATTATCTCCTGAAATACCGTTTTGTGCTTCTTACTCTTATAAGAAACCCTTTTTATGTCGCTGCAAATAACATTGAAACAAATTTACTTTTATCATTAAGAAAATAAAAAAATGTTATTATTACTTAATGTCGACAATAATAATACCTTTTATAAATAACGCAATATTCAAGAAAATTATTTTGCAGATGGACTATATCCAAGTGTGCATTTTTTAAATCTGTTTTTAAATTATTATAATCATCCTCATGGTGATAGAACATGTTAATTTTTTTTAACAGAATAGTTAAACTCTCATTAGGATTTCTAGAAAGGATCAATTCTGATGTACCGATAAGCATCACAGCATCTATCTTTGTGTAAGATTCAGGTGAACTCTCCGCAAATATTAGTCTGAGCTTTTTGGTTTTAAAGTTACACGGATGCGATAAGGATGGGGAAAATAATCTTGATATCGGAGGCACAATCTCAGATGATCCACAACCATCCCACAACTGAATCCACTGATTATTAGAATTTTGAGCCCAAATTTCAATTACGTTTCCAGGATTATGTATTTCGTATATAGAAACTCTGATTGGATACACAGCTTCATGAAACTCTATATCTTCAAAATAGAAAATATATATTATACTCTTTTCTCGACAAAAGCGTATTTTCTTTAACAATATCTTATTTATCAAAATTCAAATATTACATACTAATATAATTTTTTTCGATCGGTGCGTTACGCCAATTTATAAAAACAGACTCTACTATAATAGGTTCTTTGTTTTGCCAAGGGGATATTGATATATCGACATCGTGATTTCTCTGTATTAAAAAAAAAAAAAAAATATATATAATATGTCCATAATAGGGAGCGTCCCGTTTAACCATGTTGCGATTGACCATAGTCACTCACAGTGACCGGTGCTTGGAGTTTTTCCGCTAGACTAGCCAATCAGAAATTTTTATATTAAATTAGCCAATTGGCGACGTGGTCAATCAGGTCCCACTTTGTCAAATACTACAAAATCTTGTAGCGTAAATTTAAATTGCATTTACTTTCTACAGGACAATAACAGACAGTATCAAGAGTCAATTATGAGAGCTTTCTAACAAGCGACACAAGTTGACACAAACGTCGTTCTATCTTTCTTTTTTGGCAATAAAAGTAATAAAGACAAAAAAGTCACTTCGTGTCGCTTGCTGGAAAGCTTCCTATGTACTTATCTTGAAACGAGGTGAATATTACAAAAGTGAACAGATTCATTAGATTTCGACCAATGAAATCATAGATACTCTATAGTGAATTTCCTCACTTTTGTAATTTTCTCCTCGTTTCAAGAATCGTAATTAATAGGCCCCCAGATATACAATCGGCCCCCCAAGAAATACACATACCAATTTTTCTCCAGCGAAACATGACAACTGAAATAATTCTCCATAATTTGAAAATTTGGGTGGCCCAATTATGTAAGGAGCAGTATGAAATATACTAATATTTTGGTGGTTTTCCCTTTCGGGAACAAATCTTTTTTTCACATATTGATAGATAAAATCAACACTATACTCCTTTCCTAGGGATACTCTGCCAACATAAGGATATTGACTACAACTCTCGGAATATAAAAATTGATAATGGGATGTCATATTCTTTCTCTGAAAAAAATACGAAAGAAATGGAGAATATAATAATCCTTGCTTTTTTGCATATGTTAAAATGCCGCATTATATAATATCATCCATATACAAATTACAAACATTATAATATCATACATATACAAATATAGTAATTAATACGATATAATTAATAGTATATAAAATGTCTTTCTCGCGGCGTAAACAAAAATAATCCTCACGCGCTAGGATAAAAGGCGAGTCTGTAAAGGTCATTCTACAATACGTCGCAAACGATAGCAACTGCTATTATAGTTGAAAAGTATTTCCATGTTGCGCTTGTCAAAAGAGAGTTACTGCAAGGGGACCTTCAGGCTAACGAATTTTTGTTTTTTTTTGTACTTACTGTACTTGAGGGTCATCACCCGGACATCAATTTCCCAAAGTATTAAGGCGCGCTTTTCAGAAAAACTCGAGAAAATCGACTTTGAAGAATTCCGAGCGCGTTATATATGTACATAGAATTTTAATTTTAATGTAAAATTTATCAAATCATATTTAATCATGGTTTTCAATAAAAAACTTACATCTTCTTATTTTGAATTGCCACTCGCTTGAAACATCGTACTTTATATTCAAGTAATTTTGAAATCGAATACTTATAATAAATTAAAATTTTGGTACAAAAATGAAAACGTCAGGTAGGAAATAAAATACTTTTATATTTTTGAAAATTACGAGAAAATACAGCGCAAAAATGATATTAATAAAAATATTGTTTAATTTTTAATTATTAATTATTAATTTTTAATTATTAAACAATATTTTTATTAATATTATTTTTGCGCTGTATTTTCTCGTAATTTTCAAAAATATAAAAGTATTTTATTTCCTACTTGGCGTTTTTCATTTTTGTATCAAAATTTTAATTTATCATAAGTATAAAATATATTGTATACAGTCGTTTTACTGTAAAACGACTGTATACAATATGTTTTATACTATATATTTCATATCATATAATTCACTTTTAAAAATTAAACAATATTTTTATTAATATCATTTTTGCGCTGTATTTTCTCGTAATTTTCAAAAATATAAAAGTATTTTATTTCCTACCTGACGTTTTCATTTTTGTACCAAAATTTTAATTTATTATAAGTATTCGATTTCAAAATTACTTGAATATAAAGTACGATGTTTCAAGCGAGTGGCAATTCAAAATAAGATGTAAGTTTTTTATTGAAAACCATGATTAAATATGATTTGATAAATTTTACATTAAAATTAAAATTCTATGTACATATAACGCGCTCGGAATTCTTCAAAGTCGATTTTCTCGAGTTTTTCTGAAAAGCGCGCCTTAATACTTTGGGAAATTGATGTCCGGGTGATGACCCTCAAGTACAGTAAGTCCAAAGAAAACAAAAATCCGTTAGCCTGAAGGTCCCCTGTGAGTTGACAAACTTTTTTAACTTTTTTGTTGACAGTAACTGGCAATCGGCAATCAGAAATAACACTTTTCAACTAGCAGTTGCCATCGTTTGTATCGTAGAACCGGCCTAAGTTTACACGTCTACTATTAATCGGGTTTAATAACATTTGTATAGTTATAAAATATATTCCAGCGTTTACCTACACATTTCCTTACAACCGGCTTTATAAATCTACATCTTTTCGTCAACGGGTGTAGACTAGGCCCGCACGATGAAAAATATAAGTAACAAGGAACAGATATTAGCGATTAGAAATAAGAACAGGAATAAAGCTGGTGTAGCATTAATTTAAAAATAATTCTTTGTAAATTCTCCTTGCTCCTGGATTCGTGTAAACGAACATGTGCGTTTTAGGAAATTATAATTACAGATGTTATTAAACCCGATTAATGGTAACGTGTAAACGTAATCTATGGTCCGTATTTTATGTTCAATACAAGCACATTTATTTGAATTTTACAGTCTGAGGTCTAGCTTACTGTTCGGATAATGTCCCCCGCACGACTTGTACAAAATGTATTTGCGCACTTGCCACGTGGTCCAAATTGGGCTTTTTCTCTTGAAGCTCCGTTTCTTCAGAATCCTTAAGGTACAATTGTATGGAATGTTTTGATTGGTTAACTCGGATGACGCGATGTGTGACGCGCTCAGTGAAAACTCAGCCCAAGAGTGTGATTTTGGAACGCAGCCCAAACGAGATGAAAATTAACAAATGAGGAAATTCACCAGAGTATCTACGATTTTATTTGTCGAAATCTAGTTAAATCTGATTACTTTTGTAATTTTCACCTCGTTTCAATTGACTTTGCGTCGCTAAATGAAAAACGCCCTATAGTTCACTGCTCGTGTGCGATTGGCCGCTTTCAGCAGACACAACTGTTGAGTTCGTCTTATCAACACTCTGCGTTGATTGGTTGGTTTTAAAAGTAAGAGCCAATCACGTTTGACTGCTACTCAACGGCTTGGTCTGCTCTGCTGAACGCGCCCATTCATGACTCATGTTTACATTTAGCTGACCAATAAAAAAAAAACCCCTGCAATAACCTGCATCCTGCATCCTGCATTTGCTAGCATTTGTCTCGCGTGCTCTATTATTTGTCACATGATTTATTATTTCTTTGCATTGATATCAATGTTCGATTTGTAATAATACCTGTCTTTTAAGATAAATTCCGAAGAGACTTTCTAGGTATTTGAATGATCGTTCCGTACACCGTTCCGTTCTTCACGAGTTCTCCTTGATCTTAACGATCATTAACCGGTCACTTGTATCGATGTTTTAGAATTTATGGGAAGAAACGATCGTTTATAAGGACGCGGTATCGAATCGAACGTACGTTGAAGCCACGGCAGGCACGATGACAAATACAGGAGGTAAAGTAGTCGCGAATCTACGACAAAAGTTCATATCGCCGAATGTGTTGCGATGGTTCCCCGGACACATGACGAAGGGTCTAAAGCAGATGCAACAGCGATTGAAAAATATCGATTGCATCATAGAGGTTCACGACGCGCGGGTACCGGTCTCCGGGCGTTACGCTGATTTTAGCAGGACTCTGACCGGCTTGAAACCACACATATTTGTACTGAGCAAAAGAGATTTGGCCGACACGAGACACAAGAGCAGTATAGTCTCTACGTTGAACAGGGAAGGGCTGTCCAACATAATCTTTGCAAATCTCAAAGATCAACGGTGCAAAGGCGTGAGGCGGATCCTGCCCCTAGCCAAGAAGTTGATGTTAAATTCGGAACGTTACAATAGAATGGAGGAGGAGTCTTATTCCATGATGATCATCGGCGTGCCCAATGTTGGAAAGTCCTCTCTGATTAATCGTTTGAGAAACAATCACCTTAGCCTGGGCCAAGCTACTCCGGTTGGCGCGACGGCTGGTATCACGCGATCCGTATTGACCCGTGTAAAAATATCGGAAGACCCAGTAGTGTATCTGATCGATACCCCAGGTATTCTAGCGCCTTCCATCAAAGACGTTCATGCTGGCTTCAAGCTGGCCTTGGTCGGATGTCTGCAGGATCATGTAACGGGTTCGCAGCTGCTCGCGGATTACCTACTATTCTGGCTGAATAGGAACGGTCGATTTGAATATGTGGACATATTGGGTTTGAAAGAACCGAATGACGATGTGTTGCACGTGCTCACGTTCATTGCCGCAAAGTTGGGAAAAACCGTGAAGATAAAGAACTTCGACGGCCGATTAGCGGTCAAGCCCGATTTAAAATCCGCGGCGGACCACTTTATTGCTTTATTTAGGAAAGGAGACTTGGGATCCTATTGCTTAGATATAGATTTACTCGAGATATCAGAAAACCGCGAAGTTAGCTTAGCCTAATGATAATGATATGTAAATATATTTGTATATATTTATTTATAGAAATGATTCTTAATCGAAAGAAAATATAGATCATAATTTTCTACGACATCTGATGACTTGAATAATCCTAAATATTTCGAAAAAACAACGATTTTACTTTTCCATTATATTTAGTCCTTGTATAAAATCAAATAACTTTTGATTATTATCAAGATGTTGGATCTTACATTAAATGCCTTGTAATATCTTTCAGAAAAAAAAAATTTTTCTTTAAATAAAATCTAAAAATTTATGAAAATGTAAGTTGTTAGCCGAGGAAGAGTATATTGCATCACTTTCCCCACCAGTCTTATGATCCTGCCACGTTCATCTTGCGGGAGTAGGTCATCCGAGCCACATATGTTAAATTCACTTTTGTCATGGAAGACATTTCTTCCGTCTTTCAATCGTTGTAATCTATATGCAAACCATACGTATCGTACGTAATCGGGAAATTAAACGGGATTAATTTCTTCAATCTATTTGAGACATCAGATTTACCGTTATGTTGACCGTTGATTGAGAATCACAAGGCTGAAATACATCCGTCTTTTTTTTTACGTTTCTTCTTTCAACTCTCAAAAGTATTTAAATCGTCACTCGAGCTAACTTTTCGGAATTGATTTTTAGCAAAAATGTTTGCGAGGGTAACGTTTTATCCAACCTTACTTTATAACGTCGTCATGGAAAAGATTACGACCCGGAACTGGTACGATAGGATAGACGAGACTGTTGTACTGGGCGCCTTACCGTTTCGACGAACGACCAAGCAGGTATGTTTTTATAAATTTATTTTTACGACAGAAATTAAGGATGTATATTTCAAATCAGCAATGTTACTTTGATCACAATAATAGCTTGCATTTATGCCTTCACGGCTTTTTATTTGATCATCTCATTTTTAAATAAATGTCGGATAAGAACGCCACAAAAGACGTTATTATAATTTATATTTATATTATAATATATATTATATTACAATATATATATTTAGTGTATTTTGATCCATAACATGTGCCTCTTCTTCTGTGTAATAATACATTAAGAGTATGTCTCAGATTTTAAACTTACCAATCACTTGAACAAATAAATCTCATGCAACAGCTGCTAAATTATAAGCATTTAAATGACGTTATGACATATAATTTACATCTTACATCTTTGTTCTTTTCTTTTTCAGTTAATCGACGATGAAAATATCAAGGCTGTCGTGTCCATGAATGAGGATTACGAGTTGTCTTTGTTATCCAACACAGATAAGGTGCGCGACAATAAGACTTGAATCTTGAGAATAAACCATAGTATGATGAGAGCTAGTGTAAAATAAACTTATACTTGACTTAGAGCAACAATACTTTTTCTTCATTCAGGAATGGCGCAGGTACAATGTAGAATTTCTGCAATTGTCTACAACGGACATCTTTCAAGCACCTTCTCAAGAGAAACTGGAGGAAGGTGTAAACTTTATTAATAAATTCCGCAACGTATCAAGTGAAAAATTTAGTCATACAGGTATCGTCGATGGTCGCGACCAATCTGGCACGGTTTACGTTCATTGTAAAGCAGGAAGAACCAGAAGCGCGACATTGGTCGCATGCTATCTAATAACAGTGAGATTACATGACATAGTTTAAACGTAAAATTGAAGAAATTTTGACATCATTAGCAGTGAAATGTTCTTGTCGTTTTTCTAGAAAAACAATTGGACGCCTGAAGAAGCGGTTGATTACATGCGAACGAAGAGGCCACATATATTGCTCCATACAGCTCAATGGTCCGCGCTAAAGCAATTTTACACGAGACATTTACGACCTACATCTTAGCTGAAATTTTTTGTGAATTATTTCGTTGATGTTTATACGAATGGGAAATAATATAAATAGGTAAATAAAGGCTGATTTATTTAGGTACTACGTTAAATTACAAATATGTCAATTCGAATAGAAAGAGGATGAAGAGATAAAATACGAAATAAGTCATTTACTGAGTCTTGTTATTAGCGAGCTCAACTTTCTTTACATGTGTGGACGCAAACTTGGTAGCCTCTGTAATTGCTTTTTCCATACGTATCTGAAAATCCTGTGATATTTTTGTAGATTTCATATTTGCGACTAACATGGGTTTGAATCCCTTGATAGGTCCGTGCTCTGCATTAAAGATTTGAAGTACAATATCCATCCAAGTTTGTGCGTTAAATGCACTAGAGGTCATTTCCTATATACGGTTAATAATAAACGTTTATGTTATTTACTACATTATATTTACTACATTTAAACATTAAATTATTTACTCTTTGTAACATAAATTATATATTGTTATACGATTTATATTGAAATCTACGTTTATAAAACATATGAATAAAATATACCTGTGGCATAGAACATCTTGCCTTTACAAATCCATTCGTACAAGAGAAAATTAATATTGGCATCCCAGAGAAGAGCGATACAACTTCATGCAATGATAAATATGTGGGATTCTTATTCAGGCAGTGCACGATAAAACAAGATGACAAATCCGTGGCGTTAGTGATTTCACGAGTTATAGAATCTCTATAAAACATCCATTATTAAGGATTATTCAGAATTAAACAGATTACTCATATATATAATATGCACATATATTACGTACTTTTCTATTTCTTTCTCTCGCAGCCATATCGTCTTGCTCAAATTCTCCAGATCCGTCAAACATTTCTCTTTAATCAAGTAAGATAATGGTACTTGTACGTGCTGATCATTAATCTCTTGTTTTATTCGATTTACTTCTGCATTAAGTATCTCATATGTGAGCTTGCCACTTTGTAAAACGTTTTTTAGTTCGGCGATTCTCTGACACATTCTCTCACCGGCTTGTCTCATATGTAAAGCTCCTGGACCAACAACAGCCTTAACAGTGCGTTTTGTTACTCCCTTTGAGGTATATGTTGAAAAACAAAAGTGTTGTAGTACACCTGTATTATGAACATGCGTACCGCAGCACAGTTCCCTAAATGTGCACAATTGATATTAGCGTCAAATCTAGCTCAAAGAATTTGTTGATGTTTAAAATTCGGACTCACTAACTTCGCTTTCAAGTCGTCAGTATTGATTTCTACGATTCTAATGTCTGTGTAAGGATATATCTCTCCTGGAACCAATGTAACATTTTGTTTTAACAGTTCGAGCGAATTCACAGTTTGCACAGTCGTTGCAGTATGAGATTGTATGACATTGTTAATACAATCTTCTATTGTCCTCATTTGTCCTGATGTAAGTTGTTCGCCAAACGAGTTGAACTGAAATTTTAAACTATCCGTATCGACTGTACATCCACGTTGATAAATTACTTGCATAACTTGCTTTAAAGCTGCATTTAATAAATGTGCTGCTGTATGATGTTTCATTGCTCCAACACGAATATTCGGTTCTATGTTGACTAAGCAATCATCTTCTATTTGTAAATATAGCTCCGATGTGCTGGAAAACAGATTTGTGTATTGTATAATTTTTTGTAATCAAATTAGAATATATAAATTGAAATAAGTTTTATAATTATCTAAAAATATATCTAAATATAAGAGACACTTACGGTAAATCTGTTTTGGCGAAATGTCCAGAATGAATCACATAGCCGTTTACTTTCCTGACATTATATACATTAAAAAGTCGATTTTTAATACGAATGTTTCCTTTATCTGAAACTTGGCCACCTTCTAATGAATAACATACAGTTTTGTCCAATATAATTCCAATCTCGTCTGTGCTATTTACTAGCTCATTGATGGGTATTTTATCGTCAGCATTATTTCCTCTTGTAATATTGGAATAATTTTTACTCGCAACTAATTCTCCTACGATATGTGAAATAGATATTCAATTTTAGAGTTTACATTGTACAGTTTAATTGGAAAAATATATATGTGGTTTGCTTTGACATTACCATTGAGAATAATGCCAATGAGTTTACTGTTAAGCGCTGGAAATTCATAGGTATTCCCGTCATATATATAATTGTACTTGAATGAATCATCCGTCTTAAGTACGTGATTTTTCTCAAGTATTCCCAAAGACTCTTTAGTAATTACAGTACTATGTTTGTCTAATCCAATTCTTGATTGATATCTACGATTATTAAGCTGCTCCTCAAAATCATTTTCATCAAAGTATAAAGATTCAATCTGCGCTAGTTGCGCTATAGTTTCCAAATTAAGACCGTATGTATCGTACAGCTTAAATGCAACACTTCCAGGCAACACGTTAGTTTTACGTCTGTAAATAATAATATGGATCATTATATATGTATTATATTAATATATTATGCTATGTAAAAGAAATTAAAAGAGTACAATTAAAAAAAATATCTTACAATTCTTTCAACATGGATTGTAGATCTTTATAGCCATCAACTAGACCAGGAGCCATCCAATCGGTGATTGCTGTTAACTCAGGACGGGTTTCAATCATCTTACTCCACATTTTACCAGAAGTATTCCGTAATCTCTTGAACAAATCTTCTTCAAAATCTATTATCCTTTGTATCTGATAAATTGCATCCAGTAACATTGAGATCATTTAAAATGTGTCTCAACAGAGCTTAACAGCTTTCACCATTTCAATATGTATCCTAATAATTTTAATTCTAATTATTTTACCTGTTTCAGATTAGTATGCAATTCTGGATAAGCTACACCCAGGTTATCAGCTACATTGCAAGCAAGTTCTGAAATAATGCCAGATTTTCTGAAGACTTTCTCCCCTACGTCTATCGCATTCCGCAATACTCTCCGTAACTTTGGACTGAAATTATATACAAATACTATAATATATTTGACGATAACATATACATATTCGTCTAATATATACATATTAGATATACTAAAATCATACTGTTGTTCAGGTAACATATTATCAGCCAATGCAACAGTAATCATTCTTGCGTGATCAGCTAGAATTCTGTAACCGTAGTCAATTTTGCCTGTGTCATCATCACCAAACGTTCCCTTATATTCTGGCGCATTCGAGCGCTTTCGTATTTCATTGAACAACGGCTGGAAGAGGTCTGTATCATAATTTGATGTTTTCCCTTGCAGTAAGGTAACTAATCGTTCAAGTCCCATGCCTGTATCAACATGATGGTTTGGTAAAGGTACTATACATCCATTTGCAAGCCTAACATAAAATATTATGATATTGAATAGACTATGCAATTTCACATTAACTGATAAAATTAGCAAACTATAATATTAAGTAGAAAAAAATTTCAAACAATATCTAGATTCTCAGTACACAAGATAAAAAAAATATACATACATATATATAATCGAAAGCATGCTGCATAGTATGATTGAAAAGATTTAAAATACTTAGGCCCAGTTTTACAAGTGTCGGTTAACTTTTAATCTTAGATTAACTCACTCTTCGTCTCCTTCTAACGTCCCCCTTAGAAAGAGACAAAGAGTGAGTTGATCTAAGATTAAAAGTTAACCGACAGTTATGAAACTGGGCCTTAGAGCCAAGAATTAATAGTTCACCTTTCATATTGGATAAAAACTATATTCCACAACTCCATAAGATCGGCAAATCCCTTATTCACTCGTTCAGCTTGATTGGTTGATCGTTTCATATAGTCAACGTGTATCTCTGTACAAGGTCCACAAGGGCCTGACACCCCCATTTCCCAGAAGTTGTCTCGCATATCGAAAGGTAAAACTTTACATTCTGGTAGACCAAGTCGCAACCAAATATCCTTACACTCCAGATCTGGACTCATGCCTAGTTCCTCGTTACCACCAAAATATGTTACATACAAATATTCTTTGGGTATGCTATATATGTTCGTTAACAAATTCCAAGCATATGAACAAGCATCTTCCTGAAGGTGATAGGATTACATAAATAAGTACTGCAAGTGGAAACAACCAAGTGAATATAACATTGTTTTTTGTATTGCACCTTGAAATAATTTCCGAAGGACCAGTTGCCAAGCATTTCGAAGAAGGTATGGTGATAACTATCGTTGCCAACGACACTTAGATCGTTGTGCTTGCCACCGACTCTGATACACTTCTGTGCATTCGCGACCTTCGTCACAGGAGGTTCGTAATAATTTAAGAAAATCCCTTTAAACTGAAAAGTAAACATAGACGTGTACATACATCAGCGGGCTTATTACCAGAAGCAAATTTTTCAAGATCGAGCATACTTGATTCATGCCAGCATTAATAAACGCCAGGGACTGATCGGTGATCGGAGAGACTGGGCTGGAACGAATAAAGCTGTGCTTTAAATCCTTCGTGAAGTAATCGAGAAATTCGTTTCTGATCAGGTTAGCCGGTTTGTTGTTCGTCAATTGGCTGTACGGGCGAATCAACCTAAACGAGATCATCCTTCTCGTTGTGGGATTCATCATCGCCTATAAATAATGAACAATCCAAAAGTCAGCTTTCGAAAAGCGATGTGGAGGTCCACGTGCGTGCATCAGGAATCATCGCGTCGCACAGTCGACTCAAGTCGAGCATGGTTAGGATGGCACTCGCGTAGTGCATACAGTATAAGACCCTGCGCACAATAGAGCACATATTAGGAACAATTGAGAATAAGAATAAATATTAAATATTAGGATATATAAATATTTTTGTAATAAATTTTAAATATTAGGATATGTAAACGTAGGACTATTCCTATATTTATATACCTTATATTTTATTCTTTTCCATTGTGCGTCACGTTTAATTATTATTTTTAATTCCGATTCTTAATATTTTATATTTATTTTTATTCTTAATACGTGCTCTATTGTGCACAGGTCCTAATCATTATTGAGTGCTTCCCAGTAACACACTTTTGTACAAATAACACAGGCAACTGTATTACAGTCACAGACTATATTGATGTATACATTCATCAAATATATTGTATCATACGTTGTTTCGAGTCGTTATCAAAAACTCAATGTAAAAAATTTCTCATTTATTCTTAAATAAAATTATTTTATTAGGAAATACACAATATTATATGTACATAACGTCCTAAATAACATTGATATACGTATAGATTATTATGAGATTACGTTCGTATGATTTTTGTTTAAGATACACGTCTTTTTTTTATAGTACATACAATAATTAATCTACCTTCATATTATACATGAAACATTATACAATTTAGTTACACGGAATTCTTTTCTAAACAATCTTCTTTCTATTATACATTCTTGATGCATACATCGTTGCCAGTATGCGTCAGTCTTTACATAAATTGCGTCGCATTATTCCGAGCCTCCTATCTCAAATCAATTCAGAATCGAGAAATTAAAGTAAATTTATCGATCTACGCAGTACATATCGGGTCTTAGATTTAATCCTCGATCTCCAGAAGATCGCCACCCATAGCTTTCCAAAAAGCGGTGACTACTTGCTCCGCCACTAAGCGCCTTTCATTCGTCGGCAAGGACGCCGCGTGCTCCTTCATGGCCATCAATTGGCCGTACAGCTCTCCGAAGTCCGCATTTTCGTCGCCCATTATGCCGTCTGTAAATTTAAGATCCGATGAAATAAGCCACGGGCGCTTCATAGACTCACTTTCGTCCATACTATTCATACTGACCGAGCATGTCTTGCATGCGTAGTGTTTCTGAAGGGTCGCGCGTTAACCGAATATTCTCAAATTGTTCCTCAATCTTGTTCACTTCCAGCGCTTGCCCCATACACGACTTGTCTACAACGAAACGCAATTTAATCCACATTTACGTGGAAAGAGTTGTATACTTGGGTTTCCGTTTTAATAGCAGCAATTTCCGATCGGCTACCTTTAAGCACGATATTGGGCCACATGTGAGCATGCAGAGCTTCGATGATCCTCTCGATGCCATATTTATTGCCCTCCGCATCGCATTCCGAATCTCCCGTTTGCTCCAACTCGACCAGCTCAAACTTGTTGCGCACGCACCAATTTAACACTAAAAGCATACAAGAGACATCGACTTGGTGCACAATATGGGAATAAACGTACTCGTACATTAAACGTCAACGTTCTCCATTGCCCCTGTACCTTTATCTCGCAGAAACGAGTCGGATATCGCGCCACAGGAAAACAACAGCACCTCTGCTGCTGTCAAAGAAGTGGCCAAGGACGCCAATTGCTCCAGCTCCTCGTCCACCTTATCCTATGGAATATCAATTGGCGTCAACACACGTCGATTTAATTGCTAAACTCCCATTATGTCTCTTACTGCCTGCGCGTCGTGGTACACGATTAACGCGTCGACCTCTTCCGCTGACAGTTTGTGGGATAAGTTTTCTACGGCGCGTACCAAGACCTGTGATGTGTAATACTTGTTGTCAATGTTCCACATGTAGTCCACAATCTTGTCTTCCTCGGACAGACGTTCCGCCCCGATGCCTGCGTTAGAAACACACGTGAAATACAATTACACGGAACAGCATAAATAATTATTTATGAAGAGAATTATGACAGTATATACCCTTGTACTCACTTTCTGCGATTTCCTTAGCCTTCCCCTCCTTCGTGCTAACAATCAGTACTCGAGGTAGATTCATTATAGAAGAAGATCGGAGTACGTGCTGAAGAATAATCGATAATATAATATCCGATCGAACTGCGATTGATAGGTGTAAATAATGATCTCACCTGCAGCGATTAGAGGTTAGGTTAAATCCCGTAGATACGGTGAATTGTGAATTACGATATGCGCCAAGTAAGCAGCAGTTGCCAGTTGCGCATTTCAGATATATAATGTTAAAATTTAAAATTAATTAGAATAATAATTGTACTTATAGTAAAAATTAATTTTATTAATTATAAATTTTTATTTTTAATTAATTGTTTTGATATTGTAAATAATTTTAGTTGTATTATTATATTAAAACTTTTCTTTTGATTCGTTTTTTAAGATAAAAAACTTGGAAAGTGTTTGGTTGGAATTATTTATTTTGTTCAGAGACGTAATCAAAACCAAAAAATGCTACGAAAAACTAAAGGTTGCAGAAAGGAGATGTATAGATGAAATAAATGAGAATAAGCCTACATTTTTTAAATATGTATAATACGTATATGTATACATTCCATTTTCCTTTACATGTAGAAGAATTAAACGAAGTGGAACAGAGTATACTCCAAGAACCATTGTCCAAAAGTCATTTTAATTCACCGTTTCTTGCATTTTGTTTTCTTTGATATAAAAGTTTCCATTGTCAGCTCTATATATAATTATTAATTATTAATTAGATAAAATTTACGTATTTTTTTAGGTAAAAGAACTTTCTAAAATAGGAGGAACTATAAAATACTCCATACGAGTCCATACGATTTCATAAAACGTTTGTCGTTTGTCACATTCTCCTTTCAAATAAATTTGCTGAACAATATACAACCTGGTATGAAAACTGGTATGAAAAAAGCAAGTATTTGGAAAACTATCTTTAGCAAATATTTCCAGCGTACTTTAGAAAATATAACACTACTATATTAAGCTCTATGCTTTCTTTTTATACTTTATATGTTTACAAGGCAATAAGGAGAAAGAAAGTAAAACACCGGACATCACGTTGCCGGGATGGAAGATTTTCCTAACAATTAACTGTTCTTTATTTTATTCTTTGCCAATGTGGAGTGTTACAGGCACTTAGAAAACTATAAATCAAAATTATAGAAGATAATAATTAATGATATTTTTGCACTTCAATTATATAAAAATAAAAACGTTACAGTTACAGTTATGATGAGAAATGATTGCCAATCAATTAATGGAACTCGCCAAGAGAGATGAGCATATATAGCATCGGGCGACTGAAAATTATAGGCTCCGTATCAAATTCATACTACGTTTACGCGAGCGTTAGTTCTGTAGTAACTTATGATAATTCACCCGTTTACGCGGAGTAAATTATCGTAAGTTACTACAAAATCCCGTTTACGCGAAGGAATTATCGTAAGTTACTACAGAAGTAACGCTCGCGTAAACGTAGTATCAGATAACTTTGCTAAAGCAATTGCCCGATTACTCGTAGTCTGATGAATCTCGAAACGAAATGCAATATTTGGAAGTGATCTAAAATAATCTTGCAAAGAATCTTTTTCATGCGGTGTCTCAGTAATTATGATAAATAAAATAATGCACATGTCTATAATAATATTATATCCGACCAATTTGCTTGTGATTATATTCGATTCATTGAGAATAAAAATTACTTAACAGCAGATATTAAGGGTGCGAAGCAAAATCCGATAAATATTAGAATAAGTTTCTATCTATTGTGTTAAATTTAATCGTCTAAAATGTGATTAGAAACGGAATACATATTTTGGATATCATATTGGTTTTCGAAAATTAACTTTACCCTTTCTGCTTTTCACGTACATTATTATATTTCGGTCATTTTATCATTCTAATTAGTTTATTAATTTTATTTCATTCAGTTTGTTAAATATTTAGCACGTGCGTCAGAGCGTCAATTGGATACAAAAATCACTCGTAATAACATGAACCGGAATTGGAATTAAATTATATATTTATAATTTAAACTATTATGATCGCGCGTTTATTACGTACTTTTTTTTTAATCTAAGTTTCTTTTAATAAATCATTATAGAAGAGAGTTTTTTGGAAATGTAAATGAAAATATTTACAAAATAATAGGTATTTTATTTGATATTTAGAGAAATTTTAACTTTTGCTCCGTTTGCGATACATCTTTTGAAAGCGTGATTAATAAACGTGAAAGAAATTTTAGAGCATTATAATAATTTTAATGCGCAACACATAATTCTGCAATCAATTTATCTTCACAGTTTTGCAATTTATTTAAATTGCATTACGTGAATAGATATGATAATCATGAAACGACGGACGTCCTGAAAACGATAATTTGTTGTAAGTACGTCGATTAATTAAATAGATACACGAGATCCCGTAGACCATGATAAAACATATGCTTCTAATTAAATTTATCTAATATAGGTAAGCGATAAATTTCTGAAATTACAATGTTACTGGGCGAGGTGATAAATATCCTTTTTTTAGAAAAGCGTATTAAAATAAGGTAAATATCATTGTGACAAACTTTCTTATATAATACGTAAAATTGCCTGTAATACCTATAAATAAAGTAAACAACTCTTAAACATTTATTTCATATTCAATTCAATTGCTATTTTTATTTATCATTAATCCTTATTTAGCATTTCCAAATTTTTGAAAAAGGGTACTAATATCAAAAAGATCTACTATTTGTCGTGCATTACCTTCCAAGTTGTTAAACTTGGGCGAGAAAAAAAAGGAATTTGTGAAAATTAATATTCCTTGAGTTCGAGATTACAGCATTATCCGTTATCGCATATCTGTTATCGTAGGCACCGTTTCATATTATATATAGATCAGACGGACAAAAGATGATGAGCCTCCGGCCTTCGGCTCTATCAATTCGATATGATTGCGTTGTAGGATCCTTCCGCAGTATAAATAAAAGAGCTATGCAACAAATAATCTTATTCTACGGCGAAGAACGTAAGAATACATTTACCACATAATAGCGCAACTAAAATTTATATCAGCCTCAGATTGTTGTGCAACAATGAGGCGGTTAATCCTTCTGTAAGTAACAATTATAATAATTATTTTTTAAATACAATGTCAATCATAAGCGAATCGGCGATCACTAATTTTGATTTTTAGAAAACTAATAATCTATCTTAATTGATTAGTCAGGAAAGCCTAATCTATATTTATATAGATGTGTTTTTCTCGTTTCGAATTCTAGATTCACTCCCTGAAATAAGTACTGGTATTAATTAAGAATTATTCTTTATACATTAGATTTATTTTTTGTTTTTTTATTTTCATATATCGTTATTTATCATTTCTTACATAGTACCATTATACTTATTTGATTTTAAATTGCATTTTGTAGCGCCTTCATTGGCGTGCTTCTAGTGAAAAATGGCACACCGTCGAAAAACCAGAAATATCCTTCACATCTGGAATGGTTGTTTGGTTTAAACAATAAACAAGATGAAAGTAAGGAAGAAAATAAGGAAGTAAATAACTCGACTGTATGCGAATCTCAGGAGTGCAAAAAAATAGGTATTTATAAAACAGCAACGGATGTAGTTGTAATTATAATTCAATTTACAGCTAGTCTGATCATTTAAATCTTTATAATTACCCATTGTCTTTATTCTCGCTTTTATTTTTTTCCAGCTCGGATAATAACGGAAAGCATGGACAAAACTGTGGATCCGTGCGATGATTTTTATGAATACGCATGTGGAAACTGGCCGAAGCATAATCCCCTTCCGGAGGGGATGGAAACCTGGAGTATGTTCGCAAGTGCGCAAATGAATGTCTTGAAGCAAATAAAGGGTAAACGCCAAATCAGCTCAAACTGTATCGAAACTTGTGTGTAATGATATTAAAGATTAAATGATATTTCGCAGAAATTTTTGACGAGGGTCCCAAGAAGAGCGATCCTCTGGCGGTGAAGCTCGCGAAGAAGTGGTACGCGGTATGTACGGATACAGGTAAGCGCGAATGACTCTCGAATGAATTGAAACCGTGCAAAAACTCGAATATTTATTATTTTTATACATAATCGTGTTCCACGATATAATCGCTGATTCACGAAATGCTTCTAGATACAATGGAGAAGTATGGGCTCGAGCCGCTTGTCTTTACCATGTCGCGAATAGGCGGCTGGCCGTTGATAATGGAACCGGACGAGTGGAACGAGCAGGAATACAGTTGGCAAAAAGTGGATGATCAATATGTGCGCTTGACGGGAAGAAATGCTTTTCACGACGTGCGCGTGATCGATTATGGTTGGAACGATACTCGGAAAATAGTACATGTACTTATCAAAAGCTTTTAATTAAGATTATCATTATGTCTTCATGGTATTAACATTACGCAATCAAATCTGAATCCAAAAGCGATGTAATTAGCGTTTTATAACGTTATTATACAACATTCACATATATTATGTATTATCGAGCACTCATTTTTTGCGTTGCTCTTTGCATTACACGTGGATGTAAATTTATATTCAGAACATTTGCCTTAATTTCTCATTAGTGATCTTTTTTAATATAAGTTCTTGTTACTAGATCAATATGCCGCATATGCCTCCGGGTTCATATAGAGTCTGGGGTGAAATCGACGATAGCGAAGAAGATGAAAGCGATGAGGATCCTAGTGACGAGGAGAAGCAAAGCGACGAGCAGAAAGATAGTCAAGAACCTGGAAGCGAAAACAAAGATGATAACGAAACCGGTACTAATAGTAACTGTAGGAAATTTAGGGCCGTAGGGCCGGTATTGATATATAGGAGATCAGGAAAATCAACGTAGTAGTGGAGCAGTCATGGGGTAGCAGCCTAAGTGCTAGGCGTATGAACGAAGGATCCCGAGTTTCGAGTCCCGGTCGGCTCCGTTAATTTTTTCCGTCTCTTTCAGATCCCAGTGACGAGGAGAAGCAAAGCGACGAGCAGAAAGGTAGTCAAGAACCTGGAAGCGAAAACAAAGATGATAACAAAACCGGCACTAATAGTAACGATGACAATGAAAGTGATAATGACGACGACGATGAAGACGATAATAACAATGATGACGAAGATGATAATGATGACGATGAAAATGACGCTAAAGATGACGACGAAGAAGACGATGAAGATGATGATAACGATACAAACGAACAGAATGACGATGATAACGAGAAGAAGAAAGTCGGCATGAAAAAGACTGGTAAGTCCGTAAAAAAAATAAAAAATAAAAATAAAAAATTGGGACATAGTAAACGGATGAAGAGTAGTACTCACTCCAAGAAGTACAAAAACCATAAGATGAAGAAAGAGAGGGTAAAGAGACGAGCAATATCGACACATGTTCACGAGAAATTACACGTGCGGAAGAACAAAAGAAATCGCGTGAAGCATCAAGAACGTATGGAGAGACTAAAGAAAACTTTAGAGGCGACAACACCGCAGATCAGCACAGAAGTAACGATTGGTGAAGTTGATGAGCTGAAGAAATACGCTAATTACATCTCGAAAGTAGCTCGCGCCATAGCGAAAGTAAGAGGTGTCGAAGTCTCGGAGGAACATATGAATAAAGATATTCAAGATATGATCGAATTTAACATGAAACTAGCTAAGGTGAGTGTTATACATTACTTCGTAGGCAACAGAAAAAAGAAGACTGTATAATAGCCCGAATAATAATATATTTCAGATTACTACAGATCTCAGCAAGGATAAGAAGATGACGCTCAAAGATTTTCAAGCATGGTATGATGAAAAGAAACCTGCAACTCCCAACAGCGCAGTAAGTCGTTTTTTAATTGATTAATTTAATCTGTTATTGTCTCTGACTAATTAAGCATGATTGACGCCACATAGATTAACTGGGTGTACAAAATTGGAGAATTATTTGATGAGGCCCACGTGTCTATAGATAGCGATTTAGATTTAAAAATTAATTCACCAAATTACTTCGATGGTCTTGTCGCTTTGCTGGATGAGACGTCGAGTCGAACAATCGGTAAATTTTGATAGAAGTGCGATAATAAGGAAATGTCGTCGATAGACACGCTCACGCGAGATATGTTTCAGTGAACTATATACATTGGAATTTCTTGAGCAGAATAATAAAAACTACCACAAGTGAAATGAGAAAATTATACAATGCATGGGAAGGAAAAGAGGAGAATGATGATGAAGATATATATGGATTTCCAGCAAGGTATGATGCCAAGCTCTTTTATCGAAAATAGTTTCTCACATAATTATCAGCGTAACCATTCGCTCTTCACCTCGCTAGAAATATAATTATTTTTTATTACATTCTATTTTTACAGTAACAAACACCAACTAACGTTTACATACTCTTCATCTGTTTACAATGTCCTAATTTTTTATTTTTCGCGAACTCGCCAGTCTTTTTCATGTTTTTTTCTTCTCGTTATCATCGTGATTCTGTTTGCGTTAGTTGGTGTTTGCTGGGTACATTCTTATTCTTAATATAGTCTTAACGCGTGAATCAAAATTGAGTTGGTTCTAGATTATACTGATGTCAAACTGATCATTGTTACTACAGATGGTTCCAATGTACACGACGAGAAATGGAGATGAGCGACATTCTAGCGTACGAATATGTGAGAAAGCATTTCTCTGATGAAATCATGGCAACCGTAAGCACTTTGTGTTGAATTATTATTATAACAGTCTTCTGACCATCTTTGTTCGATTGGATCACTTATTTCTATTGCAGGCATCTGACATGATAGACGATATACAAAAGGAAGTAGAGTATCAGATTAAAGAATCAGATTGGGTGGATGAGGATACTAGGGATTTTGTTTTAGCGAAATTAGTGAATATGAACAACTTTATCGGATATCCAGATTGGTATAGGAATAACACTATCGTTAAACGATATTTTCAAGGAGTAAGTTTCTTAAAATTCATTAATTGCCACTCCCCATAGTGACTATCTTATTTAATTATAATGTTCCGTTAAAGCTCGTTGTCGGAAATTCGCATTACGAGAATACTCTCAGCTATGACAGATACAGTAAGTGGAAAAGTCTACGAAGCTTATTGAAGACAGGTGAAGAGGAAGAGGAAGAGGAGTAAGATATTGCATTTGTATTTGTTCCGAAATAATTACAGCTTTATTTTTTAATTTGCAAAATAAATTCATGTAATAAATTCCGTGTTACAGAATGATAAGCCCTGTAATGGTAAATGCATTTTTCTCCCCGGATGACAATTCTATAGGTTCGCTTTTTTTAGAAGAATTAAATCTAAACGAATTTACAATATTCACGTTGTCATTGATATTAATCTCTTTTTCGATTATAGCCCTCTCGGCAGCGGATTTCCAGAGCCCATTATTTGCTTATGACCGACCACAGTAAGTGAATAATTTTGATTAAAAATATCAACGTGACTAGCGTAGCAATAAGCTTACATTATTACAAACAAGCTTACATTATTTGTAAAAAATTTATAATTTTTTCTAACTACGCTTTATTCCAGAGTTATTAATTATGGTATTATTGGATCAATCATGGGTCACGAAGTTAATCATGGATTCGATGATTCTGGTAACGTTATGAAATAATATGTATTTCTCGTTTACTTTATTAAATTATAGTATTTCATTGTTGATAATATAGTGACATCTATCATTTTATTCCAAAGTATATCTGAAAAATTCTTTGAAAATATTTAAAAAATATGATAAAAAGAACCAAAAAATAATTTTTAGGACACTTGTATGACAAGAACGGAGATTTTGTGGAATGGTTATCCGCAATGGCCGAAGCATATGGCAAAAGAGCAGAATGTTTTGTCGAACAATTTAATAATTATCCCGTTGACAAAGAATCGAATTTTAAAATAAAGGTACGTTATCTATTCTGATTTTTTTATTTTAATTTAAATTACCGTTATTTTTCTTGTCG
Source organism: Temnothorax longispinosus (assembly GCF_030848805.1). Taxonomy (NCBI): domain Eukaryota; kingdom Metazoa; phylum Arthropoda; class Insecta; order Hymenoptera; family Formicidae; genus Temnothorax; species Temnothorax longispinosus. The sequence continues at coordinate 14,439,099 of NC_092366.1, read as the reverse complement.
TGCGTCTTGAAAATGTTTAATCGTACTTATATTGTCAAAAATTGCAGAATTATGGCAACAAGACGGCGGGAGAGAATATCGCGGATACAATGGGATTAGAGGCAGCGTTTAGAGCGTATCAAAGGAGAGAAAGAGAATGCGGAAAACCGGATACTGTGTTGCCGGGCCATGAAGACCTCACGACCGAACAACTTTTCTTCCTATCCTTTGCTAATGTAAGTATCACAGACCATGAATGCAGAGCTGCAATAATTAAAAATTGTGAGAATAATAATAATAATGATTAAACGTTTGTGTTTTAATATATGTTTGAAATTACGATAATGCTTGCAGTTGTGGTGTGAAGCTGCGGCAACGAGTAACGCCACTATAGGTGACGCTCAATCTGACGTGCATAGCACCGGACGGTTGAGAGTGATAGGAAGCCTTTCAAATTCACAAGACTTCGCCGAAGCTTACAATTGCCCGGTTGGCAGTGCAATGAATCCCGAAAAGAAATGCCATATTTGGAAATGATTAACTACAAATATTACAAATTAAGCTTGCCAATACTTGAGAAAAATGTAAAAATGATTGTAATTTTCTATCCATATATCGATGAATATATGTATGTAACATAAGACATATATATATATATATTTACACACACACACACACACACACACACACACACACACACACACACACACACACACACACACACACACACACACACACACACACACACACACACACATACATATAAAATAAAGCATGTCATGAAGAAATCGTTTAATTTTTTTCCTTCATAAGTTTGAAATTTTTATCGTAATCTCGTCTTGAGTAAAAAAAGCTTATATTTATGTATTCAGGTGTATCAGTGAAGGAATGACGCACGTATAATATATATATATATATATATATATATATATATATATATATATAAACACTTGTCATTTTCATAATTGAATTTTCCAAGTTTAAAATTACGTTCACAGTATAATAAGACGTTTTTATTAGGTGTCCCTTTCTGAGGTAATTGCTATTGACAAGCGATATTTAATCAGTTGTCAACGAATTAAAGAAGGAAAGCAGAGAGGAAGAATACTAGCAAAAATGTTTATATTGATAAGTTGCAATGTTCCATACATAATCCATAGTCATTCTTTTACAAAGAACGTTTAGATGTTTGAGTAGTGATATGTTTGTCGGCAGAATTCTTAGTCTATGGGCTACCGCAACACGTTATGACACCTAAATAAACGCCATCATCGTCACCTATTTTCAAAATACATATTAGAAATATATGTACGTTTCTTCTGACGGTTGATTAACTTTCGTTTCTGTATAAACAATTGTTTATTCGAACCGACTCAATTGAAACACGATCGCTCGACCAAGGACGAACAGATGTTAATCGATTGTAGATATTAGAAGTTCAGACCGAAAGCATCGCGTTACGCCAAGTTCCCCGCAGGCGTGTGTGCTGCACGTGGCAGACATCTAAAACACGGTCAGACGGGAATCGAGTATGTATTTTGAGTGTAATACCGACATTGATCTTCGTAAATTAATGTCATCCGTTCTGCTTCTCATGCACACCATTCTGCTTTTCCTGCGCCTTTAACGGTTTTATTATTTCTATATCGTTCAATTGTTCGAGCACCAACTGTTGCTTCTTTTTCTTCTTCTTCGATAATTTCCTAAAAAAAATTTTCCAAGAATGTGTCATTTATGTACCTGAGGTAATAAGCTGCATGGATGTCAAAACAGGGAAACTTACTTTCCAAAGAGCTCGCCGTCTTGAATCGATTCAGGAAGTTTTTTGTTTAATGTCTCCGGCAGAAGAAGAGACATTAGTCCAGCAAGTAAGGCGCATGATCCGAATATGACAAGTGGTAATGGCATCCATACTTCCGACTGGAATGATTAGATAACATGCTAATTAGATGATTTCATGTCATCTATAACAATCGGACATCGATATTGCTTGCTTTGGATGTCTTTATGTTTCTAGATATCAAAGAAAATAGCGTGATAAGTATAACATACCAGATGATTGACATATGGCGCGATAACTCCGCCAATTCGGGCGAAGGTGGAACTCGCACCTAGTCCGACGTTTCGAATGACGGTCGGAAATTGTTCGGCAGTAAACACATAAATTGCACCGTAGGAGGAAGTAATAGCGAGTTTTCCTATCATTGCTAAACAAACGATTAACCACGGCATATCTGAAAAGAAATGAATTCGTTTATTAGCAACACTTAAGGTGTCAATTCATGAGACGCTGAAAATGAGCGTCAACAGGGTGAATGTGATTTCCCTTTGACGCTAGCGTCAAAGAAATGAAGTTGAATTTGTTTAATATTCAGCGTCATCGCTGAATTGTCGTTAATCGTCCCAGTACAATCAAACATAGACTTCGAAATACGTAAAATATTAATTATTTTCAAGTAATATCTTCAAGTAATAATATTTTATAATTATTTAATTATTATTTATATTAAATAATATATATATATATATATATATATATATATATATATATATATATAATATAAATAAAAGATATTATTTTTCTGAAGATTTTTGCTTGCTGAAAATGAGCGTCGAGCGTCAACGTGAAGACACCTTTACAGAATAGATGACTTTTAAATTCAATTTATGTTGAATTCACTTTAAATGTTCTTTCGCAAATTAACAAATAAAGACAGTTTTACTCAAACACATGTGTAAGAGGATATAAAATCACAATACCACGAATTGAATAAAATTGTTATTTATACTTGTAAATTTATACTTACTGGCAGGAACAAATAACGTGGCAATTAACGCTAATCCGGACACCATCATACAGCCGCATAGAATGATCTTTCTGCCCCATCGATTCAGGGTGAAAATGAGGAAAGTGTACGCCGGTACTTCTACCACTCCAGATATTACAAAATTAACGTAGTCGTTACCGCCAAGATTGGACGCGTGCCAAGACAGTCCGTAGTACGTGCCGCTGTTTACGAGCCTGCACGAACAAGAAAATCAAAATTAGCGCAGAACTAAATGCAAGACTCAAGCGTAAAAAAAAACGAAATGCATGAAATAACTGACGAAATCATCTCGTCGTACCAATTAAAAAATAGGAGAATGCTCTTCCGCCTCAAGTTCGGATAACGGAACAAATCAAAGAGCGAAGGCTTCTTTGCGTCGGGCATACTATCCTCGCTGTTATTATTAAGAAGTGTATCGAGAGTCTCGCTCGGCATCTCTACGCCATTTTCCAGGGAAGCACGTTGCAGCAAATCCTTCGCTTCTTGGAGGCGACCTTTCGTTAGGAGCCATCGCGCGGACTCGGGAATGAACCTGCCACAAACCGGGACTTTGTAAGTTATAATGCTGAGTCCGGAATTGTACGCGTTACTTGGAATATATCTATTATGTATCGTACCACCAGTAAAGTAGAAACGCGATGCTTGGCACAGTGATGGCTACTTGCAGCATTCTCCAGTCAGTAATAAAATACGCGAAACCGGCGGTGAGTATGTATCCAGTAGTGAAAAATAGTTGGCAACCAACACCAGCCACTAACCGCTTTTTTGGCCCGACCATCTCCAAAGCTGAAAAAGATAAAAAAGAGATAATTATATGATGTCCAATACCCGCGCGATTTAATTAAAGCTTTTCAAAGCTTCTGTTCGACATCGCTAAATATTATGAACGATATTGATAATCGAATTTAGTTACCTATGACATAAGCTACTAAGAACACTCCACTGGTGGTTGACCCGACAATTAGCCTGAAGATTACGTAGGAAATAAACTCGGGCGCGACAGCAACTAGTATACCGCCAACCAGCTGTATGACTAAAGACAGGAAGAAAATTGGTCTACGACCATATTTATCGGACAAACCGCCGAATATCATCGAGCCAAGCATGACTCCTACCATGAACAACGAGTCCCCCGTCGCTCTCAGCCACGCCTTGTCGCAGACTAAGTCCCACTGTAAAAAAACAAACATTTATTATCCGTCATCTGTCTATCGAGATTCATATACGTGTTCTTTAGATCGAGTTTCTGTTCGTCTCGTCGTTTGATTTTCACTTGGATCTCATTCGTGCGAGAATTGTCGAGAAAACGCGGTAAAACTTTAGTTTGCAAAGACGCTACAGCAAAATAATTATTATTTCGTACCTCAGAAGTGGTTGTACTTTTGTACACGCTTCTGTCGTACACGTACTGCTTGCAGTTGCTGATGCCTCCTCCTTCGGTGCCGTTGCCAATTGCGTTTCCAAGGATCGTGCCATTCGCAAGGTCGATAATGTCACGGCTCATGCACTGGGACCACCCTCGGAGTTCGTGGTCCCACGGATAGCTCGCGTTCAGCACGTCCTGGCTCAGGTGGAACGTGGCGTTCTCCGCGTGCTCATGTGGAAGCAAACACCTGGAGGCAAAGGAGTAGTTCGTTTTTACCATAAAATTCCTCGTAATCCACCGTGTAATTATCGTCACGTTTGCTCTGTACTATACCTCGAGTTCATTTTGGCTCCGAGAAACACGCCGGCTAGCTTGTGAAAGGCGCACGATATTGCTGGAAGACAGAGTAGAAGATAGACCCTGCGCTGGTAGCGGCCGAACTCGCCCATACGAAGGATAACGTCGTCGTACGCCATTTCGCTCTCCGGAATTTATCCTACGTTATTCAGTATTTACGATAATGCGCGCGAAAGAGAGAGCTTTTATAGAAACCCTTATATAAAGATATCCCTCTATTGGATTTTAATCGGTACGCGATTAACGGCTTCACTCGCGACGCGGACGATCGTTTTAATAATACTCTATCGATTCTGACATCGTTATCTCGTGTCACGAGAATTCTTTTCGTTGTGACATTCGGAAGTAGCTCCGAGAGAAACAGGCGCGTGCAGAACAGTTCACGAGGGCAACTCGTACACGCTCCTCGAGAGATATTCCTAGCTGTAAGGCTCGATCCAGCGGCGGTGAAGACGGCCAAAACCGCTTATCGGATTTCCGAAAACATCAGGCGTTCCCTTAGGTCGACTTCCGGGCAAAACTGTGGCAACTGAAAAAGAAATTGTAGTATTGTGTGATACTTGTTTCGCGCGATCTTTATATTTAACAACTTATTGTTATCTTATTTATAGTTTCTTATATATTTCACTCCTTTTTGCATTAAGAATCGCGCAAGGCAATTATAAAGACGCTTGAACAATTATAAGGGTACATGTTTGATTTTCCACGTACAGTTTTCTCCAAGACCATCGCGCTTTTAATTAAGGCTGGTGATTTGCTTCGAAGGTTTCGATATTCGAAAAAATTCAAACCTTTTAACGTTCTCTGAATGAAAGATTGCCATTCACACAAATATATATTTCGAAACTTTGAAACTTTGAACTTCGAATTATTTCGAGGCTTTGAAGCTTCGAAGTTGTCAAAAGTAACAGCTCTACTTTTAATTGCCTCGCATTATTTTTCAGACTCATTATAATTTTCCACAATAAGCTTATCATCGAAGACGAAGACCGTATTCGCCGTCCGTATGTATTATACGAGAGCAGTCGTGCGTGTGCGTAATGCAATGTTGTTTATAACATTGTTCATGCATTGCGCGCGTATTGCGTAACAACGATATACATATGTATGCAAAGGAGTGAGAGAAAGGGAGAGGTTTGACAAGTCGCAAGATTTAATACCGAGCCCAATACCGAACATTACGCCTGGTGCGTAGCGCTTTTAATGCACACCCGGGAGACCCGTTCAGACTAATTAGGCTCGCGGACAGACGATCCGCGCGGATCGTCATTGATCGCAATTGATACAATTGTCTTTGGATTAGAACTTGAAAAGGAAAAGACGGCAACGGGTAATATCGGCCTACTTATTTATTGGCCGCGCACCGGTCGTTTATTAACACCGTCAATTTCGCTTCCCTTTTTCATTTTGCCGTTCGTCGAATTACCCGTGCTAAATTCCTCCGTAAAACTATATTTCCCGCATACGAACGATACATAGAGAATCTGATGTATTCATACTTTAACGAGATCTAATATTGACGCGAGAATTATTGGAAATATTTATTTATTATATATTACTCGCGTTATGACAATATTATTGTTAAAAGAAATGCAAGATGCAGTTCTCTTTCAAGTTTATAAATTTATACATTATTCTGTGACACTAGGTTAAAACAAAGAATGTCATAATTAGTAATAATCTTGTCATAACACAAGTAACGTATATAATCAGTATTTCTAATCATTCTCGCGTCAATGTTAAGATCTCCTCTCGCTAAAGTACGAATACATCAGATTAATATCCCGATTCTGCGGTAGCTCTCCGGGCAGCGATCACGTAACTTTTCCCCTAGAGTGGCAACGTGAAAACTGAAAAATTTTATGTGACTATCTCTTTCTATTCAACACCGTAACGTGTATTTAGTATTTACATACAACGCTCCGGCAGAAATTTTATTCGACAACACGGCAATGTAACGGTCGAGCACAATATTTCGAGCCTCCGTAGTGTCAAATTATATTCAATTTGAGTCATTTTTAACCATTTCCTATAAGTCGCCACTGCTACTATTCAATATGTTAATTTAACTAAACCAATGAAGTTAAAGTAATAAATGTCGACACACATGGTATAGTTAAAAATAACATAATATTATTTAACTCAAGGTATTGGTTATTTAACTCAATTAAATTTTATCTTTAATATTTAATAGTGTGTCTTTCTCGACTTACTTAATGCAAATATGCGATATCGCGCGAGACGGACACGAAGTAATCGCCCGCTCGTTTAGTTCTACGTTTAGTTCTATGTCTGCGTATGTAATACCGCGTGTATAATACCGATCGCACACAAGTAATCTCCGAGCCGGGCAGCTTTTTCGAAATGCAAACAGGCGCGTTGTCGGCCGGCGGCACGCACGCAGACGGTCCCCGCACTTGTCAATGGAGCGCAACCCTGCGCGCATCAAGGACGGACGGAAACTGGCGTCACTGGCGACTGGCGAGCTGGCCACATGCTCAGCCGGCGCGGCGTGCTCCGGCGCGGCGCTCCGGCTCGAACGCGATTCACCGCGACTCGGCTCGGCTCGACTCTATTCGACTCGACTCGACACGACTCGACACGAGAGGCTCCCCGGAGTCCCCGGAGACCCCAGAGCCGCGTTTCAAGCACGCCGCGCCGGCTAGATTCGGCCCTCGGTGCACTCGGTGCCTCGCGCGCGGATGCTTCAGAACGCTATTCTTTTTTATCTTTTTCTTTCTCCGTCTCTCTCTTCCCCCTGGACAAAGGCGGATGTCGATTTGTCAAAATCGGACCGTGGGCCCGGCACGTTCCCCCGGGGAACGTCTCGACCGGGGGACGAAAACGGATGCGAAATAAAAAGGGAGAAAGACCAGGCGCTCTCTCTCTCTCTCTCTTTCTCTCTCTCTCTGTCAGGTCAATCACACTCAGGATACTCGAATTCGTATTCCCCCTCTCGAGAATCGGAAGAGGCGCGCAAACCGATCGGTCCGTCGCGCGTGCCGCCCGTCGCGGCGTATACTCCTTATTCCTTGTATCATATAATTCGAACCTGAGCTATCGATTGAGCCTAATCAGAACTTGGTCGGTTCAGCCATTACTGAGATTCGATAATCTAAAGGTCTTCTAACTCGTCGGCTTGCGTCTGGCCGCAGGGGGAAGTGATCCGCGCAGTTCCTTGGGCCCAACAAACCCACGGGTTCATCCCGAGTTCAAGACACCGCGGCACCGCGGACATACACACACATACATATACACCCTGGCCATATTGTCTTGTATTTAAAAGAGGCAGGTGCCAGTATCAAGAAGAAGAAGAAGAAGAAGAGTCGGCTCGCGTCTAGATCCACGGTCTGTGTCTCGCTGCGCGTACACTTGGCGCGATATACTCTACCGTGTCTCCTTATAAAGCCTCTTTTCATGGCTAATGAGCGCGAGCTTCGATCACCGGAATTAGGGATATTTGTATTCGGGCCGTTTGTTCTTCCGCCTTTCGACTCCTCCGCGAAGACGATTTTAAATCACTCACGCCGCGGCACGCACAGCGAGACGAGCCTATTTTGGACGATGCGAGAGACAAGGCACGTCATAACTTGCAGGGCAATGGAGCAAGGAAACCGGCAATAAAACGCTACGTTTCGTTTAACGCGGCTTTTGCGACATGTCGCGTTTTCGCGACTTCACGCGGTGGCTTCTATAGCTTGCGCGCCGCGAAATTTCGCCGGCTCGATGTTATCTCATCGTTACTGCAGTTTTCCGTAATATTTTCCTGCATGATTCTTCACAGGATCGTCTGTGATAGATGATAATTTATGAACTACGCGACTGAGATACGATTGAACAATATATTGTAAACTTGGACGAGAAAGACAGCTACTACTTGTTTGAGCAATGGAGATACTAGTTTCCTTCGATAAGATTACGTTATCGCAAGGACTCGATAGCTAAAGCAATCCTGATTGCTGTATATATTCACCAGCCTCCCACCCGGATTTCATTCCGAATCATATCGCGTGACGCGTAATCGATTGAGATATTTTTCAACAAATTAAATTCTTTCGCAAAGGGGTACGAGCGGGGGTACCATGCGGGGGTACCATGCTGCATGCCATTCCGCTGTATGTAGGTACCCCTGGTTCTCAAATTGCGAAATTCACGAAGGACGCGCGGATCGCGCCGCTTTCGATAATTAGCCATTCTAATCTCATGCGCTCCAAATTTGGTCGTCGCCTCGCACTTTCGTCTTAAGCGGAGACGATCGGTCGCACGGCGATTGGGGGGGGGGGGGCTCTCCTCGCCTAATAAAAATTCCGATGCAAGTCGCGACGCGGACCCCCCTTATCCTCTTCCCTCCCTCCGTCGCGCTTCTACCTCGCATGCGTGTATCTGCATATATCTGAACCTCATGCAGAGGTAAAGAATCTCCATTATTAGAAATTTAGAGAAAACAGGATTTGAAGTTCATTATTTCTATGAACATTTCTAATATGACTTTTTCTAATAATTTTAAGGGACACAAGACCCTTAACCACATTATACGATTTAAACTCCTGGTATATTGGTAAAAGTATGAACTCTTTAATTTTAACAAAAACTGGAGATACAATTCTCTACCTCTAAAGTATAGATGTACATGTACACACATATTAATGCGCCGCGACCCTTCTCATTTACCCTCTTTTTTCCACGAGTATCAATGTATCGTGTAAGAAGAGAAGTGAAGCTTCAGCTGGAAGATAGGCGGCCGATTATTCGCACGCGACAGAAATGCCAGTTGGGCGCATGTTAGCAATACCGGCCCAGACATTGCCATCGCTATCATCGCCACCACCGCCGTCGCCGTGTCGGAGGCCGACATCGTCGGCCCCAGTGCGAAACCCGAAGGCTATTTATAGTAGGGAGCGGCTTCTAGTTCCCACCGCGTGAAAAATCGCAACTGGTTTCTCGCGAGTGCGAATGGAAGAACGGGGGGGGGGGAGAAAGAGAGAGAGAGAGAGAGAGAGAGAGAGAGAGAGAGAGAGAGAGAGAGAGAGAGAGAGAGAGAGAAATATGGCACTGGTGTCTCGGCCGAAGTCGTCGCTCTGCATTAGCCGCTGCGCTAATGAGCAAACAGTCTGACGGTCTCCCCAGTCGAAGGCTCTCTCACAAGAGTACATTTGATAATAAACGCAATGCGAATTGCAGTACGAAACGCAACCGGTAGGCAAATAAATCAAGCCTTGGCTATGGTGAACATTTGGTGAAAAATGGAACGTAACCCTCATTATTAGTTAACATTGTCGCGTTAATTTATATATACTTCCACGCGTCGACAAAGCACGTGATAATGGAGGTCCTGTCGCAAACACACGCTGCTTGACATTTAAGTACACGCAATGTCAGAAAGGAGCGTTCACCTGTTCAAACTGCAGCGCAGCGGTTGCGTGCAAGAACTTGCCTGCTTCAGCAGGCTCGCGAACTTTCAGCGCGCGCTCGCGCGCTTGCCGGCGTTTTTCTTTTTCCCTTTTTCCAGCCAATTATAGATACGCGTTGGATAAGCGTAATAACGTATCGCGTTCCACGGAGAATCGCGCAATGGTTTTACCCGTAGATCGATTTGCATAACCGCGTAACCCGCATTCTCGAGCGCAAGGAGAAAGAAGAAGAAAAAAAAAGATCGACCGATCTAGGTCGAGTTTTGCTTAATGCGAAGGATGCCAGCTACGTTCCTTAGACGCGTGATCGGCTACTCCTTTCTCCTTCTGCGTACCTACGCTTTATGCAAATCCATCCGGACGGGCCTTAACGGTTGCCTTTTCTGCTGGACGCCGCGCCGCGCCGGCCGACGAAGGGAGCCGCGTTCCGGAGAGAAAAGTGACGGAGGAGAGGACGCAAGGCGATATAGAGACGAGAGGAGGAGGAGGTCGTCGTGCCGGTATCAAGTTGGGCCAAATCGAGACGAACCGAGATGTCTCTCTGGCACCCTTCTAGAAAATCTCGCGTCTCTCCCTCTGCCTTATCCGTCTCATCCAATGTTAATCGCGCGTGTAAAACCGTATGGACATTTCTGTCTCTTCGAGGTAAGATGGGATAATTCGTTCTCGATAGAAGTAGATGGTACCACTCTCGGCACTTGCTGGGCACGGCCGTTCGGAGAATCGATCCGATTCTACTTGAAGCGCTTTTAGCAGGCGTGATTAATTATTTGTGCAATCGTAAAGGTGAATTCGTCGTCGCGCGAGCGCGTTTCGAGAACGGCCGGATCGGGCTCGGTGAAGCGCGTAACGGGGGAACGGGTTAAAAATTTCGCGAGCTGAAATACATTGAGAAGGCGGCTGTCCTTGCAAGGGCGCCACGCTGCGCCGCGTTACTCGCCTCGCCTCCTTCGGTCCCCTTGGTAACCACGTCGCGAAAACGGAAAGGTATTTGCCCCTGTCCAGCTTGTCTCTGTTTTTTCATTCGAATTGAACGTGGCCATACGTCGTTTTTAGAGCCCGTGGACCAACGGAAGAGGAATCGATGATGTTTCTTTCTTTCTCTCTCGTTCTACGAGATAACTCCCCCATCCCTAATTTATCACATCTATCTAACCGAACGCAAAAAAATGTAAGAGATAGATGGCTAAATATCGTCATTTATCATGCACTTTCTAGGGTACAGCGTTCTCTTAAGCTGGCTGAAACCATTACACCAAAAATTGTTCAAGATATAGTACAATGTTTTAAAACTGAAGTAATATAAGATGTAGAAAAACCATTACCATAAAAAGAAAAAGAATAAGGATAAAATAAAGCTAAAAAAGAGAGGAAAAAGAAACAAAGATGGAGAAGGAAAGGTACATATGTGTACAATGTGTATGTACATGAGAATTCCAATATTTGCGTATTCGCATAGGAGTAAGTTCCATCGATATCTTTGCATAAACGCATAAATATTCTAAGAATGTTGAAGATTTGCTGAAGAGAAAGGAAAACTTGAAACGGCATTATCGTCTATCTCAGTGGACGTATACTTCTTTTTTTTATCGATTCACGGAGGACTTCTCGTTAATGACTATTCTCGGACAAGGTTCCGCGCACGTACTACAAACTAGTTACTAGTCTTCCATTATAAGGTTGTTGCGAAGGCATTGCTAATTTGCAAACAAACAAACTACACATTCCGCCACGTCGCGACCGTCGCGCGACTCCGCCGCGCCGCGGCTCCGTCTGCGCTTACATAAGGAATAAAACTGCGCGTTATGAGGGGTTTAAGGTCAAAAATATGAGGCGCGAGTCAGCCACGTATTTAGCCACGTGTCTTCGCAAATGCGTTATTATTCCATTGTGTCGTATACTTACACCTTCGCTTACGTCCACATTTGCTCACGTGGTTTACGAGCTTACGTTTCGCATTTCAAAGAACCCCCAGGCGCGAGAATCTAAGCATCTCGCAAGTTGTTTGTTCCACGAATGGCGAACACATGCCTCCTCGCATTTTATCTCACCAGTTTCCGTCATTTATTAATATTCCAGCAGGTTTTCCTAACGCGCGCATCAACGTCCTTCGCGTCCGTTTCTTTCTGATTATTCTCCACCGACTGATGACGTCTATTTTTATCAATGCAGATTAATGCGATTTTACTTACTTCTTATCTTTTTCTAGTTTTGAAAATTAGAAAAAGATAAAAAGTAAGTTAAACTGAGATTAAAGTTAATCTACATTGGTAAAATATGGTAGAATGGATACAACTGTCATGAATAGATTCTCGGTTCGGCAAAGCGCCTTAAATACCTTCGAAAACGTAAGTTCTCGTTCTTGAGAGCTCGGCAAAGTACAAAGTTCGAGATTAACATTAAAAAAAAAAGGCAGAACCTTTATTCCTACGTCTCATTTCCAGAAAGCAGGCGAAACTATGAAATATTTATTAGACGGATAATGAATACCACGGCAGGCGTTAACGGTGGGCTGAGAATTTCTCGGCGGCAAACGTGGGACGCGAACACGCGGACGAGTGGCCGATACATCGCTCGCCGGACATCGGAGTCATGTCCACCTCCAATTACTCGCAAGCTTCCGCATTTTTTTTTCCACAATAAGGATCGTTGAGATCGGATTATTCTCGCGTATACTTATATGCATTGTCGTGCGCACAATGGAGAACAACTTCCGTCGAGACAAATACTCAAATACGTAAGCGATGCTCGACGCAAGGATATTATCGTGTCGCGTGCGTTTTCTCATTCTGGATTTAATCGCTCGATAAACTGTGGCGAGATCCGCCAATTAACGAGAAGGCGCATTCCGATCATTCGGCTCCCGCTTGTAATCAAGCAGTTTCCCTGATCCAAGTCGACTGCATTATCGTAATTTGCAATCCAACAGCGATCGAGGAGGGAAGGGGGAGGGGGAGGGAAGAGGAGGGCGGGGGGAGATCGTCCGACGGTCGCGTGATGCGCGAGCGGCGGCGTCGGCGCCACTTACCGATGACCGTCGATTCCCCATTCAGAAAAATGACGGTATGATGTAATTACCCGCGCGTTCTCTCTCTCTTTTTTTCTTTCTCCCTCGACGCTAACCGTGCCTCGGCGCCTTCCACGGTCGAACTCGCGGTGCCGAGCAGTGCCGAGGCTGCCGAGTCGCGCCATAAACGTAACTCGGCGTGACCCTCCCCGCGTGACCTTCTCGGCGTTACTGGAGCCCTGAGCCTCTCTAGCTGAAGCTGACTTCGACGAGCCGGTGCGATATCGCACGCACCACGCTACGCCGGCCGGCGGTCGCGCGATGGTTGCTCTCGTCGCGGCACTGGCCGATCGATAGCGACAGCCCTCGTCGAAGGGAAGCCGTCGCGATGCACGCGGTGGCGCGTCAACGTACACGCACCTCGCGCACCCGTATGGCACGTTCGATTGTCTCCCGCCCATCGACCTTCCTCTGCCATTAGACCGCGAATTTCGATGGGGAGGAAGAAGAAACGTGGGACTTACCGACGGTTATCGAACGGGGACACGTGTACCGCTTGTGCGCGCGCGCGCGCACACACACATGTGCATTGTGCACGCATGTGCACGCACGTCTATAATAAGATGCGCGTATGCTGAGGTTGATGCCGCACGCAAAACGCGACAGATCAACGCTAGCCGCGAACTTGGCTAGCTTTAGCGCTTCGCGGGGTGAACACGCGACATCCGGAAACTACCGTCTATCAATGCCGCCGCGGGGAGGGGGAGAAGGCACTTGGCGCCGGCGCCCGGCGCCTGAAATCGGCGACGGCAGCGTCTTGCGCCCCCCCCCCCCCCCCGCTGCGACGAGTCCGTGAGAATTGTCGATAAGGATCCTTCCGGGTCCAGGAGTCGTCTTTGCGAAAGATCGCCGTCTCTCGATAACCCCGAGCTTCTCTTTCAGATTCATTGATACGTTCCGCCGCTACGTTCACGCTGTTGATCGCGTTTCGCGAGACGCCTTCAGCGTTCCATTCGTGGAACGCGCAACGGTTTGAATGCGGATTCGTAGCAGCGATAAGCGCGCGGTGAGTATCCCTCATTGCGGGTGCCCGCACGATGAAAAAGTTGCGAATACTTAACGTATGTATGTTACGTGCCTGCTTATCGCAACGTTAGTCCACGTGCGCAAACGCGACACGTGTGTCCGCGCTCTATCGCGGTTAACTTCACCGCGTTGCGCGCGTACCGTTTGCGAATCAAATTCGTAGCGTTATCTTGCTTTCTGTAGTTGCATGTAGCATATGCGCGTTCGACGAATATATAAGTATATACACTAGTAATATATGTAGACTATATAGACGGCGAATTTCTTTATACACTGGTCGTATATTGTGTCCTAAAAAAGTGTATACTACATAATACTATAAAGTGTTATATTGCGCATGCGTCAAATAACGGTACAAAACATTCATATAGGCATATGGCCGCAAGTATAGGTGAGAATGTGTAAAGGATGATCTTATTGGCATATGATCTTATTTGGCGCATGCGCTTTTTAATGTATGTATATACCTACAAGTTTTGTATACATAACAGTTGCAGCTACATAGAAATGGTATATACGTAGAACGGTAATAAAATTAATAAAAATAACTTTGGTACCCTTTACTTATATGAAATGCAGAGAACAGAAGGTCGATTTTATGTATCTTTAAAAAAGGTAAAAATTATAAAAGTGAACAGATTTCGATCAATAAAATCGTATTAGATATTCTAATTAAAATTCCTCACTTTTGTAATTTTCGTCTCGTTTCAAGATACATAATCGACTCCCAGAGCTCTGTTACATATGGAGAATATATTAATTGCACTTTTCTTATCACCCTCTTCGTCGCGATAACCAATTCGTAATGAATCCTGCCGGATTCCCAGATAGCAAGCTGACGTCATTTGACATTTTGACGTCAAAATGTCGAGGACGTCATTTGATGCGTTTTGACGTCAGTTTGCCGATTTAAACTATATGCCGGCATTGCCGGCCTTATTATTTTATCGCTGAAAATGGCTTGACGTGGAGCCAAAACGGCCGGTTTTGTAATTTATATATATTTAATTAAAAATTAACGTTTAATGTAATTCACGTTATAATAACTCTCTGCTCCTTTATTTTGTTGAATTTTTTTAAAGAACTCATTTATGCGCGCGGCTGAATTTGGCCGCGTTGCGGTCGAAGGTATCGACGTATTATAGCTCCCGAAGTGTTAAGTCAAATGGGGAATTCGATCGAAAGTCACCCTTATCATTAAATATGCACAAGATGCACAACCATCGCGCCGTTTCCGAGGGAGAAACGAGGCGCTATCGGTCGACGAAGTTAGACGTTTACGATGCGTGATTATATACGCGTCCTTCGATGCGCTCTAATTAAATCGACAGGAGATCGCGAAACGTGGGCCAGTTTAATCCCACAAAGAAACGCTTTTATTGATCGCCGATTAAATCGCCGTATAGAAAGAATCGCCATAATCGGCTCGTATACGCGTATACATATACCTATATAGATATTGCAATAATTCATTCGTTAAGCAGTTCTCATTTAAGCAGTTTGGTCTATTCGCTCGCGATAGTTGATCGTATGTACTCTCTAAATCTGAATCAATGACTATTCACTGACTCAGCAGTACTATTCACTGATTCAGATTAAGAGCCACCGCACAAAACTCTCGTATGGTCACGTAGCGTAACGTAACATGAATCAACGCATAAGAAACGTATCGGTTAGAGCCTCCGCACAAGCTCTCGCATGGTAACGTAAGTGCTGGTCTACAACCTTGCTTTAAAGGATATTTAAGCTTTAAGCCGTAAGAAATTGACCAATCACAATAGAATGTGGAGGAGAATACTCGATTGTGATTGGTCAATTTCTTACGGCTTAGAGCTTAAATATTCTTTAAAAGCAAGGTTGTAGACCAGCATTAACGTAGATCAACGCACAACGCACGTTTCTTGTGCGTTGGCTTACACGTTATGTTATACGCTACGTGACCATACGAGATGAGTCTTGTGCGGTGGCTCTTAGAGAGTATGTACAAACGATTGACCTCGCCCTGACCTCGTCTACAGTTTTTCGTTACTGCTTTCTATTTGATCTTGTTCAAATTTGATGCGCTGTGAAGTTTGCGCTGCGGCGTAACGACGCCGATAAATTTTCTCGCGCGACGGAACGAAAAGCAAGCAACGATTGTGCGTCTGACGGATTAACAGAAACGGGACGAGAGTGGAATAATACTAAAAGACTCCGATTATATAAACAATAAAATTGATTGCGAGAGGTCAATTCAAAGATCGATCGGGATGTTGAATGGAATGTCGCCGCCCCGGCAAAAAAAAACAATTGTTAACTGCATGTCGGGGACACGCTTGAAATGCATGCTTCGCATCTAAACATTCGCACATCGTCACCGTTTAATAATTTAATAATCATTAATGCTTAATAATAATAATACAATATAAGTGTAAAATGACACACGTAAAATATAATAATATAATATATTATAATTTAATAATTCATTTCTATAATAATAATTATAATGCAATAAAACAACGCTATTATTTTATTATATCTCGTTGGGAATGAATTATTGTTAACATTTTGTTCGAAATTCTAGCCATCCACGACGCGCGGATATTTAGATGCGAAACACGCGTCGCGAAAATGCTCCGATTATACGCGCGCAACTTCATGCGTGAGGCACTAAATGATTCCGTATGCGACGGAGTGTGCCGCAAGGGCACGATCGTCTCGAGATCGACGTCCCGCTTTAATCGGCGATACCTGTGGACCTCTTGAGCTCTCCAAGTCCCAGACGACGATCTCTGAAAAGCGGCGAAGACGCCGCCAATGTCGCCGGCGGAGGTTGCGTATAGGCCGCCGCTCGATTGCGAAACGCTTTCAATAAGCGTTTCTAACGGCGCGGCGTGCCGTGATCGCGTTTATATCGTTAGACGGGGTCCCTCTCGGGGCCGGCGGGTTTATCGGCGAGAAGCGAATCCTGATGCAACAAACATGCACTTATCGACTCGACCGGCACTTTTCGTTCGAGAGACAGTAAAAAAGAAAAAAAACCCGCGATAGCGAGGGCTATCTGTGTCATCAGGGAATCGGGAGGGAGAGAGGGACGAGAGATTCTCTTGAAACGCACGACGGCATCAGGGTCTGTTGAAAGGGGGGAGGAGGGGCGGTCATTATTTGGAAAATTATAACGATCTCGCGCTGCGAAAATCGCGGAGACACGCGCGGGCACCGTGGTCGTAAAAGCGGATCAGCGCCGATTCGCGGAACGCTCGGCGTTTCCGGCTTGACTGCCCGGTCCGCCCGCTCCGCAATTTCCAGCTCGGTATACGTGTGCCACGTATGTACGCGTGGAAGAATATCTATTATCGCCAAGGACGCGTACCCCGTTCGGGCACTCGTAATTCGGTGTCGTACGATTCGCGTATCGCCGCGCTCGCCCGATCGGTGCGTGAAGTATAGGATCGGCCGGCCGTCCGTCCAGCCGATTAATTGTCCCCCTTCCCCTCTCCTCCTGAAAATGCACCCCTGACATTTCGCTATCTCGTCGATAGTCGATACATTCGTCTATTTCGCCCGCAGTGGCAGGAAGCGTCGACGAAAGCTCGCAAATGACCACGATTGGCGCGATTGCGACTCGCAAGTCGTCGATGAGCCACCTTCGCGGCTACGGTCTGAAGTGCGCTCCAGACTCCAGACGGAGCGCTCTAACGTTCGTCGCAATTCGCGAGACGATCGCTCGCGACTGTGCGGCAATTAAATCTCATTCGCAACGTTTGAAGCCGCGCTTCCGGCAACATTCCGTACTCGTCGTTCGAGAGGGTTATCGCCGCCCAAACTTCTCTCTTTCTCTCTCGGGGAACCAAACGATCTTCGCCGCGGATCGCAGGCAGGAATCAGTCTCGGAGGCGGGATATCGATTCTCGCCGAACAGTCCCGAGCGCGGCCGAGCGTTCGTGAAAAGTGACAAGTGACGTGCGCGAGTAGTTGCACACGAAGCGGCCGCGAGCCACCGCGAGCTGGGTGAGTTTGACGGCGGTCAGTGGTGGTCATCTCGTCGCGGATCGCCTCGCTCTCCCCTCGATCGCGCCGAGCTGAGAGAGGCACACACACAGCGACACAGCTCCTCGCGATCCAGATTCTCCCGTCCCTCTTTCCCTCCCGCGCGGGGCGGGAAGATCGATTTCGCCGTTGTTCGATTCGGCACGCGCGCACGCGGCAGAGTATACGGACGCCGCGATTGACAGTTGGATTAACGCGAGGACGTGCAGGCAGGTGGATCGACACCATCGACACCCAGGTAGAGAGACGACACGGCACGGCGGGGTCGTAGGTCGCGCGATGAGGGGCGTTGATGGCGAACGACCGACACAACGGTGGGCGGTGCGCGATTAGCGATTTCGCATTTCGCGACGTGGAAATGGGCCACGCACGCGGATCTCGTTGATTCGGGGAGCGCCCTTCGCATGTCCGCGATAAAGATCACCTATTTTTTTTCTTTCGACGTGCGCGGTCCAGCGTTCGATATTTCGGACAATCCTCCGCCGTTGTACCGAGATTGTTGCCCCGATCGCGAGTAGAAATCGCGCAACTCGATCCCTGATCGGCTGCCTTTGTTTCCCCCTTGACTTGATTTCTTCGTTAGCAGATAAATCCCGTCGCGCGAGGCCGTCGAGGTGAGGATCGATCACCGTGACCTAACCTAAGCTAACCTTGGCGTGAACTATCGCCGCCAAACCGCTCGATCGCGAGAGACGCGAGGTTCTAACGTGATACCGCCTCGAGTACCGAAGCAGCGAACAGCGATCCCCCTACAAAAAATGGTCACCCCCCAGACACCAGGTGAATCTCGCTTATTATTCCCCGCTGTCAGTCGTCTATTAACTATTTTGCGCGTCTATTAATATCAGTTTGTTATCGCTTATGTCATCTGTAGTACACGTTATCACGCTCGATATTTCCTATATTGAGACAGATAATTTATCTCGTAACATTGGCAACTTTTATTAGTATAGACGGACTTGGACAAGAGCTAGACGTGGTGCTTTCGCAAATGAATGATTTTATTACAAATTACGGCACGCTTGTTCTAAATATTGTGTTTGATGCACAGGTATGGACCCCTGGGTGATCCAGCCTAGAGAAAGAATGAGATACCAGGAACAATTTGACTCGTTAAAGCCAATCAATGGAATTGTTACTGGCGAGCAAGCGAAAGGTTTCCTTCTCAGATCTCAACTCCCACCTGCCATTCTTGGACAGATATGGTAAAGATACTACCTTAAGGATGCTGTTTATTGTCCCAAACCTTTATAGGGCTTTCCTAATTCTTTCCTAATCTTTTTGTACGTTACAGGGCATTATCGGATACAGACGCAGATGGGAAGATGGATGTAAATGAGTTCAGTATCGCGTGCAAGTTGATCAATTTGAAACTGCGCGGCTTCGAAATCCCCAAAGTACTG
The DNA here is from genome assembly GCF_030848805.1 of Temnothorax longispinosus. Taxonomy (NCBI): domain Eukaryota; kingdom Metazoa; phylum Arthropoda; class Insecta; order Hymenoptera; family Formicidae; genus Temnothorax; species Temnothorax longispinosus. Next base: position 14,419,633 of record NC_092366.1, on the reverse strand, counting down.
CCACCCGTTCTTATACAGAGTTTAAAGTCTTTCTCAATCGGTAGGTGAATAGAATAGTTTTGTGCGGGAAACATGAAGTTACATCACGAGACATTTTAGGCGACGCTAGTCTGACTGGATTGTCAAATGGTTCCACCGCTCCAAGTAACGTTAGCTCTCTAGTAAATTTAAGCGGACATCAACCGATGGTATCTCAACCTATGGCAAGCGCGATACCCACGGCTGGAAACACCCTTATAGGTATATATCATTAAACGTTGATTCATTTTCGTGTTATTCACTCTCCTCTATCTCTCGATCAATGATTGTCAGCTAGATGCTTGTGTGATATCTCATGAACTAACAGAAAGAAGATCTCGATTTATAAGAGACTTGTAAGAGCGTCTATAAGCACCCAGAGGTACATTCTCCTCTTTCTCACTCAGATATTCGTCGCTTATTAGATTCATTCAGATGTATCAAACATAAATACAGTACCACTAATATCCAACATATATTGTTACAATATCATGTCTGTCAGCCCTATCTGTCATTTTCATGAATTAAATTGGATATATCGCTGTTATTTTGGCCACGAAACATTAATTATCAAACATAATTTATCTGTGTGTTATTCATAATTCATCATACTACACAGCATTACAACAAAATAGACAGAATGTGGCTCCAAGCACACATGCCACAACTCATATACCGTCTAAGCCACCCGCTCGACCCGCGCCACCTTCTGTGGGTATGTTAATCATACTGAATGTTTTGTGTTTTATGAGCCAGTTTGTTTTTTTTTCCTGAAGCAAGCTTCTATTCGATCGCTTGACAGTGTTCTTAGTTTAAAACATTTTCAAACCATTTTATTCCTCAACATTGTTACGTTAATAATATAATGTAAATCAAACTCCTTCTCTCGCTGATGTATGTACACTACACTTTAAATATATTACATAATTTTGGAATGTCTTTATAAATATGTCTGACATAGTTTTATTTATAATATTATTTTATGAGATAATTATGCTTTCCTTAATATACAAGTAAATGCACAGCTTATACTTTTGATGTTGCTCGTTTCAGAAATTTATGTCGCCGCGAAAGCTTTCAAAAGTACATATTAGTCTTTGCTTAAACTAAAAATTTGTTATCTTTTTAGTACTTTTTACTATTTTTTTATTACACGTGTAGGTAGGTGTTGGACTTTGCGATGATAGATTTTTTAGCAAGTATACTACTTATCATGAAAAAACAAATCCATTTGCATCTTGATTATTGTATAGCATTTTAATATTGTTCAACAAAAAGTCAAACTCGGGACAGTTCTCATGCTTAAACATAGAGATAAAAGCGATGGCATTAACAACTTTGGATGTTATTATGTAAATGGAAAGATCGTGATATTATTTTCTAATCGTAGAATTTAAATTTTTATTTGTCGATGATAACTCTTTAGTTATTATCTACTGAGGGGTTTACATTTATGTACCGTTTGTGTACTTGTAATTATATTTGCACTTCTTCATTTTCGACAATTATATATTGTTAATAATAAATTTACACTTTACGCGGCAAAAAAAAGGAGTCGCACCTTCCCTTAATACCACGACCGGTGGTCTCCCACAAAGACCTGCACCACCCACAAATATTGGTATGTTTAAATAAACGTATGTTACCACAAAACCCAATATGTATTGTTTATGGCTAACACAATTACTAGTAAATCTCATTATATCGCTCGATTAATATTGACATGCTATGAAAAAAGAAAGCATTGGCACAATCCTTTTGCTTGTTCTTGTCTTTTTTTTAAATATTTGTCATAATTTACCGAACAGAAATAATGAATGTCGCTTGGATTTAAATAATCGGACATTTACACAACTGTTTTCTGACATACATAATAATCACACGGAATTATTTCAGGGAGTAATTTTGTGGTAGCAACGGGTGGCCCACCACCCAAACCAGCACCACCTTCGTTTCCAAATAGTCCTGTTGCGGGAATCTCGCCAATGAAAATTACGACTTCCGTCGTTGGCTCCTCAGTCATTTCTTCGTCCCCATCTATATCTGCCGCTGGAATAGGTAAAAAAATAAGAATGCGTTAAAATATAAACATAAATTACTTAATTTTATATATTTATTAATTTTTAATTAGGTATTCCATCAGTGGCACCAATCGCCCCTTTAAACACAACTCCTATACCAATGGCTGCCTTTAATATGGCACAATCAATGCCGACGCAGCCGTTAGGCATGGTTAGTGCAGGTATGGTTGCTCCTATGACTGGCATTCCTAGTATGGTACCATCCATTGGATCAATAAATACTGGTATATATATGCAAAACAATATCTCGTGATCGTACTTGCATTTATTACAATATTAATTTTCATTATTTTTTTTCCAGGTACTGGAGTTGCTCCTTCAGTAGCGTTACCGTTAGTGTCCTCGACAACTGCAAATAGCGCGTTAGTCAATGGCGCAATTACACAAACGCCAGTGTCTACGAATACACCTTTGAGTACAACGGCTCGTCCACCAAGTATAGACAGAATAGGCTCTATGGATTCGCAGCACAGCCAGCATTCGGTTGGCTCTCCGCAGTCTACGGAATGGGCGGTGCCGCATCAGACTAAATTAAAGTATACTCAATTATTTAATACTTGGGACAGAACGAGATCGGGCTTTTTATCTGGGCCTCAAGCAAGAAATATCATGGTGCAGTCGCAACTGCCACAACCCATACTCGCTCAAATATGGTATAGTAACAAAATACTACTACAAAATAGCATATGAAACAACATTCTCTATACGTATTGTAGAACAGAAAATAAATTTCCAAAATGTGTGTCAACAGGGCTCTATCTGATATGGATTCGGATGGACGTTTAGGCTCCGAAGAATTTGTGCTTGCAATGCATCTTTGCGATATCGCTAAAGCCGGCGAGACTATACCTACGCCGCTTCCACTAGAACTTATCCCACCTACATTTAGACGGCAACGTCAAAGCAGTTTAACGCTGTCTCAAAATGCAACGGAAAATATTGATCCATTAGCGGGAATGCCACAGGTACGTGTCTAATATAAAAATATCTTTTTGCGCAAAAAGAAACGGAAGAGAAAAAAGTGTCTTTTTCCAGACTTCATTCGAAGATAAACGTAAAGAGAACTTTGAGAAAGGTCAAGCGGAATTAGAACGTAGGCGTAAAGCGCTGTTAGAGATTCAGAGGAAGGAACAGGAAGAACGGGAACGCAAAGAACGGGAGGAGGCAGAGAAACAGGAGAAAATAAGGCAAGTAGGACTGCTCATTAATCAAGCGTAACACAGGAAAAAACTTTGTTTTGTGATACAGACTAGAGCAGGAGAGGCGTAGACAAGCGGAAATCGAAAAGCAAATGCAGAGGCAAAAGGAAATCGAACAAGAGAAGGAAGAACAACGAAAACGCGCGCAAGAACAGAAAGAGGCGGCACGCAAGTAAGTTCATTATACGATATTATTAGATAAATTTGTATCTGTATGGATTTAAAAGCAGCGCTGCTTCGCGACATTTAGGGAAATGGAGAGGCAACGGCAATTGGAGTGGGAACGACAGAAGTCACAAGAATTGCAAGCGCAGAGGCAAAAAGAGCAGGACGTTCTTCTCAAGTTAAAAGCGAGGAATCAGACCTTGACCATCGAACTTGGAACACTTGTAAGTATATTAAAAAGATATATACTTCAAATAATTGATCCAGATAATACTTCAATGAGCAAACCTTATATTGCCTTTCCTGACTTTTTAGAACGACAAAGTGAAGGAATTGTCACAAAAGATTTGTGACACTCGGGTAGGAGTGTCAGGTGTCAAAACGACTATCGATGGTATGAGAACAACGAGGGACACGCAGTTACAAGAAATGGCCGCGTTAAAGAATAAACTTCGGGAACAAAATCAAAGATTACTCGCGCTGACTCAAGAGAAAGCACGTATCGAGGCGAGAAATAAAATTAATGCGGCGCAAGATGCAGCCGGACAAGAGGCTATTAAAATGGCCTTCGACAATAAACAAATTACTCTTAAGCAGATGAAAGATAAAATAGCAGATTTACAACAGCAGGTATGCTCCTGACATTTGTCAATTGCATAAATGGACTTTAACTTCAGCGATATCAATATTCTACTTTCTAATTTGTATTTTTCAGATTGATTCTAAAATGTCCGATATTGAAAATAATAACGCTCAGCTCGAGGATATTAAGACCCAAATAAAGAATCTAGTGACAGATTGTAAACAGCTCTATGTCACTTTTGATGAGAAGAAGCAGAAAGTAATCGAACTTCGGTCAGGTAGCAATGCCTCAGCTGCTGACTTTGCCACATCTGCATGGGGAGATAGTGGTTGGGGAGAGCCACCCACTAGTGACACAGCTTGGCCTGTCAACGAAACTACTGAGAGCTCAATAAATGAAGCTGCCGTTGTGGGCGTCCGCAAATACAGAGCCCTTTACGAATTCGTAGCGCGAAATCAAGACGAAATATCGTTTCAACCTGGTGATATTATATTGGTAAATACAATAAATGCAATAGAATTGCCATTATTAAAAAGAAAATTGATTCAATAAGTGAATAGTTAATATAATATAACGTGCTATTAGGTACCACCTGTGCAAAATGCTGAACCAGGATGGATGGCGGGAGAAATTCGTGGTCACACTGGTTGGTTTCCCGAATCTTATGTGGAACCGGTGGATACTGGTACAGTTGATTTGGACAACGAACGTACTTTCATACAACAAGACAGTCTAGAGAAGAGAACGTTAGAGTTAGTTGTTTTCATTTTTGATGATAATATCAAGAGTGTATCATTCCATATATCACCAAGTGTTGGCCTTTTTATTGTGATTGTGCAGAGGAATAGCAGAAGTTCCCGAGAACGTATCCGATGCGGGATCATTAGGGGGAGAAGCCCCGATAGTAGAGGCTATTATACCTACTTTAGGATTAGGTACATGTTGTAACATACAAGCTATCGCTTTGTTTCCTTACCGACCTACTATGGAACAACATCTTACTTTTGAAAAAGGAGAAACTATCAATGTTTCTGAGCAGCAGGTTACTATTATATTTATTATATGAAAGATAACGCATATATACATACGTTTTCTAAAGCATCTATTTTATTCAGGACGACTGGTGGTACGGTTCAGCCAGCACTGGAAATAAGGGTTGGTTCCCCAAGTCGTACGTGAAAGAAATAATCGCAAGCAGTAAAGACACCGTGGTTGAAGGTCTCAATGAATATTACGTTGCCCTTTATCGATACGATTCGACCGAAACCGGCGATCTCAATTTTAATCAAGGGGAAGTTATATTGGTTACGAAAAAAGAAGGCGAATGGTGGACCGGTTGTGTAGGGAACAAAAGTGGAATCTTTCCTTCTAATTACGTAGAGAAGTGCGACGCTCCCAATCAGGTACATTAGAAATGTCTTGCATTTCATCTTGGCTAATTTTTAATTATTAATTTATTCGAAAGTTGAAGATAATTAATTGCTTGCTTTGACAACTATTTTTTTCTGTTTTCTTTTTTTGTCAATTCAAAAATTTTGGATTAACAAAGCTTGTTTGAAAGTTTCTAACACGGGTTTGTGTGTTAGGGTGCGCCTTTGTCTACTAACGTTCAGTCCACTGATGTTGCTGCAACCGCGGGTGCTAAGAGTGAAACTGATACTCCGGCGACCGCAGCATCGCAAGTGCGTATTCGTAATTGTTTATTTCAAATTGTTTGCAATTGCGTTTGCAATTGTATCTCACATTTAACTGTACGTGTTGAAATGCTAATGTTATTAATCCATTTATCCGTTATTGATATTGGACAATAAGACAAAGACACCTTATTGTAGTTACTTCACTTATTCTGTACTCAATAATTTAATAACTCGTAGAATAAGTAAAGGAGCGTGTTATTACAATTAAATACGACAAACTATAAAGCGTGCTTCTATTTCGTAGGTAGAGAAAACGGCGGAGCAGTTAGAAGATGAAAGAGCAGCTGCTGAGGATAGAGCGGAATTACCAGACTTTACTGCTATGGCCGCTCAGCAGGTAAAAGCAAAAACTTCTAATGTACTCACAATTTGACCTTTTTCTATTATAAGAGTGTAATTGCTTACTGCTTTTTTGTGCTTCCGACATTCCGATAATGCAGTATTATAAGGTATTTTTGATCATATTAATACATCCATTTTTATCGTTATTATATTTTATATAAAACTTTTTTTTTATTTTTCAATATATGGAATTGTTTCAATATATCGAAAAGCTAATTTTACTTAAGAGAAAAATCTTTTTTTCACAGAGAGGAAGGAAACCAGAAATTGTTCAAGTTATTGCGCCCTATCAAGCAACAAGTGCAGAACAGTTAGATTTGCAAAGAGGACAATTAATAATGATTCGTAAAAAGACTGACAGCGGTTGGTGGGAAGGAGAGCTTCAGGTAGAAAGAATACAAATTTCTTTTTTATCTTAACTATCATACTGTTAAGTAATAACTAGCGCATTGTTTATTTAGGCACGCGGTAAAAAGAGGCAAGTTGGTTGGTTCCCAGCAACTTATGTTAAACCCTTAACCAGTAGTAGTAACAGAAGTACACCTGTCTCCCAAGGATATCAAGATTCTCCAACGGATCCAAATATTGGTAAATAAATTCTGCAATTTATTTATTATCTTACAATTTTTTCAAAACTATACTTATATGTTTAGATTAAATTCTAATTCTTAGAACAATCTACTCGGGCTAAAATTATAGCATAAGTGTTTTCTTTTATAGAACGTGTTATGGCTCTGTATCCCTACCAAGCACAAAATGAGGATGAATTAAGCTTCGAGAAAGGTGACGTTATATCAGTACTCGCTAAGGAAGAAGCATCATGGTGGAGAGGCGAATTGAACGGCGTATCCGGCGTCTTTCCGAGCAACTACGTATCACCTATGTGTAAGTATTCCTTTCGTACGTGATTGCCGAAATTTAATCCTAGAATCACCTTAAGCTTTTTAACCTCACAAGTACAGTGTGAACAGAGAAAATTATGTAACGCTAACTTATATTAAATTTCCACACGTACTGACTGCACGCGTATAAACATTAGAGAGAGTGATTGAACCAACTAATAGATTATAAAATAAAAATTATAAAAATGCAAAATATATAACTTCTGGCTACAGATAGGCGGACGATCGTCAGGTGTAACAAGTTCCAATTAAAACGACTATTTATTTATTGTATCTTTTATCATTGTTGTTGTTGTTTTCATTATCAACACTATTGCCATTATTATTTCTATCATCATCAACACCACCATCGTTGTCATCATAGTTATTATTATTATTATGTTATTATTATATTATTTTATTATAGTTAGGCTTTACCTTCACTTATTCTGTACTTCATCATTTTATAACTCGTAGAATAAGTAAAGATGGAGCGTGCTATTGCAATTATTATCAAATATACTTAATGTTAGCATTATATTATAAGTTAATAGCTTGTAAGACAGTAAAGTTGAAAGTATGTAGCGTATTTCCTGCATCTTCTAGATTAATATATATTGTTGTAAATGGAGCGTTAGCAGAGAGAAAGAGAAAGCATTTTTTATAAGCTCAATGTAGATTAATATATCGAAGAATATATTTTCTCCATCAGTTATATACCTTGTCTGAGTTAATGATATCATTGGAAAGCTCTTTTTTTTTGTAATGTAAGTATTTGTGTAAAAGTGATGCGTTTGGTTGTCCTCAAACAAAGCCCGCTTGCACTTTTTAATAATTGACATTATTCTCATTCTTCTAATGCATATGCGTTGTGTATGGCACTGGTTATTGGTATATCAAAAGCATAAAGAGATCGTTCACACACTTATCGCCTGTGGTTGACATTACATTAGAAATAGAAATAGAAACGGATGCGACAGATTATTCTCAGTTTACGAAACAGCTTGCGTGTCTGCCTTGCATGTCTACCCATTCGTTCGTCCGTCCGTCTCTCCGTCAGAGGTAGCCGTTTCCTTGATATTACGATTAACAATTAACAGTTAACAATTGTGATAGATGTAACCTGCGATTTTATTACTCGTATATAATATGTAGATTATTGTAGATTGTAATTAATCTGTATGAACGCGGTCTTTAAAGATCCTACAGTGGCTGTTATATTTTCCCAAATAGAACAAAACTGACAAGAACGTTTTCTGAATAGAATTCTTGTTCGTTTAATAAATTTCGAATTCGCTGTTTTTTTTGTGCGTTTAATTGCAAATTTTTTAATCCGGAAAGCCTTATAAGAAAGAAATAGGAATTTTTATTTAGCAAAACACTTTGTATAATTCTATGCTTCTATGATTCTCTCGAACGACAATTTTAATATGTTAAAATTAGAAGAGATGCTTTGAAGAGAACAGCTGCCTCAGTTTTTTTTATTCTTAGTCTATAATTCGCGCATTTTGTAATCTCCTTTTTATTAATTATATCTTTCGCTTTTGCTTAACACGCAGCATAAAGGGTAGCCGAGCAGCAGAACAGCATTGCTGGTTTAAATTAAAAGCACCTGAAGTGTAATAAGAACAATAGCAGCTCCTACATTCGGCACGGCGTGCTACGACAACAGAAGTCTCATCGTTGGAGACACTGTGCATGAAAAAAAGAAAGAAAAGCAAAAAAGTGAGCAAAGAAAGACAGAGAAAGGGGAATAAGAAGGGAAAGGAGTGTATGTGTGTGCGTGTTTGTGCGAGAGAGAGAGAGAGGGGGGGGGGTAAATCGAAAAAGAAAAAATTAATATGAGAAGGGCAGGGAGAAAGACTCAGGGTTGGCTCTTCGTCTCTATAAATATAGCCTCTACCTATACATATTATACAAGCCTTTCCCTCTGGTGCGGGGTTGCACTCATTCTTTCATTAATGTTATCATTCGAATTGTTAACATGGGTCACGACATTTTAGCTTTTAACCGTTTTACATCTTCAAACGAATTTCCATCCGAATACTATGTTCGTTGCATAAAAATAATGCGCGCATGTACCAAGTCCAATCGTTTCATTAGTGTTACGACCACCTGATCTGCACCAACACCAAAGGTCTACCTCAGTTCTCTATCTATGCTGACGTACAATTAAGAAACAATAATATTAAATTCTTAGCTTATTCACGTTAGAAATATTTAACATTACGTCATGGTACGAATACTATTGTTACTTAATGTTTAAGTGATTTGTTAAGTTCATGTTGGATGCATACTGCATCCCGTGATGATGTCCACGTTCATGTGCGGATTAACGTATGTTCAGCTCGATTTTACGTTTAAGAGGTTTATTTTAAGGAACTTGGTCTATAAAAATATATCAAATTGTGTAAGTGAAAAATGCTTTTCGAAAAAGGAAGAAGCAAGTTTTTAGGATAGCGTCCTTGTCTCTTCTTGCTTCGGAACATTTTGGTGGTCGATCAAAATTTCGAGTATTTAATTCGATCGTCCCTTAGAAGTTAAGGTTCATCACTGTGTTTCTGTTATTTCCTTCGTCTGTAGTGTAATACCTGCGTTGATCACAGTTGTGTGAAATAGAAATAGTCGTTAGAAAAGCAACGATAGTTGCGTTACGTTTTGTCTTTTGTCAACATTACTATATGGTACGCATCGCGGGCCGTTAGAAATCACGGCGTTGTCTCACCCTGAGGCCTAGAAAATGTGTGACGATCTCACGATTGAGCAGCCGGTGATTAGCTGCGACGATCGAAAGCGATATAAGAGGAGAAGGAGCCCAGAAATGTCCCAAAAGTGTACACAGTTTCATTCGACGCCTGACATTGCGCGCGGCTTCTTACGTCTAGTGAAAGAAATTAGCGAATTGTGCAAAGGTATTCTGTTTATTCGCATAGAAATTTCACGGGAAGAGAAGTCAAGTAAAGCAAAGCGATACACGACTTAATTGCTCATTGTAGATTCGGCATAATTTCCAATAATTGTTCAATTTTTAGTGCTTCTATCTCGCACGAGTAACGAGTACTTTATTTGCTGTAAATAACTAAAGAGATTAAGGGTAATGTGCTCCTTCTTCACAGCCTTTTACGATAGAGCCTAAATAAATTAGCACTCGTACGTGAACAATAATTGCCGAGGATCACTAATAATGAGCTATAAGTAAACGATAGTGTTGACCACGTGATTCAGTGAGTAATGTTATTGTAAATCAGTTTTTTCATCGAATCGCATTCCTATATGTGTGTTAATCGACTGACTGTTCATTTCCTGGATCGTAATCGACAGTCAACGTCTTTATTCGTGTAATGTATTGTACTATTATCCCGTTAACATACAGTGCTTCGTTACAAAGAATTTATTATATTAAAAGATATATTCAAATGTTTATTGTTTCCGAGAAAAGAAAAAAGAAGATCCTTGAGAACCCTATTAGAGCCTACATTTTGCACCGAGTTCAGCGTACACGCAATTATGAAGCTTTGATACAACATTGACAATTTAACGTTCGATGAACATTTTTACGAATGTTCGCAAAAGTATGATCGGTCTTGGCTTCCTTAGAGACTCCCTTGAGGCTCCAATCATAAGGTCGTTTAGAAAAACGAAGATGATACAGCTAATTCGGCGAGAAATCAAGCGCACAACGTATTTATTTATTGCTATTGCGAGAACTTTTACGCGTTCTATGTAATCCTCCACGACAGAAGCGAGTAAATACGTTATGTCACAGTGGCAATAATTGTGTGCTTAATAATTAGGTATTCCAGACAACCAGTCCAGCGTAACGTTATTCAGATGGTGACGCGGCGGGATTGTCTAAAGCAAGTTGTGCAACTGGTTACCCTTAGTCGATGTAGCCGTGTAGTGCGTTATACTCCTAAGATTGTTACTATTTGCAAGTTGTTTGTTTATTCTAATATCGAACCTCATCTGAAGTCTCACAATAGGATACGGTGTAATCTGGCGTGTAGTGGAGAATGTTGTAAGAGAGTATGAACAATTCTGTGTGACTATACGAATCTTGTTCACACTTTATATACATATATATATATATATATATATATATATATAGAAATATTATATTGTGTTTCCACACACATATGTACGCCGATGTTCTTATACATATGTAAACATATCCATATGTGCATACACGGATACGTTCGCATCTCACCGCTGATCGAAATAAAATATCTGTCTGTTGTAAAATTATTTTTGCGAATCGTGTTTTACTCGGTATTATTGCTCATAATGCATTTTTTTATCGACATTGTCTCAACATATATTTTCTCTCTTTTTCGCAATGTACTTCCAATGGGATACGAAATACTTTTATCAAAATATTACGTTTATTATTTCTGAGAATGAGAATCAGTGTTCCCGCTTTAGATAATACAAGTTAAAAAGAACATTTAATGACGATTTTACGCGGAAGAAACATCTTTTTTGTATATATTTTATGTGTAGCGAATGAATTGATGCTCGATACAACGATATGTCACGATTCCATGGAGAGAAAACGCCAGGAACACATTAAAGAGCTAATCGTGACTGAGCAAGCTTACATAGAAGACATGAGATTAGTACATGAGGTATTCCTTTTCGTTTTCTTCTTTGAATTCTAGTCTAGAATGACGTATGGTTCTCTCTCCTTTCATCCAAGGATTCTTTATGTCAATTTGGAGTACTTTCCCGCCGAGAAGTGGCGTCTGTTGAAAAGTTATTCCTTTATTAGTGCAAATAAGTGACTTTGGAAATTAGATATTGCCAATCACATATGCACAACGAAATCTTATTTTTAAATTTTAAGCTTCAAAAAGATTTTAATTCGAATCTTAACGTCACGCATGTATTCAAGAGATGAAAGACGACTAAAGAAAACGCGCGACTCCAAATTGATTAGAAGATCGATGAAAATGAAAGGAGATTCGGGGAATCTGGTATGACAGATATATTTATATAAGTATATTGCACATTTTAGGTGTTTGAGAAACCGTTAATCGAAAGTTTAGTCCTAAGTATCGATGAGATAGAGAGGATATTTATCAATACGAGAGATATTATCGCATGTAACGATAACTTCTTGAGGTAACCAGAATTCATTAGTATATTATGACAGAGTATACTTTCTATCGATGTCAAAATCACTGAAGAAACACGAGTGAATTTCTTGCAGGACTTTGAGGATACGAAGGGATAACAGCTATAACGGCGTAATACGAATGATCGGCGATGTATTATGTGAAAATGTAAGTGCAATTTTAAATGTGCGACACAGAAACATCTTGGTTATTGAAATCTGTCTACATACAATTTATGTATTTTGCACAGATACCTAGGATGTCACCTTATATAAGATTTTGCAGCAGCCAATTACCCGCTGCGACGTATATGCAGCGTTTGACGGAAACTTCGCCGGAATTCGTTAAGGTCGCGCAGGTATGTCAGCAAGATCCGCGGACGAAGGGGATGCCACTAAGCTCGTTTTTAATTAAGCCGATGCAAAGGATAACGAGGTATCCGCTCATCATCAAGAAGGTATTCGCTTTTATCTGCAGATAATTGTAGTCGCATATGCCGTAATATATGTAATATGGTAATTATAGATTTTAGATTACACGCCAGTCGATCATCCTGATAGACAGTATCTGCAAGAAGCACTGGCCAAAGCCACGGAGTTTTGTACTCAGGTAAAAATAATATCGGTATATAAAGCAAAGTAACATAGGCCTAGTTTACACCGATCTCTTGATACGCGTATCAAATAGTATATTTGAGCTGATCAGCCAATAATTAAACTAATTTACTAGTTATATTTACTATTTAATACGCGTATCAAGTAATCACAGTGTAAACTAGGCTTATATATATCGTAATATATCTTAGTACACAGGAGAATAGAATAATTTACGGATTTGTGTTATCTAATATTGTACATCACGTAGGTAAACGAAAGCATTGGGGAAAAAGAAAATTCTGACAGATTGGAATGGCTGCAAACTCATGTTATATGTGACGGCCTTGAAGAGCAGCTTGTCTTTAATTCCATGACGAATTCCGTAGGACTGCGAAAACTGTTACATTTCGGTATACTTCATAAGGTAACTATCTCTTCAGGGATTCTCCAGACCTGTGTGCCACATGATTCTACTGCTGTTTTGTTACAGTCAAAAAGTGGTAAAGAGCTCGTCAGCTTCCTCACGAATGACTTTCTACTGTTCGTTCAACCATTGAAATTTTCCTTAAATTGTCAACAATTTTCGTTCGAACGTAACGAGCATCAGAAGTTCAAGATGTACAGAAAAGTATGTATTCGAACTTTAGAGAGGAATATTTTTATAAGTCAAATAGTTTCTCATGATTACAATGCCGTTATCAAAAAGTTGACTTTTTTCTTTCGTAGCCAATATTTCTCAATGAATTGTCTTTGTCTGGAGAAAGCGATGGAACCAGTAGCCTGAGCGGAAGTGATGCAGCGGACAATTCTTTGAGAACTTTAACAATAAGACTGAAAGATCAAAAGAAGCCGATAATATTATTAGCATCGTCTGCGAATGAATGTTTAATGTGGTCGAAACGAATTGTGGAAGCACGCAAAAAGTTTCTGGAGAATGAGCAGAATTGCCTGCAAAGACAGCGGTCAAGTGAGTAACCATTACGATAATTAATCAGGCATTGAACCTATCGAACATCGTGTATTCGTACTTCTGTAAATTGCTTTCCGACGCGATTTATAAGCATATAATGTTTGTACATTATTAGTACATACCCATACACATTGACGTCGAGCTTGTACGTTTGCATAAATAATTGAGCTATTTAATAAATTCAATATTCAATAATAACTACTCACTTTATGTGGGTGAACAGAACAGGCGAAATTTGGAGCGTGCGGCAGAATTCTCGTCACTGTGCTCGAAGGTTTCAACTTAAAAGCTCCATCCGGTAAGGATTCAATGGTTTAGGTTGCTTGTTATTGCACCTTGTCTTTCTCAGTGTAGCTTGATATGCTTTTTAACGCTTTATGCTTAATGCTTCTGCAATTTCAAGGTTGTGTCAAAACAGTGTGTATAGTAATTTTGTGTCTATCGGACGAGAAACATGTGTGCGTTAGTGAAAAATCAAGCCAGAAAACATTTGTATCAGTTCTAAGATTACAATTGCATGCCACGCTTTACTATTAACAGAAACCTGCCATGGTGTTGTAGTTCGCAGGAGACTTCCACAAGGTAGACTGGTGCTAGCAGTTGTCGAGGCTGAAAATCTTGCCATTGGCAGGAAAGGTAAAGTATCGAGATCCTGTATTTTATAAAACAGTTCTAAACAACTGTAGTTGTATTTCATGTGGAATGGTGACTCGTTTGATTGATTTTTATTGCACTTGCTGATTTTGATAATTTTCACGTGTTTCTACTGCACAGTTTCCTTCTCTATTTCGATTATTTTCCATGCTGTAAGTTAAACTCGTTATTCATATGTCTCTGGTACGACTTAATTATAAAAGACAATAATGTTCTTCACACGATATATTAATTTAAAATTAAGTGCTTTGGCGAATAAAAAAATTGGAAGAGAGCGTAATTGCATGACAAAAAGTTATTTCAAAAGGGATATTAACTATGAGAAACAATTATTAAAATATATCAATTTTACAACAAGGAAGATTAAGCTTTTAAGTTGAAAAATCTGTGGACAAGGGTAAGTATACTATGTTTGGGAGGACTTAAGTTTAGCTGAAAAATCTGTGGACAAGGGTAAGTACTATGTTTGGGAGAACTTTTGAAGACTATGCAATTGTTGCACAAAAGCAAAGTTACTAACGCTTGAAAGGAAAAAAAAATATATTTTTGTACGTTAGAATTGTTGTTTATGATGATAGACTACTTATATGCATATACAAGCGTTTTTTCTTTTCTAGGGAAGTGTAATGCATTCTGCAAAGTGTCCATGGGTTCTCAAGAAGAAAGAACGGGTGTCGTATCCGGAAGTGATTGCCCTTTGTGGGATGCTTCAATGCAATTCCAAGTAAAAGATCTGCTCGAGGATACTCTTTGCATCACTGTGTTCGACAAAGGATACTATAGTCCTGATGGTAAGTCTTTGGTACAATCTTCATTATGGAAATTGAATAATTTTATGAGTACAATATTTTACACGAGATTAATAATTAATCTTCTAATCGCTTAATTGTAACTTTTTTAATGTCCGCGATATTGTTGTTAATGCAGAGTTCCTTGGTCGCGCTGAGATCAGAGTGGCCGATATAATGAGAGACAGTAAAAATTCTTGTGGGCCAATTCAGAAAAGGATCAACTTGCATGAAGTCGAAAGCGGTGACGTTGTTCTCAAGCTTGACCTACGACTGTTTGGGTAAGACGTGTGGTGCAAGAACTTCTAATCTAAAAGTATGCATTTAAGTAAAAATTTTATATAAGACTTATATAAGACTGTATGATGAAGTATACAATAGAAAAGATCATAAGAGAAAAAATGCCAAAAATTAATTTTTCCTATCTCCTTTCCTTTTAAAAAATTCTGAATAATTTTCAGATAATTTAATCTTTCATACGTTTGCATGAGAAATATCTTTACATAAAAAAATAGTAAATATATAATATAATATGATTTGACCAAAAGTATTACAAAATTTCGCGATATAATAATATAAATATAAGTAAGAAATTACGGTGAAGTACAAAGTTTAATTTTTGGATTTTTTCAATGGGAATACCTAATGAATATAATACACAATTGCACAAAACACATTACAAAAGTATTGCTCGTGAAAAACTTATATTAATATTATTAATATTTATTGTTATTTTTATTCAACGTTTTGATACTTTCGATACGTTCATCCTTAGCGATACGTGCATCAATATTTTCTACATATTTCAATACTTGACTACTAATGTTAACGCTGCTACAAGACAGATATTAACAAATGCTAGTCATTTAATTGCAATAAATTAAATATTATTTTATATCGCGACGTTCTTACATATTAATAATACATTATAAGCGGAGTGAAAATGGAGTAGGTACAGTCTTCTACCGTTCGAGTTGGCTCTACTACGATACTACGAAGCATCTTTTCATCGAGCAGCGCGCAGAGACATTCGCTCTTCATTCTCTTTGCTACGCGCGTACGTTTCGTTTTCGCTTTCGTCTACATATTACGTTTTCGTTTACATATACGCGAGAAGAGTAGTAATAAGTAAGAGCGAAATGTCCGAGAGCAAGACTCAAGAGAAAAGAAGCAAAGTGTCCGGGTGTCTTTTACAAGTTTATCCTTTATCAGGTACAGGCAGCAATTCCTTGGCGTGCCTGGGCATGTTTATCTCGGTGTCCGCATCAGCGACGTCGTGACGCTCCACATCCTCCGTAGGAAATTCGTAGAGCGGCTTGAAACCACCGAAGAGCTGCGGCTTAAAATTATCGGGGTCGAACTCGTTCCTCTCGGTCTGCGTATCGTTCTCCGAGTCGGCAGATTTCGCCTCGTCGCCGTCGCTGTCCGACTTCCTCTCCGCTGCCGCGGGTGGCTCGACGACGCTCCAGCCATTCTTGCTCGGCGTCTCGGCGCTTATACTGGCGACGAAAGGAGCCATGAAGTTTTGCGGCGCCGGTGCCGAGCTGGAAGAGCTGGACGGCTGTTGCGAAGGCAGTAGCACCGTCTGCTTCGCGTCGACGTTTGCGGCAGCGTCGTCGTCATCGAGAATCTCGTCGAGACGATGTGCCGGATACGGTGCGTGCGTCGGCGTGTAAACATAAGCGATCGGCGTCGAGGTCGACGTCGACGCGGCTGACGTCGAGCTCGACGACGACGACGACGTCGCGATCGACGCCGTGCGATGCAACGTCACGGAGATCGCTGCCTCGTTCTTCTTTCGATACGGCAGGAAGTCCTGCAAGTACGGGATTACGTTCACCGCGTCGTTCTTCTCGTTCTCCCGCTCGTTCGCGATGGCAGCGGAAGCTTGCTGCTGCTGCTGTTGCTGCCGCTGCTCGTTGGGTATCAGCACGGGCGTCTCCTTCACGCCGACGGGAAAGACGGACGACAGATCGGGTCGTTCTAGCGGATACGGAAAGTCCAGGGCGATCGGTCTGCCGTTGTAGACGCTGTGCGTGTCGTCCGGTTCGTTCTGAAGCAGCGTGTCGGGTGGTAGCGGTCGCTGAGGGCCCCGCGTACCCACGACGACGCTGCCGTCCTTCTCGTTAGAATCGTCCGGATGTATGTTGACCGCGGTGTTGACCGGATACACGACGTACACAGGTTGCTCCGGTATTTCCGATGGATCATGATTATCCGATTTTCTGCGCTCCGCTTCGTGCGTCAGCACGGGTTGCGCCTCGTCACCCTCGTCACCCTCATCGCTGAATTCGCCGTGATGCTGTATCATCTGCAAGGTCGCGACGCGCGGCGGATCCGCCGTTCTGCGCTTCGGGAACAGCGGCGGTCTCGGCGGGGTCATCGGCGGTTCCTCTGGATATCTTTCCCCGCCTTCGACCTCGCGTTCGTCCACGACTTCACTTTTGCCGCGATCCTCCTTCCTGTTTTCGCCGCCCTCGCCGTCACCGTTGCCGGGAGCGAGCAATCTGTTCGATGGCGCGTTCTCCTCCGGGCCGCCCCGCGATACGAACGGTACCCCGGACGGGGGACGGAGCCTTCGTATCGTCGGTTCCGTCTCGTGAGGTAGGACTACGCTGTCCACTTTTGAGGTCGGCGTGAAGGCCAGTCTGACCGCGTGGATCGGCGGCGGCGGTGGATTCAGGCGCTGAAGGTACGAGGGTGGCGGCGGCGGCAGAGGCCTCCGCGACGGATGAGCCGGCAACGGTTGTCTGATTCTCGTGGACATGCCTTGCCCGGCTGGCATCGTCCCTATTATATCCGGCCCGCGATGACCGTGCGACGCTTTCGCATTAGGACGGAACTGCGGCAGGATGTTGGGCAGCTTCGTGTCCGGCGAGTACGGACGTTTCCTTATTCCCGCGTCTAACGGGGACACCGGCAACCCCGAGGGTGGCTTGATACGCGGCGGCAAGGGTAATCTCGATACGGGCGGCCTCGAGTGATTCGGCCTCGACGTATCGTGCTGATGATGATAGTAATAGGACGGCGGTCTAGGACTTTCCGCGGGCGGCACCAGGTCCTCGGCGAGTTGCGGCAGATCTCCGACGACGTCGTCTTGGGTGGCGTTGAGCCTCGTTTTATTCGTCGCCGTCAACGTCGTCTTGGGTGGCAATTCGTGAATGCTGCCGTCAGCCTCGTTTATGATCACGACGTGCTCTTCCGTCAATACGTTCTTCTTCGTTTCGTCATCTGGAAAAATGATATAGCCGGCATCCTTTTCCTTGTTTAGATTCTTCGTATCGTGAACTACCGTGCTTGTGGCAGCGACAAGGGGACTCTGAGGTCTCGTCAGGTCGAGCTGCTCGTTGCTGTTCTTCAGAGGGCTGGAATTGGGCGGCCACTTCTGCGTAACGCGATCGAGATTCGATTCGGTAACGGAAACCGGCAAATGCTCGTGTTTCACTTCCTTCGTGGGCTCGTGTGGATCGTTGCGGAGCGGCCAGAACAGAGCGTCGGTCTCGGACGAGCCGTAAGGATTCTCCCCAACGGCTGTCCCGACCGAGTAATAACCGCCGTCGACGTTCTGGCGATTTCCTAGGACGAAGGACACGGTATCCTGATCCGGTGGTATCACGATATTACTCGTGCTCTCCACCGCAACTCCCGGTCCTATCCAGTCTGGTTCCTTGATTACCGGGTTCGGTCTATATCCGTGACTGTCGTAACGCTCCGTAACGCCCTGTCTTCTGTCGTTGTTCAAAGACGAAGGGTGTTGCGACATTGTTGGAAATTGCAACGGTTTGTTCGCGGGCACGTCTTCTTGAGACGACGTGGGCAGCGTCGAAGATACGGGTCGTGAAGGCGCGACTGTCGACGTCGTGGTTTCCGCTGACGACGCCGTAACCGTCGTGGTGGTGCTCGCAGCCGTCGTTGTCCTGGAAGTGGTCGTAGACGGTGCCGACGTAACATCCTCCTTTAAGAAATCGCCGAATAAAAAGTAATCGTTCTCCTCGCCGTCACCGTCGCCCTCACCGTCCGACTCGTAAGCGTCATAAGAATCTTTATATTCTTCGTTTTGCGGCGACGGTCTCGTCTCGGGTCTCGCGTGGGACAGCACGAGATTGTTGAGATTCGGTTGGTCCTTGTAACGAGTGACGACCGGCGTCTTCTCCGTCGCCCCGTCGCTCGCAGGCCGCGCCGGAACGTCGCTTCGATTTCGATGAGATCCCGCGTGGCTGGTAGCGTGCAGCTTCTCTATCGGCAGAAGATTCTTCTCGTTTTCCGTCTCCGTACGGTCGATCGGGTGAAACGTGACCGGGGTACTGGACGGCTTCCGCGTGGTTACAGCGGGTGCCTTGGTTGAGGTAGAAAGCACGATGCGCGACGAATTCGTCGTGATCGGCGGCGCGGAAGTCGTAGTCGTTAACGGACGGCTCGTGGTGCTCGTCCACTTCGCTTTAAGATCGTCGACAATCGTCGTTCTGTACGTGCTCGTTTTCGTTACCGGCGGGTACGGGCTCTTGACGGGAAGCACGTACATATCGCTCTCCGGATGATGAGGCCTGTGATTGTACGTGCTGTAGCTGTTGGCGCCACTCTGCACCTTCGTATTCGCGTACGAGCTCGAGATCAACGGGTACTTATCGTTCCCGTATTTGTCCGAGGAATAATGGACGGGCAGGTTCAGGAAGTCGTGAAAGTTAGGCGTATGCGTGTTGATCTCGTTCGGCCTGACGTCGTGGCCGTCCTTGCTCCTTATTCTTTCCTGTCCCGCGTTCTCCTCGCCGCTCTCATTCTCGTCTCCGTAGTCATCGCCGTCTTCACTCTCTTTATCCCCTCGCTCGCGATAACGACCGGTATAGTTGAGAGCTTTAACAGGCGGTGCTTTCGCAAAGTCGATCTTACCGGTTATCGGGTCCTTCTCCAGGGAGAACGGCTTGCCGCCGTTGAAGGCGAAAGGATACGGGATATGGTAACGTGGAGCGTCCCCGTCGTCGCCGGTTGAGGCCTCAGCGGGATCGCCAGCGGCAGTGGCAACGGTGCTCTCCGCCGCGACGAGATCCAGGTCAAGGTCGTCCAGACGTATCTTCCGTCTCGACGTGGAGGAGCTCTCGAGCTTGCCGGATCGGCTCTTTGATCCGGCATTGTTATCCAGATGACCGCCCATTAGATACTCGCCCGACACGCATGCCAGAAGGGCGAGGAATGTCCATAGGCGTCTCCGCATCTCTCACATATGATGCCTGGAAATTATCGCTTATGATCAATCCAGGGGCATCATAAATCTGTATCTTAGAGGTAAAGAATCGTATCTTCATTTTTTGTAAAAACGGATTAATACTTATTAAAAAATAAAAT
This sequence comes from Temnothorax longispinosus, assembly GCF_030848805.1. Classification (NCBI taxonomy): domain Eukaryota; kingdom Metazoa; phylum Arthropoda; class Insecta; order Hymenoptera; family Formicidae; genus Temnothorax; species Temnothorax longispinosus. The sequence continues at coordinate 14,399,205 of NC_092366.1, read as the reverse complement.
TTTTTAATATAACAGGAGCTTGAATTGTATAATGATAAAGAGTCTTATGTCTATTATTACAGTTCCTAAGATGTTTAGAACAGAATGTTTAGAAAAAGTCATATTGAAAATGTTCACAGCGTGCCTTAATTTTGGTACAGCGTGTTATACTATTAAACATGTCAGTTAAATTACTTTATTAAAAACTCAATAAATCAATTTGATGCTTTTATTTTATATCTAGAAAAAATACACCACTTCCCTATTTAATACTCTACTTTGAACTCTGTTTTCTCTAAATTCATAATAATGAAGATACCATTCTTTACGTCTAAGGTACAAAAATAGTTTACAATGCAATCTGTACAATGCAATATTTGGCTTTCCTTTTCATGAATTCTTTTTCTCACACCAGCATTCTGCATTTGTTCCAGTATTTACGTGATAGTTCTTATCTCAATTTCAAATGCGGGTGTCGCGTTTTGCACAGCGAAAGAAATGCATTAAAAAGAAGGCAACATATGACCCACATCCAGTAAAATTAAACATAGCGGCATAATTAAATCTATTTGTAACGCACATACACGTCTATCTATGCAAGATCACAATTAGATAAGCTTATCAGATACGTTGTGATAATTCCGGAAATATTACTGTAAACGCGTCATCTTACGCTGTAACGTAGCATGCCAAATGAGATACTAATTATAAATGTAAGGCCGTTACTCCAAACAAGTTCCGTTCGACCGAAGCCGATCGTGAGTGGCATAAATAGATAACAATATGTACGCGCAGTTTTTGAGAGGATCTGTCTTCGGGATAAATGCAAATTCGCAACCTAGAAATTCCGATAAATTCCTTGTAACGTATAGACTATATTACGTCAAGTGGAATTCCGTTTCAATGTATAACGGGTTTTCAGCAAGCCTCTCTCCTCCACGTCTTCCGGCATCGTCTCTTTCTTTTGTCTTTCTACACGCTTCCCGCACGGATCTGTTTTAACGTTTCCTCCGAGTTGTCCTACGGCTTTGATAATCCTATATCTGACTTTAATATCCAGGTCGAATAACGTTGCGCGGTGACATGTATATTCGCCCGTTAAAATCGTCTAACGCCGCTCACCATTCATAACACGGGCCGTAACGTCCGTGGTCGTGACCCGGTGTCTCGGTATTTCCTGACACGGTGAATGGGACGCGGCCAGGTGATGTTGGTCAGTATGACCCACTTTGTTCCCCGCTTCAGGGGGGATCCTGCCCCCGAATTGTGTAATTTCAATTTCGCACGCGGTGTGCTTGATGGCGAATCACGGTTTTACGCGCGCAATCATTTTGCCCTGGATTGGGATGCTGCATCCTCTCTGGCTTGTTCGCGAAGGATGTATAATAACGTTCGTGCAAATCTCGAGGATGCCAATTGGTACCTTCTTTTTCTTAAATGATAGATCTCGCTGTTCCATACTTATGCAATCCGATGACCCTTAAGGATTTTAATTTTAATCCAGACAGAGAATTGTCACATCAATTATTTGTCAACATATTATAATTAATTACAGGTTCTAATAGTTTCGCGTTGAATTCAATCGTTGGACCTAGCCACCTGACGAACTTACCGAACACATCGCATCGAAAAGCGTTTTATTATTAATTGTGTAAATATGACGAATAATTTTTTGCAAAACAAGCATTCTGTTATACCTCGATTATGTGGAGAAACAGTGACGCGCCGACAGATCGAGGCCTCCCTTCGGCTCCACGCGATTCCTGGTGCTCTTGCGATTATTTACTGATCCATCCACACACGATTTTCCATGTAACACATTTAATCCGAATGTCAGTAATCGCGTATAACAGTTTCGTGCTAGTCCCCGACGACGGAAAAACGTTTCTTCTGCGAACGCAATCGGTGCGCGTCGAGGACAAAAAAATCAGAGCCGCGGGAAACTGGCAGGAAACCCCTGACTGGTAACCCTGGAAGAAGGTCGTATAACGACTGAACAGCCTTGTCGTCAGGACGGTAGGAGCGAAGATGAAGAGGTGGCAAGAGGACATGCGGTGGAGGAATCGAAATGACCCGAAGAGTAGGAGAACGCCGCGGCCGCGCGTCCGCGAAGCGAGGAAGAAACGAGGAAGCGGATGATTACAGAGTGGCGATAGCTAAAACCCGGCTTGGTGTCCAATAAGATAAAAGGATAACGGAAATCTGCATTTATTTGTAAAAGACGGATGTCGCGCGAAGACGGCACAACGCGAATGGATGGATCTTCGTTCAAAATACACTTTCCATCAAACGTTTTTTTTTTTACAGAACTTCGCCTTTGTGATGTTAAAAGCTATATAAATCGTACACGAACCGTCATTAGTAGTAATATAATAATTGTCAATCTGAAGAATTCTGCTGCAGGCAGATATAAATCTGTATAAAAATAACGCGTGAGGAAAATATTTTAATTAAAAAATTATTTAAAAGTATAATGTAACATATAAAATATAATATGATATAAAAATATAATATAATTATTTTATCAAAGTGTGAAAGTCAAACGGCCAATTTTTGAGCAACGACAAAGGATATGTTAATTTAAATAAAAACTGATTTATTAGAAACAATAGATATTAAGTTAACGTTTACTTAGGCTTCTTCAGAACCTAATAAGAACAAATCTGATAAAATTACATGTAAAAAATTAAAAAGATGAATAGATGTCATAAATAAATAAAAAATAGTATAATAATCTCATAATAAAATGGTTAAATACAATAATACATAAACGGAACAACAATCGCATGGATGAAAAAACTATGGTTCATGGTCGGACTCAAGTTCAAAAGTTTAATAATCGAAAAATGAGACAGTATATAGTTTCTCTATCAAATCTTATTATTACGAGATTACTATTCAATTTCTGATTTATTTTTTACATCTATTCATCTTTTTAATTTTTTTACATGTAATTTTATTATATTTGTTCTCATTGCGTTCTGAAGAAGACTAAGTAAGTCGAAACGTTAACTTGATACCTATTCGGGCGGAAAAACGCAATATTGCTTTGTATAACGACATTTTTTGAATTAATGATAATTGGTTTTCAGCAGTTTTCAACAGCGACGAGGGAAATCCTCTCCAATGAAGAAGACGTAAGAAGGGCGTGCACGCCACCGAGTTCTTGCGATCGCGTTGCCGCTAATATTACCGTAACGAGATATAACGTACAGCGTGAGGTATACGGACATCATCGTGTAGGTGTTGCTACATCCGCTCACGCTGTTGCTGTTGCTGCTGTCGAAGGATACAGAGTCTCCAGGGGCGGAGAAACGGTACGTAGAACAGTTAGACGACGACCTACATCGAGCGGAGTGCCTCGCAGCGGCCGGCGTACCAGTTTCTTCGACCTTGCACCACAACCAGGCGCCACAAACGATCTTCTAAAATTTTACGAGACCCGGGGAGGGAATGATTCGCTCATATCTTCCGGAGAGCAGCGAATTCGATCTGTCGTCGATTGTTAGAAATTAACGGCGATCTTACCTCCGCGAAAACTCGAGTCATGATGCGTCAAACGTAGAGATCGCAGGTTGATTTTCGTTTGACGCGTCTTAGGATTTTCCCACGATATCGATGGCAAGTCTGCAATGAAACGTAGCGCGATATTACGAAGTAAGCTTACAGAGTTTATCTTTTTCAAATTTCGTCGCATCGTCGCGCGAAACGCGACACGGCGCGTCGATTTGCTAAACGCGCGCGATAACGACGCAACAATAATACGCGTGCGTCTGGATTTAATCTACAAAATTTGTCTTTGCTGCGCATGTCAAAGAAAACAGTCATTGACCTCGTCAATGACGAGTAGTCATTATTCCCGAGGTTTGTAAAGCGCGCGCAGTCAGCATTAGCCACTTGTAAGGCGCACTTGCTCCCGAGCATCACCTTTGTGGGAAAATATCGCTGAGTAGTCCTCTCGCTTCAATTACGCGTCGTGAAATAACAGCGTACAGCGCTTACCATGACGTCGCGATTTGCGAGCGTCGTCGCTTTGTGCGTTCTGCTGAGCGACGCGAGTAAACTCTATGCTGGAGCGCAGCCCGCATCCTGGAATGAAATTGAGGAGAATTCCGTGGAGAGGAAGACAAAAGAGCTGCATGAATCCATCGAATTCCTGACGCGTTCGATTGGATTCGACGACGCTCAGTCGGCTCAGCTCACTCGTGCCCAAGTCTCAGAGCATCTAATACCGGCCTTATTAGCCAGATTCGTCGTTAATCAAGCTGGTAATCGTGATATCTTTTTAGAAAATCTACCGAACAAGTTTTTACATTAATGAAGTAGCACAGTATAATAATATTATGTCTAAAAATTATATCATTTAATTAATTATACATTCTGATATATTTATAGAATATACATCAGCATACAGAATATATGCTCATGTATTCTGTAAACAGCACTTACATAAACGCGTATCTGTTTTATAAAGAGTAAATGGACTTTCGAGATACACGGCGGACGTATATGTACGTGCGCGAATACACGCGCACACGCTGCGTGCAGTTTCGATTCGATAATAGGATTGAATTAAGTATGTAATTGAAAGGAAATTTTCGCAGCTTGCGTGTCATTTTATCAAGAAGTGCGTGCCGAGATAATTATTGAAAGTCGGGGATAGGACGAAAAAGAAAAAAAAACTGCACGTGCTGTGTTATTATTACGTCTCATTCATGCGTCTTGTGGATAAAACGTGTATATATAATATATGTATATACGTACATAGCTATTTGCCGTCAACAAAATATCGGTATTTTGGTCTCGCGCCAAGCATATTTGATCTGATGTCAACTAAAAATAAATAATTCGTCGCCATTGTCGAATGCAAAACACGACAAAAAGACCGCTTCGAATATTACAGTAAATGTAAGAATAATCCTTTTGTTTTCCAGAAGAGAAGACAAAGGGATTAAACAAAGAAATTGGCTTTCTCTTCACTCGAGTCAATCTGAAATAAGGAACTACTTTTAGAATTCGAATCATTTTATCGTATAGAAAAAAAGGAGTTTTGTTAAAATCATTTAATTCAGCGCGTCATGTATCATTAATATACCTATTTGCGCATTCAGTATCGGGTGGATCTATGTGTCGGCAGATTGGGGAGCCGTAGCGACGATAAGCACAAGGAAGGATGTTGAAAGCTTTCCCGTTGCAAATTTGATCTCCATCGCCGACGGGCCTGTTGGAAACGGTACTGGAATACCGTACATGTACCTCACTCCTCTCGACTTCACCGCTCAAGATCTTGCTGTAAGTAGTGATAGTACGATATCAATTGATAATTAGCTGTTGCACATCCGTGCAACGTATACCGCATATACTGCATACGTTATACTGCACGTTATACTATCTAAAACATCTACGATACGAGTTTGAAAAATGTGACGAACAATACAATAATTCTGTTAAAAAATGTGGTACAAAAAGAGATCCTTGCATAAATCGATCTGATAATTATATTTTTAATATCTCTTGATAAGACTAAATGATAAAAATCTATGAAATTAAACTTTTGGCTTATTATCTCTTGATAAGACAATAATTAAAACTTGTTTAGTTATACAATGTACACTGTGCATGACATCAAACGTTACACGATAGCAATAATTTTTTAGATTATATCTATACTAATGTAATAAAATATTATTAGGATTAAATTTTTGATGTTTCATGATAAGGCATCATAAGACGATAAAAATGCAGCATGTTGCTTAGAATACACTGCTTTTTTGTTGTCTTATCCTTGCTGCAAAAGGTGTATCATTGTTTTAAATCAATATAAAAAATTAATATGATTATTTCATGATTATGCAAAAATATATAGTATTAACAACTACGCAGGAAAAGAAGCCAGAAATTCGAATAATTTTTTGGACCATTAATTTTTCTTATCATTTTCTTATCGATTGGGAAGAAATTGAATATTAATCATGAGATAATTATATTGATTGTTATGTTAATTAAAAAGATATACTTGTTCAGTTTGCAGAAACGATCCTCAGATTAAACCCACAATATTTTATTATACTTGCACAAGTGTAACTTAAAAAAATTATTGCTGTTGTTTCACATTTTGATATTACGTATGTACATCTTATAATTAAAGAGTTCTGATAATTATCTTATGTACCTAATTGTCTTATATAATTCAAAAGAATTTAATTACTGTGTTATCAAAAGATAAGCAAAAAGTTTAATTATATAATTTTATTATTTGGCTTGAAAAAATAAGAAGCTAAAAATATAATTTTATCAAAATAATCTAACTCGCCTGTCGCTAATCGTTGATCTAAACTTCTTTACAATTATATTGCATTAATGCCCGATTGTGTTATAGAAAGATCATCGTGCGACTATCCTGGTGTCTTTGGCTCAAGGTAGCTATTGCAAGGATAAAGGATACGATCCGATGGACCCACGATGCGTTAGAGTGATGCTAACTGGAAAGATTGTAGGGGTCAGTAAACTACTTGCTTATTCTGCATTATTCTTTGCGTTTAGCCGTTACTAACATATATGTTTGATATTTTAACAACAGCTGAAAAACAATACTAAGGAGCACGATGTCGCGAAGCAATTATTCTTCGGCCGTCACCCGAAGCTGGAGAACATGCCCGCAAGTAATATCGCTAGTGTCTTCGTATATTATCTAAAGAATTTTTGTACGTCAGATTACACTTGTACCATTTGTTTTGTCCAGACCACAAATTCTTTTTCGCTGAGTTGAAGATGACGGCCATCGCCCTGCTTCACACCTTCGGTGGACCGACATACATTCCTGTCGAGGATTACTTGCACCCGCCGGTTGTCCGTGGAATCTTTCCACGTCGTGGAAAAATTACGTCGCCGTTTGTTTTCAAACCCGTTGTTTAATAAGCATAATCTCTGTCAGAATAAGATTCTGATAGTCCGAATGCTCAAGGCTCGATATTCTCCGGGTCTTCTAGGAAAGACATTTTAAAAACTTACATTTCTATATCCCTCAAGTGACTTGCTATTTTAAGAATAGACATAAGAAAACTATGTAAACGACTGAAAATTACATATTTTGATATTTGTAATAAATCAGCGCATGTAAATTAATGAATTGATTATTCGGATTCCCTTGTATATTGAAATCTTCCAATATTTTACCTCATTCAAATCGGACGAAAAATTATAATAATGGTGAATATAAATATTATTTGATATTTTTTATGTACAAAGTAGGGGAGACCGGGGCTAAGCCGACACTATTTTTTCAAAGGCAATTTTTAATATTTAATTAAAATTTTTAGGCAAATTCAATGATATATATTTAAAGAGTGTTTCTTCAGGTACAAAATTGATTCAAGAAGTTTTGCTGTACGTCGCTTTGTTTTGCCGCCAGGAAAGGAAAAGTGACGCGAAGACAAATTTTCGAATTGAAAAATGACGGGGCGAACTCGACACCCCGCCGGGGCAAACTCAACACTTTGTTTGATCGACACAATTTGATCTGGAACTTATTTTTTTATTGTTTAAAAATAAAAATACATTGTTTATTAAATGAAAAGACATTGTGTATTAGAAACAAAAAGTCGGAACAAAGTAAACAATTATTTAAAATAATGAGAAAAAAAAAGATTAAACTTTTAATTATCTTTTTCTGAACTGTCTGAAAAACAATTTATACACGTAAACTCGCGATCAACTTCCTTAAATTGTCATCGGAATCGGACGAAACAGTGACCTTTTTTGCGATAATGTCACTTTAGGTTAGTGTCGTCTTTGCCCCGGTGGCGTCGTGTCGACTTAGCCCCGTACGTCGTTTTTTACTTTTGTTACTCCAAAAATATATAAATTTTGAAAATATGCAAAAATTATTATCGGATTCGTATAAAGCATCGAATTTCCCATCAAAATCACTTAGCGGTAGATTCGCAAGAGTAAAGCTCGATGAAAGAGTAGACATTTTCGAGAGATCAGAAAAATTACTTTTCACTATCAAAAACACTTATGTCGCGTTAAAAATTACACTATAACTCAGAATGTTAAATTCCGTTGATAATACTGGCACATAAAGACGCATTTACAGTAGCAAAGGCAAGTTTCTACGATAGATTTAAATTGGCAAAAAGCCTAGTGTCAAGTTCGCCCCGCTGTCGGCTTAGCCCCGGTCTCCCCTATATAAAGAAACACTGTATAAATTTAAATAATGAATTGGTTTCCTTAACATTTAAATTTATATCTATAGTTAATTTACAATCTACGCTTTGTACATATTAAATATAAAAATGATAAAGTTATTAATAATCTTTGAATAAATCATTGTCCTAAAATGTAAGAAATGATATGTTCAAAAGATTAAATATTGTTATACACCGTTATTATATATATATACCATTTTCTTTGTCATATATTAATTAAAATAATTACTTTCATTAACGTGTCTGTTTCTTTCCTCTTTCATTTACGTGAGTCGAAATGTTTGTTCGTTGACAAATTTATATCCGAATCAGTGACATCAATCAGCTTGCAACGTTTCTGTCGAAGGAATCAGCCCGTTCACAACTTATCTCTAAAAAAATTTTCTCTGAATAACTATATTTATAAAAAAATTAATGTACTAAAGATAAATTTGAAAAATCTCATTAAGACGCTTATTTATATTTACTTATTATATTGTATATGTATAAATAAATATATACATCATACATATTTGCAGTTGGATATGGGATGTGATGGGGGGGGGGGGGGTTCTCCACGTCCCCCGCGCCCCGCGTCACCGGCGCCACGGCGTCCCGCTCGCTCCCACGAAATCGCATCTGGCACCCGGCATTGCCCGGCATACTACGCAGCTTGTATCTAGAAATGTAGAAGACTTGAGAATTGTTTGGAACGAGAAGTACAAGAACGAGGTTAAGTGTGGTTAAGCGTGGTTGAGACAGCGTAGTCGAACGTTGAACGTGGTCGTATGCTATTCTTCGCAAGTTTTCGTGATCTACCTAACCTATATTGTAAATAATTGGTGAGTTTTATACTACGTTTACGTTGAGTTTTATACTTACGATAATTCTTTCGCGTAAACGGGATTTTGTAGTAACTTACGATAATTTACTCCGCGTAAACGAGTGAATTATCGTAAGTTACTACAGAAGTAACGCTCGCGTAAACGTAGTATTTAGGCACATACTTCAACTTTGTTATGGCCCAAGAGAAAAAAAAAATGTTGAGTTACGAATAAAATAGAAATTGTACATTGACTCGAACGCCGACTTGTAAATATTTCTTACAGTACGTGGATTTTGTTCGGGGAGCCTGTTGCATGTCTTTTTGAGAATACAATGGTGATGGAGGAATCAGATATGGAGCTAGCCTCGGAAAGTATACCGGTTCCTCAAATACAGGCACCAGTAATCGATACGATTAAGCGCAACAACAAATCGGGCGCTTCGCATGGTAAACCGAGACTGAGGAAGAAAGCGTTGCACTCCTTGATACTCAAGCAAATGGAGTTCTATTTCAGCGATGCTAACTTGAACAAGGATCGCTACCTGTCTGGACTTTTGAAAGAAAGTCCCTGTAAGTACCTACTTCTTCCTTATGTCTTTGATTCAAGATCAATCATTAGATTTGAAGTATATATAATAGCATTCTAGAAAGTAAAGTACTCGCGTGATAATAAATAGGCAGCAGACTTGCTCAGATATAACAGATCTATTACCTACATTCACATTAAACATGTGTTTTGTCAGCAGAGCCTGCCAATATAATCTAACAGCAGATTGTTGACAGAAACGAGCAGAATTTTGTAAACTCATTTTACAAACATTTAAGTAGTTTGGGGATATGGGTGGTTGTCAATTGTGGATAATGGAGAGGAGTGTATGGTTGGATGTATATATCTAATGATGTTATGTGGAGGATGCATCCCTAAAAATACCATGCAACTCTCTGCAAGTCGCGATGGTGCCACTCCACAAATGCCCGCCTAGCTCTTGTCGTTCGATAAGAGCGTCGGTCGGGGCAATGAATATTATTGTTGAATTTGTTTATATACTTAAGTCGGCGCGGTCGAGCGCTCGCGAGAAAACGCGATTAATTGGTGTGGTGCCATCTTGGTAGAGGCACACGTGGCCATCACAAGTAGAATCATTTATTTAAATGATTATAAAATGGCACAGATTTTGCTTAATTTCTGCAGTCAATCTGCCACTATATTCTGTTAGCGGATTCTGTAATAATTCTGCTTTCTAGTAGAATAGCTTGGCATTCTATTGAAATTTGCAGTAGATACAAAATCTGTTCTCGACAGATTTAGCTATCCGAAATTATACAATATCTTACTTTTTTAATCTTATTAAAAGATATCAAAGTACTAGCTGTAATTGCCTTTGGTCTTTTAGATGTGGATCTCGAGGTATTTACAAGATTCAATAAGCTGCGCGAGTTAACCACAGATATCAGCAGGATAGCTAAGGCTCTACAGGGATCAACTATGTTAAAAGTATCGGAGGACGGTACAAAGGTCTGTCGATTAACTCCGATTCAGAAGAAGGAAAATGTCGACGAATGCACAATTTATGTGCAAAATCTACCTCCAGATGCTGATCATGATTGGTTGATATCAATTTTTTCTAAATACGGATCGGTAGACTACGTTTCGATTCCACGTAACAAGAGCAACAGGAAGATAAGGGGATTTGCATTTGTGGAATTTGATATGCCAAGCAGTGCTCAAGAATGCATCAAGGTAAGATTAGTAGTGCTCGTTAACGGTCGTCAAATATATCTCTATATAATTGCAGATGCGAAAAATAATAAACTTCCATAACTTGGCAATGTGTTATAGTTTAACGTATTATTTTACAGATATTCCGGAAAAAAGGACATGTCTTACCATCGTATACACCTCCTACTGAAGTATTAAGTATAACGACATTTGACGAACCTGAAAAAGATGCAGTGGTTGGAGCAATTAGTTCAAAGGCTAAGAAATTGAAAGACAATGAAAAAGAAAAGGCATCCAATGAAGAAACAAGGAATAAAGATGACGTCTGCGAAGTAGACACAGGGTCTAATAATGGCAAACAAAGTTTTAAGAAAAGAAAACATTCTTCAGAAAAATTGATTGTTATAGATGAAAGCGACATTAAAGTTAAGAAAAAGAAAAAAGAAGCTGGTGAACAAAATATAACGTATCAGCAAGATGAAAGAGGAAAGATACCAAAAGCTGAATCTGAAGACAAAGATAGTACTTGTGACAATGAAATAAATGTAGCGGATAATAATGGTAAACAAAGTTCGAAAAAAAGAAAATATTCTTCAGAAAAATCATTTGTTACAGACGAAAGCGATATTAAAGTCAAGAAAAAGAAAAAGGAGATGAATCAAAGTACGCCAGATCAGCAGAATGAAAAGAAAAGGGTATCAAAAGAGGACTCTGAAGACAAAGATAATGAGATAGATAATAATGATAGACAAGATATAAAAAAAGGTAAATATGTTTCAGAAAAATCGCTTGTTACAGACGAAAATGATATTAAAGTCAAGAAAAAGAAAAAATCTGCAGATCAAAACACAACATATCAGCAGAATGAAAAAGAAAAGATGCCAAAAGAAGAACTCGAAGGAAACAAGGATAATTGTTACGATAACGAAGTAGATGCAGCATATCATAATGTTAGGCAAAGTTTAAAGAAAGAAAAACATGCCCCGGAAAAATCGCTTGCTGCAGACCAAAGCGACATTAAAGTAAAAAAAAGGAGGAAAGAAAGTATAGATCAAACTATAATAGATCAGCAGAATGAAGAAGAAAAGGTGCCAAAAGAAGAATCCGAAGACAAGGATAATACTCACGATAACGAAACAGATACAGCAAATGATAATGGTCGACAAAGCTTAAAGAAAAGGAAACTTGCTCCAGAAAAGTCATGTATTAAAGACGAAAAAGAGATCACTGGAAACAGCAATATAGAAAATCAAGAGATTTCGAACAAAAATCGTAACAAAGTCATAGAAAAAAAGAGGAAAAGACTCACAATAGACGACACAATTGTTGCAGAAGACATCAGTGAAGAAGCAGTAAAAAAAGAATGCGAAGAACCAGTGATAAATTCGAATAAAAATGAAACGACAGAATTGGAATATCTGTATGAAGGCGATGAGAGCAATGAGACACCAAATGCTTTATTACAAACTGAAAAACATTCCGCGAGAGATCTCGACATGAGAAATAGCGAGGAGACTAGCGTCGACGAAAGGAAGAAGAAAAAGAATCGGAAAAAAAGAAGCAAAATTCAGGACAATGACATCTGTAGTAAAATGGGATTGCAAATAATGGCGAAGTCGGATTGGAAGCGTGTTAGAAACAGATACTTAGATTTGCAACGATCTAAAATGTCACAACTAAAACTGCATTTAAGGAAAGCCGAGGTGGAAAGAGGCGGAATTATGACAAAGAATGGATGGTACTACGATAAAACCGGACAGAATAATACATCGCATGATAAATTTAAACATGAAAATGATAACGGGAAACTTAATGAAGAAAACAAATCTTATGGACGTGTTAATTATGCGCCAGGAATCATAGTCAAGATCGAAATGGATGAGCCTTGCACAGATCTGCAGAATTTTAAGGTAAATTAATATTAGAGAAAGAATTTCTTTAATATGTATATAATATATTAATATATGTTATTATTATTATATATTTACTGTATACACATACTATAGTTATTATATATCATTATTATTAGGTATATGTATATATTTACTATGTATATAATATATTAAAGATTCCATCTTTAACAAGAATTTTATAAATGCAAAATATTATATATGCTAAGTATTTAATTTCAGATGGAGTTAAAAGAAAACAATTCTGTGAAATATATAGACGTAACAGCTGATTCTTGTGAAGCCTATGTAAGATTCGAAACAGCAGAAGCTGCACAGACATTCGTGCAAAAGAGCTACGAAGGAAGACGCTTGGCTGTTTTAGAAGGTAAATATCTTGTATATTGCGAATAATATATGCATCGCTAACTTTACGTTCCCAATTTTTCAGGTGATGAAGAGAAGTTATATTGGGATAAAATATCGGAAGACAGGACGGAGCAGTTGAGCAAGAAGAAAAGAGTCAAGCAAAGAGGGCGTGATAAATTGCTGAAACGAGCGGAGAAAGAACTTGGGAAATGTATCAAGTTCGATCAAGATTGACTTATCATATTATTCGATTTTATCTAAAATTTTTAATATACGTACACGCATATGTTACGTTGTAGCACAAATCCACATGTGTATATGTACGTACATGTATGTAAATAACGCTTGGCATAGCGATATAGTTGAAGTAATTAAAGGAAATTTGGCAACTGAGTAAATTGTATAAAATATTTAATTCTCTTTATGATTTATAATATTTCTCATTATAGTACACGTCGCAAGATATTATTCTAGTACATTAGCATGTTGATTTAAAATCTACCATCTTCCCCTGCCTCCTCCTCCTCCTCGACCACCACCTGAATTGGAACGATTGAATCCACCGCCTCCGCCGCCTCCTCCGCGACCTCTAAATCCTCCACTGCCGCCACTTCTGTTACCAAAACCACCGCCTCCTCCTCTCCCATAGGAACCCCTGCTGCCACCGCCTCTACCAAAGCCTCCTCCTCTGCCTCCACCGCCTCTTTTCATGACCCTGCCAGGGCCACCACCTCTTTTTTGTTCTCCAGGAGGTCTTGGCAAGAACCTCTGAAGAGGCAATAGCTTTGCTGGGTCAATATATAACTATAATCAATAATTAATAACATATTTACATACATAAAAATTTATATACGAATGTTTTTGGGATGATATATAGCTCCATGTGAGAACAGTTAACTTGTAATCAATTGATCTGACCTTCATCCCATGTATTCGATTTTATAAGATTGATTAGACAATTAAAAATTGAAGAAGTTGTATGACAATGACTTTTTTAAAACTTATATTTAATAAAGTCATATGAATGTTGCTAATTTTAGCGTTGCAATACCTGAGCATCTTTCTGAAAGCTGCCAGCCTTCACGTTTTCTGCTACCTTAACAGACACGTAATAATCACGAATATTGCCGAATATTTCATCTATCTTCCCGATTTGCTGCTTGTTCTCCGTGTAGATCGGCGCATTGAAAAAAGGCACTTGTTCAATATCGACTTTAAGAACCAAGTCATTCTCTACTGTCCATGTGTAGTGTCCTAAAGGCGTTACTGTCTCCGGAGGTCCTTGATCGTACCTGTGATAAATTTACAGAAAAAAGCACATTTAACGCTTTGGAATTTTACTCGTGATTTAATCTAACCTATAACAAATTTGCCTAATATTTTATGCAGATTATCATTGCAATATCGATGAAATTACCCTCTGCCCTTGTCGAAACCACCAGGACGTCCCCTGTTAAACCCTCCGCCACCTCGGCCACCCCTAAAACCACCGCCGCCCCTAAAACCTCCGCCACCGCGTCCACGGAAAGACATAACCTCTCACAGAGGACAACTGTACGTCAACAACGTTCTTCACAATTATTACGCCGACTAGACTAAAAACGAAATTATAATTTCACTGGATTTGTATCCCTCGTACACCTATCATATAATTATATCTAACTGGATGGAGAAAACAAATATATTTTCACGTGCTTCTCAGCAGATGCCGGATATACCGGAGCATGCATCACGTGTACGTACGTGCGACGTGCGCATGTATATGTGCGGCATTAAGGCGCGTGCACATGCGAGCGTTCTCTATCGCGTTCGCAAGCCGTGTTTTCACCATTGACAATGGCCGGCATTCAGCAGACACAACTGTTGAGTTCGTCTTATTAACATTCTGCGTTGATTAGTTGGTTCTAAAAGTAAGAGCCAATTACGTTTGACTGCTACTGAGCGGCTTGGTCTGCTGAACGCGCCCAATAGGGGGGTCGATTGTGTATTTATTGGTTAATGCGGGGAGCACACACTTCTGCACAACGCATAATACGTAAGCTTAAGAAAACTGATTGGTCCATATACATGTGCATAAGAAAACAGACCAATCAATTTTCTTATGCTTACGCATTATGTGTTGTGCAGAAGTGTGTGCTCCCCGCTTTACAAAAGTGAACAGATTTACTAGATTTCGACTAATAAAATCATAAATACCCTAGTGAATTTCCTCACTTTTGTAACTTTCACCTTGTTTCAAGAACCATTGCACGTTGCACGTAACAAAGTTTTAGTTATAATCGTAGGGCCGTAAGAAACTAGACCAATCACACTCGATTATTCTTCGAGCTCAAGGAGAATAATCGACTGTGATTGGTCAGCCGATTGCCAATCGCTCGTCACAATCCGCACCTCGCGCATGTTAGGTGCGAATAAATGCGTGTCGGGCCCCTTGGCCGCCAATCCATATAGCGCCAATCGCACGTGACGACCTGAAGTCACTTCCGGCGCTTCAAATTAATTGATGACAGCCTAGAGAAAGCTCCTTTATAAAAGAGCGTGCTTCGACGGAGAAGCTCTCGCTCGCAGTTCACCCGCAAGTATAATTCAAACCGCTTTAGTACACCGCCTAGAACTAACTTTCGCTCGAATACGAATTTAACTTCGCTATCTCGCTTCGCGAACACGCTTTTCGCTGCTTCTTGCACGCCGTACTCGCTTCTGTGCGCGCTATCTTTTACGGCTTATTAATTTCTTTGCTGAAAACAAACAAACTCTGTACATATTGTATAGATATTTATTTGGCTTTGTAATATACGGATTTTTGTGAACTTATTTTTTTGATGTTTTGTGAACTGCTTTTCCTCGTGCGTCCTTCTCGCGCTATCAATCGCGTATCCGCGCACTCTCGCACACAATTATTGAATTGTACGCCTTTACTATAACATATACAAACGTCAAGCTCCGAATTATCTATTTGCTTTTTGTTAAGTACAAGCTTACGCATAAGCTTGGCCTCTAGATTTAAGTAGGGAAACTACATACTACTCGTAAATTCAAATGTAAAGAGATTGTGTATTCTGAATTTAACTCTTATTCCAAACTAGGTCTCATAGTCGATACATAAGTCGCATAATAAGGTATTGTACAAAATAATCAGCTGCATAAAATACAATGAAAAAGAATAATTATTAGAGAATAATTCTTTCTTGTGCATAATTCAATATTATTGTAATCTTGTATCAAACTCTTCTAAAGAAAGTAGATATCAAGTATGTTCATTTCTCGAAAATGTTGACGCAGTGTATTCCAGAATTAATCTATCTTAGAGAAAAGATCGTTCATGTTAAACACATTTTCAAAGCATATAGTACGAATAAATATCAATTAATATACAAGGAATAATCATAAATGAAGTAATGCGTCAATTAGCTGGTAATCAGGAAATAATCCTTCAAGAGATGAAGTGATTAAATAATATAAAATTATACATGTACTCGAAAGAGCAATAACTAATCTTCTAAAAGAGATAAAGGATTATGCTAAAACAGCCTATTCTGAGTGTTTCTACAAATCGAATATAACGCACTTTTCAATATTAATTGACACATTAATTCAAGCAATACAGCAAATTATCCAATAAGTAATATACCGGTTTATAATCGAACTCAGTTAAAGATGAAGAGAGAATTCAATTAAGTAATAATTAATCATACGCAGATAATACGTTTTATCTTAATAACGCAAGAAATGTCAAAATTAACGGGAATGAACCACAATAGACGCAAGTATAACGCAGTATTCACGTGAATATCGAAATCACGTTTTTTTTTTTTGGTAATCTATCTTGACAATGTAATTTTAAGTTATTATTTACAGAAAGGATAAATGATTATCCACGCGGGTTGCAACCACAAGAAAATTAACGAGAAGGAATTATACTGAGCTCAGTTTTCTACCATGGTAAACGAGGGCCCGCGATGCTTATAAGCCCTTTTTGAGCTTCCTTTACAGAATCCGCTCCTCCATGAAATTCGTTTAAATATCGTCCTTTTTACTTAATGGGAATTGCTAAAGGTAATAACTTTCCTTCTTCCTGCAGATAATCTAGTATCGATATTGGAAGACAAGTTAATAGCTTTGTCCTGACTCGGTAAGGCTGGACTGTTCTTGAGGCTCTGATTTTATATAGATTTGTCCTGACTCGGTAAGGCTGGACTGTTGTTGAGGCTCTGATTTTGTATCTTTAGTGCTAGAAAAAGTTTCTGTTCTGTGTATTGTTGTGTGGTGCTTTTTACTGCATGTATGACAACGCTTAGTTACTTTACAATTCGCTACTCGGTGCTTCCCTAAACAATTGTAACATAATTTGTGTTTGGCTATGAGTGCCAACTTTTGAGCAATAGTCTCATTTATGTACTTAGGACATTTCACAATGAAATGTTTTTCTTTACAAATTGGACAAACCGATGTGTTAGACGAGGCATTATCGCCAGACGTTCCTTGGTAATGAGTTTTGGCCGTATTTCCTACTTGAGATTTTTCATGCGCCTGAAGGGAGAAAAGACGAGTAATCAGAAATTCGTTAAGCTCTTGCCACGAGGGAGGGATCTTTGATGACCCTAGTTTATTCTCCCAAGCTTTAACCGATTCTGAGTCTAACTTTTGTACCGTCATGAATACGAGAAAATCATCCCATTTTTCCACTGGTCGTTGTAACGTTTCTAATGTTCTGTAAATTTGAAGAACAGCAGTGTATAAATATTCTAGCTCGCTAGCCGATTCCTTTTTCATTGATTTTAGATTAACTAAAGACTGTAATGCCGTGTTAACTTGAAGTCTAGGATTGTCATAAAATGGCAAGTCTCTAAAATTGAGCCATTTTGACGGAGTACCGTCGAACGTCGGAATGTTAATTTGAGGGAGACGCGCATCCTGATATTGAGAAACGTTGGATATATGAGTATCCTGAGATCGAGATGGTGCAAACAAAGACCCTGCCAAATTTTGCTGGTCTGTACTGATACTAGACTTAATCTTTTCAACTGCTGCTACGTAATCCATGTGAGTCACGGAAAATAATTGATCCGTGAAATACGAGTGCGTTAGAATTAACTGCCTGTCTTCACTTGTAAGTTTAGCAACTGCCAGTAAAATGGCGTCATGATTTAAACTGAACCTCTTCCAATTTTCATCTAAGGAGGAAAGGTAACTATCTATTCTTTGTTTCGTAATTCCTGAGGACCCTTTTTTGATAAAATTATCATAAGTGTTAGCTATGTAATTACTCAACACGAGTTGTTGATTGATATGATCCATTATCGAATCCATTGTACTGATTGTAGACACCTATTGATATCAAACTCGAAATGATTCTGGCGGAATGCTTTTCACTTAACTCTGTTTATAAACTTTCGCGAAACTCGATGTGTCATTTCCCTCATCCGGACATCAAATGCAATAGTAACAGTATTCGGATCTCAGAATTGATTTCTACTTCAATCTTTGTATCCGGAATTACAAATCCGGAACTACAGATCCAGCTCTACAAATCCGGAATCACATATTCGGCTCGAAGGATCAATGTTAAGTACAAACTTACGCATAAGCCTGGCCTCTAGATTTAAGTAGGAAAACTATACACTACTCGTGAATTCGAATGTAAAGAGATTGTGTATTCTGAATTTAACTCTTATTCCAAACTAGGATTGTCTCATAGTCGATACATAAGTCGCATAATAAGGTATTGTACAAAATAATCAGCTGCATAAAATACAATGAAAAAGAATAATTATTAGAAAATAATCCTTTCTTGTGCAGAATTCAATATTGTAATCTTGTATCAAACTCCTATAAAGAAAGTAAATATCAAGTATGCTCATTTCTCGAAAATGTTGACGTAGTCAAGTGTATTCCAGAATTAATCTATCTCAGAGAAAGGATCGTTCATGTTAAACACATTTTAAAAGCATGTAGTACGAATAAATATCAATAAATATACAAGGAATAATCATAAATGAAGTAATGCGTCAATTAGCTGGTAATCAGGAAATAATTCTTCCAGAGATGAAGTGATTAAATAATATAAAATTATTCATATACTTGAAAGAGCAATAACTATCTTAATTCTAAAAGAGATAAAGGATTACGTTAAGATAGCCTGTTCTGAGTGTTTCTACAAATCGAATATAACGCACTTTTCAATATTAATTGACACATTAATTTAAGCAATAAAGCAAATTATCCAATAAGTAATATAGCGGTTTATAATCGACCTCAGTTAAAGATGAAGAGAGAATTCAATTAAGTAATAATTAATCATATGCAGATAATACGTTTTATCTTAATAACGCAAGAAATGTCAAAATTAACGGGATTGAACCAACGCAAGTATAACGCAGTATTCACGTGAATATCGGAATCACATTTCTCTTTTGGTAATCTATCTCGACAATGTAATTTTAAGTTATTTACAAAAAAGATAAATGATTATTCACGCGGGTTGCAACCACAAGAAAATTAACGAGAAGGAATTATACTGAGCTCAGTTTTCTACCATGGTAACGAGGGCCCGCGATGCTTAGTTCTTTTAGATTGAAGACATCTCTCTCTTCTGTTGAGGAGGTATTCCTCGCATCGTTCTCTCGTGAAATCTGAAACCAAGAATCGAAACGATGAAAGGACCATAAGTCCATCATCTTACGCTGGACAACTATCTAGCGCCCACTTTGATGATTGATGGTTTAACAGAGATCGAAGGAAGTTACCTGCAAGCTGAGGCCTTCCTCGTATATTGAATATAATCCGTAAAAAGATTATCGCATTGACCAAGCCCGAAAGGGCATTCTTCTGTTCCACAATGGCGGTCTCGTCCTTTGTTCGTATGACGACGTCAATGGCGACGATCGTTCTTCCTTTTACGTAGTTCGGACCGTGGGTATTTGGGTATCGTTTCTCTCAGCAGTATCGTAACAGCCTCGATCGACAATACTGACAACTCTCGGTTTTTTGTACAGTAACTCGAATATCGTAACGATACTAACGATTGCAATCACGTATCAATTCTCGACTCAATCAAACGAATTGTCTCGCAAAAAAGTGACGACGGACGATGATGCTAGACGATGCGGACGATCGACGAATGATGAATGCCAATGAATGCTCGCTTGCCCGCTCGCACGGTCTTCTTCTTCTTTAATTTCGTTGGCTCCTGCCTCTAACCGAGGACAATACGGCCAGCTTTGTCCACAGTGGTCGTATCCCCGGTATCCCGCTCGCCGAGATGAGCATAGAATAAGAATGCATATGATGTTCATTTAATCGAGTCCTTCGGAAAGTGTTCTCTAATCTGATTGCTTCCGCCATTCTTACCTGAAAATGGCGGAACCAATCAGATTAGAGATATTCAACTGACAAGAACGCACCCTGCCGGTCCGACGGAGAACTCCGGTGTGAATCCGTTCGCCGTCGTAAGCGCGGAGCACGAGAGTGTCGGCCATTTTTGTCGAGCGTGCTTCTCCGCGTCGTGTCAAGATGAAGTAAGTTGCGGTTTTTCCGTTGCGGAGATACGAATCCGATGCTTCCGATGCGATCCCGTCGTATTTACGACGGAAACGCGACGCGTTACGACAACGCGATGTCCGTAATTAATCCACATATGCTATTTCCAGGATCGGGTTGTGCGCGTACAGCGGGTACAAGATATACCCGGGCCATGGCAAGACCATGGTTAAAGTTGACGGAAAGGTGAGTATCGCCGGGATGGCGATGTAACGACGATGCAAGCGGAATAATCGGCGATCGTGGCCTTCCGTCGCGTTTCTCGATTATCGCGACGCGTCTCGTCTATCTCGCCTGTTGCACGTGTTGGCGTAACTAATCACTCCCTTCTCGCTTCCGCAGACTTTCACCTTCCTCAACTCGAAATGCGAGTCCGCTCATCTGATGAGGCGAAATCCTAGGAAAGTGACATGGACCGTTTTATACAGGTAAAGATAAAATTGGACCAACGTACAATTTTCCGAGGAACGTGGAATTAAGGGAGGCACAATTTGTCTTTCAGGCGTAAACACAAGAAGGGTCAGGAGGAAGAGCAGACCAAGAAGAGGACGAGGCGCACGCAGAAGTTCCAGCGTGCCATCGTCGGCGCTTCTCTCACAGATATCTTGGCTAAACGTAACATGAAGCCAGAGATTCGCAAAGCTCAGAGGGATCAGGCGATCAAGTATGCATTCTTTCGATTATCTCTATTCGTTTGTTAACTAAACAATTATTCGCTCTGAAGCAATTAGAAGTATAGGCCTGTATTCAAAGTGCACTTTTATTGATAAATGTGCACGTTTGTTTCTATAGTATAGGTAACATGAACTACAGCATCTCAGAAAAAAATGTGCATTTATCAATAAACGTACGTTCTGAAAAGGAGCCATGAAGTCTGTTCTTTTTAGCTGAGCTTGCATGGTTTTTCTTTTTTCTCCAATGTGAAAAGAAAAAGATTGCAAGAAGTTCAGCTAAAAAGAACAAGCCTATATATCAAGTAGCAAGTATATACTTTTGCTCGAAGACAAACTGCATGCGATAGACATCTGTTCCTCTGACAAAGCTTCTTATGTTTTGTCAGATTTCAGAATGTCTTAAAACAAATCTGGATTACTTCACCCGGAACTGTATTTTCAATTACATTGTCTGGCTTTTGCGGATTCATACAATCAATATAATAGTATTATCTAATATTACGTCATAATTATGTTTTAACTGATTCGCTCGTTTTCCTTTTCTCAGGGCTGCGAAGGAACAAAAGAGAGCCGCGAAAGCAACGAAGAAGGCTGTTGCTCCTCCGAAAGCGAAACAAGCAGCAAAACAGAAGGTTGCCAAGGTGACGCAAAAAGCTGCACCTCGCGTTGGAGGAAAACGTTAAAGTCTGTAGCTATATAAATAAAGTAAAATATAATTCCATTTTGACTTATGTTTTTTATATTATCTTTACAATAAAGAAATAATTTCCAGATAGGCAAATAATATATGCATCTCCATTTTTGCGTTAATATGTAAGAATGAAATAATTTGCATTTAATTTATACAGTAGAAATGATACATTTTTTACATTTAAAAATTGGTAAAATTTCGTGATAAAATTTACTGTATCACATATAGGTCTGTTTAAAAGATTTCAATGTTGGCACATTAATGGCATGTGTACAATATATCAATTTTTACTTTTTTATCTCATTTAACTCTTTCTTGAGGATGGACAGCTTTATCAAGGCGGTGTCTCGCCATGCGCGTCGCTCCTGCAACTTGTCGAGCGGGCACATCTCGTTCAACTCGTTGCTGATCTTGTCCGCCATCTCGCCCACGAATTTGGGCACCGGCCCGAAAGTCATGCTCGTATCATAGATCGATTTGCTATATGTTTCGCAGTACTTCTTCATTCCTACAAGACAATATGTCGCAACGTGAATTGCATCCCCGTGGAAAAATTCGCTTGATTTTTATGGTGATATATAACGACTCTTAGCATCCAGATGATGCGACTGGCTTACCTTCGGCATTCAGATGCGCGGCCTCGAAGGCACCGAGGAAAGCATAACGCATTCCGAGACCTTCGCTCATCACCGCGTCAATGTCCTTTGCGCTTAGTACTCCATCAGCTACCAATCTCCAAGCTTCGTTCAAGATTGCGTACCTGCCGATATTGATTTCTTTATATGTGAAGTATCATGGTACAGTTGAACGATAATAATCGTCCAAAAATGGCTTTATGCGGGCGAAACGTCCGATTACATACTGTATTCTATTGAGCGCAAAACCGTCGATCTCCTTGTTGAAGACAACGGGTTTCTGGCCGATCTCAGTCATGATAGCTTTTGTCTTCTCAGGAATATCAGGACGCGTCCACGGGGCTGGCACTATTTCCACAAGTGGTACATAATAAGGAGGATTCACCTGTATTTGCAACACACGATAAGAGTTCTAATTATCAAAATAACTTATTTAAATAACAAATGTTTTTTGTCTAATCTTGTTAATTCTTGTGTTATTACGAGATTGTCTTTTAGTCAGATTGAATTATTAGTATTAAAAAAAGTAAATATTTATCATTTGCATCAAAAGTTATATCTATAGTATAACTATAAATGCAATATATAATCTTATGTCTTGTAATATTTTACAATAAATCTTATAATAATTTTATAAATGTCTCTCTGTGATATGTAATATAAGTATGAATTTTTATATATAAATGTTAATCTCTGCTAATTCGATTTATAGCACAAAGATTTCGCAAAAAAAATCTGTAAATTATTTACTGTATTACAAGTAGTCTGAAAATACGTACAGGATGGGAGACGATAATCTGCTCGCGGTGTTTTAGCTTCTCGCTGAAAAGAGACGGGCGGAACGTGGACGTCGAAGATGACAAAATGACCTTGTCGTCGACGATCTTGTCGAGGTCGTTGTAAAGTTTCGTCTTTAACGGAAGATTTTCTGGCACGCATTCTTGGACCAGCTTCGCTCCCTTCACAGTCTCCGCCAAATTGGATGATCCTACAATCCAGATCCTTGATTAAATTCTACATGGAAAATGAAACTTTTCTGGAAAAACCATCCCGAACGCTATCCTATCATATTAACGAC
The DNA here is from genome assembly GCF_030848805.1 of Temnothorax longispinosus. Taxonomy (NCBI): domain Eukaryota; kingdom Metazoa; phylum Arthropoda; class Insecta; order Hymenoptera; family Formicidae; genus Temnothorax; species Temnothorax longispinosus. Next base: position 14,375,616 of record NC_092366.1, on the reverse strand, counting down.
GAGAAATGGATGTTATTGTGGATATCTCGCCCAACATCGCAATCATTGCATTTTACGTAATCGTTTCTGCGTTAAAGGACAATGATTGTAGTAACAAGAAACTGCGGTAGTAATAGCTGTAGTAGTAAAGAGAAAAAAAATGGACAAACAGACCCTTTATCAGATTAAATTGCTGATCCGCCGTCAGTGCACCACGGAGAAGGCCGTCACTTTCGAGACGTTTCAACTGCTGACGGATGTCCTCTAATGCGCTCTTAATTTGATCCTGGACGACATCGTAAATGGTCACCTGATATCCTACGCTGGCGAAGAGCATCGCCCAGCTGCGCCCGATTAAGCCGCTGAAATACATATTAAGACAAATATAAAATGATAATCTTATGAAAAGGTACGAAATTTTTGCGATACTCCATTTTCAAGTTTGCATTCTCGCGTGATATATTTTACTTATAAAATAGATATCTGTTGTAAGAATCATCATAAATGATCGCAAACGCGTCATTTTGTTAGATATAACTGTAAGAAACGTTGTTTACCGGCACTCCGCGCATTATCTTATCTCCGGATGAGTATAGCTTACGAAAAAGTGCAATTACTTAAGAATTTTGCAATCGCCCTTCTTGTAAAACATCGTTTGATGGCTTGGGAAAAAATCGATGGTACGATAGTAGATTAATAGATTAATAGAATGATAAAGTATCGGACGGTAATGCTGAATGAAATAAAAATTCACTGTTTTTATAGAACGCGCTAATAAATAATTAAAATTGAGAATAACAGTGCCTTTTAATGTATTCTTGAATGTTTTTCTTATTGCTCTTGAGAATACATATCGCGATTAGTAAAAAACACTACAATTTTCCTTTCTAAACTAACAGTCTCTGTGAATCAGCTGTGAAGGTCAAGTTTAACCGTTAAAGAACTACCTTTCTTTTATGTTCTATAAATATAATGTTATATGAATAAGAGTTAATTTTTATAAATAGAGATTTGTGCGGTGATTAGCTGTTTCGATCATTGTTGAAACGACAGTTTCAAGCAACTTTAATTGCACTCTTAGCACAACAATTCTTAAAGTAACTTGAAAAACGTTGAGCGATTAAAATGATGAGAGAAAAGCGATTTTCCGAATGATATTATAACCAATCCAATATAAGGGACTTATAAACTTATCTATGTACGTTGCTAAAAAATAGTAATTGCTTATGCTCAATTACCGTGATTATTTGTTACAATAGATTAGTAACGAGTAATCAATTATCTATAAAAATCGCATTAATCGATGAACGTATTACACAATTATTACAGCTTGCAGTTTTATGTGAACAATCCAAATTCTAATTTAAATTACAGTTGATTACTTTACCTTCCAATGATCCCGATTTTTTCATTTTTAGCTGACATTGTTATCGTACGGGTTGATCCGATGTCTGCAGAGAAAGCGTTTCTGCGAGTCGTGTAACGAGTGGAATTTAACTCACGGACAGCTCAAAGGTGTCCAGAGAGATATATATATTTACGCTATCAGTCTCCCCACCATATGTATGCTAATCGAGGCTTGTACGATTATGACATACTGAAGGCGCTATCATAAACACACATTTACTACATCGTTATCTTGTAGAACATCATAGAACGTAGTACATGTGAGCCAGCAGCTAAAAGTAAATTAATCAATCAACAGTCGCGCCTACTTTGTGAAAATTAAATGAATTTATTCCGGATAATTTCTTCCCAGGGTAAAAAAGCTTTCAAGTTCATTAAGCGCAGGATTATTTATGACCTATGTTTTGGTTAATTAATTAGTTAACAATTATAATTGTTTAATTACAATACGTAAATTAATAAGATTTTTTATTAATTAGAATTAATAAGATAAATTAATAATGTTTAAAAAGTTATTTTAATCCATCTTTTTTACTAACAATAAGATCGAGAATTTAATTGACTTTTGAAATTACGTGTATGATTATATTTCAGAATTTTCCGCTGTTACATAATAATAATTTTTCGTAATCTTTTATTCTTTGTTAAATAATTTTGAATTTTATTTCGATAAGCGTGGAATTTATCTGAGTATATACTATGTTTCAGCGCTTACTGATTAAGATAAGAGAGAAATCGATAGTGATGATGAATTTATGTTTAATATAAAAATTCGCTAAGTTAAAATTTAGTTGAATGAATTTTTCGAATATTCTATCTAATCTTCTATCTAATCTAATCTTTTCTATTCTAAAATTTTCGAAAGACTATATAGTAAGAACAGGCATGTCAATGCTTGAAAGCGGAGAATAATTATCAAATAAAGATAAAACGAGAGAAAGGACATGTGACAGATAACTTTTTCAATAAGCACTAGTTGCTTTCCATTTACATCAAAACTCAGATAATTCTCACTTGTGACGTCATAACTCAGTTAAATGCACGTTCTTTTTGCATGCTGGCAAGTGAGATTCAACTGAGTTTTTATCCACAATCGAGACCATGTGCTTTAATGAATCTAATAAACTCGCATTAAAAGTGAGGCTAGGGACCTGTATTATTATACGATAGCTTTGTCAACAAAATAAGCAGGTAAATACAAAATGACGTATCTTACCTGAGTATAAAATACTCACATAACCGAGTGACTCAGATCACTTGAGTGTAAATGGAAAACAACTACTACTATGTTATTTTTTACTTTAGACTAAGTACTTATTGTTTCTCTCTTTTTGCTTTAACAAAATCTTTACAATAAGTATTCTTTTAATAAAACTCTGTTTTACTTGTTCAACTTGAATCAGTTGTACTAATATTGGTATTATATATTTTACAGCACGAAGAAAAGATCAAGAGCTCGTACAAAGAATCAAGATGTAATTGACTCTACACTACACTCGGGGTCAACTTCCCACATGAGTGTTTTAACTAATCGTTTATTTTATCTTCTCATAACGATCAATGAAGATAATTCCGGTAATTGAAACTTGGCAACAGGAAGTATTGATAACGTGTGGAAATTTACAAGAAACTTCACAGAAACTAAAACAGAATATCGCAAAAATCGGAATAAAAAGCAGGATTGGAGCGTGGCACGATGAACACAACTGCGTTTCGAAGGAGACTGAAATAAAAGAGAAGATAAATACTGTAATAATACGATTCGTGCAATCAATGAGTCTCGAATAATACTTTATGCGGTTTTCAGAGCTCATATTCGACGTTGATATTTTGCGAAGTTTCAGCTATATGCAAAATAATAGCTGCGTTTCAAGCGAAAATCAAGCCGTTTGCTGGACCCGAGAGAATAGGAGCAGGCTTCCCAGCTGGATTTCTGAGTTCGTTGGGGTATCGCGCGACCCAGACCACGTCCCTAATCGCGGAAAATCCATGCATGCCGCGTTGACGCGCGATTGGCCGACGTGCGTTGTGCCGTTTACCGTTCTCGGGGAAGAACCGCCGGCTATCATCAAGGTTATATCTTTGACGCATCCGGGAATTAAAGGCAGTTGATTATGCGCGTTTGGTGAGTAATAAGCTCGCGTTATCGCCGCGGCATTGTCGGGACGAGAGTGTCTGACACACGTCCTGACGGCGAGTCCAGTCGAGATCTACAAGTCTCCGGGTGACGACTCAGTGACAGCTCGCGTGACAGGCATCACGAGTATCACCGCACTTTGCCCGGTCCCGCTAATTCGCGAGAAGTGAGGATAATCGTCCGCAGAGATGCCGGACGCTTACGAGAACATTAATATGGCGATGCGGAGCATGTTGACGACCGGCGTTACCGCGGATAATGAGGACCCGTACTACCAGTTTTACGGTAAAATGCGAGTGCGCGCTCTGGCGCCGCGCGCGCGTTTTGTCCTGCGTCTGCCAAACGTGCCAGACTGCCAGAAGAAACGTTAATTGAACTCCGACTCACCCGCAATCGCATTGTTAATACGTCGGTTAATCGTAATCAGTTCCGTCGCTTGTTTCGGCACGCATCCCGACGCGAGGTTGCGGGACATCTCCGCTTTTTACCGTAATCTCAAAACACACCTGACAGTTGTTTACATGTGACAAGGATTACTTTGATGTAAAAAGAAAACAATCGTGCTCTCCTTGTTTATCTGGCAGATTTTGCAAGTGACACTAGTGACAGTGGGTTTTTGTTTTCTGTTGCTGAACTAGTACAGCCTAGTTTAGCAATAGAAAACAGACCTATATTGTTATAATTAGGGCCAGTTCCACAAACGTCAGTTAATTTTTAATTAATTCACTCCTCGTCTCTTCGTAACGTCCTCTTTAGAAAGAGACGAAGAGTGAGTTAACCTAAGATTAAAAGTTAACCGATGTTCGTGGAACTAGACCTAAAGTGTGCAGTGCCACATGGCCTTGAATATCTAAGCATTTTAGAAAATCTTTTGTCGCATCAATATTCCATATTTATATTTTATATTTTAAGATACTTATAAAATATTATGGACGAGAATGACGAGACAGGCACGTTCCAAAAGAATAAGTATTGTTGAGATATTAAAAAGAACTTGTGATGTTTTCGTATTTATGTATTGTGTATTAGTTAAAACGAGTTATATGGGTAAATTATCGTTGCATAATGCTATAATGACGTTTTTTTTATACATTATAATACGCTTTTTATACAAGATACATTAATTTTTATGATGTTATACATATGTGCCTTGCATCTTCCAGATTTAACATCAATGGACAGTACAGGTGTACTAAGCCCAATCAGCAGTTCTACATCTCAGGGAAACATGAGCGTTACGTCACCTATGTCGTCGTCCTCGTCGCCTATGCATGTCACAGATGATTATATTAATCTAACGAATGCAAAAGGTATACATTGCGATTTTAAATTGTCTCATCTAAGACGTAACTTACCCGTCTCTACGTATGCGTCTAAATTATACAAATGCAATATTTAATATTAACTTCTTGTATTTTAATGTTAGTGATAATTGTTTTGCATAGAGAATATAAATCTAACTTTTCTATTTAACTTGGTTAGTGACGATACTTGGCGAGGCATCTCTCAGTATCTTGACCCAGCCAGTGGATAAATTTAGATTTCGATACAAATCCGAAATGGCAGGGACACATGGGAGCCTGCTGGGTACATATTACGGACGTAAACGAAATAAAAATACCGTACCTACAGTTAAGGTAAATATGCTGAATTTTGTATTACCAAAATAAAAATTAATATTGGTTGTCTAAACTAATTTTTCTTCATACATAATGATATTATTATTATTATTATTTGTATTTTTAGTTAAATAATTTTCTGGATAAAGCGACAATACGTTGCACATTGGTTACAACTGATGAAGATCTCAGGATACCGCATGCTCATAGATTAGTGAGGCGAGTTGACGGTACGGATAAAGGGGATCCACATTATATAGAAGTTTCGCCTGAAAATGATTTTACAGCAGAGTACGTCTACATCTTCTAGCATTGCATAATTTCAAACATAATTTTTCTGTTTTATTCTTTAGTTAGCGTTATACATACTCCTATTTCAGATTTATTGGCATGGGTATCATACATACGGCGAGAAGACACATTAAGGACGAAATACTACGAAAACTGCGCGAGGAAGTTCTGGAGGAGCGCAAACGTTCAAATATAAACGCTACTCTCAGTTTACGCGACGACGCTCAGGTAGATTTTAATGTTGCTATATTTTTATTTTTTTTACTTAAAAAAAATTAAATTGAATACGCTCTTCAAAACGTATCTTACAATGATTACAGATTAGAGCCGACGTAGAACAGTATCAGAAAGTTATAAACTTAAACAGTGTTGCTCTTTGTTTCCAAGGATTTATCAAAGATGTACATAATATTATGAGACCGATTACAGCACCGGTTTATAGCAACCCAATCAATAATTTGAGTAAGTTTAAATAATTTATTGATAAAGTTTTTAAAGAAAAGTATATCAAGGTTCTGACTACTTTTGTACTATAGGTACACGCTTACTGACGAAAGTTATAAGTTATATAATTTTTCTTTTTAACGTATATATTTTAGGAAATAAAAAATATATAATTTTCTTAAAGAACACTTTTGTGTCCTAATTCCTAACTTTTGTCAGTAAATGTATGAACAATAAAAAGTCATTTTCATCGACTAAAGAAACCCTAATGTTATTTTAACAGAAAGCGCATTAACTGGAGAACTTAAGATATGCAGAATTGACAAATTTACTAGTAGCTGTGAAGGTGGTGAAGAGGTGTTCATACTTGTGGAGAAAGTTTCAAAAAGTAAGTGTTGCTGACTTAGTATTAGATAAATATGCCTTGCCCATAAACAATGTACGTTGTATGTACGTGCATATTGATGAAAAATACGCATTATATTACAGAAAACATAAAGATAAAATTCTTTGAGATCGACGAAGACGACACTGAAACCTGGATCGATTATGGTCGTTTCTCGGAACTGGATGTACATCATCAATATGCCGTGGCATTTCGGTACGTATTACATGTGATTTAGCAACTTATATATATATATATATATATATATATATATATATATATAAGTATTCTTAAATTAACTTAAATATTTTTCCGTTCTTACACAACGTATATGATTGATCGTGCTGTATTTCTAGAACTCCACCGTACAAGGATCGAAGTATCACTTCTCCAAGGGAAGTCTTCATACAGCTAGAACGTCCTTCAGATGCAGCTTGTTCAGAACCAATAAAGTTCACGTATAAGCCGAGTGACCGCATATTAGGTGAGTTGATAGTAAAGTTAAATATTCTTAGTTATGATTTATTATGTTTTTCCTTTTTATCTCTTTTGTTTTGCCTTTTTCTCCTATATTTTTTTAAATTTAATTTCTCAAAATTTTTGCAATTCTAGGTAGGAAGAGAACGCGAGTCTCTCATTCAAATAGCGCGGAATTGGCGCAAGCGACATTTAACAATGATATGTTTTTAACGAATCCACTAACAAATACGTCCTCAAACAACGAAAGCAATGAAATGTCTAAAGAACTAAAAAAGATGTTAGATGACAGATGTTCTTCTAGTGAGTTCCGCGAGTTTGTCGAACATATAAATTCAGATGGTAAGTGCCCTTTTATGCGAACAAAAAAGCTTATTTAAAAATCACAATATATAAAAAACGTATTATTGTTCAAATTAGATCTCATGTTGTACGAGAAATTGTTACAAAGCGAAGAGAAGTTAACTTATGATAGTGCGCCGAATAAAAAGGCAAGTATTAGTTTCAATGTATGTGTCTTAAAAACAAATTTATTTATAGCAATTCATTATAGCAATCTCTATTGCTGTTGCATCATTATTGTATGTTAATCAAATTTGTATTTTATGTTTTTACAGGACGACAAATTGTTTGCGAAAAACATTATTATCGAGATGATGCAGAATATCAGAATGAAGCCAAATAAAGTGAAAGATATTATTAAAAATTCGCTTAAAGACAGAACAACTTACGGAGATACGCCATTGCACTGTGCGCTCCGATATGGACAAAAGGATAATGTAAAACGAATCTTAATGTTTTTGAGCACTCTACATTCAGATGCTGAAGAGTTAGTGAATATTCAAAACAGTTCTGGAAAGGTAAACTTTTTCGATATTATTATACTCTATTTTTTATTTAATTATAAAAATTTCAATGTATCACATTATATTATAGAGTCCGCTGCATTATGCTATCTCGCAAGATCAACCGGAAGTTACAAGAGCATTACTCATGCTTGGTGCAGATCCAAATATAACTGATCATTACGGACAAATGCCGTTACACAGAGCTGTAAAGTGTATGTATTAATTTAAGGGTATTTAAAACAAATGTGATGAATTAATATTTGACGAAATATTTCGGTTCAATAGTAGAGATAAAACGTAACAGTTGCGTAACAAATAATACATAATAATTTTATCTTATGTATAAATTTACATAGAGTTATAATTTTAGTTCCAGAAGCGGAAGGAAACATTGATGTTTTATTACGTGAAAAAGACGTCAACATCGAAGCAAATACGGATTTAGGATGGACACCTTTGCAATTAGCTGCCAAAGCGGGCTCTTATCATGCAGTGCGTGCTCTCGTGAAAGCTGGCGCAGACGTAAATAGTGCTGACATGACCTACGGAAGAACTGCCTTACATATAGCAGTCGAAGGAGGCCATAAACACATTGTCGAGTACCTGTTAAGACACGTAGGATTGAATATTAATTGAAAATGCATCTTTTTTTTATATATAAAAAATCGTGTTATACTAATACTCTTAATTCTCCAAGCAGACCAAAATAGACGTAAACATGAGGAACTTCAGTGGAAATACGGCGCTACACACCGCAATAGTTATACCAGGAACGAACGCCAAAGAGATATGTGCCCTTTTATTGACATACGGCGCTGATCCGCACTTACGGAATTTTGATCGTGAATCGTGTACCGTACGTATAGTTGCTTACTGTTAGTATCTTGTGTTGTCAATTTTTCTTAAACTTGATTGTTTTTATGATAGATTGAGGAGGAGCCGTTGGAAGATATAAAAACCGAAGTACAGTCGGAAGATGAAAATATAGAAGAATGCACCGGGCAATCATCTTTTGACTTGGCCTCAAACATGCCAGATGTATGGAAAACATTTCATGTATCTTGTAAAATACATTTATCAATTTTATCTTTTATCTTATCTGTTATCATTATCAATAGAAACGTATTTATCATTAAGAAAAAATGCGTTGTTGCAGATCTTGAAACTCGTTTCTGGTCAAAATGACGTATTAGTAGACGACACAATTAAAGAGGAAAATATAGACGACACGCAGAAAGTGTGGATGGATTCAGAGGAGGAAAAGCAATTAGCAAGCATTCTGGACGTGACAAAGGGATGGAGAAAATTGGCGCAGCATTTTAATTTCGAATACTTACTGAATATTTGTGAACAGAGCTCATCATCTAATTCGACGTTGCTCCTCTTGAATTTTATTGCTGTAAGATTTTCATTTTCTCATCGAGTATTTCGCGCGTTCTTTTGCATTCTTTCGAACGTATGTTCTCATCGACATAAATCATTGAACTGTGTAATTTTTACTTCTTTGTAGATACAAACCAATACATCTCTCAGCGAATTGCGAGATGTATTACAGAATATAGGCGAAGAAGTTGCTGCGGCATACATGGATGAAGTTTTAGCTGTGAAACGTGAAACTTGAGTCGCGTACTTTTAACCTGATCACATATTGAATCATTTTGTGTGTACAGTTTACATAGTTTATATAATACCATTGTAAATTAAGCTGCGAAATTACAATTATAAAAATTGCAAAATGCCATTGTAAAAATTGCATTTTAATAAAATTTTTGCATTTAGGTATTTTTATTATTAAAAAGATACCTTTTCAAGTTTTATAATAATTATATTTACAAATTTACATGATACATGGGGCCTGTTTTCTGTTACTGAACTGGCTGCACTAGGTCAGAGTTTATCTTTTTTACTCCACATTGGAAGGAAAAAGATAAACTCTGAAGTAAACTAGTGCAGCCAGTTCAGTATAACAGATCAATAATACAATCAAGTACAAGAAAAAGATGATTTTTATTTCTCTACTACTTAAAAGACGCTAGCTTCTCTTATAGGTTCCGACTTTAAGAATCTGTCGAAACTCAGTTTGGACAAATCTATAGTCAGAAAACGGTCATGAAAAATCAGCTCTGATATCGCACGTCCCACCGCTGGTGCCTTCTGAATGCCATGTCCGCTAAAACCAGTCGCTATGTATACATGGTGATGAAAAGGATGCTGACCGATAATACCGTTTTCGTCGAAAGTATTGTATTCGTAGTATCCAGCCCATGAAGATTTCACCTGATACATAATGATAGAATATACATCATCAGAAAAAGAAGCAATTATAATTTCAACATTTTTACAGAATTATAAGTATTTTATGTCAATAATGAAAAGTATACGTACCTTCAAGTTTTCAAATCCCGGTACTCTGTGAGCGAGTAAAGGCCACACTCTATTGTCGAAAAATTCGTGATCGACATCCAAGTTCTCGATCGACGGCTCTTCGTTTGATTCTGGTGATTTTCCACAGATATAATTACCTCCTAAACCATCCCGTCTGGAAGTTATTTCATTTATATTTTATAAAAATTGTATTATAATAATTTATATTCGTTTACTTTTATTAAGTCTTTATTTGTAAAAGAATACATGTTACATCTCAGAAGTATTTAGACTCATACCTGAAATATGCACCACTGGAGTCAATCGTTAAAGGTGTGTTTAAACCAGGTCCGTCAGGACAATGAAAACAATATACGTATCTCTTTCTGTAAGAAAAAACCATTCGATAATAATAGATACAGAGGCAAAAAGTAACAAAAATCGATTTTTTCCGCATTAATGAAATTACCTAGGTACAACTGGTAAAGGTACAGATAATAATCCTTCGCCTGTTCCGATATCAGCTAACTCGGCTACATTGCCGCTAAACGCACCTGCAGCAATAATAGCTCTGGCGAACTCTATTGTCCTAATCTCACCATCCTCTGTTTCTATCTAATAAAAAACACATATGTCTATCATTCTACAATTACGAATATTATATGTCAGTATACAGGATATCTCATATTTTAATTGCCTACCTCAAATATCTTGTAAAAGGAGTATTTCGTGCAAGTGTTTTCACAGACAAATAAGTTTTTCACTGCTCGCTCAGGATCAAACAAATTTTGTCTGAAACATTTTCCACGAAACTGTGGCATTTACAAGATACTCGAAGTAGACAATAAAAATGGGACATCTCCTGTATATATACATATATATACACAGGTGTATATGTATACATGTACATATAGGTATATACAATATGTATGTATACTTACGACTACGCTATTTAATTTTTTGGCAGGAATCATGTCGCGATCATAAACTCCTGGCAGCGTCTTATATTTAAAAGCCTTGGCTTCGGCATTGACGTATTGAACACCCAAATGACTAGCTTTCTTCTTGAAGGCACACAACAGGGACCACGGATCGAACCATCCTTCCTTTTCCAGCCCAAGACAACCCGCCGCGATCCCATCGGTATTTATCCAAGGAAACATGCGCTTCAGCTTCTCTGCAGTAAGAATGACATTCTTCGCTCCTAAAGAATTCTGTAACTTTGAGTTCTGTACTAAAGTCTCAGCACCCTCCTCGGTCGCCAATAGCAAATAGCCGTAAGGATGATAATTCACATCGATCGGCGGCTCGCCAGGGACGCTCAAATGCTCGTTGATATTTCGCAGGAATTCCGCGCCGTACAGTGACATGAGGATATTTTCTTCAAGAGAGAACTGTTGACGCAGACCACCTACCGAAAGAGTTGTGGAAGCTTTGGTATACTGAAATAATATTTAATTATATTATACGTTTAATGGATCAAACGCATAGATTATTGATCTAAAAAAAGAAACCTTCAAAACTAGAAAGCACATGTATCAATGTCTTACCGTAGGATCTTTCTCAATTACAACAACATTGAATTCGTCTCTATAGATCTTCTGCTTCAGCCAATACGCTATCGAGCTACCAATCGCTCCACCGCCAATGATGAGCACGTCACAATGACTAGGAATTATTTCAGGTTTCCACAGCGCTTCGAGGTCGGAGAATTCTCTGTTAGGTGACAGTACACGTTTCAGCGTTTTCCAATCTCGCTTTAGACCTTTAATTATTTTTTGCCCCGGGGTGACGGTGTCGACGAACTCTCTATACTTCTTACTGTCATCGTCGCCTTTGACCTCTGAACTCTGTAAATTTAATTAACGACAACCGGTTAAACGTTCAGTTCAATTTGGTCTTGGACGAAAGTATTCGTTACTCCCCAGCTAGCAAAAGCTTCTAAAAGACATTTGAAGTTTTTAGAATTCTTTTAGACGTTTTTAAGCCGTCTTTTAGAAGCTTTTGCTAGCTGAACTGGGTTCCTACATAAAATTCGACAAATAAAAATGATAAATTTTTCCACTTAGGGTTCACCCATCTTTTTAAAACTCGCACATTTTATGTATTTATATATTCATTCGAAACATGGAAAGTGAATTTATTCAGTAAAACTCTTACTTCCGGTTTTCACAGATACTCAAAACAGAGACTCGTCGCTTTATCGTTCATAAAATACTCACAAACATTTAACTACTTTACCGCATTAAAAATTAAAACACAACTACGAATTGTTCTTACAATTAAGTACATTGGAGTTCAAATTTCGCGCGCCGTTCCATCACGTGTCGCCGATCGCGCACCGTCGGTAAGGCAGATTTCCTAACCTCAAAAACATTTCGCTTTCAACGCTCTTGCTCGCGCGATGAACGACAATTTTCATCGTTCCAGCTTTGTTTTCCGCACTTAAAAACGTCCTCGTCAAAAGTCTGCAACGAACGTAAACGAAGTATTCAATTATATCCATCCGAAGACAGATTTGCGATTACACGCCAATCACGACCGGTTTCGCGATGAGAAATTTTATGTCGCTCCGAGAGGAAGGTTTGACTTGCTCGGAATTGTCGAGGATATCATCTGTTACTGTTATTCGAACTCCACAAATCTCATCCGATCGAACTGTCATCCGTCAGGCTCCTAACCTCCAATTGCTCCCGGTCGACGGTTCGCGTCGCGCGCACAACTCACCTGCTTCCTGGAAGAGTTGGCGTCGTTGGCAAACTGGGCCGCCGAACGCTGCCTCAGCAGGTCCGCGTGCCGCTGCACGCGCGTCAATTGTCGCAGCATCCTCGCCGGCCGAGCCTCAACTGTTCCGGAGAGATCGCTGATCGCTCTGTTTATATAAACCTTTCCACTGGGAAAGTGGGAAACATTTACAGCTGTTTATCAGCGTTATCGAGGCATGAAACGACAATTAAACAAAATTATCTTGGCCGCTTATCAACGGACGAAATCGTCGATTCACGTTTGATATTATTTTCTGCCGAGTGCCGACGAGACTGCAAATTAAGCTTGATGCACAATGAAAAACACAAGCAATATGAACAGGGATTACAGGGAATAATATTGATACACGGCTGTAGCAATGCTGCAGCAATTAGGGGCATCCAGGAGCGCAATCGCTCACTGAGCCGATTCAGCCGATACACGGCTCCGGACACGTTGAAAATCTATTGCCTGTTGCCTGACATTGTATTATGCAAGGGCCTTTACGGTTACTACGGATGGAAAAGAAGAAAAAATTGTAGTTTCTCGCTGATTATAAACGACGCGCGGTGAGGATCACGTGCGCATGCGTGGTCTGGATACGTGCTTTTAGCTCTCTGATAAGAGAGAACTTATTTCCTGTTATTTATCTTCGAGAAATTAGACCGTGTTAGGAAACGTGTGATTTACAAAAGATAGATTTGTATACCGCACTGATTTGTAATTACCTGATTTATACAGGGTCTCTATAATAATAATAATGATACCTCTGGAACATCGTTCGCAAATAGAGCAATTCATCCTTCTTCCCTCTCTCCCTAATTTGCTGTTATGAAATGATTTAGATACGCAAATAATGTTTTCCGTTTGTTTGCAATCATAACTATTTTTATAATTTCCATCGTTGGTACTGAACGCAATGTTATTTTATTTCAGAGATAATTTAACTTAAAAATTAAAATACGTAAAGTGTCACGTGCATGCGCGCTACATCATGCTTGTAATCGTCTTGTAGTTTTTAATCTGAGTAAAAATCAAATATATTTTTTCGCAGTTATGTAACACAATTTTTTTAGTTGCATAGTATCTGTTTATCAAAGATACATTAATAAACATTAATAAGTCGTCAATACGCTATAGGCTGCGTTCGGGGAGCGCGCTATTTGCTTATTCTATTCTAGTTTTACACCTGACGAACGATAAACATAGGTAGCAGTTTAACAAGCAGTGTGTTATCTTTCTAGAATCTAAATAATGCATTTATGTAATGGAGTTTTAACAATTTTTCGTGTCGGACTACATTCTCGCTTACAATCTATTAGAAGTTTATTTATAATTAATTTCGGGAGTCTAAGGGAGAGGAATAGATTTAAAAAATCCTGGAAGAATAATTAACGAATGTTCTAATCGAGGATTGGGAAACTGGCCAAATTTCAACATAGTATAATTATTTTTCAGCTTTTTTTATATGAAATAATTAATATAACTATATGCTCTCTACAACAAATTAATATACAAAACTTATAAGAGAAAAACTGATATTAAACTATATTTATCTAAACTAAATTTGAAAACTGATTTTGATAAAATATTCACTCGGACTTTTTGCCAATATTCGGTTGGTAGCAGTCGTAAAAAAAGGTTGTCTTTTTCTCTAATGATTGAAACAGAATACAAATATTCACATTTTATTACAAAAATATATAATACATACATAATTTTTTAAATGTTATTCAGAAACATAAATAACATCAGATATTGCCCAATACTCGTCGATCTATATATTTTCATGTATTTCTATCATACATTTTTTATGTAAAGATCATTCTTCATGTAAATTTTAGTTTTTGCTAAAGGGACTAAATAATTTAATAAGTAATTTAAAGCGTTAGCTTTGATGACTTTTATTGTCCATATAAGAAATCTTTGTGTAGCTGACATTCGATATTTTATGCATATGTACAAAGTCTTACATGTTAGCAAATTTTTAACGCATCGTCAACACGTAAAACGTAAAATGAATGTGATTGTTTTGTACTAAATCTGATAATTGTAATCCAACGTACCATGTACATGAATGTATCAAACTTTAGGATTTTGATTATCTATCATATTGCAAGGTATCAATACTAGCTTAGGTATCATGCCAGGCGGCGCTATGAATTGTTGTGTAGTCTGCGGCATGGTCTGGCCAGAATACCGCACCTCCGCCTCTGTGACGAGCTTGCAGATGTGCATCTTAATGTCCGCCTGCGCCTTAGGCGGTAGTTTCTTCACCGTCTGTGCCATGCTGTCGAAAAATAATTCTATACTTTTACTTTCAGGTGCCAGGTAAACTTTATCGAAAGTAGTGTCGTCCTTCGCGTCGCTCGGTTCTTTCACAGGCGTGGTCGACGTGCTTGGTATTGACGGACTCGTCACGAGAATAGGACTAGTCGCTGTATCAGTATCAAGTGCATTTGCATTTTTAAAGGAAGACTCTTTTATCCCATTGGAGCTAGATGTTTTCGAAGGGGAAGGATGACTGGTCTTCACTCGTTTCGGACGTATTTTTCGATAATTCGATTGTATTTGGTGAACGTAAGTGTCGAGAGCCTGTTGCGTAGAGTCTTGTTCACTCGCGATTTCTTCAGTGACAAACTGCACATCATTGTTTACATCATCCAACGTTTCTATCGTCTCAGGTACCAGTAGAACAGGATCGGCCGATGTCTCTTCGAGAACCTCCAGGTATTCGCTGTAGTCCTCGTTGTTCCGATCCTCCAATTGTTCCAGCAGACCCTCGGAGCTCACTTCACCCGAGTTTATCTCCTGTATGTATTCCTTGGTCAATTCTATGCATTGTGGCTGATAGTCTGGCTCGTACCTGTCAAATTATCCTCGGCTTAGAGAGGAAAATTTAAAATAAAGTTCCAAAATATTGTCATGAATATTTCTTACGGGTATTTTATGAAGCTCAGGTGATCCTCAAAGATCCACTTTTTCCTCCTCGTCCCTTCTTCCGTCTTATTCTTGCATTTCAAGATACGACAGTAAGTATCCCTAAGATTCTTCCATTTCAGTCTGACCCACGTGGCTGCAACAGATATTGTCGAGCAATGTTAATCACAACACGTAAAAAGAAAGAAAGAAACAATAATAACATGGACTACGTTTACACAGCTGCTTATAATCCGGTTTAATAACTACTGTATGCTATCCGATCCAAATTTTTTTTTTGATCAAATGATCATTTAAATAGGAGCTTCTTTTGATACTTAAACTCCAATTTCTAGTACATATACATGGAAAGAAATTGATTTAAATGTTTTTCGATATTCAAACTACAACTTTTAGTATACAATATATATCAAAGACTATTCCACAAACGTTTAGAATATCAAAATAGACTCATATTTAAATAATCATTATAAGAAAAAAAATTTTTGATCAAATAGTATACGGTAATTATTAAACGGATTACAAGCTGCCGTGTAAACGTAGTCACAGAGACGTACAATCCAGTCCGAGCTCGTCCGCGATGCGCTTCCAGACTTTCTGTTTAAACTCCTGCAGCTTCACCGGCAGGCCCTTCACCTCGGTGCAGTAGAGCACCGGGTGCTGCTTGATCGCCTCTATAATGTTCAGCGAGATCTGATAGGTGTCCGGTGGCACTGTCATCTCGAAGTCAAATAGTTTTCGTTTAACCTGAAAAAAAGGACATCTTGCTACAATAGGTACTCCAATCCTCGTCTCGCGATCGCTTTCGTATTCCCGCCCCGAGCTCCGATCTCGCCGTCGCCGGCGACGGCGGCGGCGACGACGGACAATACGACGACCATGACGTTATCGCGATATCGCGCGTGAAAATTCGTCGGAACGTTTCGCCGTGTGCGCTGCGTTTCGATGTGCGTGCGTCATTATGAACCCCAATTGTGCACGTGGTCGTAACGTCGCTCGGTATGGACGAGACGTGAAAATCGCGCGACGAACCGCTGAGAGTGTAGTGATACCTCGCAAATCAGCGAAAATCGCTCGACAATAAGGAGAGTCCACCAGTCAATGGTCGCCGATCGAGGTTTGACGAGACTGGTTGCTGGAGCGACGCCGCGATCGAGTTCGCTCGCCGTGCACTTCCGTCGCGAGCTCGCACTTCCGGCAGCCTCTTCGGTTCGACAAAATGCCGCGCTAATATTCTATTCGTCGTGTGACGAATTTTTCGGAAAATGACTGGCTGTTGAAGAAGAATTCTCAAGCCTCTGGAAATTATTTATCTTTAGAGTGCCTTCCAAAGTCGATCGATGCGTTTTAATATATGTGATGCGAAACAATTGAAATAGCGTTTGATATACGAGGAACGAGACGCGACGATGGCCAATCAGCGCCGCTTTACCAGAACACTTGACGTGTAACGAGAGGGGATTGGGTCTTGCCCTTGCCATAAAACTTGTCCCTTATTAACTGCTCTTCGTAGCTCTTATTTTTCCGTTTTTCCTTTAATTATGTATCATTTGATTTGCGTTTTGGTTTATTTCTATCTCGTTTCAAAATAATTGTAATGGAGTAAAATAAAATACTGCATCTTAATGTGATTGGTTGGAGCTAAAGGTAAGAACCAATCACATTCGATTGCTACTTAGCCGCTCAGTGAGCGGTTGTGCTCCTGGAAGCCCCATTGGCTCTTTTAGAACATGGCATGCACGGACACGTGACGAGAAGTGACGCGTAGTCAATCAACGTGCCGTTTTCCCGTAAGAACAAGAAGTTTATTGGCTGCCGCGCGGCAAGCGTTTTCGTGTCCAGTGTGTGTGCGCAGGAGCCATAAGAAGATAAAAATCAAATATTACCCAGCCAGAAATGATTAGTCGAATTGACAGATTTTTTATATCGATACGTCGACGATTAATCGCTTTCGAATATTGATTGATATTTTTGTTATCTTTGACTTTATCATAATTTTACGTTAATTGAGCAATTGTGAATATTTCTATTAGATATTGTCTTTTACCCTCGTCCCTTCTCTAATTCTACTATCGAATGCACAGTATATACATATACATAATATACTGTATTGTACGTGTACACTTATACAGTATACTTACCAGGCATGTCTTTTAACATATATTTTTTATTTATACCTTTAACATCTTTTATATTCTATATTGTTAATCTTTCTGATGCATTTTTACAAAAGGTGCGTCCACAAATAATCGTAAAATCTATATCTATATTCTATATTCTATATCTATATTGTATATATATATATATATATATATATATATATATATACAGGGTGTATCATTTTAAGTGATTCAGCTGAATATCTCTTAAAGTAAAAGAGATTGGAAAAATTGTTTCAGACAAAAGTTGTTTGGTTCGAAGGGGGACATAAGATGATGTCATTGGTTTGACCTTGAGTGGCATCGTTAAGGACAGGTCAAGGACACCTTTAATTTCTTAAATGAAACTCCCTATTTTTTATTGCATATTCTTATAGCTTATATCAAGAGCTTTCCAAAACACTATAATTAAGTATTTTTTCATTAAGTACTTTTCGAGTTATAAGGCTTGAAAGTTACAGTATTGTGACATAATATTTTGTTAAGTATTTATAATTCAAATTCCTTACTTTTTATTTTTGCAAACAATATGAATCAATTAATTTAAAAACACAAAATTTTCTTACAGAAAAACTTGTTGTGTAAGAGCGTAATGTGGCACAGTAGATAGCGCACTAATCTACAAAGCTGCAGAAGAACAATTTTAATGCCATTTATAATGAGTGTAATTCTTGTACCGTTGTTAAGAACAATGTCTAAAATACCTGGAATAAACTATTGCGCGCTGTGTAATTTCTGTAGGCATTCATATTCATGCATTAAGTTTCATTCTTACAGAATGTCTATTCACCACTTGGTACATATTGTACATATTGAATTACTTTCGACAAAGACTTAAATTTAGCGTATACCATGAAAGAAGAGTACCGATTTTTTATTGCGTTATTGACAGTTATTGAAAAAGCACCCCGAATCGTGAGGGGCAAGAGGATTCACGCAAATCAAGCACCCCGAATGGTGAGAAGCTAAGAAAATAATGAATATGCAATAAACAGTTACACAACAAGTTTTTCTTTAAGAAAATTGTGTTTTCTTTACATTAATTGATTTGTATTGTTTGCAAAAATAAAAAGTAAAAAATTTGAATTATAAATACTTAACAAAATATTATGTCACAATACTGTAACTTTCAAGCCTTATAACTCGAAAAGTACTTAATAAAAAAATACTTAATTATAGTGTTTTGGAAAGTTCTCGACATAAGCTATAAGAATATGTAATAAAAAATAGGGGTTTCTATTTAAGAAACTGAAGGTGTCCTTGACCTGTCCTTAATGATGCCACCCAAGGTCAAATCAATGACACCATCTTATGTCCCCCTTCGAACCAAACAACTTTTGTCTGAAACAATTTTTCCAATCTCTTTTACTTTAAGAGATATTCAGCTGAATCACTTAAAATGATACACCCTGTATATATATATATATATATATATAAGTCACGTTTTCTGTCTGTGTACGCGAACTACTCATTCGTTAGTGACGTGTGTGAAGTTGGACCCGCACTTTTTGAATTCTGTATTTTTAATAATTGTGCTACATTGCGCTACGTTTGTGCTGTATTATGCCGCAAACCGCAACTCTGTAACTCAAAGCGTACTCGAGAAAATAAAAAAAAAAAACAAAATTTTTGATAGCCCCGCACTTTTCGAATTTTCAGTTTTTTTTATTGTGCCGTATTATACTGCATTTGTGCTGACTTGTGCCGCAAACGCGAGATTGATAACTTCGATAACAATTAAGAAAAAAAAATAAAAACAAAATTATACTAGCCCTGCAGTTTTCCCGAAATAAACCCAATTTTTTTTGTTGATAGATATATAGTAATTTGTGCCACGTTGTGCCGTTGGAATAAACTCGATATCTTTTTTTATTTGGCAGATAAAAAATATTAAATCTTAAAAACAAAATAACAAATAATTATTTTTAAAACGCATTTACCGAATTTCTGTAAGCTGTGCTGAGTTTCGCTAGATGAGTACAACAAAGAAATGGCCGGAGATGCATAGAAAGTTGTAGGGGTTGAAAATAATGAGCTAAGGGAGGAAGGGAAATGAGGGTGAGAAAAAAACTTTACATTTTTAAATTTTGTAAAATTGTGCCGAGTTGTGTGTGTGTGTGCTCGGTGAGTACAATAACTTTTCCTAATGACAAAATGTCCGCAAATCGTTAGTTTACGCAGCACAAAGTATCTAAAGAAAGCAGTTTTTAGGAATTACAATTTTCAAACCGCTATAACTTTTGAACCGTGACAGGGAATGAAATTTTGCGACTTGTGCTGAGTTGTGCTAATCGAGCACAACAAGAAAACGGCTAGAAAAGTCGCAGGGGTTAAAAATAATGAAAAAAATTTCCTTTTTTCAAATTTTTTCAGAGAAGAGAGCGTTTCGCATTTTCGGTTACGCATATTCGCACTTTTGATTGGTTACGCGATACGCGTTACGCGGAAAATATCAGTCCATGTAACCGCACCCTTACCCTCCTTACTTCTTATCCATTATCTCTTGTTCTAATTAGTGGCAGAACAGCTTGAATCAACTTCCCACACTACTTTTATGATAAAAGATTAAGGTTTTATGACAAAAATTAAGACAATGCAAAGCTGAAAAATAATGATTTTATAATGAAAGAAAATATATTTAAACTTAAGAAAATATACATTTAAAATTATCTTTATTTTAAGAAAAACATTAAAATAAACATTTATTTACATTAATAGATTAGAATATGTATATTTTTTTCTTAATGTAATTCTTTTGAAATGTTATTTACGTAGGAAAATTCTACACATTTACAGTTTTATCCTTAAAATAAGGGATGATGCGCAGATATTGTATCGAGATCGAATTAGGAACAAAACCTCGTTTATTACTTATATCCTGAAAAATAAGAGATTATCGATTAACAGAAATATTCACCGACTTCAGGATGTGTAGATAAATAAAATATGTATCTTAAAAAATAACCCGGTCGTGAATAATTATTTTAAGGCCAGTATTCATAGTCGGTTCTTATTTTAAGACTGTCTTAAGTAATATCTTTCGTTCTTTTTTTTAACTCCAGTTCTATAAAAGTCTTAAGTGTTGCAAGTTTAAATTTTTTAAACACTGATACAGTAGATGATTAGCTGCGTCATATGGATTATATCAAAATATTACTTATATCAAAATACAATAAGTCGTCACGATTTTCTTGCACTTAAATTACCGATATTTTTATAAGTTTGTAGTACTTCATCGGAGTTATCCAACGCTTCTGGAGTCGTGCTAAGGATGGTTGTGTCTGAGGCGTTGCTGGGTTGCGGCTCGACTTCCTCGATCTCTTCCTCATCGGTCAAATACTGTCTAAAATTTAACAAGAAAATTTTATAGTAATGTATATGTGTGTATATATATGTTTGCTCAGAGGTATATATAGAGTTTAAGTGAACTCACGCGTATTGGCGACTCTAATTCCGGAACTGTTTACGTTTTTTTGAAATGTATCAATATATGTACAGTCCTGGAATATATGGTTATATATTCCAGTGTTATATATTCCAGGTGTACATTTCAGAAAACGTAAATATCAGTTCCAGAATACCTGTGTGCAAACATATATTAATTATAATATATTAAAATTAAAAAGAAAAAGGCCAATTTTTATAAAAATATTAATTTACCTGATGTGTAGTATAATACAATAATTAAAATGATGGTTATTGATAATAATAATGAAGTTCCATCAAATGTGACGACATTAAGTCTGACATCATCTAAAACAATAAACAATAAAACAATTTCTAATTAGTAAATATAAAAACATGGAGTCCGTTCCACTTATCGCTCGCAACGCTCGTAGAATCATTTCATGCTTGTTGTTTGTTAAATGTTAAACAAGGACGAAATGATGCTCACGAGCGTTGTGAGCGATAAGTGGAACGCAGCCCATTAGTACTTATATTAATTGCAATGTAGTCATTTATTATATACTTACCTGATGTTAATGGAATTTAATCCATGACGATAGCAATTAACTATCAACAATACTTTTACTGTGATATACATTGTGCCCAACTGATGATAGAGGATCCGAGTCGACAATAATAATACGTGTTATACGTATAAGAGCCAAGGTGACAATGATAACTCGATTTGAAATAGTGATTCGGCAAGCGAGACAAAACAAGAAAACGGCGATATCGAGACTCTTCTCATACGCTTGAATTTTGATCTAATATCGAAGCTTGATAGTATGAATATAGCAAGATTTTTTATTGTTCTTGATTTGATAGACGAGCGAAAATCTCGTCTCGATCTCGTTTCCTTGGTTTTTTGATATACGAGATTCTCGATCGTTCAGTCATAAGGTCAACTTATAATGTCTGGTCAAAGTATGAAACGAATACATAACGATAAAGAAATGGGAAAACATAAAGCAAAATCTTTGCGAGCTGAAGCATTTATGATTAATGTTGATCAAAATAATAAGAAATTCGCTACGTGTAAATTATGCACTGAAAGCATAAAAATTATAAAAATGACGAATGGAAATACAACCGGACTGAAAAGACATTTAGAACGAGAACATACTGAATTGTATATAGGGAAATTTATGATACAGATGCAGGAACATCAAATAAGGTATTTTATAATTGTATATCAAGGTATTTTTTTTATAAGGTATTTATTTTATTAAATCATTTATATTGTTCGTATTAAGGTAGTTGTCTCGTGAAATATTTAGCGTTTTAAAACTGAGATAATTAAAGTAAATCGCGAATCAAAAATTTACTAATGTTAAATGTATGTATATATGGAACGCCGTTTTACTTTTTAATAGCATGTTGAAAAATTAAAAGAGATATTTTCTTCTTAATCATTATATCATCTATCATTACAGTCTATGTAACAAATAACAAAAAAATCATGTTTTACACTTTCTTCGTTCTGTCAATTCTATCGAGATACATTTATTTTATACTTACCGGAAGACACCCCTTGTATGCATATTGTATTACCACCAATTACCATTTCACGAGATTTACACAAACGAATAAAGGGAGAACATACGAGATATGACGAGATAAGACATTGGCAAGAGGACGCATTTGCACGACACATATATTTAACAGAGGAACATTTACTGTGTTATAAATACCTTATATAGAAATTTTGTAATTTTTTCGCACAAAAAAAAGCTTTATACGAAAAAAATTTGTTTATTTTAAATTTTTTACTTATTTTTTGCAGAAAAAATCACCATTTATTTTTAATTTTCGATATCGCGATTTCGCAGCGCGTATATGTGCCGCTTTTTCGTGTACAATCACATCGTCTATCTAATTGCTGTTCTCCCCTGAATCTATCCTGACTACCCTCGCAATATCCTCTGCATCTACTAACCGTACAGAAATTTCCCTATGAAATTGACACGATTATCCCAGCTGTACGCCATCGTGATCACGATAATCTTTCTCTCTCAGATTCCCTTTCTAGTTTTCTTCGCGAGATGTAAAATTCTTGGACACTAGAATTCGAAAAGGCGGAATCCTTTCTAATAAATAAATAATAAATTAATTAAAATTAAATTAAATTAGAATATTACTGAGAATTTCGTCTTGCGATCGCCCGAGACACTTCAGAGCTAAAATAAATCTATCGGCGGTGTCGCGCAACGCATGGAGCTCGGTGGCAGATTCTCACGACATAAATTGGTCGACGGAAGTAGATCGGTTCGGACTCACAGGGGGTTCCTCCAACCATTCAGTCATAAGTGCAATGCGTTCTCCTGATTTCGTTCTCCTGAGAAAATAGCTCATTCACGCGAGCCAATCACGTCTAGCTACATGAAATCACGCAAGATTCATTGTCGAGCGAGGGTCACCTCGTTTACATTTTTTTTTTAGTATACAAAGGATTCGTGAAAGCGAGCGAAATCACCGCCGAACATGTTTCTTCGTTTATCGCAACGGGATGGCGCCATCGATTTAATTTACGATTATTTATTTGACCGATTGATTTTTCACGCGGAGTTTGCAACAGTCCTGTTTAATAAATATTGGTTGAATCTTTAGTGATTAATTAAAAATAATAAATTAATTAATAATAAATTAATAATTAATCAATAATTCGTTATTAATTAATTAAATATGCGTTGTCTCTTAGGCTGGGGCTACACTATGTGCGGTTTCGCGAATCGGATTCGCGAATCGTGCATTTATATACTATTCGTGCTAAGCACACATGGTATACAAATGCACGATTCGCGAATCCGATTCGCGAAAACGTGCATAGTGTAGCCCCAGCCTTATATATAAGCATATATTTCAAGCGAGATTTCAAGATTCTCGTTTTGTCTCGCTTGTTTTTTTGTTTTCTTGATTTCGAGACAAATATAAAACTTCATGTTAAACGATCGAGACAAGATCTTCAACTGAATAATAAATGCAAAGAAAATCGAGCGAGATGCTTGACAGTCTCGTCTCATACCGAATCACTAATTTGAAATGTAGAGGACGAGGGCGTAACTCTAATTTCTAATTGGCTAATTTAAATAATCGTCATTAGTTATAAGCATTCGATACAAAACTGTACGAATACGAATACGATGCAATCACAGAGCCGTATTAGCATCTTAAGGGGACTATAATAGAGAGGGTTAAAAATGCAAAAATTGGGTCCCCTTAAGACATATGTGTATACGAGACGAATTTCGCCCAGAATCTCAACATTATCCTTAGCGGATAATTTAATTAATGACATCCGTCCCTCGCGTATATCGGCGTCTGCTCACCAGCACCGTAAGCCGGAGTTCTGTTGTAACTGCTGAAGCCACCATCCTTTGTCGGGACGCCGACGTTTGCTATATGAGATCGATTGACGGAAATTGTTTGACACGTGGAGTGCAATTCCACGCGCGCTGTTGTCTCTGTCGCATCTTTCACAATACCCACGTTTCCCTTGTATAATCCACGTGTTATTTTGATCGTGGTTCCAATTAATTCCCTGTCGCGTCTTGCACTGCCACCGCCACCACGGCCTCTGCCTCTTCCGCCTCCGCCGCCTCATCCAAAACCCATGGTGATGTAGGATTCATTTTCCGATTTACGATAGCTCGACCGGGGGGAACGTCAAGGATGTCGTCTCCGCCGGAGCGAGGCGGGGCGGCAGCGTTAGAATTCGGTACATTATATTATTTCCAAGGATTTCAGGTATCGAGTAGATGGCCAGGAGGAAATTGTAACGACTTGAGTCGCGCCGTGGGAGTTTACGGGAGGCGTTCTACGTAGGAGTTGGCCGGCGGGCGGGTCACGATTGGGCTCATATGCCGACGTTGTTTGGAGCGTATGGCAGGGCGAGCGCATCAGTTCCGATGTTCGCCGGGATGAAGCCTGCCGATTCGCGAAGGAGGGAGATCGCCACGGAGCATTGCCTACCGGTCGACGAAGCCATGGCCTGGCCAGCCTGGCCGTCGTACACCGGCACCAGAGTCGCGGCCCGGTCAGCCGAACTCGAGAATAGGCTTTTCAAACCTGCCGCCGGCGAGCGAGGAAGCCACGAGGGGCGCCGACGGAAGCGGGAGGCGCTCGGCTCGCATAGGGCTGATCGGTAAGGAGGGCTTGCAAGCACGGCGCGCGCAGGCGCGGGCCCGACGTGATCCCGCCGGGCTAGAGGATCGTCACTGTCGTGTCGGCGTGGCGAAGGACGACATCCCGAGAAGACCGGCAGCCGAGTTTGCGGAATTTGTAAGGCCACTACTCGAGCACCTCGTAACCCACGTTTGAGTACACGTAAGATCGTTCTGACGGCCGGGGCCCTTCCGAGAGCCGCGTAGAGTCGCGAGAAGCATGCTTAGAGAATCGCGTACTGTGTCGCGAAGCATTTTGTGGCATCGCGTTTGTGCAGATGAGTATTACCGAGTAAGTAATTATTAAATAGAAGACTGACGGAGGGCCCGGCCAACAGAGTAATGTGGGATCGCCCTGCCCGAAAAATCGTACGCGGCCGACAGTCATCGTGTGATTCGTTGTAGTTTTCGTCGTGTCTTCGTGTTTCGTGTAATAGCGTTTTGTGTAACCATGGTGCGTAATGTAGCAAGGTGTCCTTCGCGCCGAGGTGGACCGTATTGTCGCAGAACGGGGGAGTAATGTTCGCGCAATCACGTCCCGGGGCGTGAGGCACCGGTCTTGGATCTTTGGGGCTTTTCGCGGGAGGCCCGCGTCTAGCCATTTTGGGACTATTTGCGAGACGTTGCGGATGGTCATTTCGGGACTACCAGCTGGGAACGATTCGGCAGTTGGAAAGTCATTGCGCGTAGGTATTGTGTCTTGCGTTCGTGTAATCGCGTATTGTCGGGACTACCAACTGGGAACGATTTGGCAGTTGGGAAGTCGTTGCGCGTAGGTATTGTGTCTTGCGTTCGTGTAATCGCGTATTGTGTATTGCGGTCGTGTAACTGCGTCTTATAAGTTGCGTCCTTAGGCTAATTTCCGCGTTATTGTATCTCATAGTTCCCGCGTTCCGCAGAAAAACATCTGAGAGAAAAATTGTAATTTACCGATTCATTGTAAAAAAACCTGCCGATTTATTCTGAAGTAATTTCTAAAATTGTAGGTAATTCACCGATTCAGTCTGAAACAACTTGCTGATTTATTCTCATGTAATCTTTTCTGTCAAATACATTATTTTTGTATTATTGTTATTGGCGTGTGTTAACTGTGCTACGTTCCCTCTCCTCCTCCGACCGCGATTACCCGAAGAAACTCACACCTGAGAGAATAGCGATCTTGTGGATCGTGGTGCGAGGAATCGCACCAGGCGCCCAATATTTCGAGGAATTTAGTCGAGCTACTATCTGGGTTTCTGAGAGTCTTGTCGTGATTGATTTTTCGTAAGATCCTTAGTGAACAAAGCGACGGCGCGCTCCTTCACGGCCGGCGAGACCGTGAGGACATCGTCGTGGTCGTCACAAGTTTTAACAGCGTCAACAGCTACTTCTTTCAATATAATGCAGTGTGTGAATTTCCTGAAGTATCTACTGTATCAACTAAAATCTAAAATTGATTCCCCATGTTGAGTCATGATGCTGCAGCAAACTATTGGTTCGTTATGAACATTACTTCAACCATCCAATGACATGGAAACAGTTTCACCTTGTAATTTTTGCTGGCATTTTTGTAATATAAATATATCCGAATAGACTTCGTTTAGAATAGGTTCTGCAATCTGATAAGCAGATGGGCTTTCATATCCTAGTCGTAACATGCTACATGCTTTTTTAAATTCAACGTGATCAGCATGGTTAAATGGCGTATTAGTAGCATAAAAATATTTGCCAATTTGCTTAGCACAAGTTTTAGATGTTAAAACAGGGTCTGTATCTTTTGCACATTTTATAGACATTTTTTGCTTTTTTATTGATGGAAATGACGTTATATTTATGCCTTCAGACTCTGAAAAAAAGTACCTTTACATTATTAAGTAATGTGATCAAAGATGTAATACAATATGGATGTTCAGCACATATATTAAATTTACTGGCAAAGGACATTGAAAATTCCGCAACTACAGATAGTATTTTAAAAATTATTAAATATTTTTGAAATAAACATCTGTCTTCTGCACTATTCAAACAAGCTGGTGGTAAAAAACTTAAAATGCCTTTGGAGGTAAGATGGAACACTATGAATGATGCGATAAAATCATATCTAGACAACAGAGGAATACTGGTTCAGTTATGTCAAGACCGTAAAAAAGACATTAATCCCGATATTATAAAACTTGTAAATGGTACTCAACTAGTAACAAATGTTGCAGATTTAATGGCACGACTTAACCCAATTGCTATTGCGTTAGATAGAATGCAGAGAGATACAACGAACATTTCAGTCGCCGTTGAAATATGGTACAAATTAAAAATGGACTTAACTGACCAACCATTACCTGTTAAGACATTTTTATAAAAGAAGAGATATGGCATTGGGACCACCACATTATTTAGCAAATATGATTGATCATCGATTTCTAGGAGAAAGACTAATGCCCGGTTTCTTCACCGTTGGATAACTTTATCCTTAGGTTAAATTCACTCTTCATCTCTTTCTAAGAGTTAGGTTAGAAAGAGATGAAGAGTGAGTTTATCCTAAGGATAAAGTTATCCGACGGTGAAGAAACCGGGCATAAATAGCACTTAAAAAGAACAGGCGTTCGAATTTCTTAATGCTATAAATCATATCTTATTATATCATTTGTAATGTCACTAACAACTAACAACTAACAACTAAATTACTAAAACAAGGCCATTTCCTATAAAATTTTTATTTGGCACTCAATTTCGGAATATAAATCCGTTAACTTGGTGGAAATCTGTGACTGTTCCTGAGTCTGAATGACCAGAGAAAAAGCTTGAATTATGCAATCAGTTACTTACTTCTGTTGCCGCAACAGCAGGTCTTGAAAGGTTCTTTTCGAATTTTGGGATAATTCAGTCGAAGCTCCGTAATCGACTAGGAAATGAAAAAGCTAGCAAATTAGTTTTTATGTTCAAATATTTAAATATATAATATATAATATATATATATATATATATATATATATATATATATATATATTGTTATACATAATTTTTTGATACAAATTTTTTAATAAACATAATTATATATGTAATATCTAAATATTCTATTACTATATTCTTTTATATATTATAAAACAAATATATCCTTCAAGTATTAGTCGCGCAATTGTAGCGTGAACTGTACTATCATTCATGTAATATTATCATGAAAAACAATACACAAGAGATTCTATATAAATACAAATTAAAGTTTACTAAAGAGTAACTAATTTTGAAAATTACATTTTGTTTCTATTATTAGAAAGGGAATGTTAAAAATTAGTTAAACATATGTTTACTTATATATACTTATATATTGTTCAGAATCTCAGTGAAAAATTCTCCATAATATTTAGCAACTTTGCAATACTTACTCATAACTCATATTAAATAACTTTAAAAATGTATACAAATACATATATATTTAATTTTATAAATATTAATATAATTATATTACTTATATACAAAATTATAGTTTACTTGTATACCTCAATTCTTCCTATCTATTCCTACATGTATACTTCTTCCATTTACTCCCTATCAAATATTTGATACTGATAACTAGTGATAACTATCCCACGTTTTGCTAACAATTTTACATATAACAATATTTATGTAAAAAATACTACATTTAAAATTTTTTCTGAAATCTTATTAAACAAGTTAATCAATACATTAACCAAAACAAAAATCTTATTCTATTTATTTTGAAAACACATAAATTGAGGAACATTTTAAGACTAAAACCAATTTGCTATCTATATTTTAACTGGTACTTTACTCTTGTACGTATGGGGTGCTCACGTTTGGGTCAGCCGAAGGAGATGAGCACAGCAATCTCATCGTGCATATTTTGAAAGCACATAAATTGAGGAATATTTTAAGACTAAAACCAATTCGCTATCTGTATTTTAACTGGTACTTTACTCTTGTACGTATGGGGTGTTCACGTTCGGATCGGTCAAAGGGGATAAGCACGAAAATTTCATTGTGCATATTTCGAGAACACATTAATCAAGAAACATTTTAAGACAAAAATTATTTTGCTTTCTGTATTTTAACTGATACTTTACTTTTATATCAGTAGTATATAGATCTTTTTTTACGTATATCTTTTAAACTATTACAGATAAACTAATTTTGTTTGAGGCATTTGAAAGCACATAAAAAGCACATAATTCTACTATATTGAGTATTTTATTTTATAATATAATTTTAATGAGTAGGGGTGCTAGCTTACGTTAAGCCAGCATCCCCACTTTCAATTGTAATTTTACACGAAACCGTTCGAACACAAAAATCGTGAATAGAACACATAATTAGCACATAAAGAGCATTTAATTTCTACATATGTGTTATTCTGCTTTTTTGCGGAAGGGGAGGGGTGCTAACTTAACAGACATAATATATTTTGATACATAGACTAAATTACTGAAGATGTTAGGGTAGACCGGGGCACGTTGTCACACATTTGGTTCAATATTTTTTGTATTTTTTGCATTCAATATTTAAGAGTACTTTGATATGCCAAAATTTCGAGTGAACCCTCAGCTTCAATTGGACAGTATCAAATTTGTGTGATTGTTACTCTACAGTTGTTACATAACAATAAATAACGACAGGTCGCTTGTGACAACGTGCCCCTTGACCGGGGCACGTTGTCACATCAAATGTAATTGCATGCAAATGTTATCCAAACTGTATTTAACGTAAATATCAATATATTATAGTACGCTGCAATGTAAAAAAGTAAAATCCTTCACAGAAACATTTATTTTATTTCAAAAAAGTACAAAAAGCACGAAGTTTTCGTCTTAATCTAAATACAAGACTTCCACTCGAATGCGCAACTTATTGATACACATTTTTTTTTTAATAATCATGTCGGTGATTAAACATAAAATATTTTTACTCGTTATCGTCATCCGAAGATTTGCAATAGATTTCCATCAAATTCGTGACAACGTGCCCCAAGGGCATTTTTTTACTTCAAACAGCCTCATGGCCGACACGTTTGAGATATTCATAAGGTTAGGTATTGCACGCGGTAGGTAAAAGTACATACTTTAAGATAATATAAAAGTCTATTCTGAAAAAACATAAGCTTCATGTCCAGTACGTTGAATATTAGACAATAAAATTTTACTTACGGTCGCAAAAAACTTTCAAGTTGATTTTACGTCAACACGGCTAGAGCAATCTCAACACTGTAAACACACCAAAGATGGGCATACACTAACACGTTTTGGGAATGACGGGTACTGCTCTCTGGTTATTAGTTTTTTAAATAAAGCCGATGTGACAACGTGCCCCGTGTGACAACGTGTCCCGGTCCACCCTACTAATATTTCTGAAGTTGAATGAAAAATTCTTATTTTTCAGCAACTGTTTGGTAAAGATCCGGAAAGATTAATAATCTGTTTAAAAGGAAAGAATAAGAGTTTGGAAAAAAATAGTAAAAGAGTTATATTAAACTAGAGCACCTGTATCGCATTGCCTAAAGAAGAGTTAGAAAGCACCTTAATTTCCCTTATCCGAAGGCTGACTTCAAAAATCCCTTCCTAGGATCAATACTTTCTGAGATAATTGGCAGAGATAATTTGCAGAAATAATTGGCACACGAAATAAATCTCATAATAAAACCTATATATATATATATATATGTATATGTATATGTACATATTTGTTCATATAAATAAAACTACTTTTTTATGGTAATTAGTGTAGTGCATTTTATTGAAAATAAATACATACTCCCTGAAATGAAAATAAAATATCAATAATAACTTTAAATAAATGTTAGAATTAATATTACGGTAATCTTAATATAATATTGTAATAAAGTTGATAGTTCGTTTAAATTTTTATCTCAAAAACATTACAAGAATGATAGAAAAACCTTAGCAAAATGTTATTTGCGACGTTATGGCACTCCCATTTCAACATTACTGAAATTTCGGAATCGTGGTCAAAGTATATTCATAATGATGTTCTATACAACATTAAGAACTACATATTTAACAACATTACAAGTTCTAGAATATCGTTGCAATAACATTGTAATAATGATTTTTTGCTTACTGGGAATACATACTCCCTGAAATAAAAATAAAATATCAATAATAACTTTAAATAAACGTTAGAATTAATATTACGGTAATCTTAATATAATATTGTAATAAAGTTGATAGTTTGTTTAAATTTTTATCTCAAAAACGTTACAGGAATGATAGAAAAACCTTAGCAAAATGTTATTTGCAACGTTATGGCACTCCCATTTCAACATTACTGAAATTTCGGAATCGTGGTCAAAGTATATTCATAATGATGTTCTATACAACATTAAGAACTACATATTTAACAACATTACAAGTTCTAGAATATCGTTGCAATAACATTGTAATAATGATTTTTTGCTTACTGGGATTTCTCTTCCCTAAGCAGCAGACAATGTTTTTTAAATATTTATTTTTCATTAATTATACATTGTACAATTCATTGTAAAAATAATATTTATTTAATGTTTATTAAATATTTATTTTACATTAATTATTTATTTAAAATAGTGATTTAGAGAAAATATTTATTTGACGTTTATTTAATATTTTTTTTACATTAATATTTCATTTGCAATAATAATTTTAAAAAACATTTATTTTTAACGTTTATTCGACATTAATTTAATATTTATTTTACATTAATTATTTATTTGCAATAATATGAAAAAAATATTTATTTAACATTTATTTAATATTTATTTAATATTTACTTCAAATATTATTTTATATTAATTTTTTAATTGTAAGAGATGTTTCAATCAAATTTTTCTATTGTTTTACTTTATAAATTATGTGCCGTTCCATAAAAAATTTCCGCGTCATAGGACTCATAAGATTTTTTAACACTTTAAAGATATGTTGTAGACGAGTACTTACAGGTAAGAAAGAAATGTCAGAGAATCGTCATTTGTCCATTTGATCATCAAAGTCAAGCAACGTGGGACTTCGGAAATCATTGAACCACTTGGTTCGAAATCGCATAAGAAATCGCGGAGAATCACTGAAAATCAATGGAAGTCGAGTGATTTCTCTTTGCATTCAGGAATCATGTGAAATCATAGGAAATCGTTACAAAATCACACGAATTCGGAAATCGCTTGAAATCACAAATGTTTTCAACAGTATGTCCCCAATAGTGAAGCAACAGTGCTTTATTTAGAGATAATAAGACTATTCTTGAGTTCATTTCTTCAGGAAGAGATGGATCCTCTTCAACGAATTTACAACAGCTGGTATTGTATTTTTATTTTACGATATTGGAGAGTGTGGTTGCTCATTGTCAGTATTCCTCAGTATTCTGTTACAGATAATTTCATATCTTTAAACACCTATTTATGCATGGAGATGAATGCTCATGGCTTATTAAATTGTATTTTTAATTTAAAGAAACATTCATCTACCTCGAATAATTTTACATCCATGTTTTTACCTTGGCAAAAGAGTAGTCAACCATGTGAAAGTTTTTTTAGACGTTTGAGGTCTATGAGTACTACATACTGCACAATCGTTAATAGCACACTTCTTGAAACTTTCCAACGCGTTAAAAGGATTCAGCTACAGGAAGACATTTCCTCTGGTAATTTAAACACATGTACTGAACTTTTTCAGTATCCACGAGCAACAATGAGCAAAAAGCGATGTCGAAGCACTAAGGGGTGTTTACTGCCTGATATTGATGACATAATTAAAACGTTAGAAAATGCAAAAGAAAATGCGTTTTTGACGATAAAATCTTTAGGCATTATAAATGTAGATATATCAGAATGTGAAAATATATCTAGTAAATTACTCGACACCGAGCTCGACACCCAATGTAACAATGACGATGAGAGAGATGTAGGGAAAATTTTGGAAAATGTAATAAAAAAATCAGATTCACGTACAGACGAAAGTTCAGAAGAAAGTAAACAAGAATTATTAGAGGATTTGACCATTCTTTCTAAAGTACAAGGTCGTCTAGAATTAAAAAGTTATAAGAAATTCAAAACTCAACTTCATACACAGAGTCCATTCGTTGTTGTAAGGGATCAATTGAATAATGAACTGGTCGTACGAAAATCCTCCATCTGTTGGCTATTAAATAAAAATTCGTTTAACTTAAGTAGTGATCGGTTACAAAGGGTTCGAGATTCGGAATTGACAAAGAATAAAAAGAAAATTCAAATAAATGGCGATAAATGTAATGAGAAGCAGGTTTTCCTTAAAAAATGCGAGGAAATTAATATTGGTGATTGGTGTCTATTTAGAAAATGTGATAGTACTAAGTGCTTTGTTGGTATGATTTTGAGCTTTGTCTATTTAGAAGGACAAACATTAAAGAGTCATGAATATTCTAGTTCTTACGCAGAAATAAAAGGTAATAACAAAGAGATTGGTGTATTGTGTTATTGGTATGAATTAAAATCAAATAAAGAGCTGATACCTGTACCAATGGATGTACATGGTTATATAAATATTAAGCAGTATTATATGACAATGTCATCTCCTATTATAACTGAAAATAATGTAACAGTTCATCAGGAGATCTATCTTAAAATAAAAAAATTATTCTGATCTGTTCAACTGTTTATTTAACTGTCTATTTAAACATATTTTTAACTCTTAAATTAACAATTATTACAGGTCTTCTGGCGATAGCCGTTTGTAAGCAAGGCAAGCCCTACTTGCAATAAAAACTATTAAGCAAATGAAAAATAATAATTTTAATAATTTTAATTTAATGGGCTTATCACGTATTCGGCGTGTAAGTGCGATTGTTAATTTTTTGCGACCCGAAGGTCACCGATATTAATTTTTTATAAATTTTTATTTTCCAGCTCTGCAATCTGGTTCTTCATACAAGTCATTTGTTGTTCGTATAATTTTATATGATTATTTGATTGCTTTATTTTCGTTAATAAACGATCTTTTTGAGCTGTCAGAGTATAGAAACGACTCTTCAGATCCTCGTATTCAGTACAATCATATCCTGGCAGTTTTTTTGCGTGTAATTCTCTTATGTTAGATACTGTATCGTTCTTATTCTGCAATGTGGGTAATAAAGATTCCTATAGTCGTATAGCCATGTCAGAATGCTACTTAGTCCATATAAGTGTCCACATTGTAGAGAACACAACCGGTGTGGACCCGAGCTGGTCCATTGTTGCATGCATATTGGACATAATGTCTGTGCTGTAAGAGATTTAATTTTTGGATATAGGTATTTCTGTTTTATCTTTCGTTACAACTATTTTATTACGATACGTCTTATAAGTTAAAAAAAGTTGCAACATATGAAATCGGACTTCTTCTTCTTCCTTGAGTAATGACTCCTAAGGAAGAAGAAAAGGTCTGATACGCGGCTAATTTCATATTGCAACTTTTTTTTTAGTAGCCAACTATACATACAAAATTCATTAAAACAATCATCTATAGCGTAAACTATATGAACTCTGATAAATGTGATGCACGAAAACTTCCTGCGGAAAACGTAGACTTAATTTAAATAATATATTAATATAATATAATTTATTTTCTAAAATAATAAAAGGATTTAATGTAGAAAATTACATTAAGTGCAGTATTTAATAAAAAAACAATATTTTAAAGCAATTAACGATCATTAATTTTTAAACTACATTGTACAGTACCATATTCTACAAAATTTTTACGAATTAATAAAAAGAAAATTTCAAATAGATTAATTAAACCATGTATATAGTGTTAAGTTAAAAATAAGTACTTTTAATAAAATCAGATCAATCAAACGTGCATTTATAACATTTAAATCATTTTGTATTACCATATCCTATATAAATATAATTGAGCGAATAAATACTTCACACATTACAAGTGCGATTTTAAGTTGAATTCACGATTTTACATCGCATGCGATTTCGCGATTAAAAATCCAATTGCATATCGCATTGTGATTCAAGAAAAAAAAATCGCGGTGTTAGCGATATATCGCACACATTTATAATTGCAACCAGTTTTTGCTGAGTTTTTTAAAACAAATTTTTAGCTTGTGCGATATTCTCATTTGTAACGGTGAACGAATTAAAATAATATTTGCATGCGTACGCGCGGCCTTTATATTCGATTGTCTTTTTTTAGTACTTTAATTCTTTCATCGACATTCATACTTGTAAATGAGAACGAGAACTAAGTATGAAATTATTAAGTATGAAATTATTAAGTATGAAATTATTAATGGTTAGGCCACTCTAGAGCAAGAAAAAATAGGCACATTTTGGGAATTTTTTTTAACGCAATAAAGGCATTAATCGAAATTCTGTAAAATGGGTTTTATCATACTACTAATGAATTACAAAAAAAATATTTTTTCATGTTAATTAATAAAAAAAATGGCGGCTGCACAGCATTTCTCCGTCGATGCCTTTTTTTCCACGGCCGGAAATGTAACTCATCATGCAATTTTTGACCTGAAACAAGAAACTAAAATTTTTTCGATTATATATAATAACAGCTAGAGACGTACGTAGGATTTTTTGATACATTGATTTTTGGCAAAATAGTACACTTATGAAAAAAAAGTTAAAAATTTCGAGAAAAAAAATTTTCACATAATTGTTTATAAAAAGAATATTATGCAATATAAAAAA
This sequence comes from Temnothorax longispinosus, assembly GCF_030848805.1. Taxonomy (NCBI): domain Eukaryota; kingdom Metazoa; phylum Arthropoda; class Insecta; order Hymenoptera; family Formicidae; genus Temnothorax; species Temnothorax longispinosus. The sequence goes on along the minus strand of NC_092366.1, from coordinate 14,339,566 downwards.
AATCCTACGTACGTCTCTAGCTGTTATTATATATAATCGAAAAAATTTTGGTTTTTTGTTCCTGGTCAAAAATTGCATGAGTTACATTTCCGGCCGTGGAAAAAAAGGCATCGACGGAGAAATGCTGTGCAGCCGCCATTTTTTTATTAATTGATATAAAAAAATAATTTTTTTGTAATTCATTAGTAATATAATAAAACCCATTTTACAGAATTTCGATTAATCCCTTTATTGCGTTAAAAAAATTCCCGAAATATGCCTATTTTTTCTTGCTCTAGAGTGGCCTAACCCCTTAAAAGAATAATTAACAAGGATGTATCTTAAACTATTAATATTGCATGATGCTAATCTTTAGCTAATTGTCGAGTTCTCTCATCTTATGCCCAATCGATGTACGATTTTTCAATCTTTATTATCTCGCATCCATCTTTGCGTGGCTAGAAGAGCGACCACCCTTGTTCTGCTGTATCCTCCCGCCTTGCAGCTTGACTAATAAGAGAGCTTCGTGTGTCTTACCGTTTTGTCCGTTATCCACTCGAAGAAGGTATGTGCCGCGAGAACTGGCTCGAAGGACCAATTATGTTTGAAAATGAATTGTCGGGTGTACTTCTGATCGGTAATAATCGTAAAAAATATCGATAAAAAACACCCTTTTACTAGTATAAAATATACGTGATCATTCTTTGCTGATATATGGATTGTAGGTAGGTATCTCACAAAATAAGATACTAATGATTCGAGTGGTAGGCGCAAAGTGAAAACGACAGCAAGAGATAAAGATAATCAACCTACTCTGACTGATCATTTAGGAAACTATAAACATTTTGATACATTAAAAGTTTGAGCTAAATAGAAATAAGGGTAATATATTTGCTTAGTTCGGTATATGTATATAAATATAAATTCAAGAAATAAAAAATAAAATATTACTCAAGATAAAAATAACTTAATAATTTAAATAAAAAAGTAACATTAAAGAATTAAGCCTCAATATTCCATTTCTAGCGTTATTAAAGTACTTGTAAAATATTTTTCATACGTGAGCATAGCATTTAACTTCGTAAATTTTTATTTTAAAAAGATATTATAACTGTTGATCTTATTTATTTAATGAGAAAAAGTTACCGAATATTAATAGTTTAGAAACCAAGTCACGAATTCGATTGTAGCAGCCAATTATTTGCTCTTCTTCCTAAAGAAATTTACAAGAAAACAGGTGTTAATAGAAGAAAAATGTATTAAATATTAAAAAGTTATTATATTGCTTTATTTATATATATATTTATGTTACAATATATTAATTTACAAAGTTTTTTGGGAAAATACTGGAATCATCGATATAAAATGAGATAGAAACACAGATAATTGTTTCTACATTTTCCTATAGTAAGTTACAGAGAAATAGTAATTGCTAACTGATAACTATAATAAATTGCACAAATATTGTTTTATATATGAAAGGTACAGGAGAAAAACGATCAAAGTCCACTTTTTGTGGAAAAACTTTCATAATTCTTATCTATTTTGATAAAAAACAGTTGCAATTTATATTGGAAATCAAATTACTCCGAATGGACATTGATCGTTTTTTCCCTGTACTTTTTATATGTACATATATCAAGAGACACGGTAGTGTCTCGCACCAAGTGCGTGGTCCAGACCGCACCGCGACGCGACGCGACGAGTTGCGAGTATATTATATGTATATAAGTATATACGTATATATTCATATTATAAATATTAACTCACGTATTTAACTCACATAGTTACAATTAGTAGCTGTCAATAACGTAATAGAAATACGCAAATAAATGTTATGTTTTTATTGCGAATAACAGTCATTAACTGAAGATAATAGATCATATCAAATTGCATATACTGTTTTTTATGCTAATTTTTCAATTACTAACAGGAACGGATTGTACAATAATTTTTATCTTATAGATTATGTATAAAAAATTAAAAAGCTTTTGCATAAAAATTTTATACAATACACTGGTGGAAATGGAAAAAGAATACCATGAAGGACAGTAGCAACAAAGATCGAATTGACACTGGATAAACAGTTACATACTCCGATAACATGTTGTTAACTCGAAAGTCTGCAAACTTCTCCTACAAATAGTACTGCGTTTACGTGTGCCATTGGCTCGCCAATCCCCACAACACCGTCAAAGCCGCTTGCAGTGGTGCCGTGAAAGGGTACATTAGAGACAGGAGTGGCATACTGTAGTCTTCAGTGATGAAAGCTGGTTTTGCTTGGGCACGAGTGATGAATAGTGTGTTCGGTGTCGTCCTAGGAAGCGTGGATATCCTGACTGTATACGCACTCGTCATACTAGGGCGTCAGTAACTACTATGACTCTTTTACGTTTACCATGCGGCAGTAAAGTAAGGGTCACTATGGCTCTCTGCGCACATTATCAGCCAACGTCACAGTCTTGGCAGGAGTTGACTAGGGTCCTTTGACTCTCCTGAACCAGCATTCTAGACGTTTATACCGCAAGCAAGCAGTCCCACGGGTTGCAAGAGACAAGGAACATATCCTTGCGAAGAAGGTTTGTCGGGCGTCGGCTGGCTTTACGAAGATCAGGCGTCTGGGCTGGTATAACGTTGTTAGGATCCGAGAATCCGAGTAGTCTGAAAATCACGCTGGTGCGGGCGCTGTCGTATTGTATCGGAAGAGTCAGGTCTCTTAGGCCCTTGATTCTCTGCACGAGTCTCTTTAGGCCTGGGGTCAGAGTCAGTTACTGGTCTGGTGATGCAAACACATAGTCTCTCCCAGTCAAGGCATGCGCTCACCTCCTAGGGGTCTCGCTGGAACGTTGCAAACGGTGTACGACTTGGTCCGATCTCGGTCCGATGTCGGCTGGCCGGCGCGCGCTCTGCAGTAACCGAGTGGTCCAAACTGGATTTGAGTGCGCCTCTAAGGGCTTGTAGTGATGCAGGTCCAAGTACCGCTGTCCATGGTGAGTTGTGGAGCCAAGAAAGGGCACGGTTATCTGGGAAGCTCTCGACTGTCAATCCGTTAGCTGCCCAACACGCTGTAAATTATGGAAGATAGAATAAACGATTCTAAATTCCGGACTCTCGTATGGCCCGAGAAATGCGTGCAAGACGCGTGGGTGAGAGCGCCGTTGATGCGGAAGATCCTGACGAGGTCGTAGCTGGATCTTCAGAGCGAAGCATTATAAATGAAACCATGGTTGAGCAGGACAGCTAAGAAGTCTATCGCTGTGAGTTATGCCCGGCAGAGTACCGGACCATGCGTGGTTTTAGGGTTCATGTTGCCAAGGCTCATCCGTTGGTGGCCAACAGCGTTGTTGATGTCGAGCGAGTAAAGGCCAGATGGTCAGTGGAGGAAGTCACTCTCATGACTCGCGCTGAGACTGCAGCCACCTTAGCCAGGGGAATTATCTTTATGAACCAACATCTGCAGGATAAATTTTTCCATATCAGGATACCATTAGTTATGGTAGCCGTTCACCTCTAGTGTTCGTGCAAAAGGTGCTTTAAACAGCAACCGATATGTTTAGGAGATCATTCAGCCTGTTCTTTCGCCATTCCTAGGTGGCTTGGGTAGCACCTTGTTTCAGCAAGATAACGACCACACACTGCTCGTGTTGTACAAGATGCTCTGCGAGAAATTCCATGGTCTGCGCGCTCATCAGATTTGTCACCTATTGAGCACGTGTGGGACATGATGGGTCGACGTGTTTCGGCTGCTAGACCACTGGCGACTAATCTCGTCCAGTTGCGTGAACAAGTCCTCCAGACACGGCAAGATATTCCACAGGAACACATTTAACGCCTTTATGACAGTATGCTTGAAGGGTTTAATATTATATAGTGCAGCATGAGGTGGATATATCACCTACTAATGTAAGGCACTCTGAATAAAAATTTCTATAAGTTCTACGACCTTGTCTTTTTAAACACATCAATTTTAGATTTCGTGGAATGGGTGTTCTTGGTGTTCTTTTTTCCATTTCCACCAGTGTATAAAAAATTTTTAAAAATTTCTTACGTAACGCATTTGACTTCATGATTAACTCTTTTCCTATATCTACGGCATTATATCTACATTATATCTACGGCATAAATAAAGTTAAATTTCTACTGTCAGTAGTATAATACTTTCTCCTTGCGTTGGAAAGAATTAATCTTACAAAGAAAAATATATGTATATAAATCGGTATACATAAATCGATTAAACCAGAAAAGTTTATTATTTTCGACGACAATTGGCCGGTTGTTGCGTGTAACGTTTCAATATATGTACTGCCAATTGCCGTCGAAAATAATAAACTTTTCTGGTTTAATCATTATTGGCGGAACAAACAATTTCATTTCTATAAATCGATTAAATTGCATAACAAAAAAGTAATTGCGTAAATATGTGCTTCTAATATAGCTAAGATAAGTAAATAATTTGTGCGCAATAACTATTTTTAAAAATATCGATTTGGCTTTGCAATAATTTAATGCAAATTTTATATTTGCATTATATTTGCAAATCAATGTAATTACAAGATAGTTACGCTATTGCATATCGTGTATCAAAGAGTGGTAAATTATTATTTTTTTAACACTCTGAGTGCCATCATGTCACCTATATCTGGGTGATGCGTAAATTTCCGCAAAATCATCCATTTGTGAGTAGTGACGTTGGGGTCTTATTTATCCAATTTAAAACATTTAAAAAAGCAATAAAATATTAAAATAATGTATAAGATTTATTAAGTTTAATGCCGAAATCAGCTTGGCACTCAAAGCATTAAATGAGAATAATGGATTTGTGGATTATTAGAAATGCATTTAACACCTTGTAAATCTCGTGCACAACCAAACCTTTCAGTAAATTATTGTAAATATCACGAGAAAATGAGTTTTGTTTTAAATGATACATATAATAGTTTAGAAAAAAATAATACTTTAATTCTAAATGCATTATAACTGATCCAACTGATTGAACTTTTGAATCCATTACTGAAATAAATGATAAAACTTAACGCGAAAAAAACATTAAAATAAGTAAAATAGAAATAAAACTAAAACACTGACTTCTGAGAGAAATATGCAATCTTTTTTTATTTAAGTTTATTTCCCTTATATGTATGATATTTACAACTCATAGTATGTAATAATTGGGTGTATTGCATTATCTTTATCTTTTTCTCTTTTCGAAATCTTTTTAACATGTTGACCGCCGAATACGAGTTAACTGGTAGTTGGTGATCTACAGATGGACGCTAGCTATTCGTCCATTTGATTTTTTGAAGTGGTAAAGTTTTGTATGTTTTGGTGAAAAATAAATCCTATATAATTAAAAAGTATATTGGGAAAAAAAAAACATTTTAATAAGAAAATGATGTCGGAAACAAATAAGTATCTTAAATTGTATAGTGACCAGTCAATGTGTTAAATATAATTTTAAGTCAGAGTTTCAGTTTTATATTTTCTTTCAGTATTATGCAAATTATAATATAATATCCTGTACATGCATATTACGGAAAGCGCTCGTTATTCATAGAGTTACGCTTATATTTTTTTTTCGTAATAATAAGTATACCAAATAATTATTAGAAAAGTCCCGCGTTACATCGTAGAACATTTATTATTAAATACTTAAACATAATTGTTTGTAATTAAAGAATAAACCTGGTTCCAAATAACAGCTGGTTCACAGTCGATCAAACAGCTGTTATTTGGAACCAGATCCGTTCTTTGATTGTATCGTATCTATCTATCTATCTGTGTAAATTACAAACCAGTAAGCCTATTTATTTATTCTTTACACAATTTGTTATTCATCTATATCATATCTTTGTTCATATCTTAATGTCGAATTGTCAATGTGTTTGTGAAACATTTTTTATGTAATATAAAAAGTTATCAACATAGTATAATTCCGTGTGATAATATTCTAGCATTGTCTGACATCGTGAAGCAAAATTGCCATGTCAAGAAGGTGGCTATTGATATTATGGCTTCGACATAATTCGCACCTACAATATGAATGTTTAGATTTTTGCCTTTTGAGACATAGTTTAATAATCGCATAGCATAAAACAACGTCAAGGGACGTGTCAGATATTGTGAGTTTTCGGCTGTCAAGATATCGTACATCGCCGAGTCAGTCGTATTCCCTACAGCGTTTATAAAGTCTTTCATGTTTAGAAGTCTTACATGTACCCACGTATTTCAAGTCAGAAAACAGGTCCAGATGACTATATAACTTTGTTACAGTTAATAAATCTGAACGAAGAGCTATTATAGTCTCAAGGGAGTACAGATGTCCTTGTGTTCAATTCCGTCTTTGTGATTTTTACAAAAGCTGGCAGCACACTTCTGACAATCCTCCAATGACTTATCGTATCTTTCATGGCAAACTTCTCAATGTCAAACAATGCTAGAATATTACATCTCAGTGTAGAAATACTTACGACAAATTAATAAATGTTTAACATTGTAAAAAGAAAAAAGTATTTTAAGAATTGTTCCGTTATTTCCGTCTGAATGTTGAAATAAATAATTTATTTTTATAATAACAGACATCTATGCTTAAGCAGTCAGAAAGGTGACGTCGATTTAACATTAATTTGACGTCGAAGATCTTGACAGCCGTTTAAATCAAATTTGATCTACTTCATCTTTTTGATTGAACGATGGTGAAGTATAATAGCGAATCGAGATATCTGTTTCTTTGACAATACACAAAGCCTGTTAATCTTTCTCATGCAATTGATCAGTAATCCGTATAAATTCTGCAATACTGTTAATTAGCTTGGATTGACAAAAAAAATTTTCAAGTTCAGATGTGATCCATGTAATCGTTCCTTTTAACAATCTATAAAGTTCATTATTTTTTCTATATATCATCGCGATAAACATGCAATTAATAAGTTAATTAAATAGTTAATTAAATTCAATAAGTTTCATGCAGTAAGTTAATTAAATAGTTAGAATCGACGAGAACAGCGACGCAAACACTTATGTCACTTATAATTTATAATTTCAAAATAAGCGATAAAAAATTCTAAATATTATTTCCTTCGAATAATGTACGGAACTTGTTAATCTTTTCTATGTATTTCGGCATTCGATTTGGAGAAGCCGACCCTTGACAGATTATTTCTCATCACTCCTGACCTTGCTAAAGAGTTGATCAAGCCTGTCGGTGACCGGATTGTGTTTTTAGAGTACGCAAGTGCACAGAATAAAATACCGGAATGTACTCAACAAATTATAAGTTAACAGAGGTATGTTTAGATTATACAAACTCTTAATAATTCTAATGAATTTATTTTCTTGGTATTACAAGAGAAAGCATTATTTTTCTATTTGCATTATTTTAAAACAGGGTTATCTCAAACTGAGTTTATTCCCAGGTAGCATTAATGTCAAAAAGGTATCTATAAGTTGTCGTTTTAAGGTTGCCTTTATGATTTTACCATAAGATGACCAATGGATGCCTTTAAATTGATATCTCGTTTACTCCGAATGATGTCTTTTTTATGATATCTTAATGGAAAGAAAAACCTGTTATCCTAAAGTCACCATTTTACTTTATCCGATAGATGGCTGTTTTAAGGCATCGAAAAATCATCAATTTAATGTTATCCAAAAGTATCTTTATAAAAGTTGTCCAAAAGGTATCTATCGGTAGCGCTGTTTCTGCCTTTTGTTGCAGTCCAAAAGATGTCACCAATTAGATATCATGTTGTAGTGGCATTATTGACGTCATTAAAACGATGTAGGAAAGTTATCATTTTTACGACATCTTCTTGGTTATGGAAATATCTAATATAGAATATAAGTCGAGAGATATTGCGCCGCGCGTATACGTATGCGATTTTATTCCATCACGAGAAAGAGACAAATTGTTCGACAAAAAGTGTGTAATTAATAACGTGTAAGTATATACTTTCGCTTCTTCTATATTTTTAGTATATATATACATGCATATATCATAAAGCGTGACTATATAAAATACACGAGTGTATGAAGTTAGCCCCCCTTTTTTTGAAATTCATATTTTTGAAAGTTGTTCCAGGTTGTTCTGACTTTGTACTACATTGTTCCAAAACGATATTCCTTAATTCTCAACAGTTTTTTAATAAAATAAAAAAAAAACAATTTTTTTGGCTGGCCCCCCTTTTTTCGAAAATCGAAATTTTTTTTATCGCTACAGATTGTTCTAGTTGTTCCAAACATTATTCCAAAGTATTAGTTCGATTGGTTAAAAATTTTAAGAGATATTGAAAAAAGAAAAATTTTAAAAATAACAGTTTTTGGCCATTTATTCGTAAACAAAATGACTTACAAAACTGTCAAGTTATGTCAAACCTTTATGCACCTGTTATGCTTAGGAACGATGAAAAAACTTCTTTTACTTTGGATCCGCGCTATGGGAAAATCCGAGGAAGCATTAGCTAAGCTTGCCGCATTTAACGATTTTTATCGCAAGTTAGCTAAATCTGTTCCAGCAGAATTTTCACGACATCCGCGTTCTTTCATACATTTTAATGCTCTCAACTTAGCCGTTAAAATTCTTTGTGATCCAAGAGAATGTGTACGCAATAGCAGCTATGCCCAAGATCTTATGATCTACTTCGTAGATAACATGGAACTCTTGTATGGAGAAGAAACATTAATTTACAACATTCACAATTTAATTCATATTCCAGAGGATGTTCTAAATCACGGGCCCCTTGACTCTTTCAGTTGCTTTCCGTTTAAAAATTTTTTGCAAAAAATTAAATTAATGATCAAAGGTGGTGCCCAACCTTTAGCGCAATTCATAAAAAGAATAACAGAACAATCAATCCATCTTATACCTTCTGACAACTCGAAAACTGGTTACAATTACTTAAACAAAAGGAAGAATCGGTTAGATAACCATCAATTACCGCCGGGATATAAAAATTTCCATCAGGAAATCCAATTTCAAGACTTTTTGCTAACTGACAAAAGTCCTAACAATTGTTGCTATCTATCGAATAACAGCATTGTTCTCGTAGAACATATATGCTGCTACAAGGAAATTCCTGTTATTGTTGGTCGCCAATTTATCAACACTCATCCTATTGCTGATTATCCGTGCGATTCTCGCAATTTAGGCATTTTCGATGGACGTGAGCTTTCTGAACTTCAAACATGGAACATAGGCAAAATTGACCGAAAAGGCTTTGTTGTTCCGTACGACGCTGATTCTGTGTATGTTTTCCCTCTAATTCACAGCGACACATAAATAGACGTTATATCCTGTAGTTTTTTATGTCCATTTTATTATTACTAATCTGCACTTTACACGTTACGATTCATTTTATTGCCGCATTGCCAAATGTTTATTTTATGGATGAGACTACGTTCTCTATAGTACAATATTTTTTTTTGTGACGTACTATTTATATTTACAGATTTAAAACATATATCATGAGACATCCCGATTCTTTACATCAGAGGAATTGGCGAAAGCGTCCACGCTTTCTTTTCAGATTTTCCCGACAACCTATATTTCACATCACAGATTTACATATTTTATTGGTCAATTCACAGGTTTGATATAGATATGTGTGGATATGAGCCTGTTGCTTGATTTAATTTTGATTTTATTTATTGGTACACGTTTGTATATGGTATTGGCCGCATTGTGTTCTTGGTCGTTTATTTATAACATTGTTCCATTTCGATGCTAGTACATTTTGATGTGATTACACTTGTTCCCCTCTGTCACGCGCGATTATTGTGTCTCTCAAAGGGTCAGGGTTCCACTTTGCATGGTGCTATTTCTTATTGTCTCCCGTTAAAATATGATATTTAACTGTACTTAAAAAAATGGCCATTATGAAATATTTATATCTACATACTTGTGTCTCTCAAAGAGTCAGGGTTACACTTTGCATGGTGCTATTTCTTATTGTCTCACGTTAAAATATGATATTCAACTGTACTGAAAAAAAAAACTGGCCATTATGAAATATTTATACCTACATACTGTGTAGGATATGGCAGCTATTTAGAAACACCACAATAAGCAGAAAAGATCGATGCCATCGCAAGCATCAAAAGGAATGTGTAAGTTTATACTTGTCGATTGGAAAGATTATGCAATATACGTCGTAATATTCTACATTATCTCTTACATTTCACAGCTCAAGCGAAGATAATCAAGATCCGAAACATGTATCTCCCGCCCAACAAATTCAAAGGTACATTTTATGTATTAAATATAAGAATCTTATAAGGTCTACATTTTTTGTGTATAAAAAAAATATGCTGGGCGTAATTTATTTTTGCAGCAGGAACAGATACGGCTAACATCTTGAACAATTCCGGCGTTCAAATAATCGAAAACAGTTCTGTAGCACCGGTGCAAAACGCGAACAAAAAGTACGTGTCGCAATTGCAGAAACGCAGTGCGCAAAAAATTTCCACTTCTTCACACTTACACCAAGACCAGACTATCTTAGAATATCTGCAGGACAATGCGGAAATTGCAGAAGAGCAAGGTAAGCATTGATAAACTGTCCCAGCATTATATTCAAAATGGAATAAATCAACACGAAGATATTTTACTCTGTAGATGATGAATATACGTATGCAGAATTTTTGGAAGACAGCAGCAATGATGAAGTAGTTGAAAATGATGAAGTACGTGAAACTAATGAGTAGTTGAAAATGATAAAGTACGTGAAAATGATGAAGTAGTTTAAAATGATGAAGAAAATAATAATCAAGGTGACGATGCATTAGACAACGACGAAGTAATTGTCAATTGAGAAGATAGACCAGAAATACATCCACACGATGCTGCAGTATGCTGCAGTAAGTATTACAAATTCTATATCTGTATATATCTGTCTTATATTTTTATGGTTGTGATCCGCTTAACTCTACAAGTGCTTCGAAGCATTCCTCTTCTCCTTTCTTTTATTTCATCGATGAATATGTACATGTCATTTTATAGTGTAAGAAAGCATATTGGAATTAGATTCCGATACGGAAACTTATAGTTCATTAGAGGCATATAAATCTTTGCACAAAAATAATCAGCCAACAAGTCCGTCAATATTCGCCCATTTAAAGAAGAGACCGAAACAATCTCGACTTGCATTTTATTCAGTCAAAAATAGTGAAACTGTTACTGAAAATAGTTTTTACATTTAACAATGTCATTTACAAGCAAAATTATGGATCTCCAATGGGCTCCCCTTTATCTCTGATTGTGGCAGATATTGTTATGGAAGATCTGGAGAAAAGGGTTTTGGGTGCATTGAACACCCTGATTTGCACACACTGTAGATGCGGCTCACACTGGCGGAGAACATGCTGGTCGCGCTGATACGGATCGTGCTCGAACAGCGGCTGCAATTAACACAGCAGCAGCAGCCGTTCACTCCACCGCCCGTGCCCTCGCCTGTCCCTGTGGATAATTGGTTGGAACCGTCAGAGCCATCGTCGATTCACCATCCGCCTCAGAGCACGCCGACGCATTCGCCTCTGACCTCTGCGGGGCAAGCAGAACTCAGAAGTCTCAGAACATGTTTGATGCCCGACGGTGCATCACAGTACCATATGTGAAGGGTGTAGGCGAAGATATCCGACGCATTTTTAATACAGTCCATCTTGATACAGTATATAATATTCCTAAGAAACTCGAGGGTATTATAAAGAGTGGAAAGGACAAGCTTGTCAGGGAGAACGAGACCTAATTGGTGTATGAGATAGAATGTGGTGATTGCGATGCAGTTAGTATATAGGTCAGACTAAGCGTCATCTATCAACACGGGTCAATGAACATAAAAAGGACATCATAAAGCACCCCAGCAATCACTCTGTCGTGAGCAAACATCGAATGCAGTTTGGTCACAATTTTAAATGGGAAGAAACTAACATCATCCACAAAGAAAAAAACATAAAAAAGAGAGAGATTGCTGAGATGCTTCTGCGGTGAAAATTTTATAGTAAATATTACTATGGTGTCGCACTAGCTGCGGACCATCGAGGAATTTCAAGTTAAAATACTATAATTACTGTTTTAAAAACGATTAAATAACGTAATTTTTACCATAAACATAGTAATTTAACTTAAAATTCCTCGATGGTCCGCAGCTAGTGCGACACCATAGTAATATTTACTATAAAATTTTCTCCGTGTGATTAAAAAACACCCTAATACGATCAACTTAAAAAAGGACACGGAAAATTTGAATTCTATTTATGACAAAGTGATTTCATCGTTATAAAGATCACGTGAGCAGCGGATGTTTAACAATAACATATAATAGGCCTGCAACTCACCCTGAAATTTGTTACCGAACCGGCAACGACGAGATAACCAGCTCTAACTATGAAATATCGAAAGTACATCGTGTGACAAGTAAATAAACAAAATTTCGCTAAAGTTCGCGCGTCGGAACAATACAAAATGTTCTTGCGTCTTGAACATAAGATTCTTCTCGATTTTTTTTCACATCTTTGGCTTGATAAAATTGAAATTATTAGTAGCGAATTTTATTCAGAAAATTGTAAACTTTAAGAATATGCATTATAAAATAGTCAAATATATCATTAATACAGTGAAATTTGGCAAAAAGTCAAATTTTTCGATATTTTTTTTATATTTTCTCTAATAAAACGCTATAACTTTTTTGTGGTTAACTTTTCGACAAAAATGTTCAAATGAAAGTTGTAGAGCGTACTTTTTTACATAAGAAACACCTATAATGGTAGATACAATGCTGCCCAAACGTACGTAATATGATCTCCGTTTAGCGTTGCGTGCGTCCCCGCATAGAAATTTCCCAAAGTCTTACCAAATACAGCTTAGATTCCGATTAGAATACCCAAATAGGTAAATCGCACTGCGATACTAATTAGGAAATTTATTTTTATTCCAGATTTGGGTTTTCTGTTTAGAATCAAAACAGAAAACCATGCAAGAATTCGAAAGAACTGTCACGTTCTGTCAAAAGTTAGTTAGTTCGTCCGTTTTATATTCAAGTGGCAAGAACCCCCCGCGCGAGCTTCTTACCACTTCTTTTGTCTTTATGTTTGAAGAAGGAGGAAGGTCTTATCACTAGGTGTAATTTTATCCCTTGTGAACCGCGGCCTGAGAACCGTCTCCCTCTCAGAAATCGGATAATTAATCAATATCGATTCTTCGCTCTTAACATTCTTGGCTATTTTTAGATTAAATTTTGCTCGCACGTAACACCTTCCCTCTTAAGTCATACGTGGTACGTTTGTTACCGCGTATGAATTGTTAAAAGAAAAATTGAATCAAAAATAAAAGAAAAATTGAATCGAAAATTACGTTATTTATTTTAGGTAATAGTTCCCGAGTCGAAATTTTGATACTACTTTGACATTCTTAAGGATAGTTTGCACCTACTTAGATACTCTATAACCTAAAGAAAACCTACTTTGATAATATTACACTTATTAACTTCTTTTTTAAACCTCTAATTCTATACATTTTATTTTAATACTACTTTGAAGCTACAATGCTCCCAAAATTTTAATGCTGCTTTGACATGCACTGAGATATTCCACAGCTAATAAAACCTATTTTAATGATATTATACTTATTAACTCCTCTTTTAAACTTTTAATTCTACAGATTTAATTTTAACGCTATACCCCGAGGCAAAAATATATGTCATACAAATGCTAAATAAAATTAAATCGACAATTAAAAGAGAAGTAACGAATAATTTTATTCAAGTTCCTTTTTATTAATTGGTAAAACAACATATGTTAAATTATCAAAATTTACATAAACACAAGGTGTTATAAGAGCATTAACAGAAATAACATAGAAATTATTTGTTACATAACATTTATACAAAAATTGTGCAGTAGAATACTCAAATTGATAACCCGTAGTGACAAATATATCATGTTTAAGAATTTCACAAATAACCGCATAATGTTGATGACAGCAATTACAAAAAGGTTGATTACAATTTAAAAGTTTAATAAAACAATGAATAATACCTAATCTTTCTTCATTATTCTGAAAATATTGTACAACAGATGATTCAGTTTGCAAACTTCGATTATACATTTTAGATACATAAAGTTTGTTATGATATAAAAGCCTAAAATATTGATATATTACAGTATTATTGTACGGTATTTTACTATTGTTTAATGCAGTTGTAATAATATCTGTAATTTGTTGTAATTTATAAATTCCAACACTGTAACAATGCGGATATATTTCTTGTATAATCTTAACTTGCTTTTTTTTCTTTAAACAAAAATTTCGAATATCATTATTTGGTAATAATTCTATTATTCTAATCATTTTAATAAACTGATCTTGAGAACTAGCCAATTGTGTATCAATGTGACGTGTACCGTTTATTAATTTCAATAATTGGCCATTTAGATTTTCATACTCATAGCATGTGTAAGCCCATAAAGGCCCTAACTTTTTTACACACATCTCCTAAATGTAATAATAAATGAATGTTTATAGAACAAAATTGAATTCCGTACAAATCTTGAAATTCATGAACAAATCGACATAATAAATCTTGAGATATTTGTATCATAGAATTTGTGATTTCATCAGAACTTAAAATAGTTATAGCTGTAACTAATCGTAAATAATGTTCAAAATAATCTGCACGCATTACCCCTTCAAAAATAGGAATAGAATAATAAAAGAAAAAACATTTTAATTCTGATGCCTTCCAGTGCACTAAATCTGCAACTGTACGTGGCATACGATGAACAAATTTCGGAGGTTTTATACTGATTAATCGTCTATTTATGATGTCAATAACTGGAAACAAAGAAAAAGAAGTATGTGAATATTTTTGATCAAAAAGTAATGTCATAATTTTTTTTACCACACCGCCATCGACACAATGCATGCGATCAATAGCCATTCCAGTAATAAAATCTGGCATTATTTTTGATAAAACTGTATGACCTTTCACTCCCATAAAAGGTTTGTCTGATGCTCTAATGGCAAATTCAATAGATTGTTGAGACGTTCTTAAACTTAATTCATTTTCAAATGGATAAATATGCACGTAACTACGTGGAGCAATTTCGATATTTTCACCTTTACATAAGCACGAATGACAACCATAATCACCATTAAACTGAATAAAATTTAAACATTCACATTTTGCAGGAAGATCGCAAGTTCCGATTAATAATATACCTTTTACAATAATATGATTATTGTTAGGTAAATTGATTTCAATACCTTCAGCGATTTCTTGTAATGCTTTCATAAATTTATATAAAAATGTATTCATTGGGGGTTTTTTATCATTGTACCAGTAACCGACAAGTAAAGTATTTTCTCTTTTCTTTCTATCTTCAAAAGGTAATTCATTAATAGTAAGATATAATGGCCAAATGCTTATTTTTGATGATTTAAAAACTGGTATGCCGTCAGTATACCACGTGAAAGAAATATTATTAGGATTACGAAGAAAACCGTTGTTTATCCATTCTTGATAAAGTTGTCCATCGTAAATATCTGTTATTTTTCTTTGTAATTGTAATGGTCTTTAAAATCGACTTTGCAATTTATCATAAAATGAAGGTCTTGCATACATTTCTCTTAATTGATTTTTGCAAGATAGTTCGATAAAATAAGAATTGTTTGCTTGGCGACATAATGGACAAATATCTTGCATGAATCTTACTTCTCGATTACAGATCATACAATAATAATGTTTAATCATATTAGTTTTATTTATACGAAAAAATTTTTTAAATTTATATAAACTATTTTTTTTTAAATTTCGAGATATACAATGAAATTCTAAAACAGTAATAATGTCAGCAATGCATGACATTGTAAGATTATGATGTAAAAGAAGAGATAAAATTAACATCATACTATCCCCAACAGTTATTTCAGCACCATGGTATAACGGTGGTATAACATTTTGGTCATAATTTTGATCGTTATTTTCATCTTCATTATCATTTTCATCTTCATTTTGGTCATCATTTTGGTTATCGCCTTGGTCGTCATTTTGGTTATCATCTTGGTCATCATTTTGATTATCATCTTGGCCATCATTTTGGTTATCATCTTGATCATCATTTTGGTCACTATTATTAATATTTCTGTCTTCAACATTAAATATATTGTTAGGAACGTCCGAATAATCACTTTCTCCGGAAATTGTACCAATTTCTTCATCAGTAGATTCGTAATAGATTTGAGATTTGCAGCTGCTGTTATCACGATAAATGCTCCTTTCATTTTCATAATCGATAATATATATATAAATATATTTATGTAAATACGCGGGAAAAAAATTATATATAATTATATATAATTATATATAAATATATATGATTATATATGGACATATATAATTCCAAATATAACTAGATGTGAACAATAGATCATATATGCTTATATATGAAATTATATATGGATCCATATAAGATTCATATGGAAGTATATATAACCCTATATGATTATATAATATCATTATATATGTTCATATATAATTATATATGATCATATAGAGACAAAATTCATATATAATCATATATATTTATATGTATACATAGATATATAATCTTTTTTTCCCGGATACTTACCATTACTTATTGAAAAGAAGTAACTCGTATCTTTACTGAACGTTACGTAACGAATCAACTAACAAGTTACTTTTTTTTTTAATGAGTAACGCGCGTAATTGTAACTAATTATTTGTCAAAAGTAATGATAAAAATTACCTTAAGTTATTTGACATTATCTGAGTGTCTTGAACGGGTGACATACTCGCATTTCTATTTTCTAGAAAAGCTTTTAATCGAGTATTTTGCTGTTTTTTGCATACTTCTTTAAGAGATTTGTACGACATATTATATATTTAAATATTTACAATTAATTATATTTTAAATACAGACACTTTTGCCAAACTTTAAATATATATCTATTTTATTTCAAGTACAACGAGTGTACACGAGTTCAGCTATATATATATATGATATGAAATATTCGCAGTAACTTCAGACTTGAAACAGCTTTGAATTTGTCGTAAATGTATGCTATGCATCATTCATTTATTTTAAATGACATCTTGAAATATAAAATAAAGAAGTTATTTATATAAGAATTATGCCTCAAGTAAAAAAATTTGCATTAATTTGGTGGCTTCAAAGCGAGCAAAAAGATGTAGTAAAATTATCAGTGATACCCAAGAAAGACAGACATATAAACAAAATTGTAAAACTAACATGGAAAGATTTTAAAACACAGAAAGAAACAAAGGCTCTGGCAAAAATCCTTGCTATAAGCGGTAGGTTATTATATTTATAATATTCATATGAACCCTTAAACACTTTGGAAATCTAGAAATCTTCGCAGAGCATATTTTTACTTTGCTTACTTATTAAGAGAAGTAAATGAATTATTAGATCAGAATATAATTAAGACGTCAAAATCTCCATATAACACGCCTGTGTGGATAATCCCTAAGAAGCCAGGCTCAAAGGGGAATAAACGGTGGAGAATGGTGTTAGATTTCCGCGACCTAAATGATAAGACAGTAGGTGACGCATATCCACTTCCAAACATGACGGAGATATTGGATCAGCTGGGCGGCGCGAAATATTTCTCGGTGTTTGACCTTGCTTCAGGTTTTCATCAAATCAAAATGCATCCAGCTGATAGTCATAAAACAGCATTTTCAACGCCATATGGACATTATGAATTTGATCGAATGCCTTTTGGATTAAAGAATGCACCGGCAACCTTTCAAAGATTAATTGATTTAGTGTTAACAGAAATGCAAGGTAACGAAATTTTTGTGTATTTAGATGACATAGTATTATACTCAAGTTCTCTTACAGAACATGCAATTAAATTTGAAAAATTAATTAAACGATTACGTGAAGCAAATTTAAAGCTACAACCAGATAAATGCAAATTTTTGAGAAAAAAAGTTACTTATTTAGGACATATAATAGGGAAAAGCGGAGTCCGTCCAGACCCTAAAAAGATAGAAGCAGTACAAAGTTTTCCAATTCCAAAGAGTGCCAAAAACATAAAACAATTTCTTGGATTGGCTGGATATTATCGTAGATTTATTCAAGGATTTTCGAAAATAGCTAAACCATTAACTAATTTATTAAAAAAGGACACTGATTTTAAATGGGGGGACAAAGAGCAAGAAAGCTTTGATATATTGAGAAATGCATTATGTCATGAACCAATATTGCAATATCCTGATTTTACTAAACCTTTTCTTTTAACAACTGATGCATCTGGAACTGCAATTGGTGCAATTTTAAGTCAAGGACAAATAGGGAAAGATCAACTAATAAGTTACGCTTCAAGGGTATTAAATAAAGCTGAGAAAAATTATTCTACAATTGAAAAAGAATTATTAGTAATAGTTTACGCTGTGCAACATTTTAGGCCTTATCTTTATGGTAAAAAATTTAAATTAATAACCGATCATAAACCATTAACCTGGCTTCATAAATTGAAAGATCCCACTTCACGATTAGCGAGATGGAGAATTAAATTAACTGAATATGATTATGAAATAATTTACAAACTCGGAAAAATAAATGCTAATGCTGATGCTTTATCGAGAAACCCTGTGACAAATATATTTCCAATACATCCTTTATTTGATGAAATTGAAGAGTGCCCAGAAGATGATGAAGCAAGACAAAGAAATGCTAATCCTAAACCTTTGCCAGTTTCGCCAAGAAGGGGAATGATGATAGAAGAACCAGAGCCGGTAGTTACAGGAATGCAAACACGTAATGCAGAGAAATCAGAAGGAGAAAGCATACCCTTTACTAAGAAAGAATTAGAAGAACCGCCGTTTATTGAACATATAGTCCATGCAGAAATACACAATAATACAATAAATCAAATAAACAATAATGAATCTTTAGAAATACACAATAACCCTATAAATCAGATAAATAATAATGAATCTTTAGAAATGCACAATGATCCAATAAATCAGATAAATAATACTGAATCTTTACCTTTAGAATCGTCAAACATTATAAATGACACACAAAACGAAACACTTGAAATAGAAACATCCTTAGAAAACATTAACAGCAATGAAATGAATTCTTTATGTCACGTTCTGTCAAAAGTTAGTTAGTTCGTCCGTTTTTGGGTCAAAACATTCAAGTAATTTACCCGGGATTTGGACCAGGTTGTGCGAATAATGAACATGAATCAGAACAATTGCCAAAAAAAATTACCAGAAGTCATTTTTGTAATTTTAGTTGGGAAAGTCAATGTTTCATTTGCGGGAAAACTGACCAAAAAAAGACGAATAAATTGACAATTGTCAGCAAAATGCCGAAAGAAATACATAAAAAAGTATTAAAAGCATCGGAAGTAAAAAATGATAATGTAGTTTATCATAGGTTGATGTCGGAAAATGATCTTTTACGCGCCAATGCTCGATATCACAAATCGTGTTATGTTTTATACTGTGGATCACAAAATCAGCAGACGGCTAAAAATAAGATCGCTGATAATTTTGTGGAAAATGTTGTACAGGAAATTTGGGCAACTGAAAAGGTTCAACTTGCAAATGGCCGTATCCTTTTTCTATCAGAAATAAAAACTGCTGTAATAAATCGGCTTATTATTGATGGTCAATCAGAAAAAGAAGCGAATAAAATACACTCTTCTCGTATAAAAACAATATTATCACAAACATTTAAAGATGATTTCGTTTTTTATTCAAAAAGCGGCTGTTCGGATATAATTTGCACTGCGAATGTTACAATGTATGATCTTTTGAAATGAGAAAAAATTCGGCAAACAAACTTGTAAGAGGGTTCTGATTATACTATGCATACAAATGACGAAGTAGAATCTAATATTCTTCATGAAGCAGCTGGAATAATAAAAAAACACATTTCTGATATTTCAGAAACTCAATTTTATCCTACTCCTGAAGATATATGTAGGATAGATTCTTATTTTTCTTATTTTGATTATTATTCTTTTATTCAGTAAGTTGTGTTAATTAGAATTATTAGTTGTGGTAAATAGTTAGCCTACTTTCCCGCTGAGCAAAAGAATGTGTCAGTAGTCGCGGAAACGGCCGTAGTGTGGCGTAGCGAATGTGGTGTGCGTGAAGAGCGTGCGTGCGGGAGAGATCGCGCGTAGCTAGCGAGGTGTGTAGATCGAGCAAAGCGTGATTGAGTTAAGTTCTTCTGTCCTCGTATATACTCTTAAAAAAATACATTTTTATTTACTATCAACTGTGGGGAATTATAAGGACCTTCCTCCATCCTGGTCTACTCCTCTACATCTTCCCACATATATTTCTCGACTCGTCAGAAAATTTTGTTCCTAAATGCCTACAAGTATTTCTATTATGGGTTTTAGATAACACTTCATTTTCAACAGCATCATTAAACACACATGATATTGTGTTAAAAAGACGCATTTTAAGTTTAGCTGAATGCATAATTTATTGTGCAAGACGAGAAAAAAATCAAGTGATATCACAATTTCAATTAGGCCTCATGTTGCAGTTGGAACTCGAGTACGGCAGTCGAAATCTGATTAAAACGTTAAATTTGTACGGTATTACTGCTAGTTACACAAAATTACGCAGATTTCTCACTTCTGCTGCAATCAATCAAGTTGAAGGAAAGAAAAGAGAAGAGCTAGTACCGTCTGGAATTTTAAAGAGAAGTGAAAATGGGTTTTTAATTCAAGAAGGAAATGACAACATCGATATTAATACCGAAACGGTTGATGGTAAAAATACTTATCACAGTATGGCAAGAGTTATTTTTCAAGATCAATGTTTCACCGGAAATAAGTTGGCGCTGCAAGTTCATATTTTTTAATGAACTATAGCTCAAACGATTGCTCCCTAATTGCTCCCTCAGAATCAACAATTGCTCCCCTTTTAAAATTATTATTTTTTGAAATATTTAATAAAAACGAAAAATTTCTAATTTTTATTGAAAAACATATATTTATAATAATTCTATGCAACTAAATCCGGCATAGAACGATTGCTCCTTCATTGCTCCTTATTGCTCCATCATAATTTTAATAATTTATTGCATTTTTATTGAAAAATTAACAAATTAATCATTTCACAAGTAACGCCGCCGCCGCCACTATCGGCCGCCTATTGTAACTATGGCTCGGCAGCCATTGGCGGAAATATTCAAACGTAATATAATAGCTCTATTGTTCATAACTATATCTCAAAGAGTTTAGTCAACATTTCCTATTGATTTTCGGTAGAATAACTATTTCTCGCTTCGCTCTATTGGGATTTTCAACGCGATTTCTCCATAACGATTACAGTATAAGGACCGGTCGTTATCCCGATAATCGTGTGTTTACGCGGCTGCGTTTTTCGAAGGCAGGGGATAACGGCACTGAAAACGTTACGGTGAATCTTGTTTTATTATTACTATTACTCCTTGTTTTTCATCATTATAATACTCGTTCAGTGGACTTACCTTAAGTTCCTCGCAATTGCAACGATTCCGATCGTCAATTAGATTAACAATCTAACGATAACGCGGTCACAGCCGTCCGAGCGCCGCCGTCGGCGTCGTCGTCTCCGTTAATCAACAGGGGGCGGAGGCACCTCCTCAGCGTCTCCATCCTTTATCTTTCGTTTTTGTGCGCGCCGGACAACAGACGGGCATCCCTCGATTTCGACTCCCTGCAATATGGCCGAAACCGCAGAGGTCAGAGGCGAATGCATCGGCGTGCTCTGAGGCGGATGGTGAATCGACGATGGCTCTGACGTTTCCGACCAATTATTCACAGGGACAGGCGAGCTATTACTCCAGAATATCTATTATCTATTGAAATTTCGTTAATTTATACTATACTTATTAAAGGAAATAGATGAGGCAATCGGAGCCTCGCGCGGTAATCACAATTTCGATTGGAACAATGTTGAAATATTAGACAGTGAATCCTATTATTATAAACGATTGATTTCGGAGATGATATGCATAAAGAGGCAGGCAAATGGTTTGAATATGCAGACGGACACGGAAGGTCTGCCGGATACTTATTTGAGTGTGATCGAGAGATTAGCAAAAATTTAAAACAGCCGTTTGTGAATTGTTATCCCCACCTCCGATGTATACATATGGCCTTTATTATGTTAACCTTCCCACCAATGCCTCACTCACTCGCGACGTTTCTGAGTGACAAGCTCGTTATTACAATGTGACATCCTGATCTGTAATTGCTCCGTAAGTAACTCATTATTCGCCTATTAACACGGTTAAATAACGTTCTTATCATATTGCGACTCGGTTTGATATAGGTAGGGCATTCGTATCTTCCCTACCTCCCCGGTCTTCCAACCTGGCGAGCTTTCTAAGATGCGATGGATGCGGAGCAGATGCATATCGGTTTGTCTGGGCTTACGACGACGGTACATCCGTACGATTTAATCCACGGTATTTTACTTATTGACTGCGCTATACTTCGTTTATCTATGTAATCTGTATCGTCATAAATTTATGTACTTAATTATTTACGCTGAAGAAGACACGAATAGGGTGTCGAAACGTACGATTAATATACTTATTTATTATTATAATTTGTTCTGCGCATTGATTACCGCGCGAGGCTCCGATTGCCTCATCTATTTCCTTTGATTAGTCTAGAGAGCCTATATATCGTTTAATATACTATACTTGTATGTGCTGTCGTTATTGTATCCATATTTATTATTCGGGAATATTTTGGATACTACGTTCATATCAGAACATTATTTATATGTTCGATTGTCGTTTAATTCTTACTACAGGATATCCTTTCTTTAACGAAATTTCCATATTTTTTCATTTTAAGCATATGTGTTGTTTCTTTCACTATTTGCTTTATTAATTATACTACGAATTTGCAATATTTCGGAGTATTTATTATATGTTTGTTCCTTACATTGTCGCCTCTTGCATTATATGTCTTATTATTTATGATATAATTGTATTTTTCTTTTAGCTAAATGGTTTAATATTTATATTATTGCCGCGATAGGTATGTTCGGAACTCGTTATTTCGAATTGTGTGTTTACATTCCGTTGCTCGCCTATTAGTTTTTGCGTGTTTTTCAGCTGCTTTCCCCTTGTGTTATTGTAACAGTGTGTACTATTCGGGAATATTTATGTGAGTCTTTCCTTCGCATTCCTGTTCCATATTCCTTATTCTGATATTGCTGTTTCTCTAATAATATTATATGGTGAATAAAATATTATATTCCACTTCTCTTTTTTACTATTATTGTTTTTCTACTAATATATGCGGAACTAAGTTTCTTATTGTTTTTCTTTTTGCTTATATATATTTTTCTCTTACCGATTTATTGTGTATTCATTATGACTAAGGGTGGGAATCGAGGGAGCCGTTCTCCCTCCTCCCCTAAGGAGAATAAAAATGGTAACTCTTCTAAGCGACTTAAAAAGGACGATAATGTCGGGTCTCGGACGACGGGTAATGAGTCGTCCTCGTCCTCGTCCTTGGCCTTGGTCCCGGTTAATAATGATCCGGCTACTTCCAGGCTTCGCTTTATTCAGTCTCAGTTGGGGAATAGATATTCGGATAATATTCTTGCTCCTTTTTCGGTTCATATTGAGAGTGTTTCTAACTCGTCTGATAATATTGGTAACGCTCACCCTATAAAAATTGGCAAACTTTTATGTAGTGTTTGAAAGCGCGATGAGACATTGAGGAGAGAAGGGTGAATATTGCCATCTATGATATTTCATAGAAAGTACTAGCGATTTTGTAAACTCACTTCAGTTGGCGAATCTAGTTCCCTAGAAAAATTGTATAGCGTAAAGCGCTAGAGGCGCGACGTATCGATATTCAATTCATGTAATTGCCGCGTGAAGAAGAAAGCGCGCGTGCATGCACAAGCTTGCGGCCCGGGCAACCGGCGTTATTCGTTTCTTGTTTGTCTATCAGTGAAGACATTTTTCTGACCTTCTGCCGTGTAATCTGAATTCGTTATTATATTGAATCCGAGTCATTGTAAACGACGAATGTGATACTTTATGTAACTGAATGAGAAGTACGAGAGGATCCGAGGGACTGTAATGAGAAGTACGAGAGGATCTGAGGGACTGTAATTGGCACACGGCAGGATCAGGGCTCGATATCATTCTCAGACGTATGAGAGATCAACGCCATTACTCCGTTTCTTGATGATGACGACACATTCTGGAGAGACCAAGGGAGCGACTATTATGGACATAGTTTGTTCGGATCTTTTCTGGAAGTGCATTCAAATACGGTAGACATCAGAATACAGGTAACTCTTAGATTTCTGAATAAGAATCATTGATCCTCATAAACAGTATCGGTTACGATCATTGATTCCAGAAATCTCGAGAGATCTACCGTTCAGTAAAGGACATAAAAAAGGCTTCAGCACTCAGCGAAGCATTTTATCGACGGGAACGATAAACGTTCATTTCGCACTTGAGTACTCAAGATATTTATTTACGGGTTGCAACCATTTTTTTGACTGTTCATTCTTGCTATTTCATTTTGGCCAAGTAAAGTAAATTATGTAAGCTTACGACACGTTTAATTCTATTTGTGTGATAGTTAATTTCACATATTTCTTTATACATATTTGCGAAGAGATTCATTTGTTTAATCAATACGAATTAATGCGTCAAATGTTTAAGATAATATGTATATTGCTTCAATTGTTCTGAACAAGATTCGCCATAAAATTCAACGCTCATTTATTCAGAAATTATATTCAACGGTGTAACACACAATACATCGATTCATATGAAATACTTTAAATCTTCGTTGCGTTTTCACGAATCGATGTTGAATTAATGCGTTTAATAACGATTATTATTTAACGCATTATTCACTTATAAAAATTTATGTGTATGATTATTTTGATTCATTATTAATTATGATATTATTTTCTTGTCATGTCTAATAGTCTTTTCAGTGATTAAATAATTTAAAGATACATTTAAGTATATCATATCATATTAAATCTTTCGTTATAATTACCTTGTAATATATTATTATTTTACATTTCAAGTTTCAAATTGAGATCATACAGTCAACTAATGTTTATATTCCTGTCATTGAACGGACTATTACAATGTGAACTATATATTGTTTCTTGATTAATATGATTATTGAATTTTGTCATAATGGTTTATGAATACGATTGAAAATTATCCTGCTATATTCTAAATATATTTTATTTTGTCAACAAATAAAACTCAGTGTTTCCTTCACCGCCATAGCCCACGATCTATACGGGTTGTGTACATGTAGTAAATATAATATTAATACCTTGCAAAGACTTGGCAGAAATTTAATTAAAGTCGAGTTTGAGGATTACTTGGAAGCTAACTCGTTTGTTGAAACTAAAAATCTCCTTCCCTCGGATCTGTATGCTTATATCACTAACTACAAGCTGTTCAGAACCGGAATTATCAGAAATGTAGATGCCCACCTTTCCTGTGAGGAAATTTTGGATGGTATTTCTTGGCCTGATGCCCCGGTTAAAATTCTTTCTCTTGAAAAAATGAAGTATCGAGATAGAACAAGTAGTGAAATCAAGGATTCGTTTTCGATTAAAGTCTCTTTTGCTTCTAATCTCCTTCCGGAATTTGTATATATTTGGAGAGTTAGGTGTAGGGTTGTTCCCTTTGTTAATAAAGTTCGTAACTGTCATAACTGCCCATAGATGGGGACATTCTGCGGCTGCTTGCAGAGGTAAACCTCTGTGTGAGAGCTGTGGTTTGTCACACCTTACGTCTGAATCCTGTAATTCAGCTCCCTGCTCCATCAATTGCAAGGGTGAACATGTCTCATCTGATCTTTCTTGCCCTACCTATTCAGTTCATCTGATAATAAATACCGTTATGGCCTATAAAAATTCTTCCTTCTCTCAGTCGAGAAGATTGGTTAGGTCTAGAGGCATAGAGTCTTGCCAACAGGCCATTAGTGAGTTTAGGTCCCAAGCCTATTATGCCTGGATTAAGGTGGTTCCTAATGAGATTGCGGAGGGTAAAACCTCCCTCCGTTTACATCGTAAGAATAAGAGAATTAGTCAGTCGACTAGTGTTAGCGATGGATCTGAATTGTCTTCACCCCCCCCCTGATTTGGAAACTACTATTCGCCCTTCTGGCGAAGGGTCTATGTCTGGCGAGGCTATGGACCTCCAAATCGAATCTTGTTCGGATTTGATTTCGGAATATGTTTTGCCTTCATTATCTGGTTTATTCCCGACCCCCGATATTATTCTTAACGATATACGAATGTTATATAATAGTGAAAAATCCGAGCATATAAGGGCTCATACGGTGTCGCAGTATCTGCGTGTTTTGTTTAGTAAACTTCAGTAGGGCACAAGTTATGAGGATTATGCAGTGGAATAGCAGGGGTATTACGGGTAAATTTCAAGAATTTTCTAATATGATTAATGATTTCGATGTAGTGTGTTTGCAGGAGACTTGGCTCCATGAGAGGTCTTACTTTTCCTTTAAAGATTTCTATGCTTTTAGAAGCGATAGACCTAATGATTTTATAGGTGGTGGCACTGCCATCATATGCCGACCTGAGTTGGACCCTATCTCTATAGTAATTGATTTCCCTGGTAATCCAGGTATTGAATTCACATGTATTTCTCTTTTTAATAATAAGGTTTCTTCCCATAGAATTCTGGTTGTGTCTGTCTATAAACCCCCGGATGTATATATTAACCAAACCTGTTGGAGAGATTTTATTTTCCGAGTCGTTGATGCCTCTGATATTGTTTTTTGCGGAGATTTCAATTCCCAGCATGAGTCCTGGGGTTCTTCCAGGAATAATAGAGATGGTGTATCTCTTTTAGAGGCAACTTTACATTATGACCTTGTTCTCTTTAATAATGGGGACCCTACCAGAGTCTCTGATGATCCGAGCATCCATAGCTGTCCTGACGTCACTTTTATTTCTAACTCACTATGCCAAGATTGCTCTTGGTCTATCTCTGAAGAACCCTTTGGTAGTGACCATTTTCAAATCTATATTCAGTTTTCCCCTGTAGTCAGTTCTGTTGACTCTAATAAAAGACCTAGGATGTGTATGAATAAGTTGGAAAAGGACTACTTTAGTGATTTAATTAATGCAGCTATGGAAGGTTTTACTCTTGGAGATATTTCTGGAGGTTGTGCGTATGATCAGTGGTTTTCCTCTGTAATAGATTGTGCCCTTAAGGCTGGTGCATCAATTTTTGACGCTACAGGACACATCCAGTATTTTGATGGAAAGTCCCAGACCTGTAAATCTTATAAACCTAATTTTAAAAAACGTACCCGTAAACCATGGTGGGACTCTGAATGTGAGGAGGCTATTGCTCAAAGGAAAAGATCTTTTAAGAATTGTTGTGCTCGCTTTTCTAGGGAGAATGTTGATCTATACAGGAAAAGTTCTGATTATGCTAGAAGAACTATCCGTCGAAGAGAAAGAGAGAATTTCGTCAATTTTGTCAGACTTAAATGAAAATTTCAATATTAAATCTTTTTGGAAAACGATCAATTCTTTTAAAAACTTTGTATTTTTCAAATCAAACAATCCCCCTTCAAGTAGTAAATTTCAAGGTATCAATAAATTCATCGATAATTTTTCACCCCCCTGGGCCTTTAATCAGTTTGAAAATATTTCCGATACTCCTTTTACTTCCTTATTCGATGACAAATTCTCCTTTTTTGAGCTTAATGTGGCTATTGACTCTTCCAGAAGTTCTAGCTCTCCTGGTCCGGATCTTATTGGTTATCATCTTTTGAAGTTGCTTCCTGGCTCTGCTAGATCTAAGCTCTTGGACATTTTTAACTTAATCATTCGCGATGGGTCATATCCGTCTCAATGGCGACGTTTTGATGTGGTACTTATCCCTAAGCCTAACAAGGTGGACTTTAGACCTATCTCCTTGGCTTCCAATGTTTTGAAAATATTTGAAAAAATGATTAAGGGACGATTAGAGAAGTTCATTGAGTTGGAGATGCTTTTACCCAATTGTCAATTTGGATTCAGGAGGGGTAAATCATGTGATGACTGCCTAGCTCTTATCAACCTGGAGGTCTATAAAGCCTTTGCTTAACGTTCCATGACGGGTGCTCTCTTTTTAGATATTAAAGGTGCCTACGATAATGTCAATCCCTGTACCCTGTTTAGTCTAATAAATAAACTTAGGATTCCTTCTGGGTATAAGAGCTTTTTCATGAACTTCCTTTCTCCTAGGTCTACGTGTATTTATGAGTCAGGTATTTCATATGGTAGTAGGCTTCTGCAAAAGGGCTTACCTCAAGGGTCAGTCCTGAGCCCGTTATTATTTAATTTATATGTTAAAGATATTCTACTGCATGTTCCTCATAATGTTGTTTTATTACAATATGCTGATGACATCGCAATTCTATGTTCGGACAATTTATTGGATAATATTATTTCTGGTTTGAGGTCGACCTTCATTCGGGTGGAGAAGTGGTTGAATGATTTATATCTATCGGTTTCTCTCCCGAAAACTCAATTCACTATCTTTTATCGTAAAAGATCTTTGACCCTCCCTGATATTCTGGAATTACCTGGTGGCAATATACCTCTTAGCCTTACTATTAAGTATTTGGGGCTGGTTATGGACCGCGGTCTTAGATTAGTCCAGTCAAAATACGATTGGACCTAGAAAAAATTGCAACACAAGGTTTTATGACGTGATTGTGTTCAGAAAAATATACTGAACAACATATTCAAATTCCGCCATTTTCCGCTATCCCTAAGTATGTTTTTTATTAACAATTTATAAACAAATTCGTTTATCTCCACAAATACGAAGAATTTCGAAATTTTTGTAGAGATCAAAGTTGTAGAGCAGACAAATATCTACAAAAAATGTTTCTATGAGTTTTTTGAAATATTTTATATTATTTGAGATATTTGCAACGGAAGCTCAAAACATTATAGCGCTGCGCGCTTACGGCCAACATTAGCCAGATAAATTAGCATCTGTTTCCAGGGTGGCCACAAGGAGGCTGTTGGATCGATTGTCACCCCATTTTTTGTTTTTTTATTGTTTTTGTTTTTAATATTTTTAAATTTTTGTTTTTAATTTTTAATTTTTTTTTTAATTTTTTCGTTTTTGGTTTTTTGTTAAATAATTAATAATTTTCTGTGTCTTCCTGTAACACCGAATTAACGCAACTTACCCCCATACATTCTGTACATGCTGTTGTACACGGTAATCTATTTTTTCTGCAAGTACATCTTAAACTTTGACAGCCTTTCTTGCAATTACAACGGATAACTTTAAGAATTTCATCTGGAGCTGGTTTACTATCCGTTGTAATCGGTATTAATTTGTTGCCATCACAGCTCCATCCCTAATTTTCTGCTTTTAATTCCGAAGACTTTGATTTCCATATCATTATTTGATAATAAACTCGGAAATAGTGGAATTTCGCCGATGCTGGAGTAGGGGGTAACCTTTCAGGCGACACGAAGCAAGTCGATGTGGTTATTTTCGAGAGAATGTGATACGACATCTTCGATTTATGGCGTGGGAAAGCAAGTAGGACTTTCTCTTATTTACTCTAATAATAATTTCCGAGAATGTGCAAAAGTATTTTCAATGCCAAAAGTATCTACACAGAATCTTATAAATGCTGGAGACCATGCAAGCGCTCGTATCCATTTATAAAGCCAAAGAGGGAGAAACTTTAATTTCTTTACGGCTCAGAATGTTTCTCTCGAAAATAACCACATCGACTTGCTTCGTGTCGCCTGAAAGGTTACCCCCTACTCCAGCATCGGCGAAATTCCACTATTTCCGAGTTTATTATCAAATAATGATATAAAAATCGAAGTCTTCGGAATTAAAAGCAGAAAATTGGGGATGGAGCTGTGATGGCAACAAATTAATACCGATTACAACGGATAGTAAACCAGCTCCAGATAAAATTCTTAAAGTTATCCGTTGTAATTGCAAAAAAGGCTGTCAAAGTTTAAGATGTACTTGCAGAAAAAATAGATTACCGTGTACAACAGCATGTACAGAATGTATGGGGGTAAGTTGCGTTAATTCGGGGTTACAGGAAGACACAGAAAATTATTAATTATTTAACAAAAAACCAAAAACAAAAAAATTAAAAAAAAATTAAAAATTAAAAACAAAAATTTAAAATATTAAAAACAAAAACAAAATAAAAAAACAAAAAATGGGGTGACAATCGATCCAACAGCCTCCTTGTGGCCACCCTGGAAACAGATGCTAATTTATCTGGCTAATGTTGGCCGTAAGCGCGCAGCGCTATAATGTTTTGAGCTTCCGTTGCAAATATCTCAAATAATATAAAATATTTCAAAAAACTCATAGAAACATTTTTGTAGATATATGTCTGCTCTACAACTTTGATCTCTGCAAAAATTTCGAAATTCTTCGTATTTGTGGAGATAAACGAATTTGTTTATAAATTGTTAATAAAAAACATACTTAGGGATAGCGGAAAATGGCGGAATTTGAATATGTTGTTCAGTATATTTTTCTGAACACAATCACGTCATAAAACCTTGTGTTGCAATTTTTTCTAGGTACCCCCCCTTTTTTCCGTATTTTGACTGGACGATGGCTGGATTCGGGGAGCGCGCTATTAGCGCTATTTGCTTATTCTATCCTTGTTTTACACCTGATGAGCGATAAAGATAGAACGATGCAATAGCGCTAATAGCGCGCTCTCCAACGCAGCAGCCTAGATGGATCTCCTCCTTGCGAACCAAGTCTTTCACTTTTGTGAATATTTTGAAATGGCTTGCGGGAAGATCCTGGGGTATTAGCCCCATCCTTGCGATTAACTTCATTAACGCTATCCTTGGAGCTATTTGTGAATGGGGCTCTATGTGGTATATTAGCGCTGCTCGCTCTTATCTCAGGACCGTCGAGAGTCTGTTATGTTCTGCGTATAAGGTGGCTCTGAATATCCCCAAATCTTCTTCTAACAGGGTGTGTTGGGTGTTTTTGGGTCAGAGATCCTTTATTAGAAGAATTTCGTATAAATGTGACAAATATTTGGGTAGATCAGGCCTGTCTAACCTGCGGCCCGCGGGCCACTCGTGGCTCTTTCCCCTACCACGGAGCTCGAGCTCGACTCCCCCCACTCTTCCAGTTGATTTCCCGACTCTTCCCATATTTGACACGTATTTCTAGTCCTAGCGGATATAGCATCTAGCATCTTAGCTTGCTTATGAGCTTACTGTTCCCACGTTACGACGTGTATGCACAGTACAACTTAAAGGCTTAAACCATATTATTAAAACTGAATAATATTTCAATAAGTTATTTATTGATCGGCCTGACTAGCAATAATTGATTAATGTTAAACGACGTTTTGATCTCTAATTTGGGTCTCCTTATCAAATTACATTTAATGCTAGAACAAAATAAATTGCCAGTAACAAATATAAAATAGAAACAATAATACAAATTACATATTCAACTTACATGGATCATTAAGCGTCAAAAGTTATAAATTACTAGTCATCGTTAAAACTTGTGTAACGGGGCGATAGAACAAAGGAATGTAAAACTTAGCACTCGGTCATCAGTAACTGTGTATGTAAACTTTACATTCTATGCAATTTTATTTATTTTGTGATTATTTATGACATGACACATTTATCAGTCGTTCGTCGGGCGTTATACGTGACGGTCATACCGCACTAAGTTTACATTCCTTTGTTCTATCGCCCCGTTACACAAGTTTTAGCGATGACTAGTAATTTATAACTTTTGACGCATAATGGTCCATGTAAGTTAAATATGTAATTTGCATTATTGTTTCTATTTTATATTTGTTACCGGCAATTTATGTTGTTCCAGCATTAAATGTAACTTGGACCCAAATTAGAGGTTGAAACATCGTTCAACATTAATCAATTATTGCCAGTCAGGCCGATCAATATATAACTTGGTATTATTTCACCAATTTCACCAACATTTGGCGAAAGATCATTTTTGAATAATATTTATATTCCTACTATTATTATATACTTTTATAACTATAAACTCTACTAACGATGTCGAAAAGACAACGCGAAGATAAGGTAAATGCACCTATTTGCGTCCGTGCACCTATTTGCGTCCGAATCTGATTAAAAAGTGATAAAATCAATTAATATCCACACTTATTGATTCATGAAGAATATTTATTCCATTCTATAGACAATATTCTATAATTGCGTCTATTTTAAAATGTGTTTCATTGAAATTAAAAAAATATAACACGGTTTCAATTTTCATAGTGCGCGCCGTAAATGACCATCTGTGTATACGCGTGCTCTGAGGGCAAATTCTTAGTAGATCGGACGGTGAAAGTGACTGTTATTTTTATCGTTGTTGCGGATCCTGAGAAATAATCACGAAGTAAATCCAAGTGTTTTAAGCAATTCAGCTCCACAAGCTACTCAAAACGTGTAATTTCATCACACGAAAGGTCAGTAAATTATTAATTTCACACAATAGTAGCAAAGCAACGCAACAACATCCTAATGTACATGCGTGCGTTCGGTTGCTTCGAATATTCAAAGTAATTGAATCGTCAGTGTATTCATGCTAAAAATTGTCGTGAATGATGCGAAAAATATCACTTTTTCGATGTGCACTGTTTTTTTCTGCGGCACAACTTATAAAGTAACATAAGTTTTATCAGAATAATTCAAGTCCACCATAACCTCTGAAGAGCAGACGCAAATGGGGGCCCTACACATTCTGTTTCTATTTGCGACCGAAAACATTCAATACATATTCGTTTTATCCATGACCATGACGGACGCAAAATAGTGCAGTCAAATCGTCCTACTAGTTTGCGTCCTGACGCAAAGGGGGCAACGCAATGGACGCAAATACGTTCGAAAACTAATCAGGCGGACGCAACGACGTACAATAATACCTTCGCGTAATTTTAGAATTTTCCGGTGCAATATGTAGCAATTTGTCAAAACAAAAGCTTTTTTCCATAAAGAAATATATATTTTTCAATCAGTAATGATTTTTAATCAAATTGGAATAGATTATACTCGTATATTGGTCTTCTATTCTGCTATAACCCTTACATGGACGCAAATAGGTGCATTTACCTTACGTCCAATCGTCAATTTCAACAGAGCAGGGAAATTGATTTTTTTTTTAAATGCGGAAAATAAACCACAGTGTTTACTATGTAACACTGTAATTTCCTCTATGAAATCTTAATATTTCTCGCCATTATAGCACAAGTCATGAAAAAGATTACGGGCATTATCGTGGAGACATTAGAAAACATATTTTGAAAAGTCTCAAAACGCAACAACATTTGCCAGAAAATGTTGAAAAGAATCTACTTTCAAATAAAACCTTGCAACAACAATGTCTTGCAGCGTCTTATGCCATTTCTTTAAAAATTGCACGAGCGAAAAAGTGCTTTTCAGATGGAGAGTTTATTAAAAAGTGTGCAATTGAAATGGCTAGAGCTTTCGATAATACACGTGCAATACAATTATTCGAACAAGTACCATTATCGCGCCAAACTATTATTCTTAGAGTTAAAGAAATTGATATGGACATTAAACAAAAGTTAAAAAATTTATTGCAATCTTGTCGATATTTTTCACTATGCCTTGACGAAAGCACTGACATTTCAGACATTATTATTTTAACACAAATAATGTTATTTTAACTCCATTGACTAGTCAAATTAATAATAATTAAATTAACATTGTTTTAGTTAAATTAACCCTTTAGGAGCTACACATCGATCCCGTTGGAGTAAAATGTTATAATTTATAAGATAGTCTTAAAAAACGTCCCTGATAAAAGTCTTTTAGTTTTTGTTTTTTTTCTTTTTTTGTTTTTTGTTTGTTTTTGTTTTGTTTTTTTTTGTTTTTTTTAAATTTACATAATTATGTACACAGGCCCCTAAAGGGTTAACGACATATTGAGTAGCAGAGATGGTCTTACTTCGCGTGGCCCTAATACTAAAAGCAAGTTCACGCCGGCGAAACTGTTGGCCGTGTACCAAACCCGCGGCCGACCGACTGGTCGCTCGCAGATCCGCGTTAAGTACGCGATCGCGTATACACGTACTCGTTCTCTCGGACCTATTACTGGTTATCATGCTGGCCACGGCGGCCTCGCTCCCGTCCGCGTTGCGAACAGCGGCAAGACTACTACCTTTTGTAAATCGTGGCAGAAAGGAACGCAAAAAAAGTGGCGAATCCGTGTTAGAATCCAAAGATTCAAGTGGTCTGAAAACTACGGTGGTGCGAGCACTGTCGTTTTGTATCGAAAGAATCAGGTTGTCTTAAGCCATTGATTCTCTGCACGAGTCTCTTTGGGCCTGGAGTCAGAGTCAGTCTCTGGTCTGGTGATGCGAATATATAGCTTCTCCCAGTCAAGTCATGCGCTGCAACACCTCCCAGTGGTCTCGCTGAACCGCTGGAATAAGGCTGTTCCGATTCAGTACGGCTCGGTCGCAAGATCTGATGTCGGCTGGCCAGCGCGTTCTACAGTAACCAAGTGGCGTCAATGGCGATCTGACTGCGCCTCTAAGAGCCTGTAGTGATACGGGCCCAAGTACCGCTGGTGAGTTGCGGAGCCAAGGAAAGGCACGGTTATCTGGGAAGCTCTCGGCTGTCAATCCGTTTGCTCCACAACACGCAGTAAATATGAAGAAGTTAAGAATGAATCTTCACACCTGGGTGGTCCGGGCACGATGCGAGATTGATGACTCGGTTAGTGCGGAGACACCCAGTGACTCCGTAGCTGGCTCCTCGAGAGTAGGCGCTAGTTATCGGGTATAGAAACGATTACGCCTCTTGACGCACGAGATCATGCCACGAGTAGCCGTGGCCCCCAATAGCCTTCACTTCCTTCTTCTTTGTAAATTTTATGGCACCTAATCCTCCTCAAGATCACATAACGGCCAAGAACAAGTCGAATATAATAAATACAGACTCAAAAGATTCAATCCAAACTCGGCGCTAATTGCATCAGCAATCTTCAAAAATTATTCAGGACAAAACACGTCCGAACATGTCTACGGTCTCGACGAGACTTGCCCCCGGTAGCCGTGTCAAGTTAAAATAGAAATAAATAGTAATAAGTTATTTCGTGAATGGATATATCCATCTGTGTCAAACGCAGTGCACGGTCACTGCGTTTCAAGCACGCCCGGCGCGCGGCGCCGGAGATCGACTCGCAACGGTGGCGGGATTCGCGTCCGCTTCTCCCACGTTGCAAGGCCGGCCAACTTCGACTCCCCGGCTAAAGTAACATAATCGCATGCTTTAATGGGCTTGGAACCCTTAAGGGAGGGTCGTTCAGCTGATTCGATTCGGAATCGTAGATCAATGAGATCCTTTCGTCGGGACTGGAATCCGATTGAGCTT
Source organism: Temnothorax longispinosus (assembly GCF_030848805.1). Taxonomy (NCBI): domain Eukaryota; kingdom Metazoa; phylum Arthropoda; class Insecta; order Hymenoptera; family Formicidae; genus Temnothorax; species Temnothorax longispinosus. Next base: position 14,304,143 of record NC_092366.1, on the reverse strand, counting down.
GATGATCGATCGAATGATGCTTTCGCTTGAACCGTGACTGACCCATCTCGCAAAAACCTTTTGCGAATGGATTGTTATTAATCTTCAACTTCGTGTGATGTTCTCGTTTTAGTATGCCGTCACCGCGATAAATTCCATCTCCTTGAAAGCGAACAACGCGGTTGATTGAGTAAAGAGCTCGTTGTAATTCTTCGCATCGAAGCTACGGATTATCCAGATCCTAGGAACGTATTTGTGCATCGATGTTAATACCACGTTATTATTGGGGTCGTTGATGTTGTTCGTGAGCTTCAATTTATTGAAACTGATTGGATTGTCCATCCAGTGGCTCCCCGTTGCCGGACTCTCGGGATACTTATAAATCCTATCATAGCCGAAGGGCTGTTGCGGCTCTGCCGGCACCGCAAAACTCCAGCCACCCATATTGCTGTTCTCGCCCCCGTTCTGGTATCCACAGTGCTTGTGGCGGTGATCGGAGGCCGGTGCTATCTCCATGAAGACATAATAATTCTCCAAACCGTTTACGTTTATTTGAACGGACGAAAACATGCACCGACCGCTCTTGGTATTATCATTTCTGTATTATTCTCGTAGAATTGTTGTCAGAGGTTTCGATTAAGCAGCTCCACGTTGACTCCGCGCAGCAATGGGGGTTGAAATACCCATTCGCTTGAATTCATCCTCTCACCTAATTTGCGTTGTAGAGCGATCGGTGACTGCGCAAAGAGTGGCGATGCCAGTTGCATATTCAGTTCCAGGAGTATCAGTGCATTGTTTGGATCTTGAAGAAACATCTCCGATGATCGACGTTTCTTCTCCGATACCGTCGGTGTAAGGTATAAGGCAAACACGGAAATGGTCAGAACAAACGTCCAAATCACGTGCAGTTGTAGAATGGAACTGAGACAACCGGTTCTCGCCTACCAGTGACCTACCACAAAACGGGATTAGTGCAATCCGCCGAAACTAGGCGAACTATATGTGTCGTCGATCGTTCGGCGCCAACACATGAAACAGCTATGTGTCCATAAACCTTTTGTCCTTTCTGCCGCGATTCACAAAAATATATAAGGTAACAAATAACGTTCACATAATAATTTTAAATGCCATAATCACACTAATCTACTGAGCCAGTTAAAATAAATATTAACTCATTACGCGTTGTTAATCCATTTGTCGTAACTTTCTCTTTCTTTAATCCTTTAGGGGCCCTCGGAGGCCACACATCGATACCGTTGGAGTAAAATGTTATAATTTATAAGGTAGTCTTAAAAGACGTCCCTGATGAAAGTTTTTTAGTTTTTTTTAATTTTTTTAGTTTTTAGTTTTTTTTAGTACATAATTATGTACACAGGCCCCTAAAGGATTAAAAATGTTCAGATACTGTCTGTTCCTTTTCCGGGTAATCTCAGTAGAGACATGCTGCACTTCTTTAAGCTTCTCATATATTATACATATTTGCATTTCCGCTGAATCTCGATCAGTCGAACTTAAGATATTAAGATTCTCTAATGATTCGATAATATTTCAACAACGTTCAGACGAAGAAATTATTAGATTAATGTGTGTACAAATGGCAACAACTGGCTTCTTTTATGTACACTTTACATTGGTGATATATATTAGCGATATTTAGACCCTGATAAAAATATGTGCACGGAAAGAACGGTTTTGCTAAAGTATCTAAAAATTTAGCTAAATATACATCTAATATCTGAAAATAATTTTGTTACATGATTAAAATAATTATAGTAAGTCGCTGAAATATGATGATTCTGTAAAAAAAATTGACATTTTAGCAATCAGATTAAGTTCTACATAATTATTTTAATGGACCAACAAAATTATTTTGAGATCTGTATCTAGCTAAATTTTTAGATACTACGGGTACAAAATTCGGTTTTGTGAAGCGCAAACGAAAGCCAGAGACTTGCAGAGTTTCTTATTCACGCATCATGGAAATGCACGCCTTTAATCTACACATACGGAAAGAACGATTTTCTGTTTAAAAATAATTTTGTTGCGCCATTAAAATAATTATAGTAGGTCGCTGAAGTATGATGATAATGCTGTAAAAATTTTGATATTTTAGTAATCAGTTTGATTGTTTTACATAATTATTTTGATGATGCAACAAAATTATTTTCAGATCTGTATCTATAAGCTAAATTTTTTGATACTTCAGCAAAACCGTTCTTTCCCCATGCACCATTTTTCTGTATACTCTTTACAAATATAGAAAGAGGATATCGAAAAATAAAAATGCGTTAAATCATTGCAATGTTAAATTTACGTAAAAACCTATGTACATACACGGGGGATCTCGAGATTTTTAGAGTCTCTTTTTCTCTCTCTCTCTCTCTCTCTGCGGTAATGAAAGTTCACGTTTTTACGCCAAATCGCGATATCGTATTAAAATTTATAATAAACGACCGTTTCGGCCAAACAGATTCGGCCAAACTTCAACTGATGATATAATGTGCGCCTTTAAATATCAAAAGATACAAAATAGAAAACAATAGACGTTTAACTTGTACACGTAAGTGAATCTCGCGTATCATTAATGTATATTATAAAAGTGTACTTGGCGCCTTTTTTTTACCTTTTTTGAAAATTACATTTACATGGTATCATTAACAAAACGATATTTTCACAAGTTTGAACTATTCTTATAGTATATCCGCTGTAATCTACTTTTCATTAAAAAATACTCTTTCGTGAACTATTCATCATATACTGTAGGTACCAATAAAAATTCTAGATTTAGTAAAAACACAAGATAAATGCTATCATTTATCAAAACTCATTTAACCGATAAGCTTAAGAGGATCCTAAAGCCGTATGTAATACCGACAATAGTATTTTTCGCTTAATTTTTTATTGGCTTTATGGATTTGAAAAAATCTTGCACAGAATTAAAGTATGTGCTCTACTCTGTAGACGACCACCGATTTTGTAACAAAATAAGTAAACAAAATAATAAAAAAAATCCACTTTAACAATATTTGCTTCGTATAAAAATTCTACAACTTGATGTTACAAAATGAGGGTGCAGGTCCATTCAGTAGACATCAAGGAATATCATACCGTTTGTAGAATTAGGCTGAGACTCCAAACAAAAAAGTTAAATGAAAAGTACGATTACGTGAACGTAATGTACGTGATGACACCGGACCAGCAGTATTGCGTGTAACGAGAGATGGCGGCAGCAATCGAAACAAGGACAGATGCCTTTTGTTAGACAAGGACAGATAGATATATGACATAGAAAACAGGATTAGAAATGTTGACATTACCGACATCGAGGAAGTTCGGGCTTCGCTTTAGGATCCCCTTAAAGATGCAATTAAATATATGGATTTAATTTTAATTGTCATATATACAAATTATCTATATATATATATATATATATATATATATATATATATATATGTATATATAAAGGTACCAATACCCGGGCACTTAAGAGTAGGTAAATGTACCAATGCCTGGACACGTACCTATGTCTTAGAAAAAATATATGAAAATAAACGTTTGTGGACCATACCATAACTAAAGTTTCAAACTACAAGAAAAAATATTTTTATCTTTGATTTTAATTCGCGTTATACTTATAAATAATAAAAGATATCCAGATATAGGTACACATGTCCGGGTATTGGTACTTTTAACTTAATTTCTAAATGTTGAGCAAGACATAACATAGGAAAAACTCGTGTAAGATGGCCATAGAGAAAAGATGGCCAACCCATGTTCATTCGATGCTTCATGGCGAACTAGATTGAAAGAACATAGATTGGCCATCTTTCCTCTATGGCCATCTTATCCGAGTTTGCCCTATTAACTTCTCAATGGCTAGTTAAGAAGATATTCGACTTCGATTAAATCCGCATAAACTTTTTTTTGAAAGTTCTGGACGTTCTGATAAGAGTTCCGTTTTTTAGTAGAACTCTAAGAATTCTGAAAGAAATTTCTATGATCGAAAACGATCCGGTCACTAGTTAAGAAGACATTCGACTTCGAAGATCTGCCGTGAACGTCATTTGCGTAAGTTTTGATGATAATTTTTTTCAATGGATTTTTTTGGTAAAATTACCAGAACCATCGCGAAAAAGTATCAAGAACTATAGAACTCGACTGTATGCGAGAAGAACTCTCTTTTATTCTTTATCTGCTAGAAAATGATTGCTACGGGAAGTTAGCAGATCATTTTTTCGATCGACTGTTTTTTGGGTAAAATCACCAGAACTATTACTAAAAAGTATCAGAAATTATAAAACTCGACTGCATGCGACAAGAACTCCCTTTTATTTTTGATCTGCTGGAAAATGAAATGTCAACTTCACCGACATCAAAGCAAGTCATATAAATCAAAAAGATATATTTCGTACATCATACAATCGGTAGAATAATGCGTATAACATGTAACAACACTGTCTTAAAAAGAAACAGATGACATTAGCGTTACACATCGACGTCATTGTTCGAGAGCACGCGGTTGCGCGAGATAACGCGAGGTAACAGGACGACCACAAAAGCAAGGAGCAGCAAGTACAAATGAAAACAATAAAGTTTAATAATGTTCAGTAAACTCAGATATTTACAAGTTCTTTACAGTTCCTTTCAGGTGAAGAGCCGTGAGCGCGCACAGACTTTAGCACGGCAAAAGCGGCGAGCGGTTAAGCGAATGCGAAAGTGCGGATGGCAAAGCGAAAAGCGGTTTAAGCGGTATAAGCGGTGTACTAGCGGTGATCTACGAACGAGACTCGATCCCGCGCCGAGGCGGCGGTCGTTTTATCACCTCCGAGGCGAAACTTCCTCCAGACAAATTTCTACGAATTTCGGAAGGGTGATTGGCCGTCGGAGCCCTACGTCATCGCGCTGACGTCACTGTTTGCACGTGACGATCCGCGGATCGTTACTTATTTGCGCTTGCTTTTGTTTATAGCATGGTTTATAGCACCTTTCTATTGTGTAGTTTGACTTTGTTTGTTCACTCGGTCAGCTGTGGCAATGTTTTGCTGGCAATTAGCGAACTTTCTGGAATATGAGCAAAAGAAAGATCCATGCTATACTGACGAATTTAATATTGAAGAGGCGATTTGCAATGCGGTTAAGACGACACGGTGGAAATTGAATCTCGTCGACCGCCCTCCCTGCATGCATACGTGTTGCGCGAGCAATTTAGAATATCTGGCCTTATGCCTTGAATTGCTGAAATGACGCGATTTTCCGTACCGAATTGCACGATCTCGAACAGTCATAAATGGACATAAAAAATTAGAAAACCAATAAAATGCAAAAAAATTTAAATTAGACTTAAGTCTATCGTTTGTTGTTAGGTGCTTCTTAAGTGTGTTAATTTTTAGAAGAAAACCGGTATTTTTATATAAATTCGAATAAGTTAAAAAAAAAAAAAATTAATTTTACGATAGAATCATTAACTATTCATGTTTTTAAAAAAGTATTTCTAGAAAATTGTTCTTAATATTTTATTACTTATGTGTATTCTTTATATTTATTTATACACATGTTATTTTCTTGAAGAAAAAGGAACAAATGTATACGAGTCAAGAAATATCATTTCATAAGAGAACGTTTCATGTTTCATAGACTAAACTGATTTTTAATTTTTACCGTATATCTAACTAACTTCAACATTTTTAATTTTCATACGCGCTGCATGTGTTTTAATTTAAAAATAAGTTTAAATTTAGTAATCGAAGGAAAAAGATAGAGCCGTACGATATGTTGGACAAAAAATTATACGTTGTGACGCGACAATTCGCGTCTACTTCCCGGACGGGCTCGGCCGAGGGGAGTTCGGGGGTGCTTCCTCCTCGGAGCGAGGGGAGGGCGGTTGCGTAATATCGGTTGGTCTAATTCGCATTTAAGTTTTAAGGGATCGCCGGTGGTGACCAGAATCAGGCTGTAACGGCCGCGAGCCGCAACGTGGAAGAGCTGACTAAGGAAGCGGCCGGGGAACATGGTCGCCAGCCGGGTCGCCCAGACCTCCCCGCAAGCGCATTGGAGTACCGCCGGCCGGAAGCCACTCCGCACTCGGTTACAACAGCGGCAGGAGAGGAATCGAGAGGACCCCGGGGCACACCCGAGCAAATTGCCACTCAGGCCAGGGTGCCCAGGAGCGGCCCAGGGAAGTGCGCAGCCCTGTGGCCTAAACAGTCTTGACGCGATTTCTGTACCGCATACTTTAGTATTAAACAAGTTTAGTATTTATTAAACGCTTTGCGACACCTCAACGTGCGCGGAGCAGTCGGACGTGTTTTGACTCACAAGTCGAAAAATCTTCTACCATTTTGCAATTTTCGGTGACAGTTGCTGCGGCCCAGGTCACACGCAGCAAGACGGCCGCAGCCCATGTTTCCAGCCGTGGCGCCGGGAGCGCCGCGCCGCGTGTATCTACTGCCGTCAGCCTTAAGGCGCGTCCGCAACGGCCGGGTGGCCCGACCAATGGCAGTGGCCCGCCAATAGCAAGCGAGGCGCGCGGAAAGTTCTCCAGAATACGAGCGCTGTTTCCGAAAGCGGCTTCTGGGGACGCAGGGAGCCGGAGGCCGACCTCCGGGGCCTCGCCACCTACCACCTCGACGGCGAGGCCCTCGACGACGGACACCAGGAGTCGGAGGTCGGCGAGCGCGTCTCCCGAGAAGATCTACACTACCAGATCGGCACGCGTGTCCCCCCGGACATCTTCAGCCGCCGTCACAACCCCACCATCCAGCGTGGGCGGCGGGGGGGGGCACCCAGCAGAAGAAAAAGACGCCCGAGAGACCCGGGCCAACTAAAGCCGGGCCCACAACAAGAGCCAGATCTCGGGCGTCCAGCGTGCCGGTCGAGAAGAGCGCATGGCGGGCATCCCTGATCAGTCCATCTAAGATCAAAGAAGGGGGGGGGGGGGGGGGGGGGGGGCGAGGACGTCACCCCCACTGCGAGAGACCCCGCCCCCCAGAGGGGCCTCCAGCTCGCCACACAATAGCAGTGGCAGCCCGACGGGGGCCCCCAGTTATACCAGTCCACCCACCACGCCCGCAACATCACTGCCGGCCACCCTCACAACGTGCACGGTAACGACCACCATGTGTGGGTCCCCCGTCATGTCGACGGGGGTTACCACGGGGAGACGGAGCACCCCGCTCCGTTCTCCCCCCCTCCCGACGATCCTGGAGGTGGCGTCGCCGAGCGAGAAGGAGCGGACGCGGCCCGAAAGAAGGATGACACCCCCACCACCATCCGGGGAGGAACAACAGCTGGAGGGCGCGGCGCAAATTTCATCACCCGAAGAGGAGGGGGACTCACTTGGTGCGCCGTGGAGGATGGTGCGCCCGGGGAAAAGAGCGAGGCGCCGGCTGAGCGATGGCTCTTCCGGGGGCGACAGCCCGCCCCCAATAACGCCGGCGAACAATTTTGATATTGATACTGACCTTGTACCTGTTACTGTTTCTAATAATGATAATATTTCTTTGCCTAATAATACTATTGTTGTAGATTCTCCGAATGGGAGTGAAGCGGTCCCCTTGAGGCGGGAAGACGAGCCCGGAGGAGCAGCGGGTATGCGTGCTGAGATTCGAGACACGCCCGGACATCCGAGTGTTCCCGTAAGTGTCAGGGGCGTGATGGGTCGTCGGCCGCGGGCACGCGCAACCGGCGGCTCCGGCGCGAGCGAGATGACACCGCCGAGGGCCAACATCCGCCGACGCGGGGGCGGGGGGCACCGCCGACGTCCGCAGCGTGTGGAGGCTCCGCCTGTCCAGCCGTCCGGTGGCCGACCGACCTCTGCGGCCGCTGCAAAGCGGTCCAAGGAGGAACGCGCGGCTGCTCGTGACGAGCTGGCCGGGCGGGCTGAAGCCGTTGCCTCGATTGCGGACCTGGAGGAGTTCGCGGCCTCGGTCGCGGCATTCTTCGGGGAGGATGCAACGAGTGTGGCGCGCGGAGGTGCGCCCGGGGCTCGCGATCGCCCACATCGGTCGCGTGAGGCGCGGGCCCGTCGGGGCGAGGGAGATCGCCCAGGGCGAGACGGCGGTAATGATAACAGAGGGCCGGCACCGGCCGGCCCTCCTTCGCAGTCGGGAAAAGGTAGTGGTGGCTGGGTGCGCGAAGCAACCCGCATTCAGGCCCTGTACAGGGCGAACCGACGCAAAGCGGTCCGAGAAGTGCTGCAGGGATCCGCTGACTTCTGCCAAGTGCCGAAGGAGCGGGTTCAGCAGTACTTCGAAGGGCTATACTGTGGAGGGGAGGACCTGGCCGGCCCTGACGTGGAAGCGGAGCAACCTACTCCCCCGAGTCAGGCCGGGGATGCTGCATGCCTTATGGATCCCTTCACGTGGCAGGAGGTGGATCGTCGGGTCCGGCGTATGACGAACTCTGCGCCGGGTCCCGACGGTATCACTTACCGTAACCTGCGTGCAGCGGATCTTGGCATGCGGCTCCTCACCGCATGTTACAATGCGTGCCTTAGGCTCGAGGCAGTCCCCGCTTCCTGGAAGACCTCCAAGACCGTATTGGTCTACAAAAAAGGCGACCGGGACGATGTAAATAATTGGCGCCCTCTCGCGTTGGGAGACACGACTCCCAAGCTTTTTGCGGCGCTTATCGCCGATCGTATGACCGAGTGGGTGATCAAGAATAAGAAACTAAGTCCGGCGCAGAAGGGTTTCCTGCGGGACAAGGGGTGCTATGAGCACAACTTCGTCCTTCAGGAGATCCTGACGCACTGCCGGAGGACTCGGCGGCAGGTGGTCGTCGCGTGGTTGGATCTTTCCAAAGCGTTTGGGTCGATCCCCCACTCGACGATTCACCGTGCTTTCGTTCGCGCCGGGGTACCGGGGGGCTACATCAATATATGGAGGTCCATGTACGATGGATGCTCCACGCGGGTGCAAACGGTCGACGGGCTCACTGCGCCCATCCCTGTTCGCTCGGGGGTTCGGCAAGGTTGTCCGTGGAGCCCGATCGGTTTCAACCTTGGTATCGACGTGTTGCTGCGTGTAATGCGCTCGATGTGGGATTGGAACTATGGGGCTCTTGCTTTAATATCCTTGCGTACGCGGACGACATTGCACTCGTTGCCGATACGCCCGAGGGAATGCGGAGGCTTCTTGCCGCCGTAGAGGCCGCAGCGTTGTCGGTGGGTTTGCGGTTCAACCCTGCTAAATGTGCCACCCTGCACGTCGGTGCGGGGGCGGGCAGCAGGGTTCTGCCCACAACGTTCGAAATCCAGGGACAGCCTATTCATCATCTGGCAGAGGGCGAGCCTTATCGTCACCTTGGCGTGCCGACTGGATTCTCGGTTGACGCTACACCATTTCAGACCATTGATGGTCTGCTCGGGGGTCTCCGGGCGGTAGACCGATCCCTGCTTACCCCGTGGCAGAGAGTCGAAGTCGTTGCAACGCACCTGTTGCCGCGGATGGACGTCCACTTACTGTGATAGGCCCAGGGGCCATGCAACTGTGATATTTTATCTATGACCGCATCTGGGATTAGTCCCCCAGTGCGTCCTGCGATAGCCCACTGGCGGGGGGGGGCCTCTTGTCCCCCGCCCATGAAATTTAAATAAGCCCGACGTGCGGCCTAAAGCCGTGCCTTGTATTATATATATTGTACCCCGGGGGCTTCGTCCCCGGGGAATTGGTTTGAAAAAATAAAGCCGGTTTTATTTTATTAAACGCTTTGCGACACCTCAACGTGCGCGGAGCAGTCGGACGTGTTTTGACTCACAAGTCGAAAAATCTTCTACCATTTTGCAATTTTCGCAATAGTTAACAAGTTATTAATTTTATTGAAAATCACCAATTTAGCCCAGTCTACTGCTAAATGCAAGCGCGTGTCGAGATACGACCGTCCAGCGTCAGGATCGAGGAATTATTTTCTGCAAATGGCAAGAAATAGGCCTACATAGCTCGTAGGCATTATGTCTAAGACGGTTTTGAGCGGCGGTTTTGAGCTGTGATTGTTCCCCTATTTCTTGTCATTTGCAGAAAACAACTCCTCGATCTTGGAAACGATGACGCTGGCTAAATTGGTGATTTTCAATAACTAATAACTCGTTAACTATTGCGAAAATTGCAAAATGGACTTTTCGACTCAGTTTAGTCCACTCTACCTGCACACGACTGTTGTGTCAATAATTATCGGCACCCTGTATAGAAGTCTTATTTTTTTTTAGATTAATCAAAATTACTTGTAATTGAAGATAATATATGGTTTTGTAGGACTCATTGTTTACGAATAATATTGATGATGACATTTTTAACAGCAGTGAAGAGGATGAAAGTTACAATAAAGTTTTAGATGATAGTCATAACATTCCGCAATAGTTTACGAGATTAATACAAATGTTGCAGGAAGATGATACAAATGAAACTATCAATACAAATTTTGTTGTAAATAAAGTCGAAATATTGCTAGCGATTTTAAAATTTTCATCAGAGTACGGTTTATCAAGTTTGGTTAATTTTAGAAAATTTTTTTACCAGGGTATATAACAATCTAACACAATTGTATATCTACTTTTGCATGCAACTATCTATAAACATGGATATATTCACATTTGTCGTACTGTACATATAATAAGAGAAATCACGTAAATTTTAATGAAAAATAATTATTTCTGTGTAGATGAGCGGTATGTCCAGCGATATGTCCTCAATATTTATGGAATACAAGCCTAAATCATTTCTTTCGAGCACTTTGATAAATTATAAGGTAATTATACATATTAAGACTCCACTCGCCAATGACCTTGACCTTGACATATGTTGTCAAGGTCACCCTCCTGAGTGACCTTCAGAAGTTTTTAGCCGGCGGTATTATATATATATATATATACACTAATTTTTTTTTAAAGGTCCTGCATACAACAAAAAAAATAAATATACTGACTCCGAGGAAGAAACAGTGATGCTGGCGTTCGAACCTTTAATAAAACAAGGAATAAGGTTTACTATTGAAATGACTCGAGATTTTTTAGAAAAAAATCCATGGATGAAGGTTGATAGAAACGCGCACTAAATTGACGTGGTGCTCGCGCAAATGTCAAATGCTGTACCCAGAGCAGTACCCCAAGTCCAAGAAAACAAAGGCCACCAAGAAAACAAACGCCAAGTCCAAGTGATATCACCAAACTTGGACTTGGACTTTGATCAGCTTAAGTATTCATAAATTACCAATTTTGCAAGATTTCTTAAAAGGCCTCTCTGGAAACCAAAAATAATTAGCTCGTAATTTTTAAGCATAAACATGACTGTCCTTGTCTTTGTGAGACGACTTATTTTTAAAAAGTGCACTGTAATGTTTTTGTAAAAAAATCTCCCCCAAAAAATACATTGTATACATGTTCCTTGCTATTGAAAACAATTTATCTTTTGTCTATGTAATAGTGACTACGGGACCAAAAGATTTTAATCTCTAACTCTTTTTCTATCATTAATATTTTTCGAGATACATGACTTCGCTTTCTATGAAATGTCCTGCCAGATATAAAATATCTTGGTAAGGATCACTCTAAGTGGTGCTCATATTCATATGAACCCTTGGTGATTATTAACGCGTTACAAGACTAATCAATACTGTTTTTAACGTCTTATCGAGAAACGTTACGTTATAGTCAATCAATTCTAATACAGTCACAAAATGTAAACAATCGATAGATCTTGAACAAATATATAATAAGTGATATATCGATATACCTATACCGCGTCGCGTGGAAATCTATTTTACTATTCTCATCAGAAAAAGATAAAAACAAAAATATGAATTATCTTTCTCATTATTAGCTTGTAATATAAGCATTCCAATGACTGGCAATAGATGACATATATATACATGTTACGCGTGGAGTTGACGATAATATTTTAGTCTTCGAATTATATCGTACCTAATAGTATTTTATTTGATTCCACCATATGCATGCAACATTAATCAAAAATGCATATTTATGTTAAATTCGACAATATAATATAATTAATTAATTAATTATTGGAATTTTCGAGGGTCTTGGATTTAATAATGTAGTCCTTTTTACTTGAGCTCAATCAGCTGTATTTTCTCGATTTTTTCTACACGATCATCCACAACCAGATCCTCACTTGTCGCTTTTCGCGCGTCTCTTTCTTCGCAATACTCGCGCCCTACCATGAGATAGAGGCTACGATCAATGTGACGCTACAAATGCTTCGAAGCATTCCTCTTCTATTTTCTTTCAATGAAGAAAGAAAGAGAAGAAGAACGCTCCAAAGCATTTGTAGCGTCACGTTGACCGTAGCCAGAGTCGGGTGCTCTCTACCTTTACCTACCGTTCACCAACAATGTCGGTAAAGCTCTACCTTTTCAACATTAATTAATTAATTAATTAATTAATTCAACATTATTATATAATTCTTTATATAAACTCATAAATATAATTCTCAAATTACTTTTTTTTCTTTTAGTAAGTAACGGTTGTCTTTAACAAAGAATATTTTCTTGATAATAATCTTGAAATGTATTTGTTAGAAAAGTGGTTTTACCCTTTAAACTGTTTTTGATAGCAACAAAAAATTTCTAAATTCATCTTTTTATTCCTCCTACATGTGTGAAAAGTTTCATTAAAATCAAAATTTTCGGTTCGCGAGGTTCTCTTGTTAGCCTTCCTATACCCCGCGCATTGGTCTGTCAGACCGACGATATACGTTTGTCATGTTTTTTTTTTAATGGAAAACAAGGCAAGAAATTTAAGAAATTAAATTTCTAATACTTTATTAAAAAGTCAAATTGCCTTAAAATTCAACAGGGTTAAACGGCAAAACAGCGTAATAAAAATCGGTAATTGTAACGACTTTTTGCGTAACCCGAGTTTTGATGTTCCGTGGGACATTCGGAATATATTATTATCTTCAGGCTCCAATACACTTATCATCAAATCTGGTTATATAGCAGAGCCACACATGCCTTGAAACGGACAGGTATGTATTATATTTTCATTCGCAAAAACATCAATTAATTTATTTTCTTTTTCTACTGTCGTTTTAATTATATGTTAATATGTTATGATTTCTTAGTATTAGTTTACTCTATCGAATTTCATAAGCGCGATTACTGTTCTAGCTCATTATGAACGCAACATACAGAAGAGCGAATATCACGAATGCGAGTCGCACTGTTTTCGTCGACCCAAGTAACGGCCTTACTTAACCCTAATAATAATGAACACTAGTAAACACACCTTTTAAATAATAGAAGTCTTTCCTGGTATTAGATTCAGTGCAGCATAATAAGAGTGTCCATAATAATTTTGACCAAAGCTGTTAATTGTTTGAAACCGAGTTCCGTAAACCCCGCGTGATTCATCGCGTAATCTCTGCGAGAATTTGTCTCGATTACGCGAATCGCGTATAAAATCATATCGAGCTAAATATAGAATTATTTCAAGAATAACCGGCGTTATTCTCGGAAACTTCGAGATGCAGAAAAAGTGTCACGCTTTTTCTGCGTGCATGTGCTGGCTCTCAAATTAAGGCGCCAGGGTTATCAGAATCTTGTCTGCGAAGAAAAGATTTATCAAGAATCATCTTAATTTAAGCATTTTTCATACTTTGTATGAAAAAAATAGCAAATACACACACACACTCTCATACATACTTTTTTGTAGGAAAGACAACTGTATTTTTAAGATTTTTCATGCAAAAAGTTTAAAGCAAATAGTCATACACGATTTTTTGAATTTATTTCTTCGACTTTTGGATATCACATCGTCATATGGATGAAACAATGGATAAAAGCAAAAACGACCAACTCGGAAAACCTTTTAATTTTTAATAATAGCGCACACCAAACGTACTGTTTTTAACGGTAGTAAAGAGCAATTGTTCTAAGTATATGACGGTCATTATTTTTCTAAACCCGAGTCAAAATTTTTTATACCTCGAAATTACTTATACTCGTGGATAAATTGTAGTAAATTTTTATTTTAAATATTTTTTTTTTAATCAGTCGATATTTTGTTTCTAACGGCAGTTACGCTAAACTATCCTGTGTGCGTGGACAATATAATGCGTGACCTAATATGGGATTTTTATCACGACGTCCGCGACAATCTTGCTATTTGCCGAACGTGCGGCGAACATATTGAAACAGGGAGCCAGTTAATGCTGCGAACAATGCAGTCCCATTCAAGATCGAAACACCGTGTTGATATGAGAACTCTGCGTACCTGCGTACCTTATGAGGTACGCAGGTGTTATGAGGTCTGCAGAAATCGCAGATCACAAAATGGACGACGACGAATCAGTACCTGTCGATTGTGTGGACACCGTGTTCAATATGGAAAATTGCAGTCGCACGTAAATCAACGACATCCCAATTGGAGGGATGAGTAAGTATTATGTACAAAAAAAAAAAAAAAAAAAAAAAACTACATAAAATATCATTTCATTACAGACTTCCTCAAAAACCTCAAGGGCTGCTACAAACGTATTGGAGAAACTTATTGCGATATGTTCGGAACGCATACGATTTGTACAGTAGTATAATAGTCATTCGCTGAAAGTAGTCGTGGATTAACTTCCGTAGGGCCCGTATTCCGTTCCTGCCTACTGACAACTGTCGGTTCGATAAGTGTCGTTGCTTTAATCGCGCGATAGGTGCACTTCCGTTCGAACTGCACATTCCCGGCTATCAGTATTGCGGTCTGGGAACTCGTTTGCGAGAACAATTGGCTAGAGGTGATCCGGGTGTAAATCCATTGGACGCGGCGTGTCGCGAGCACGACATAGACTATTCGCGTAACAAAGGCCTCACCGAGAGACACGCGGCGGACGAGATACTCGCCGAGAGAGCGTTGGGACGCGTCATCGCGAGAGATTCGACTCTCGGAGAGAGAGCTGCCGCTACAGCCGTCTGGGCGGCCATGAAGGCTAAGACGAAGCTCGGAATGGGTTTGAAAATAAAGGCGAAGACGAAGGCGAAGACCCAGACGAAGATGAAGATGAAGAAGAGAGCGGATTCGAAAAAACGGATACTTCCGGCAGCGAAACGAGGCGGCGTATTGCCGATTCTACCGTTGTTGGGAGTTCTCGGTTCTCTGGCCGGCGGAGCGGCCGGAATTACAACGGCGATGAACGCTAGCAAAGCCGCGCGACGTCAGCTGGAAGAGACGCAACGTCACAATCGCGCCATGGAAGGTCGCGGACTTTATCTCGCTCCGTACAAATATGGACAAGGACTGTATCTCGGCCCGCACAAACGCGGGCGAGGAGTAGCGTTAAAGATTAAAAAAAAAAAAACATCAAAGAAGACGTTAAATATGCCCACGGGTGTTACGACTAACGTACAATTGAGTCGACTGGCAAGGCGAATGCGCGTACCGTTCTTCAGAGGTGTTTTCATGCGTGATTCGTTACCGATCGTCGATGGTGTACGTCGAAACGAGAGCGGTATCGTGAATTTGGACGATGCAGCCGGCCCCGGTACTCATTGGGTAGCGTACGTCAAGAGGGGAGATCGAGTCGTATATTTCGACAGTTTCGGCAATCTTCGACCACCGAAAGAACTGGTGCGATATTTCGGACCGAGCGTGACGAAAATTGAGTACAATCACACGTCTTATCAGCGCTACGATCAGAGCATCTGTGGCCAGTTGTGCTTGCAATTTCTCCGGACGATCGATGACGATCGGCGCTAATTTAAAACCTGACGACGCGCCATGCGGAGACTCAGTGTTCGTCGACCAGCTTCCGCCGATATGTCGATAACGTTTACGCTGACCGGGAAGAGTAGCATCCTCGCGGAGCACTATTTTCCCGCCGTGGATCTGAGCGACGGTGACTATGAGCTCGGTCTAACGTGTTTCGAAACTTATCACACGATTCCGAACGTGAATTCTTCGAATAATAAATTTTATTTTGACGAGGATGACACGGAAATTACGATTCCCGAGGGATCGTACGAGATACGAGCCATACACGAGTTTTTGAAACGTGAAATTTCACGTAAACGTCCGCGACGCGTGGTTCGTTCCAACGACGATCGTCGTACGTCGATCGCGGATATCGCGCGAGAGGAGACCGTTCGCGCGAACGGCTACGAAGACGAGGTCGCTGAATACCCGATAGTGCTTCGCGCAAATTACAATACGATGAAGAGCGAGATCAAGTGCGCTTTCAGAGTGAATTTTAACAAACCGAACAACGTCGGATCGCTGCTGGGATTCTCATCGACGCGTATATTGCAGTCGGGACAGTAGCACGAATCGGACGCACCGATTAATATTATCAACGTAAACATTATCCGCGTGGAGTGTAACGTGACCGCGGGTGCGTACAGCAACGACAAACGTGTTCATACGATACACGAATTTTCACCGAGCGTACCACCGGGATATAAGATATCGGAAACGCCGGCGCAGATCATTTATCTGCCGATCATCGCGCGGAGCGTTACAAATCTAACGATACGCGTCGCTGATCAAGACGGACGATTGCTCGATTTTCGCGGAGAAGAGATCACCGCCAGATTGCACGTACGACGGCGAGAGCGATAACGCGCCAGTGTATGCGTGAGCGTAATGCGTGTACGCGCGACACATGAGATGCTAGTGTTGAACGACTCGGAGCACGCGACAGATAACAGTAATATCTTTACGGCTGCACCGATCGACGATATCGTCAAGTCGACATTCGGTGGCGTTAAACAAGCGACGAGAAAGAAGCTCAACGCGTCGAACGTTAAGTTTTTACAATCTCTGGGATTCGCGGTGCGAAACATCTAAACGATGACTGAAATTCTCAACATCGGAAGCGAGCCGGTCTTTGACGATCGCATCGTCAAGATCGAGACTCACACGTACAACCCGTACGCCAACACAACGTTTGATTATAGCGACGAGATACGAATACCCATACAACAGCAGGATCTGTATACGTTGCCGTGCGAAAGTTTTCTCTACATCGAAGGAACATTGACGGTGACCAGAGCAGTCGACCAAGTCGATAATGTGGTATTGGGTACTAATTGCGTCGCGTTTATGTTCGATGAGATTCGATACGAATTCGACGGTATGGAGATTGATCGTTGCAGAAACGTAGGAATAACCAGCACGATAAAGAACTACGTTACGGTATCGTCCGACAGAAGCGTGATCCTGCGAAACGCGGGCTGGGAACCACATAATAATCCGAATGGATATTTCAATTTCTGCGTACCGCTCAACTTGTTACTGGGATTTTGCGAGGATTACAAACGCGTGGTAATCAACGCTCGTCACGAATTGATCTTGATACGAGCGCGCAACGACAACAATTCCCTGGTGGGAAGTCTCGCGTTGGAGCCTACTATCAAAATACTCAAGATTGGCAAATGCCTCACGTGGTATTGAACGAGATCAACAAGCTGTCGATGCTGCGTGCCTTGGAAGACGGACGATATCTAAGTATGGGTTTCCGTTCGTGGGATCTGTACGAGTATCCCCTGTTGCAGAACACGACCAAGCACTCGTGGGCCATTAAGACCGTGACTCAGCTCGAGAAACTGCGATACGTCGTCTTCGCTCTGCAGACAGGTCGGAAGAATGTCATGTCCGCCGACACAAGCCGATTCGACGACTGCAACTTGACCAACGTAAAACTCTATCTAAACTCGGACGTTTATCCGTACGACGATCTGAATTTGGACTTTGGCAAACACAGATGGGCGAATCTGTACGATATGTATGCGCGTTTCTGCAAGGGCTACTACGGATACGAATATCTCGAGCCGAGTCTCACCGTCTCGACTTTTCTACGTAACGGCCCGTTCGTGATCATCGATTGCTCCCGCCAAAACGAATCCGTCAAAAACGCCACCGTGGATGTCAGAATAGAATTCGACTGCATGGAAAACGTACCGCCGAATACCTCCGCGTACTGTCTCATCATACACGACCGCGTGATTGAGTACACCCGTTGACGAACGTGGTGCGCAAAATAGTCTGAGTGTTCGCGGCAACGTCGACGTGAATATTATTTTCTCTCTCTCTCTCTCTTTCCATCAGTCTCCGATACAATTATTTAGAGGGGCAAGGGAGGGAGGGAGGGGGAAGTATAAATCAGAGTGTCGCGAGACGGTTTGCGGAGTTGCGCGTCATTCCTCTCGATTGACGCATCGACGAGGGAGATAGAGATAAAGAAATCTCGTCATGTCCGTACCAACGTTCGTGGACCTGCAAGGATTCCTCGTCGGGATGAAATTTGTCGTGAAGGAGGTGGCGGTGCTGAGAAAAGGCTGCGTTCTGACGCATCACATCTTTACG
Organism: Temnothorax longispinosus; assembly: GCF_030848805.1. NCBI lineage: Eukaryota > Metazoa > Arthropoda > Insecta > Hymenoptera > Formicidae > Temnothorax > Temnothorax longispinosus. The sequence continues at coordinate 14,285,863 of NC_092366.1, read as the reverse complement.
TACCCCATGCCGTGGAATCTCCTCACAAAATCGGACAAATCGTGCGCTACCTGGTTGATTCGCAATCACCATGGATTACGATGGGAAGACGGAAACGTGCCGTACAGCATGGTGAAACGCCTGATTACGTCGGCCGTGCTTGGTATGGAAGAAGAAGAAGAAGAAGACGATGACGACGAGATGCCGACTCTCGTGTACGTCAAGGGATGCCAGAAACGAGAATGGCTGGTGGATCTGCCGGAGAATTATGCGCGAAAAAACCTAATCGTCGAGACTCTGGACGCGCATTACGAAGATATTGAATCTCTGAATAAACTAGATGACACCAATACTATGCGATGTGGAAAACATGAAAAGAATTGCGCGTTACAAAATGTAATAAAACTATTTAATTGGTGGTCGCGCGCGACGCCATAAAGATTTGCGATCTTTTTTTTAATAAATAAATTATATATAACTTTTTATAATGTTTTATTTCTTACTTCTCCTCCGCTCCCCCATCATCACCGTTAAAGTAAGCTTTACTTCCCTCTCTCCTAAAAAATCCACTGCGCAGTTCTATAAACATTAATTCCCCCTCCCGCTCCCCCTTCCCCCCACCACCACATCATTACTTTTTGGAGTTGTCGCGTATACTCGAGTAATTTCATATGAGCAGTCTTGTCGCGATCGCTTGTACTGACAGACAACTTTTCAGAGCCTAGAGAGCGAAAAAATGTTCTCCTTTAAAGGATGCAACAGCAGCAGCAGCAGCAACGGTGCAAAACGCGTGAATGCCGTGAATTATTACGTGCCGATTCACGACGTTGAAACTGAAACGTATGAGGCCAGATATGATAAGTAAGTTTCTTTTGGGATAAAAAACATATAGAGTCTCCCCCAGTTTTTATATCTTTACAAATTGTAATACTTATGAAAATAAAAAAACTAATTTCATTTCTTTTATTCAGCATTTCGGGGGACCGTCGCGCGGTTCGTATACTCGGCAGACGATACGCTCTGACAGCTACGGGATACAAATTCCTCGAAATTGGCATCAACGTGGGCCCACCGAGCTATGTGGAGATCGTCGTTGGAGATCATCAAGGAAAGGAACTGCTGTTGTCTCTCGAAACGTGGAAGGCACTCTACGAGCAACGACAAAATATTCAGAATTTCTTTTGCAACGACTACAAAGATGTCCACAGTTTTATAAACGTTAGACCGCTAACGGTGAGAGTTTGTACGATTAAAAACGTCAAACTGGTTTCCGTCTTGGAATAAATACGTCTCGAATCTGTAAACGTACGCTTGATGATGACCGAATCGACGCTGCATCGTATGTTCGATCTCGATCGGTGCATCGAAGCGAGATTCGATCGTTTGGTCAGAATCCTTGCGGCGGTCGATGCAAAATTTGCGCAGTTCTCCGATATCGCGTCCACCGTGACGGATCCCAGGGAAGCGTCGAATGCAATATACGCTAGCGATGCGTTCAATACGAATCAGCTCATCGATTGTGAGCTCGCAGCTTTAGTTTTTTTAGTACGTGAGGTATATTATGTAAAAAGAAGAGTTCAATAAACAGGCTTTTTTACACCCTAAAACGAACGATGTATTTTTCTTTTGCGTGCATATCCTTCCCTATACCTAACTTTTATCATATATTGTTTACGACGAACATGTTTGGACAGGTTCGATGCGTTATCGGGTCGATCATCGTCCCGATGACGTCATTTTTTCCTTTGTCTTTCACGTACTGCGTAGATAGATTGTTTAGTCTACGCGATAACCGCCCCCCTTTTCCTAGAAATATGTTGTTTACGTCGAACGTGTCCCGACAGGTTCGATTGTTTAGTCTACGAGATAATCGATTGTTTAGTCTACGCGATAACACCCCCCTTTTCCTAGAAATATGTTGTTTACGACGAACATGTTTGGACAGGTTCGATGCGTTATCGGGTCGATCATCGTCCCAATGACGTCATTTTTTCCTTTGTCTTTCACGTACTGCGTAGATATATTGTTTAGTCTACGCGATAACACCCCCCTTCCTAGAAAAATGTTTACGACGAACATGTTCCGACAGGTTCGATGCGTCATCGACAAATAAAACACGCTACTACGCAGTGCGCTATCGAGTTAGTCTTACCATTGTGCGCCGCCTAGCGGCGTCGTTGCGAACGAGGCCCCCGCGGCCCGACAAACCCCGCGGCCCCTCCACGCAGCCCCCGCGGACCCTCACGCAGCCCCCGCGGCCCACGCGGACCCCGCGGCGCGACCGCGACCGCGAACCCGCGGCGCGGGTGAGTCATCCCGGTGAGTAATCCCGGTAAGTCATCTCGGTGGTATGTCAAGGTCAACCCCCTCCCCCCTCTTTTCCGCGAAATCCGATACCTTTGTGTAACCCGATACCCTTGTGTAACCCGATATCCTTGTGTAACCCGATACCCCGCTCCTCCCCCCCCCCTCACCCCCCCGCGAAATCCAATACCCCCCCTCCCTCACCCCCCCTCGAAGCCCCCGGGCCTGAACCCGTCTAGATACACTACTTATATGGAGTGTAAAAACCACAGTAGTATAAGTCAAATTTTCTTAAATATTTTCTCGTGCGCATACATGCAATTTATATATTATACAGATTGCATCTATGCACACAAAAAAATATTTTTAAAAATTTGACTTATACTGTGGTTTTTACCCAACAGCATATATATATATATATATAGATTCGCTCACCGGGACTCGAAGCGGTAGGCAGTGTCGCGAGTCGCTCCGCGTGTCCACGAGTTATTGTCCCTCGAGGCGCGATCCTTACGCGCAATTGGCGATCAACGACGCATTAATTAATTCCCGCGGTTGATTTATAAAGCATATCAAGACGATATAACCGCTCATCGAATCAGATGACGAATGATTTATTCGCTCGAAGAAAAAGCTAAAATCGAGGTGTTAGAATTACAGCTGTTTCTCCGGCGGTATTCCAGATTGTAGCGTATTTTCGTGTCACGCTTCGATATATTTCCTCCGGTTTAAATTTAATATCTGCTGTTTCTATAGATCGGAATAACACACGAGTCGTCGGACCGGCGCGGCGCGCGCAAGTAGCGGAAAATGTGATACATTGATCGCGCGTATCAAAAATCTGAAAAACACTAGGCGTATGGAATATTCAGACTATTATGTTTATTCTATAGTACGTTAATATAATTCGCGGAACTCATTCCTCATGATGTACAGTGTGTTATTTAGATGTAAACGTGTGTTGAATATAAAACGTATGTTAAATAGATGTATGTACGTGTAACGAGATTCGAAACGCGACAAGTACGCGATACAAACCCCACACGTACGATCGTTTCCTGTGATTATTAAAATCGGAAGATATCGGACCGCGAGTTTAATTAACTCCGCGATTAATGACTCGTATCGAGGCGACGGCGATCCATCGGAGCAAATGTTTCGTGCTGTTCTTCCAGCGCAACGTCGTAAAACGGATATCGTTGCGTTTTCATGCGACTCGTGCGCGCGTGCGATCGTAATTAACCGTAATTAACCGTGTTTTCGTGAGTGAGTATTACATGTGAGTGCAACGAAGCAAGCTGAGAAGAGGAAGAAGTGGAAACAACGGTGGAGCAAGCTGTGAGCGTTGGATCAGAACAACAACAGTAGCAACGTGTCGCAGCAGATCGATTGCAAAATAGAGTTGCCTGCAGGGACAAATAATTATATTCATTTCCTGTACAGGACATCCGGTAAATATGAAAGCTGCTGTTTATCCAGCGAAAAAGGAGCTTTAGGCAAGCTCTCAAACCTGTTGAAGCACTTTTCCATAAATAGAGATATATACTGGTTTGTGAAGAACAATTCGAAATGCCTGGCATATCTAAATGATATGTTGCAGCATTTTGAGATTAAAAACTATATTTTATATCAAAAGACCGATAAAGAAGACAAAAAACAGTGGTCGAAAATAAATACAATGTGGGAAGCGTTATGTTTAATAATAAACGATGGTCTATGGAAAAATTGGCGATTTAAACTATATTTAAACCTGAAACCTAAAGCCCAAAAAAAATCGACAGTAAATGAAATAAAAATTAATTTATATATAAACAAAGACAGTTCAAATATTCATTTACCGGAGGATTTAACATCTACAATATATTTATATGAGTCCACAGGCAAGGATTGTAAGAAAATCGTCCAAACACTTAAGGAGTACGTGGATATGAAAAATAAATTTGAAAAACCACCTAGCACTTCAGCTTCAATGGTTAGGGATATGAGTCCTCCTGCAGAAAGTCAGATGCTTCGTCTTTATCCTTCGTTTCATCAATCAGTTGAATAAGCGGGAAATGTACCACAGCCACGTGATAGACCTAGCACTTCAGCTTCAACAATTTGGGATATGGGTCCTTCTGCAGAAAGTCAGATGCTTCCTCTTGATCCTTCGTTTCATCAATCAGTTGAACAAGCGGGAAATGTACCACAGCCACGTGATAGACCTAGCACTTCAGCTTCAACAATTTGGGATATGGGTCCTTCTGCAGAAAGTCAGATGCTTCCTCTTGATCCTTCGTTTCATCAATCAGTTGAACAAGCGGGAAATGTACCACAGCCACGTGATAGTACTACAAAAAATTCGGGGGGATGCTCCCGGACGGTAGGAGCGAATAGACGGCTCATGGAAGGAAGCGCAGGGAATCCGGAGTAGAAGAAAGGAAAAGGAAGGAGGACCTCAGGGGAGCGATGGGATCGACGGAGGAAACATAGAGGAAGAAGAGAAATTGAAGAGAACGTGCCGAACGAGCAGTGAAGCAAGATCGAGAGAACACAAGAAGGAATAGACATATAGGTTAGGACCGAGGAGGGAGGCGGAAAGAGGGGAGGAGAACGATGGAGACGGAGAGCTGCGCAGGCGTGCTGGCGAGAGAGCGATCGGAGGGCTGCAGTGCAAGACGGAAACGGTGAGAGGAGATGGCGCAAGACGCGAGAACACCGACTGCGGCCGAGATGGCGCGGGGTGCCGGCCCCTCCAAAAGAGCGGGTTGGCACTACTGCGGGGCGTCGAGGCGCAGCAACGGTGCAGACGCGAGCGACAAGCGCATGCGCAGAGTGAGGCTGGGAGGAGAGACGAGACGGCGCTGGGAGCGGGCAGGGCTGGCAAGCCTGAAGAGGAGCAATACACCGAGAAGGCACACGCGCAGAGCGAAGGCGGGAAGAGAGATGGCGCTGGGAGCAGGCGGGGATGGCAGACCTGAAGGAGATGCGATGAAGCTGGCGTACTGATGGAATGCGCGGAAAACGAGAAAGACATAAGCGAGAGGTTAGAGATAAAAATAGAAGTAGAATGAGAAAGAGGAACGCCCCGAAAGAAAAACGGATAGAAAGTAAGTGAGTAATGTAGATAAAAATAGAAGAGAAAGCGGAGAGAAAGAGCAGAGGCAGGTAAAGATAGAGAGACAATCACAAGCACTAACAATTTTCAATGCAGTGACAGGAAGGGAGAGTACGACGAGGACCGAACAGAGGACGGAGGAAAAGGACTGGATAAAAGAAGTTATAAAGGAAATAAGGGAGGTAGGACAGAAGATAGAGCGGCAGACCAGAGAAATGGAAGAGATGAGAAGACAAATGGAAGGGATGGAGAAACGACAAAGGAAGAACGAAAAGAGCAAGGAGCAGGAAGAGACAGAGGAAGGAGATTCGGATGAGAGCAATGAACGATGGGAAGAAGAGACGGAAGAGGCGAGGGAGTGCAGCGACGGAGCGGTAAAGGGGAAGAGGGCGGTAGAAGAGGAAGAAGAGTGCGGCGTCGAAGGATGGAACGAGGGAGCATGGAGAGAAAGCTGGTGGAAAGAGATAGAGAAAGAAGAAGAAAAGGAAAAAGAGAAAAGGAAGAGGAAGGAAGAGGCAAAAAGAAAAGAGGTCAGAGAGAGTGATGAGGAATTAAATAAAAGAGAAGAGGAAAGAGACTACAAAGAAAGAAGTGAGGCCAGGGGAGACAAAAACGAAAGAAAAGTCAGAAGCAAAGAGGAGGAAAGTAAAAGCGAGAAAGAAAAGGCACGACGAACAGCAGAAGACATGGAGGAGGAGGTAAGAAGAAGAAGAGAAAAGAAAGAAAAAGAGAAGGTTCAGAAAGAAGAGAAAAAAAAAGGAAGAGAAAGAGAAAAGGAAGAGAAGAAGCTTAATATGGAGAAAAGTAAAAGGAGAGGGACCGAAGGAAAGAAGAGAGATAATTGAAGTTATTATGGAAAGAGTAACAGGAAGAATAATCCCGGTAAGAGGAGTAATGGAGGCAATGGGAACGGACAAAAAAGAACTGATGTTTATGGAGCTGGAGGAAGAAGAGGATAAGGAAGAAATAATTGAAAAAAGCGACGAAATATGGAGAAGATAGGAAGTAGGTGTAGATGAGGAACTGACAATGGAAGAAAGAGCGTACAGACATAAAATGGTAAAAAAGGCGAGAGAAGAAAGAGCGCAGGGAAGAGCAGTAGTAGTGACCAATAGAAGGATATGGATTGATGGGAAAGAGGTAAAGTGGGACGAAGAGGGAGAGAGATGGAGGAGGATGTAAACCGACAAGGAAGAAACCAAAGAAGCAGTGAACGGATCAGAAGGAATGAGAGGAAAGAAGTCGAGAAGGAAAACACGAAAGGAAAACCGGGAAAGAAAAACAGGAAGGAACAGAAAAGAAAGTCACAGGAACCAGTAGGACCGGAAGAAAAAGGGGAAGAAACGAGCCAAGGGGGGCATCTTGAAGCTTGAATTGTTTAGAGTCAATATTGCGTATGGCAGAATGTAAAGGTTTTTGGGAACGTTTGAATTGTATAGAGTCAATATTGTGTATGGCAGAATGTAAAGGTTTTTGGGAACGTTTTTACTAAAAAAAAACGCCTTTCCAATCCCGGAAGGGAAGTGAAATAAAGACTTATCTATCTATATATATATATATATATAATTTTAACTTACAGATTTCATTTATATACTTCTGCAGATTTTTTATTTCAAAGGCTATTTATTTTTACAAAAGTTTTGGTTGTTTAACATATTTCTTCAGAAAAAAATATTTCTAATTATGTTCTAATTAAAGAGAACATATATTTTGAATGTAAAATAAAAAATCAATTTACAATAATAAAGTAATAATAATTTATTACAATAATAAAATTTTGAAAAGGAAGAAATTATATTATTTCTTATTTCTATTATATAATTTTGTTATAAAGTATTTTTTAATTTTTATTTAATTTTTTCAACTTTTATTTAATTATTATTATAAATCTCAAAATCTTAAAATATATACGTTTTGTAATTGTTCCGATAATACATTTCATTACATTAACTGTGTAAATTTTAAATCTTCTTAATTAATCATAAAAAGTAATAGATATATTTTATAAAAATAAATATTACAGTGCAGCGGATAAATTACCTGAGTTTGACAACTTAAATGAAATGGATTTCTTATTAACATCTAATGACGAATTGGATAATATTCAGTTATTTGATTCAACTGTGTAAGCATAATTTTAAACATTTTTTAATGTTAAAAGAAATTCTGATATTTTGTATCTACATTTATATAAGGTGTATACCATAAACGTATGGTATTTTAAAGTAATGTCAAATAAAAACAAACATATTTCTGGTATATTTATTATTGGTATATTTTATTGTAAAATTATATTATAAAGTATACGGCTAAAGAAGGTTCTCACACAAAATTATCAAATTTCTACATACGTATCTTTAGGGCCTGCTTCATTAACGTCGGTTAATGAAGCAGGCCCTAAAATCCTAAGTATATTTTAATTAAAAATAACATGTACTTTTAATGTAAAATATAGAAGACTGATTTACATTAATAAAATAAATTAAAATTTTAAAGGAAGAAAAATTAAACTACATTTTGTCTCTTTTTTCAATATAATTCTGAATGAAGCATTTCTCAATTTTTGTACAATTATTATCAGGCTTATCTCAAAACATATTTATAAAATATACTGTAATTAGCCTATAAAAAAAATACTCTATAATTATAATTATAACTTAAATATTCTTGATCATTTTATTACTTTTATAGTGAAATAATAGGTTTCGTTGATGGTATAGAAGCTCCTCGGATTGTAGGAACTAAACAGCAGTATAAAATTTTTAAATTTTTCTTAAATAGCGGTAATGGGAAACGTATCCAAATAATGACCTGGAATGATGAAGTAGATAAAGTGTTATCTCATATAAAGTTAAATTACGTAAGTGTTCTCACTATTCGCTTCACTATTCGCTTTTTGGTTCATAATAAAAATGATATTTATATTTAATAATATGGATATATATATATATATATGAGAAATTTTCAAAAAATTATCACAAGCAACAAAAGGGTGATTTTTTAGAAGTTATAAAATAAAAATGACAAAAATAAGACTTGAATTATATTAAAAGTATATTTTTTCGCTGATATATTATTTGATTAGTTAATTCTTGGTCAATTTGAAAAATAATTTCTTTTTTATAAATAATACACACACACACACACACACACACACACACACACACGCACAAGCACACGCACACACACACACACACACACACACACACACATACATACATACGTACACACGTACAGACAGCGTCATTAATGCTCTTCGTCTCTTTCTAAAAGAAACAGAAAGAGACGAAGAGTGAGTTTCCAAAACGCATCTAATTTTGGGGACCAGGTATTAATGACACCGTCTGTACATACATATATACATGTGTTATATGTCAAATAATTATTGAATTAATAAATAATTAATTAAATTGTTTTATAACAGATTATTCATCTAGACGGAGTACAAGCTCGTCCACCTAAATCAACTCAACTTAATAATGGCAATGTACCTTACGTACTACAAATTCGTTCGAATACAATTGTTTCAAGTTTGGGAAAATATTATGTTCGTCAAATGTAGAACCAGCGTGTGTTCAATTCTCCGATGTCTTACAACACGTCAACACATGTCAGTAAGTTTTGTAGTATCAATTTATAACATAATGAGACATTTATGCTATAATGCATTTATACTTATAATAAGTTTAGACTGATAAAGTGTATAACAGACAGATAAATAGTGACAAAACAGTCCATCGGTGGATTTTATACTTAATAATATTTATCTTATTTTAAATATATTAATATTAAATATTTACAAATAAATAAATATGTATATATAAACATATTTATTTATTTATAAAATAATCAAAATATAAAATATAGTTTCTTTTTAACACTTTCTAAATATCTATTTTTTAGTCATAAAAGGTTATATCAATTGTAATTAATCTTCAATAATTTAATTATACTATATTTTATTCTTTTCCAAAATAAAATACTAATATTTGTTTCTAGAAACTTGAAAGTATATTCGTAAATTTTTTGAGATTTTTTGAATCACTTTAATAAGTAGAAGAAAAAGTAGTCAGACACGAAATATTCATGATAATCAGGACAGAGTTAAGGCTATAGACTTCTCTCTTTTTTCAATTATCTAAATATATATCATAAACAAATAATGTACTTTCTTTTTGTAGCAGCCGAATAAGAAGAGTAAACTGGATTAAAAAGATATTCTTAGATTAAAAGAAATAATATTGTTGAAGCGTTGCCGTCGGCAACCCTAAATTTCGCGTTTAGTGACTCGCGCGGAACGTTGGCGGATCGCGATCGTTAGCATGTCAATATTTCGCGCGACTCACCTGACTCGTGCTGCCCGCCCGCGGGTGGCCCGCCCAATTACTGGATCTATTGGTACTCGCTCGCGCCGCAATTCGCAGGTGCGCGAGCCGGAAGAGTGCCGGAGCACTCATCGCTAAATCGTCAGAGAGGACACACCAGCCTCTAACACACTCTCATTTCGGAGGTGATCGAGTCAACACTCACATTTTTGGACATCGCCGAGTCGACTCGCTTATCTCGTGCCTTGCTTGCTTGCCTCGCCTGCCTGCACTTGCTTGCCTAACTCGTTTGCCTGCACCTTTGCCTGCCTGCTTGTCTTCCCGCTACCACGGAGGATTCGTCAGCCCCAAGGAGGAACGTGCGAGACGAGAAAGCACCACCCGAGAGGGCATCGGGCAACGAACGGTGAGTCGCTTGCTTTCGTTTTGCGTTACGTTACATATCGCAAGGGGATTGCTCCTCTGATTCTACGAAAACCAGCATTTAGACCAATTCGCGAATCCGGGGACGGTCTTACACCTCCCCCCCCCCGAACACTTTGCTTGTTCGCTAGCCCTCTTATTAAAATTTGTTTTATATAAAGCGAACAGCTTTAACTTATTGTTTATAAATATTTAGTTTATCCTACGGTGATCGGACGGCCGTTGGAAGGCTGGGGGCCAGATGGGGCCCAAAACTACGTTTCTAGAAACTTCTAGAAAACCTCCCCCCTTAAGACGCGTAGGAAGTGGTGAGAATCTCGCGCGGGGAATTCTGACCATTTTCGGGTATAAAAAGAGCGGAAAACGCCGCGGAGCGACACATCGTTTTTAGCTTCGGCTTCATTAAGTCACATAGTTTTAGACTGCGATTCTGTTACTTCATTCTCGACTTAAATCATTTTTCTAACTCTTACTCAATTCCAGACAGTCACTTTCCGACATTCGACTATACGTTCAAGTTCGAGCATTCGTGCTCGATTCTGGGACTTAAGTTCGTATTCGTATTCGTACAGTTTTGTATCGAATGCTTATAACCAATGACGATTATTTGAAGTAGCCAATAAGAAATTAAAGTTACGTCCTCGTCCTCTACATTTCAAATCGAGTTATCATTGTCACCTTGGCTCTTATACGTAGAAGACGTATTTATTATTGTTGTCGACTCCGCTTTCATATTTCATCAGTTGGGCACCTCATAATGTATATCACAGTAAAAGTATTCCTAATAATTGCCATTTTGATGAATTTAGTTCCATTAACTTCAGGTAATTTAATCCCTGTACTTTTGCATTTTAAGACCGCGCTTCACGCACAACTCAGTTTGTATTAAAATCTAAGAATAAAGGTAAGATAAGTTTGAAAAAGGAATAAGCTTAAAATCTGGGATCTCGTCTCGTATTTAAATTCTTAATCAATCACTCCTGAGATTCGACTCGCAGTTCTCGTTGACAAAGAGCGTGGCAAACTGGTACTTTCGCTGCCGAAAGGCGTGGCGATTATAGCCCGGGAGGTAACGACACAAAAATGTCAGCGATTTGATTAGTCTTGGAACAAAGTAATTTCTCTTGTTTTAGTAGTGTTGTTGATGAAATGCAGAGTCTGGCTGCGCTCTCTCGCTGGAATGGGCGTTGCGGCGCCTTTGATCTTGTCGAAAAAACACTTATGTTGGAAGAATTTGATTAGTGCTGAGCTTTTATATATTTATTGTTTTTTGTATAAAAAATGTTTTAGAAAGTCTGGCATGTAACCGACACTGGAAAATGAGTCTGGCATCCTCCCAAAGTCGTTGTAAAAAGTCGATTTGTAGAATCATTTGATTAGAGCTGTAACTTGTCAAGATGGTAGTTTAAATATATAAAATTATAAAAAAATAAGTCTGGCTACTTGTACTGGCTGGAAAATTGGTCTGGCACCCCTTTTAAAGTCGTCTGCACGAGCGCGCCGGTAGCTCGTTGCCCGCTGTATCTCTAAATATTATTAACGCATTACTTATTGAAAAAGATTTTACTTGTCCAAAAAGAAAAAACGTAAACGATTTCGTGCTTATTAGTAGTAGAATGATGTGTAATTAATTATGTAATAATCAGAAATAAAGTAATTTAAAAATAAAACTATATTTAAAGTAGTCAACATTATGCCTATTTTAAACCTATTCCTGCCGACTTCGACATTGATTATCCTAATTACAATCAGATAGATAAAAGTGATCCTCGTTACGAAACTTATAAACTCCGATATCATACCTGCAAGACGAGCATGGAAAGTCGTCTATCTTCCTCATCTTGATCTTTGTATTTTTCTTTCATATGAATTACTTATACGTAATTAATATGATTATGAGATACAAATAATATATTGTAATTTTATTAGAATTTTTTGAGAACCTAGAAAAACTTTTTTTAGTTATTGAAACTCATTAAACATTCGATACAAGTGATTATCATAATTATCACGTTTCATTGGTGCTTCCTAAATTTATCTCGCAACTTGCGGTGATCAAATATCATCCAAATAATCCTCTATATCCAAATAATCCACTTTAATCAAATTTCTCGGTGTGCTCCCATAGTGCCAAAGTAGACGTTGGGGTTTTAGCCGGTAAGAGTCCGGCATAGCTCCCGGCCCATCCCCGAGGGCCGCGGCCGGGGGAATCCATGAGAATTTCCCTACCGTCAACAAAAAAAAAAAAGGTTCTTTAAGAATCGGGTATTGGCGGACCGGCGCACTACAGTCTATTTCATTCAAGACCAATCAAGCAAAAAATTAAAGACAAGTTCTGATGAAAATACATAGGCGAAAGAAATTATAACTGGAAATATGATTACAAACAAGGCCATATATTTTTTAATTAAAAAATTTCTGCCTCAAGAATTAAACAAAATTATCAGAGTCTGTATGCCGGGTACCTTACTTACAATTATGTCAGCATGGCATTTGAATGCGCCAACATCGGCAATAAGAAGAAATCTCCAAAATGTAAACTACTGTATTATATGTGATGTCATAAACCGTCACTTTTCTACAGTTATACTAAAAACGCATGCAATTTCCAAGCACTGTATAGGTTGTGTCGTAATGGACTCCTACCCATATAGAAATACCAGTCTTTGCAACAGCCCCAATGCTCGGTCCGATTCAGGGCAAGCTATGATTAGCCGATGCTTGGTGCCCTATATTGGCCCACACGTGGCATATGATCGGATGCCATTAAAATTGCTTTTCGTTTTTGGTGTTCACACGGTTCACATCCGCGTGCTAGCTTTTCAATTTCTCGCAAATATGTCGCAAATTTATCACAGCAAAACCATTGATATATATTTCTTAAAAACACGTATTCCGCGATACCTGTTCGGCCGAAGGCGCGTCGCGAGGGCAATCGCGCGAAAACGATCATATTTTCGCATTTCGCGAATATCGCAGATATCTACCAAGAGTATTAATACGCCTATTCGTTAGAATGCGAAATAATCGTAATGAAAAGGCGAGCATGTAATATTTCTTAGTTTCTTACTCGAAGCTCGGAAAATTCATAAGCGCGAAGTTAAGAGCGGGACGCGTAGCGAAAGTTTCCGCGCGGGAGACGAAACCAGCGTCTGACCAATCGGATTCGAGTATGCGCAACAATTTAGGGCTCAGTCCTTATTTACGTCCTCGTCCTCTAAATTTCAAATCATTGTCGTTCGGTGTGTCGTACGTGTCGCGTAGTATATAGAAGTCGCAAAAAAAATTTTAGAGTAAAGAACCATCAAAAACTAAAAAAAATTAATAGCAGCATACAATGTGGCAAAATTAAAAATTGTGATAAACAAAGTAATAGTGAAGATATCGTAAATATCGTGGATGATATCGTAAATTTAAATAATGTTTATGAGGTTATATCTGACGTTGGAGATCTTACTGGAATAAGAACTACTCCAGTAAGAAACAATGTAGAAGAGGATGATATTGATAATATTATCTAACGATGAAGTTAATATTAGTATGTGCACATACCAATTTATTTCCAATAAAAAATGGAAAATGAATGTCTCCATAATTTAAAATTAAAATTAATTAAATAGTAATTAATCAAAATTTTAATTACGCTTCCAGGATTAAATATTTGGTAAATACAAACTCCGATTGGATATACAGCTTCGTGAAACTCGATATCTTCAAAATAAAAAATATAAATATACTTTCTTCTCAACAAAAACATATCTTCTTTAACAATGTCTTATTTAAATATTTATTAATTCAAATATTAGATACCAATATAACTTTCTCCGAATAAACCGCATTTGTGAAAATTAAGCCATGGCGCAGGTTCTTTGCAAAAATTTGAAAGATATGTATATATAATTGTTAAGATTATGTATAAATTGCATATAACATACATTTTTTTTTAGAATTAGATCTAACTAACACGTACAATATAGACAAATAAGACTTTGACTGTCTTACTGTTCGGACGTTGTGCCTCGATATGGCTGGTGACGTTTTGATTTCACCGTTTGTTTTGGAACGCATAAGAATTGTAAGCTTTTAACTAATTTTTACAGTGTTAATTAATTTTATTGTTTTTGACCAACGCGATATGTAACGATTTTGTATAGTTTTTCTATTGTTAAATGTATTATTTTCTCTTTTGTTTAGTTTTGCGTTTGTCTTGACGTTGTCAGGACACCACGTCAACGATGCAATTAAATTTGTTATGCGGATCGGTGTAACTTAAATTGAAGCACTTGATAAGGACCGGAATTCGGTCGAAACGTCGTGCAATCTTGTTTTAATTGGCCAGTTGGGTCGAAAATAAAACGACTTATTAGGCAAATAAAAGCCAAAACGCCGGTAACAAGGCGACAAATCTAAATGTATTTAAACATTCATATAAAAAACAAACGTTTCGGTCCTTCGCTTTGGACCATCTTCAACGCACCCGGGTTGCGTTTCAAAATTCATCGACTCACTCAGCTCAATACTGATTGGCTCACAATACCTGCTGTAAACCGTAGGTAATATGCGGTACGAAATGGAAATATTTTCTACGACTACTGCTACGGCCTACGACTCTCCATTGTAGATGACCCTTTAAGTAATGTCTTAAGTGATTGGTCAACGCACTCTACCGCACGGCGTTTACGCGTGTGCTTGCTTGCTTGCTGTCTCACGACCTCGGCGAAAGTAAAGCTCGCGAAATATACAGGTAACTTTCCAACGGTTCGTCCAAACCCCATCGTGTCGCATATCGTTTTACTCGTCTTGACGAGCCCTACGAGCGAATCCACGGTCGTTCGTCGCGTCCAACTTGTTTTTTCTAACAATGTATTTCTTACGTTACAGTGTGAATCCACAGAGCCTGTCGTTGAACCTGCCTCGGCAAAAGGTAGGTATTCGATCATTGTTATATTTTCTTATTACACGGTAAACTTTAACGAACAAATTTTATTGTTTACGTTTTCGTACAGATGACGGACAACGACAGCAGCAGCAGTCCAGAAAACGGGAGCGCGATGAAATTGAGCGGGAGCAGCAGCAACGGCAGCCCGATTAATGAGCCACTTGGTATGTGTACACTTAATTTTTCTTACACATTTCACGGTAACAAATTACTTATCTTTTTTATATAATTCGTACAGACATAGAAGAGATACTGAGAACAATCGAATACAAATCGAATGAATATTGGAAGAAAAGGCGAGACGCCGATCTTGAAAGACTAATCGTCTGGGCGGGTGGCGGAGCGGCGGCGTCGGTAGCCGCCAGAAAATTCATGTATCACTGGGAGAAGGGGGACACGCTGCCTTCGAATTGGCGCCAAACAATTTCGTCGTACCGGCCTGGGGACTTTAACACGCATTTAGATTTGACCAGCTGGCAACCAGAGCCGTACGAAACACATCTAAATCACTGGCATTACACACCGGAATTCGTAATAAAATTAACGCCCAGACAGGCGGCCAGAGAAAGAGAAATGTGGCTGGCTGCTGAGAAAGAATTGGAACGCCGACGAAGACTGCCGAAGACGAAAGCAAAGTGTGCGTGTGCGTGTCTGTGTGAGCGCGTGCGTGCGCAAGTGCGTGCGTGCGTGTTAATAATTTTATTTCTTTTCAGCACCACACGCGAACCACCGTTGACCTCGTCCGAGGAATCCGAAGACCCCGAGAATCCACGGCCGGGGCCGAGTAGTGGAGCAAAGCGTCGTTGGTAAAATAAAACCTATAAGACTTACTTTCTCTATTTTGTTTCCAAGTTTATTTCGTTCAACGCGTACTTAATCGTCTTGTATTTTATTTCAGACTGCGGTAGTAAACCACCCACCCACCGAGGAAGCTTTTTAAAACGCCTCATACACGTTTGTTACGCTATATTTTTTATTATATTTCACTTTATTTTATACTTAATTTTATAAATAAGCTCTTGCGTAGATATTATAAATGTCATTGGCCCCCCCTTCCTCCCTTATTTCCTTCAACTTCATCCATATTCCCTTTCCTTCCTATTCACCTTTCCTCCCCCCCCGTCGATGTGGCCGCCACCTTTTCGCGGTGACGGGGCTTGAACGTGCGCGTTCTCTAGATTTTGAAATCATACAAAATCTTGAACATATAATGCGAGAATTGAATATATTTGCTCAATCTTATCAAATGATGGGTGAAGAATTAGAAAATCAACGACAATTAGAAATAGAATCTGGAGAATTGTTGCCAGAATTACAATTATTATTTACATTAAGACCGGGTATGGATCGATATAATGCTCAAAGAATTAATGAAGTTGCTGCTGTTTTTCGTACAACTGCTGATGGAGAAATTCCAGAATCATACGTAAGAATCAACAATACGTAGTAGAAATGACAAAACTTTGCAAAATTTGTACCATGTATCCATGTGCACAAATTAGTACCATGGATCCAAATGTTAAACTATGGATATATCCATTATTTTATCCATATGGTACTCAAGGATGGAATTGCAATTTAACAAAATTAAATAGTAATAAACGAATAACTAGAGGCCAGTATATTAAATATCGCATGGCTATTCGTGATAAATTTAACGTCTTTTTATTAGGACGTCGTCTATTTCAACAGTGGCTTGTAGACAGTTATGTAAAAATGGAGGACAGAATAAATTATTGTAAAGATCATCAAAAAGAATTACGTATCGGAGACATTCATTTCCCATTTTTTATTGGAAATAAATAGGTATGTGTATTTTCTGGTATCTGTACATGTGTACAATGATTAAATTTACGCTACAAAAGTTTGTACTATTTGATTAATTTTTGACTTTTCAATACAGGTAACTCGAGATGAACCTGAGATTTCCATAAATAAAAAATGGGACCAAATAGATTATCTGCCATGGATTGATTTTTTTAATATTTCAGAAAGACGTACTAGTTATATTGGTATATGTAATATTTGAATTAATAAATAAGACATTGTTAATGTCTTTATGTTATAATATATAATATAACATGTAATATAATAAAATAAATTAATGTAATAAATAAGACAGCGATCCAGGATCCTTGGCTGCAAGCGGCATTTACACCAACCAGGACCTCGAAAAACTGTGGGACCATATAATGTTTCCCGCCAAAAAAATCGGAATACTGGACACCGTAGCACGAGGCGTAATGGGGGAACCGACCATAACACAAGGGATGTCACTCTCTTACCTCTTGGATGAAAATTCTTTGCAGAAAATCACAGAGAACGCCTGGAAGAAAATCTGGGGAACGTTCTTAAGTTTTGGCAACTGCAGGATTAATCGGAATATACTTCTGCGCAAGGACGGCAAAGCTAATAATCGACACTATTATACACGTCAATACATTTAGTCGGAGCACTGTGAGACTCGTTGACCAATCTATTACTGCATCTAGCGCGAGGGACGTCAAAGAATGACTAAAATCAAGAAAGGAAAATAGGGGTCCAGCAAGCACAATGACAATGATCACGTTGTCGGCTACGACGAAAATAATAACGACGACCACGATAAACTGGCCGTAAGAACGACAACCGAGCCATTGGTGGGTGATCTCGAGGCCACGGCAACGATCACCACAAAAACGACAACGACGACCAAGTCGAAGAAAACCACGACGGTGACGGCAACGGCGGCAGAGACCAATCAACAGCTCTCTGTTTTCCGTTGTCAATACGAGAAGATCGGCAAGTTCGGTTCGCGTAATTCGCTCGGGGGTCAGTACCTTTTCACATCGTGAGGACTTAGCCGCATTCTCACCGTTCGCGAGTTATAGTAGTGAGAAAGGAAATATGACATCAGTCATATTTCACTATGCGGCAGGAGAACCAGACTGAGTAGCGACTCTGTATAAAATATCGACGCGAATCAAACACGTGGTTCACGATACAAGGAGTGAGCCAGAGGCGAGCGGCGCGTAACGCGCAAATAATAAATCAGACAATATACGAAAACGAGCATCAGGAGCGTCGTCGGAGACGTTCGTCGAAGCGCAAGCTCCAGCTGCAGCAAACGCCTGCGGCATCTCAAAGCCCCGTCGCCGAGATTACCTCGACTCCGCGGCTGACGGGGAGAATGCAGCCGTCCGCTGCAGCCTCCACAAGCGAGATAAACGAGATGGAACAGCCGAAGTCAAACGAGCCCCGCCACAGGACTATACCGGTGGCATGCATCGTCCGGGTGGACGACAAGCGGCCCGAGGTGAACGACGAGCCAACGAGACAGCAGACACCGCCGAGCGGAGGCATCCGGCGAGCCATAATGAGAGACGACGCGGCGTGCCCGTATCGACGGGCAAAAGCGACGGCCAGCGGGCCGTGATAAAAATATTTTCTTTTTTCCCTTTTGACATGCGGTTAAATTTTTTTTTGTTTTATTTTGACATGTGGTTCAATTTCTTTATGTAGTTTGACATGTGGTCTAATTTCTTTATTTTGACATGTGGCGTATTTACTTTTCCTTTTGATATACATATTGTTTCTCGATTTCTCATTCGTATTTTGATTATATGTCATAATGACCGCATAACACGGCATTCAAGTTTAAGTTTGTTTAGACATATGTGTGTGGATACGCGCGAGGCGTAAAAGTTTCATTTGTTGTTCGAAATATAATTAACAACAATGTTGAGTTTCATTGCGACCGTATTTTCCTGAGGTTATTAGTAATTAGATGCGTAACATAAAAATAAAAGTAACTTTTCTTGCCAAAATATGATATAGCGTTAAGGTTGCGTAAATAAAGAATTAAATATAGGGATTATTATTCTTGGCATCATATACATCGTTATTATACGAAAAAACAGTATCTTATTAGAGTACATAGATTGCGCGCGTGTAATTACTTTTGATTTTCATTTCCGACGACATACGTCATTTGCGGCGCGTAATGCGTAGAAATTAATTAATCGAGATCTATCTCGAATTGCGACGATCATAATGGTTGAATAAGGTCATCGCGCGATCCGTGAGTGAATTGATTCACCGGTTCGCGAAAACGCGAACCGGCGACTATCGCCTGGAAGTCGTGACATAGACGCCCTTAATTAAATATAACGAGAACAAATGCGGCGATATCAAGTAGAATCCCGAGATCGCGTCTATAAGGTCCGCGACGATGTCTAACCATCGGGTCGCAAAAACACGAACCCAGGGTCATCGCCCGGAACTGACGATATAGATGCGTCAAGGAGAACCCGAGGAACGCGGCTGTGAGGTCCGCGACGACGTTCGACCACCGGGTCGTAAAAACGAAAACCCGGTGTAATCTCCGGGAAGTCGAGGTCGGAACCCATCGAGGGGGACCTAATGAAGGCCATCCGGGGGTCCGCGACGAGATTTGACATCGGGTTCGAGAACGCGCAAACCGACGGTCAGCGTGGCCAGATGACCGTACGTATGTCACGAGTAGGGCCCCGAGAAACCTACTATGAGATCCGAGCGTGATTCACCGAGCGGTTCGCAAACGAGCACCCTCGCTCCCGGCCGAACAAGAAAAAACTGCAGCGGACACTGAACACGCACACACTCAACTTTGATGATCTCCTTCGTACCATATTGCTATGCAAAATGACCTAGAAAACGTGAAAAAATCTAGTATCCGCAACAAAATTCACAATATGTATCCACAATTATAAACTTTTTTTTTCTTTTTTTCTTTCCTTCTCTTCTTTTCTTTCTCTTTTTCTCGAAAAGGACTGAAAATGATAAAATCCAGATATCGAAAATATGAAAACTGTATTAACTAAATTAAGAACAAATGTACCTAAAACCCGAAAACTCGAGCAATAGTCAGTACGATCTCGACTCGCAAAGAACACGCAACCGAAGATTCCCAGCGATCATTTATAAGTGCGCAAGAAGTTAACGTAAACACTAAATAAAACAATTATGTTATACATATACATACATTCAACGTTGAAACAAAAGAATATTGTTAACTGCAAATGTTTGTTGTTTGTCGCTCCACGACAATACGTGCCCAGCGTCCGACGTGCGTGCATTCTCGAGAATATTTTTATAAATTATAAGGAAATGTGTACTGTACTGCTCGAGAGTATACCGACATGCTGATTACGTACGAAATGGCTGAAGAAACGTCTGTGCCGCCGTTCGACTTTACGCGGAACGATTCCCCGGGCGTGAACGACATCCCGGATACAACGTAATTTTGGGATGTGTCCGACGCGCCAGAAAGACAGGCTCTCTTTTACCACATTGGTGACATGCTGGTGCACCATTGCAACGTCGCGTAATCGACGAAGAGAGAATCCTCCAAGCATTCAAGGATTTCGAGGAGAACCTTGAGAACCCCCAGAGACGACCTACCGTGCGCCGTGTCGCTGGTATGCTAGGTCTCTTCCGAAGCGTCGTACATCAGGTTCTACGCCAGAACGGATTGCACCCGTTTCATTATCAACGGGTGTAGCAACTTATTGCAAGAGATGGAGAGCAGCGCGTCTATTATTGTGAAGGTACTTTTATCATCTTTCTTTAATGTTTACGCTGCTTTTAACAAATATTAATTATCGGCGAAATACGTCGGCGAATTAGCTACAAAATTTAGAAGAACAAAATAAAGAAAAAGATCGTATACATAACATTTTACACGTCGGCGAATTAGCTACAAAATTATCGGCGAAATACACAAAGTTCCTCGCGCAGTGTCGACGGAACGCCCTTTTCCCCGACCGCATCCTGTGGACGGACGAAGCGACCTTCACACCAAATGGCGTGTTTAACTCCCATAATTTTTTATTATGGAGAGACGAAAATCCGCACGCCATTCGCCAAGGCGCGTTTCAATATCGCTGGTCGATAAATGTTTGGGCAGAAATAAAAGCGAACTGAATTGTAAGTAGTAAGTTTAAAAAAGAATTAAAAGTAAAGGACATTTATATATATTTTCAACAGTATTCCTTCTATAAGGAATATGACAAGTGGTGGAAGAATAGAATCAGATATTTATTGTCGACGAATGAACGATTCGTCAAAGCAAGTAAAGAACCAAAACAAGGTCATTATTGGAGGTTAAATCAATTATCAATTATCGAGGTTTTATGAGTTAAGAAAGTCCGTCTTTGTCTCCCTCGCAGTTTTTTTCAAAACACACTCTATGATTTTCAGATCAGTCCCTATATTCTCCCGCTACGCTTAACCGGGGAAATTTACGCGCGGTTTTTGGAAAATGAGTTGCCCGGTCTTCTCGAAGACGTTCCCCTTCGCGAACGGGAAAAGCTCATTTTCCAAAACGACGGGGCTCCTGCGCATTTTTCGCGACAGGCGCGAAATGTTTTAGACGCGCGATATCCGGACAGATGGATGAGTCGAAGTGGCCCAATCATTTGGCCGGCGCAATCGCCGGATCTTAACGTGCTCGTCTATTTCGTTTGGGGTTACATCAAAGATTTAGTCGAGCACAGGCGTGGTGGTACAGAAGCTGAGGTACGAGAAGAAATTCTCGCAGCTTTCAATACCATCACGCCGGAAATGCCGCGCGACGCGCAATATTACTCGAAGGACCGAACTCTGTACGAGAACGAGGAAGGCACTTCGAACAGTTCTTGCATTAAAATACGAGAATATTTTAATGCAAAGTGGATTAGACCTACTGGGCATACCACTTAAAAAAAAAATGCGCCATGCTATCTACCGCAAGGTGATGTGGAAATGATAGCGCTCTATCATTTTCTTGCCACAGAAAAAAAAATATTAAAAATAAGTCGTTTTATTTTCGACCCAACTGGCCAATTGAAACAAGATTGCACGACGTTTCGACCGAATTCCGGTCCTTATCAAGTGCTTTAATTCAAGTTACACCAATCCGCATAACAAACTTAATTGCATCGTTGACGTGGTGTCCTGACAACGTCAAGACAAACGCAAAAAATTCTTATGCGCTCCATTTTGCGTTTGGCGGGTACACACTTACACAACGACCATTTTGAACTGATATCCCTTGCGATCTCGCTGTTCACTAACGTACCTACGGATTTAGTTTTGACGAGTATCAAGGATAGGTGGCCTTACATCGCGGCAAACACTACCGTACTACAGGAAGAATTTTTGAGAGCTGTTCAATTTGTGCTGGACTCAACGTATTTTGTATTTGATGGGGTAATTTATAAGCAAACTTTCAGTTCGCCGATGGAATCTTCTCTGTCTCCTGTGGTCGCGGATCTGGTAATGCAGAATTTGGAGAAGGCATTAGAACGCCTCCCCATCGTTATACCGATTTCCTAATCTAACCTTGCAGCCGACGGCAGCGATCGAGCACGAGCAGCGGTCGCAGCAACGTCAACTACCGACCATCACAGATTATAGGGTGTTGGCGCAGCCGATGCTCAAGAGGCCAAAGGTGCAAGGTGAACCGAAGCAGCCCAAGACGGCGTTACGAAGGAACGACGGGGCAGTTTGGCAGAGGGAACAGTCGCGGAGCGAGCGTAGTGCGTGCGCGAATCTTTGTGACAGAGAATCTATAAAAAAAAATCTATATATAACGAGTGAACAATATAGTAATGGACTTTAGATATAGATTATAGTAATGGATTTTAGATATAGATTAAGTGGATGAGAGATTCACGAATAAAATAACCGATTAAGGGAAAAAGGTTTGGAATTACAGGATTGCGGGGCGAGAGCGACAATCAATGTATGACGAGCGGCGTAAGTGCGATTAGGCATAGAAATTAAGTGTCGCGGTACAAGCCGATTCGATTGCGAGACGGAACCATAGAAAAAAAGACTTTGAGATTAAAAAACCTTTTACCCGACAAAATACACTGTAATGTATCCTCATTTTCCTCACCATTCTTTTCCACAGGCAACGGAGAAAGGGGGGAAAAGAACGAAACAAATTCGATAAGATGAGACGCGATTACATCAATGGATAAGTATAAGCAAATAGATTCACGCGAATAAATCAATAGCTGACAAATTGATTAAAAGCTCGGAGGCTCGATTCAGAGAAAACATATTAATTGACCGAACAACGCGAAATAATGAAATCGGGGTAAGTTGACAATACGGCATTGACAAAATAGAGTTGTACGAGTAAGATTACACGATATTACATTGAGATCCACGATGATAGGGGTAGTTTGGCAATTTTCCCGAGGCCGGGGCAAAACCGTCAATGAAACGTAAAATTTACTTCGAGACACTTAGGAACGCGTGTACGTTAATTCTCAAACTTTTGAGAAGATCCGGGGCGAAACCGTCACCCGTACAAAATGCGAGAAAACGCGTTATCCATCGAATGGCATTAACGATCGGTATGGCAACCGTGAGAACCGGTCCGATGATCCAACAGAGTCCGGATCAGCTGGTACGACCCACGAACATCGAAATAAAGTTGACCTGTTTGACGAGAGATGCGACAGGGGTTCCCAACTGGGGGTAATAGCGACCACGCGAAGCGAACCGTCGATCGAGCGATCTGACGATAAGCGAAACTATTCGAGCGGTAAAGCGGCGTGAGAATATTACAAGTATCATCGAGAAACCGTCGTTGGATAAAAAAGTACGCGCGAAACATGCGAAACCTAATCTGAACCGCGACGCGAGGAAGCGAAAATTAACGATATCGACGTTAACTTTTTGGATACTACGGTAATTATTAACAATAAGATCGTAGAATTTAATTGGTATCATAAGCGTACGTTTTCGGAGCGATATTTAAGCTTTTTCTCCCACCACCCGACCTGTCATAAAATAGGCACAATTTTTGGCTTGGTCGATAGAGCGTTTTTGTTGTCTTACCGAAGGTATCACCAAGAAAATCTTAGTAAACTTGTCAATATTTTATTAGATTTTTATTACATTAAGCCCCAAACCAATGGGATTAATTTGCAGGAGGACACTGCGAAGCTAAGCGTCTATTTACCGATTATCGAGAAATTTTCTCATATGTAACAGCGCCTCTCGGTTATTTACACATCTAATGGTTAATTGTTATTTTCGATGCTTCGTGTGCTCCTGAACAATGTAAGCCTAACGCTCCCGCAATAACGACTTGTAGAGTAAACTAAATAATAATTTACGCCACAGCGCAGAGAGCTGACGTTTATAAGCGATAATTTTGACAAAAATTCCAAAATAAATTTAGCAGAAGTAGACTCAAAGCAGAAAACCACTTTTACAAGCAAAATTAAGAAATTTATTGATAAGAGAACTAAAAAAACAACAACTGAATTTGGCACACATCCTAACATATTTCAGCAAAGTCAATATCAGCAACAGAACTGAAAAATGTTACAGCAAGTTCGAGCTCTTAAAAAAGGAATTTAAAGTAATATTTAAAAATTTGCGCGTATTGCAATGTCTATAATTGTTTTAAATAGAATTAACTAAAATTATATAAACTACATTTTAAAAAATTTATTGCTTCCTCATAGAGGAAGCTTTGTGATAGTAAAAAAAAATTTTCGAGATTTTGATGGAAATAGGTTTAGAATGTTCTAAAATGTCGAAAAATCGTATTAGTAAAAAATGTCCGGAAGTATGTATGTATGAGTGAATGTACGAATTTTTTGTACACGCATCTACTTCTACAATTTTTTAGATACCGGGTTGAAATTTTTCACACAAATAGAGTATCATAGAAAGTATGTTCTCCTCAAATTTTATTAAAATCGGTTGACCGGTTTAGATTTTATTGGAATTTTTTTTTTTAGAAAAGTATGTTTTATCCTATAACTTTCTCAATATTTGAGATAGCGATCTATATCTAATTCTATTAAATTTTTCAGTTTTTTCTACCCCTATTTTCATATATAATTAATTAATATTTGGTTAATTAGTTCTGGAGTTACAGATGTTTGAAATTTCGGAGATTTTGATCGCGTATAAAGCTAAGTCTAATCAACCGAATTTAAAAGAATTATATATGAAATAGGGGTAGAAAAGACTGAAAATATAATAAAATTAGAAATAAATCGATATCTCCAAATTTTTTTGCTCTGTTTTGGTGTTCTCTACTATCTAGGTCTAAAAATTGATTTATAGATATCTCGCTTATTTGCAGATATCGAATCTCGAACGTAAACATTTCGATACATTTATGTTCGATTAATATTAATTCAATTTTTTTCAATGAACATCGAATTTATTATATGTTATTTTGTAAAGATAGGAGAGAACACCAAAAAAGAGAAAAAAAATATGGGTAACACGATAACTGAGAAGAAAATGCAGCATGAAGAAAACGATAGGAGGGATAATGGTAAAAGAGAGAAAAAGGAAGAAAAAAAGATAGAGAAGAAAAATTTAGAAAAAAAAAAAAAATAGAAAAGATCGCAGGTACACTATTACTTAAGTTGCTTAATTTTCCTAAAATTGTAAGTGTTGATATCTGCGCAGAATTGAAATATTAAACGTTATAAAATATTTAGGATTTTGGAGAAAATGAGAGAACAAGATGGGAGAAGGGATGAACCGAGGAAGCTTTGTGAGCAAAGGTTTCTACTTGCACACTTAAAAACTATACCGAAGCAATGTCGTTCTGGCTGACAGACTTTTATTGCGGATCTTTCCGAGAATTTTACCGGATATCCGACCCGCCCGTGGACCAATCGGCATCGACCAATCTCTCTACAATCCTACTGTATTAGGATACAGACCGAAAAGGCCAACAAGGAGCAGGAGACTGTTGCGTGCAATTTTAGAAATAACTGAGCTTGACATTGAGAAAATCATATTAATAATAAGAAAGCGAGAAGTTCCTCCTGAATGGTTTATAGTTATTCTACATTCAAAAGAAAAGGAATTGAAAATAAAGCCCAGGTTATTTGCAATGCTTGTCCTAGAAATGAGAATGTATTTTTCGGTAACAGAGAAAAATATAGCAGAGAATATATTTCCTCATTATCCTCAACAAACTATGACCATGTCAGAATCAGAGCTCAGCAAAAGAATTTATAAATTTACAGAAAAATCTACTGGTCAGTTGTCCCATTTTTCATAATGATTGATTTCAAATCTTGGAATATCCATTGGAGTAAGATGTCAACTGATGATGTGTTTAGAATGATAGATCATCTCCATGGATTATCTGGAGTATATACATTTACACTTGAGTTTTTTGAACAATGTCTTACTCTTCTATCTTCTCCTCTTCTTCCTCCTGAAAGTATAGAAGGAATCAGACAGGCTGGACAATTTACTCCTGAAGAATGTGCTACACTGTGGTATAACCATATGGGGGGATGGGATGGACAGAGGCAAAAAGAATGGACTCTAGCAACTATAGCATTACTTCTGTGGGTAGAAGCAAGGACAGGAATACAATCACAAGTAGTAGGGCAAGCAGATAATCAGATATGTAAGATTCTTATACCAAGGAAAGATAATGGAATGACAGATGAGGAATATATTCTAACACATATGGATGAAATTGGAAAGCATATAAAATTATTTACAAATACTCTTGATGAAGTAGTAATAGAAATGGGATTAGTTTTCAAGAAGGAGGAATCTCTGGTCTCATCTGTGTTAACAATCTATGGTAAAGAAATGACTTACAAAGGAGCTCAATTGAGCCAAGCTAGTAAAAAGATCTCGAGAGCATTAGCTGAGGTTAATATCGCTGTTCCTTCTCTCTATTCTAAAACACTTACAATACATTCAGCTGGATTGAGTACATCCCAAAAGACACATACTCCTGTTATTCCATGTATATTAGCAAATACACTCTCTTTAATCAACTTCATAAATGGAGCTAGATATTCATTATTAAGTAGAAAAAGGAACCCTAACATGCAGATTTGACTTGATTTGACTCGTCTGTGCTTTCTCTATTACATATTTGTATCATATTTCTTGAATAATTTAGACGGTTGGCTGTATAATTCAGTCGCCATACTGTATATTCGACGTAGAAAAAAAAAATTAACGAAAGATAATAGAAATCTAACAGAAATATTCGCAATTACTTAATTAACATAAAAACAGTTATAATAAAGTCGAAAATGACAAAAATATCAACCATCAGTATTCGACAGCGATCATTCATCGACGCGTTGACATCAAATCGAAGTCGATTCGATTAATCATTTCCAGCTGGGTATTATATAAAGTGCGTTCTACTTAACGCCGAAACAATATTAAAATTATGTATGTAATATATTTTAGTGATATATAGTAATTATCACTGGTATATGTTTATGCGTATCCCAACAGAAATAGCAAATCAGATTTGATATGCCGTTGCCGGCCATGCCGGCAATGATGAACAACGGCAGCAGCAGTTTCAACAACTGCTGGATCAATTACGAGAAACCAGTTACGAGAACCAATACAACCAATACAACCAATACAAAATCCCCGTGTAGAATTTTGCACGGTACAGCAATATCAAAATTTGGCGCAGGAAGTACACCAGCTGCAGAGATTGTTAACAGACCTGCAAAATGTGGTGTTGCAGATGCCTGAGCAAATTCGGCGCTATCGGCGCCATCGCCGTAATCGCCGTAATCGGTAAATCATACGGCTGCAGGATCCTCTTAACGTGTTAAATAGAGCGGATGCAATTTGTTTCTTTTTACGGTAACTATTAAAGCAGTCGTTCCGAAATCGTCCCTCGTTCAAGCAAGATTAAATTCTCGAAATTAATCGTCTCGACAGACTCTTAATTCGCCGACTTGATTCCCAAGCTCAGACATCGATGTCATTTACAACTTTATATGCGTGAACAAATGTTGATATTTTTCCTATTTTTATCTGTAGCACACAGGCATATTTTGGTCATTAAAATCTGGAGTATTCTATAAGGGTATAATAGTTATTTGTGTAACAAGTGCGGGAAGTTGAGAATTGGACACGAGTGCGGAGTGGACGCACGAGCCGAAGGCGAGTGCGATCACCCGCACGAGTGTCCAATTCTCATCCCGCACGTGTTACACACCCTATTTTATATTACAAAGTGCGTGGAAAGTGGCCCATTATTGCGCGCGCGTCATCTGTGCGACGGATGGCCGATTCCATACACGAGTCAAAACAGTGCGGTAATGTTTACATTACCGCACAGTTTCGAAGAAACAGTGCGGTAATGTTACATTACCGCACTGTTTTGACTCGTGTATGGAATTGGCTATTTGTCACACAGATGGCGCGCGCGTAATGGGCCACTTTCCACGCACGTGTGATATAAAGGTTATTTATGTCACGATCCATAAAATTTATTTCTCGATTGATTAATTAACTATTTGTAATTAACTCAACATCGCAAAATATTTCAATTTTTTGTAGGTTTGTGGAAACAAACCAAATTCTTATGAATACGCACGAGCCTATATTTTATGAAACGCCGACTATTTCACGGCAGAAATACTTTATTTCAATAGATGAAGATAATATAAAATGTTCTAAATTCCACATTCCCACTTCCACATTCCGAAAGAACGGAGAATATTGGTAAGTTAGTTATCATAATTCGAAAATTAGTGAATCCAGCGAGAATCGGCACAAATTAATGTCATTGTTGTCGTTCTATTTTTCAGAGTCGACGACCGGCGTTTCCTCCGTCTATCTTCTACGGACGTACCTCGTTTGTCGTCCTTGAACGTTGCTCGAACGTTGCGTCAGCCTCTCGCTTTGGCCTTCGACGCATTCCACTTCCACATTCGGAAAGAACGGAAAATATTGGTAAATTAATTATCATAAATCGAAAATTAGTGAATCCAGCGACAATCGGCACAAATTAATGTCATTGTTGTCGTTCTATTTTTCAGAGTCGACGACCGGCGTTTCCTCCGTCTATCTTCTACGGACGTACCTCGTTTGTCGTCCTTGAACGTTGCTCGAACGTTGCGTCAGCCTTTCGCTTTGGCCTTTGACGCATTCCACTTCCACATTTGGAAAGAACGGAAAATATTGGTAAGTTAATTATCATAATTCGCAAATAGTAGATGTGCAAACCATTAAGCCGGGTCCGTATTGTCAATTTGATTTTTTTTACATTTGCATGCGATTTTGTCGGTTTGGTTTGATTTGCCCAGGTAGCACATATTAGTTTCAAATCTACGCTTAGAAAACTTCCAACAGTTGCAAAATAAACGTTCTGCTGAACGTGGTCATTGAAAGAACATTTATACGTGTGTTCCGTTTTGAAGAACTTCCTGAAATGGTGAACATCAGTAATGCAATTAAGTTGGAGTGAGACAAGTATATTTTGTTTCACTTTAACTTATTATATGAATGTGCACCAGTTCAGGAATTTCTTCGAAAAAGAATATACGTCATAGATGGTATATGCATAAAGCTTTTAGAAGCCTTTGACGCATGTCTCAAAGACGGCATAAACACGTTCAAAAGACGTGAAAAGTAGGAATTTTAAACGTCTTTATCTAAAATGTCTTTATCGTTAAAACAAAACGTTTCTATAATAGTTTCTATAATAGTTTTTTAACGGGATAGTTATTTTATCGGGAAAGAAACGTTCCTTCGAACGTTTTTCGAATGGACATTTTTACTCGTGACAAACGTCTCTAGAAATTGGTTATAAAACGTTTCGGAAAACGCTTATAAAACATTTTTGAAACGTTTGTGTGCTACCTGGGTAGTTTCAAAACAAATAGTGAAATTCAATTTGATTTCACAAATCCTTCGGAGTTGCACATCTCTAAATACAGTACAATTGTAAGAGTTTATATGAAAATTCCCAAATTGCTTAACTTCTATTAGAACATGAGCAAAAGTTGTTGCGTTCCTGGCTGCAAGTCAGGAGGAAAAGTGCCGTCACACAAATTTCCAAAAGATGTTGAGAGATGTTCACAATGGGTACACAGTTTAAAATTGGGTCACTTAATAAATTATTGTGCTCAGGATTTACAAAGATTTGTAGTATGCCATAAGCACTTTGCAGAAACAAATTATTCCTGTTCTTTTCATTTTCGTAAGTTGATAAATACAGCAATACCTGTCATGGTAGCTGATACGATAGAACAAAATCAAGTTCCAATCTCAGGGCAAGAGACAGAAAGTTTAGCTTCTCAAAATGAAGATATTGAAAAAAATCAAGTTCCTACAATCTCAGGGCAAGAGACAGAAAGTTTAGATTCTCAGAATAAAGATATAGAACAAAATCAAGTTCCTACAATCTCAGGGCAAGAGACAGAAAGTTTAGATTATCAGAATAAAGATATAGAACAAAATCAAGTTCCTACAATCTCAGGGCAAGAGACAGAAAGTTTTGATTTCAGAAGAATGAACTCAGAAATGAAGAGACAGATAGTTTAGATTCTCAGAGTGAAGTTATCCAAAATGATAATAATGATAATGGTCAGAGAAATACGGAAAAATCTTCAAGAAGAAGCAAACATGTCAGACCGAACTTAGGAAATGTGACACGTGTTCGTAATCTAAGTCCAACAGCTAAATCGTTGTATGATGTTGCTGTAAAATTGAGACGCAACAATCGATATTTAAAGCGTCTTGTAAAAGACTCCAGAGCAAAGATTAACATGAAATCAATTACTTTAAAACGAACCAATTCAACCACACTTGTGCGAGAACAATTTCTGAACATGATATTACGGAATAACGATGTTCCTCCTACCGTTTCAAGATTGAGATAAATGTATTTGTAGCCGACGCATAGCCGATTTGCAATACGTAACGAGTACGCTCGACGAGCGGCAATAATGATTAATATTGATTCGAGTAAATTGCAAGCGAATTATGTCGAGCGAGTGAGCTCTCTGCATCTCATCTACACGGAAAAGAATAAACAATTCAATTGGATATTATTTTATCCAAATATGTATTTCGATTATTAAAACAACCGTCTGATATGTTTTCGTTTAAATAATATCCATTGAAATTAACTGTATATGTTTGTAGCGGCCCGTGACGCCGACGTTTAATTGCGGCGCATTTTTTTCCGTGTAGTGTGGAACATTCCTTGACATACCTGAAGTGCGACCTCTCGCCGTTAAATTTATTTGTTTGTCATTGTACCGAAATGACTTGCCGATACTGTGTATGTTGCATTTTTCTAAGAGCATCGGTTTAAAACGCGAAAATAGTCGTATGCTGCATTTCAAATTTCAAATTTCAAACTTTTGATTTCAAATTTTTTCCATTTTTTCTTGACCGTAGAGTCGCAGAACTAGTTACAAAATTCGCGCAGGTCATTGGTTACAATAAATTTTCCATTTGCTCATGCGGTTTTTCTGCTTTAAATGATTTTTTCGGTTTAATTGTAATGGTCGTTTTTGATTAATAATGGCGATTGTTAAATAACCGCACATAATTTATGGTTAATATGGTTTTCGATGTCGTTTTCATGCTTACAATTTTTTGGGGTTTAATTATATGTGACATCGGGTGGCCGGGACACCGGGACACCCGACACGGGTTATTGTATCATCTATGTCCATGTTTTGTATATTTGCTATATTGCCTTTGCTTGTTGAAGGCTCCGGACTTGTATCTTCACTAGAAGAGAAAGTTATACATTTCTTAAGATTTTTCTCACTACTCTTTGGTGCAACTTTCTGTCCATTCTCATAATCTATTTTGTGTATTCTTGTCTTAGCTGATTTAATACCAACCCGAGTCCTCGCAGTTATGAGTCACCTTTGCCACTAGACCACACTGGTTCCCTACGAAGACGAAATGTTGAAAAATACTGTTAAATTATCAACAATCCATAAACCATTAATTTTTAAAAAAAGAAAAAAGGAAAAAAGAAAGTAAACTTGAAAAGAGAGAGAAAAAAGATTTCTATTTTCCATTTCTAAGATCAAGATGTCCATACAACTTTTTCCAAACATACTAGACAAACATCAGATTTATTTAAGATATTTAAATGTAAAGTGTATTGGTAACAATGCAATAATAATTAATAACCTATCGTATAAAAAAGCATGGAAATTGGCTAATAGAAAATACCTAGTCCCTTGGGTAATGTCTCGATTGCGCACCTACCCTCTTGACAAAGAAATTATTATAAGAGAAAATGAGAAGCAACTAACGTACTTCGTTCCCGTGGCTGACATCAGGATTTTGTAAATTTCATTTCCCGTATCTGACATGCGTGACCCATTTTTGCTTCAACAACAGATCTGTTGTCATATATAACAAGATCAAGTCGAATATGATTATACATAAAAATATGATCATATATCACGCCAAATTTCGGATCTGCAATGATTCCATATAATTATATAAAATTCATATAAATTCTAGATCTTTTCATATCTAATTTAGAATCTTTCATATTTAATAATATATTTTAAATCTGACCATATTATACCCATTTTTTTCTCGGGTATTTCGAAATATAATATTCGAAATATGTATTATTATACATATAAACTAGAATTTTATTAGTATTTATACGTTTAGCGTTTAAAAATTATGACTTCAATGTTGCTTTCAAATATTATTAAATAATATTGCGTAGAACGCGTGATTCCGTGATATCCCTCCTCCACCTATTGTGTCGGAAATGATCGGAAACAAATAAAGAAAATTTTTCGAAATAGTTTTGATCTACCACACAAACTGTATTTACGGATAATGATAAAACATTTGCTTCACATAAATTTCAACAATTCCTACGAATAAATAGTAAACATAAAGTATACGGCTTCGTATAATATAGCAACAAATGGTCAGGCTGAACGTTTTATACAAATGATTCTTTAAATGTCGATTTAGCATTAAATAACGGAAATTATTGTAATTTAAAAATAAATCAGTTCTTATAAATTACGTACCAAGAACCGCGTTGTTACTCTCATAGCCAAATCACTATATTGATTTTTTATTATCAAAAGTCTTAAAGAATTTTAGCATTAAATAAGTTATTATTACAGTATAGAACAATGCCATATGCAATAACAAATATGTCTCCTGCGGAAATGTTCTCAACAGAAAACTATGCAGTAGATTAGATGTAATGTTACCTACTATATAAAATAAAACTGTCAAAAGCTTTGGGTTGATTGACTACATTTTTCTCGCTTTCGAATAACGAAAGGTGTTAAATTTAATAACTTCTGACAGAGTTAATTCCTTTTGTGTTCCGACAAAAACTAGCATAATAAATACAAACACGTTAAGTACAAATTTCTCGTGCGGAGAGAGAGTAGCGTGTAAGAATTATTTGAAAGACGAAAAATGGAAATTCGATAAAATTACAGATCGATTGAGAAAGTTGCATTATAAGATAGTCGTTCGATGATGGCTGTTCCTGGATAAGACATGTAAGTCAAATGCGTTCCATAGAAAGTAAACACTCTTGTAGAGTCTCAAACTAATGATTATTACTAGAGTTTTAAATCACATGAACGGAATGAACAAGATGATGTTTTCAAGAGACATGCCGAACAATCTCGAAACAAAACACAAATTAATATCCGCGTTTCTCTACAGACAGAACCTAATCATCTTTTTGATCAAGCGCAACATACACCACGACGCTCTGTTAGAGTACGAACATTTTAGAGCGTTCATTGATAAGTAGTCAGGTCGTTAGAAAACGACCTGATTACTTATCAATGTATGCAGCGAAATAACTTTTTTCTTAAAAAGGGATAGATGTGTGTTCATATTACGCGCGCTCTACTGGATTAGACGCTCTAAGATAAGACGCGATGAAGTAACTAGATAGACAAAGTACTGCAATCACAGACATCTATATTAAACATCCATGGACAACGATTCGTCTCATACACGGACCTTATAGATATGGACTGGCAACTGCCTACAGTTTATTATAACGTACGGAGGAAGTTAGAGAAAGAACCATCTTCTCTCTTTTTTTCTTTCCATACTTCCAGACACTTTGAAGAAAGAAGTATATTTCTCTCTCTTTTCCTCTTTCGGTGCTTCCGAACACTTTAGAGAAAGAAGTACGTGACAAGGTGTGCTATGCATTGCCAGTCAATGGTCAATATTGCCTTAAATTTCGCTACATGGTCTTGCTCACCAAATATCGCAGGCCCAATTTTTAAACATTTAAGTAATTGGGAAAAAACGCGATAAAAACATGAAAAACAAAAAATATATATGACCAAGCAAACACAAAAGCAGATAAGGGAAATTCTACATAAATCAGCTGATTACGGTGATTATATTTTTGTAACAATTAGCCTGCATATCTATAAGGTCTATGGTTCCATATCTGACTAGTGAAGCAAGTCCGAAAGATGCCTCCTCTGTTCCATCCATTAGATTCATGTATGTATGCGTCACGTATGTGTGTATACTAAATTGCTACTCCTTTATACCGTATCAAAAACATGAATTCCAAAAAATATGTATCACATATATATGACGAGTGAGCATCTGCGCATCCGTGGCGTAAATAAAAGAGGAAATGGTAGATATGTAACACATATTGCTTGAAATTCAATCAATTAAGTAACATTCATATCTTTTACACAACGCATGAGTTATGTACATACTTTTCAGGTCCACGTGGAAGTGATTTTGTAAAAATTAGCAGTCTAGTATATAACATATAGATGTTTGTAATCGCAATTCATAAGACTCAATGCTTTAGCATTTAGAGTCAAATGGCGTCGAATAATGGTCATAATGTACACTTATCTTATTACATAATGTAACATAGCTATACATATTAAGTGCAATTTTCCTAATCTGATTCTGTGTATGAAACATTATATGTATGTACGCGTTTCTTTGTGTGGTCGCATAGTTGTAGAGCCAAAATGGCGGATAATTTATCTATTGCGATATTTTATCTATCTACTTTAGACTTAGACTTTAGGATGCGCTATTAACAAGTGAACGCAATAAGCATAATTCCGTTCTTTCTTTTGCTATTTCCGCCATTGCACATCTGCTTCCAGACAGTTAAGCCTGGTTTTTATATGGTGCCCGCATGACCACGCGCATGGTATGTAAATTGTATCCTTATCCTGTGTAATAAAATTGTATATTGTGTTGCCATATTAATTTGCAATAGTTATTTAAATTATCCACAGAAATACATAATAAAAAAGAAAATGAAAACGGACCTAAAACTAACAATAAAAGAAACAAAAAAATTGTACAGATAACATCACTTATCTACTCTCTTGGCATACACCAAACAGAAACTTACAAATGCTTGAACTTCATTTCTAACATCCGCACTATTTAAGTGCTTCTGTAATACCAATTTTATTGCACAATGTGACAAATCTATCCTTTAAGGCTCCTGGTTAGTCACCGCGGTCATATTAAATTTCTTGCTATCGAGGCGAGAAATTACCCTATTTTGTCCTACGTGGCATTCTCAAATAAAGACATTTCAATAAAAAATTACTTTAAATCATTTCAGAACACTTCTAAAATTGACCGGGGACTATTCTTTTCCCTCGACAATAAACAAACAACCATAAAACGAAGCCTAAACGTACGAGAAAACAAGCCGTTTGACAACTATCGAAAGGAATGGAAAATGTTCCTCCGCATATGTATTCCTTGCAAATCTTACTCCTCGGTCAATTTTACGAGTTTCACGAATACATTAAATATTACAGCACAAGTATAGAGCAAATAATAACGAAATACCATGCAAGACAAAATAGGTTGTCAACATGTCACAAAGAATAGAATTCTCCATTGGAGAGAGTTCTTATTTCTACCGCGATGGTACGTCGCCACCGTCAATGCGGAGTTCTCGGCTCAGGGGAACCAGGAGCCTTAATAAAAAAAAAAGATTTTCTAAAGATATCGGTTAGTTCGTCTTCGCTTAAAACATATCTTATATCTATTTCTTCGTTTGCATATTTTTCGCGTATAAAATAATACCTAGCATCTGTATGTTTCGGAACTCAGTTTTTTTAACACGTTTAATTGTACTCTAATTGTACTGTCATTGTCAATACAAATGTTTGAAACTGCTGTATTTAACCCTTTAGGGGCCACACATCGATCTTATTGGAGTAAAATGTTATAATTTATAAAATAGTCTTAAAAAACGTCCCTGATGAGTCTTTTAGTTTTTTTTGTTTTTTTCTGTTTCTGTTTGTTTTTTTTTTTCTGTTTTTTGTTTTTTTCTGTTTCTGTTTGTTTTTTTGTTTCTGTTTTTAGTTTTTTTTTTTGACATAATTATGTGCACAGGCCCCTAAAGAGTTAAGTAACCAAGTTCAAATAAAAATCCATCTCCTCTGGACACTTTTACAATAAAAAATAGAAGATAATGATGATCGTAATGATGATCACACCATCTTTGTGTATATAGATTGTTTATTTTATAAATTTGTTGCGCCTAAGCTCGCTCGCCACAGATACAACGTGCCAGTTGGATATCTTTCGGCATGATAGTGACTCGCTTTGCGTGAATAGCGCACAAGTTCCTATCTTCGAAAAGACGTATAAGGTAACGCCTCGCTAGCTTCTTGAAGAGCCATTACAGCAGAACTTTAGAAGTGGAGGTCAGTCTTGAAATCCTGAGCGATCTCACGGACGAGTCGTTGGAATGGCAATTTACAGATAATTCCGTACTTTCTTCACTTATGCAGAATCTGCATACATCAGAATACCCGACGAAAAAGAAGTCATTTTCATTACAGTTCCAAATAACACGAAGGTAACCGTTAGTAAACTGTCAGTCGACAGAAGAAGTCTAACGTCGGCTTCAAGGTTAGACTAAATGTTACAGGGTGAAGTCCATCATGGTGCACAATTCGCGCAGTACCTCCTCTTCTCGAGTGCTCATCAACACGTGTTGGTATTTGAGATATTCTTCTTCAATCTCAAGCGGTATCACTGGTCCCTGGTGTAAGTGTTACTGTCTTGAAGAAGCCGTTTGGTAAAACAATGCTGACAGTTCTTATACACAGGGTCCCACCTGGCGACAACGTACTTTCGGATCTCCGACGTGCTGCTGTACGGAACAGGTTGCTGAAGAAAACCCGTCAGTCTTGGAGAATAGGCAACAGTCGTTGAGATAGAGATAATGTGTCTCTCAGCGTCTAAGAAACTTGCTGGACAGGATCTGCTTTACAAAGGTTTGGGTTTGATTCAAACAGCACACTTATATATATGTCGCCTTCCTCGAAAGATATTTTTCTATCACATCAAGCGATATCACCGGTCCCTCGTGTAAGCGTTACTGTCGTGCAGAAGAAGCGAACCGTCTGGTAGGACAATGTCTGAAGACAGTTCTTATACGCAGGATCCCACTTGGCGACAACGTACTTCCAGATCTCCGACATGCTGCTGTACGGAACATATTGCTAAAGAAAACCCGTCAGTGTCTTGGAGGACAGGCAACAGTCGTTGAGATAGAAATAATGCGTCTCCCAGCATCTAAGGAACTTGCTGGACAGGATCTTCTTTACGAAGGTCCGGGTTTGATTCAGACAGCACACTTGTATATATGTCGCCTTCCTCGAAAGATATTTTTCTTCCATCTCAAGCGGTATCACTGGTCCCTCGTGTAAGTGTTACTGTCTTGCAGAAGAAGCCGTTTGGTAAAACAATGTCAGGAGACAGTTCTTATACACAGGGTCCCACCTGGCGACAACGTACTTTCGGATCTCCGAAATGCTGTTGTACGGAACAGGTTGCTGAAGAAAACCCGTTAGCGTCTTGGAGGACAAGCAA
Source organism: Temnothorax longispinosus (assembly GCF_030848805.1). Taxonomy (NCBI): domain Eukaryota; kingdom Metazoa; phylum Arthropoda; class Insecta; order Hymenoptera; family Formicidae; genus Temnothorax; species Temnothorax longispinosus. The sequence goes on along the minus strand of NC_092366.1, from coordinate 14,248,137 downwards.
CAGTCGTTGAGATAGAGATGATGCGTCTCCCAGCGTCTAAGGAACTTGCCGGACAGGATCTTCTTTACGAAGGTCCGGGTTTGATTCAGGCAGCACACTTGGATATATATATATGTCGCCTTCCTCGAAAGATATTTTTCTTCCATATCAAACGGTATCACTTCTCCCTCGTGTAAGCGTCTTGCAGAAGAAGCGAACCGTCAGTAGAACAATGCTGAGAGTTCTTATACGCAGGATCCCACCTGGCGACAACGTACTTTCGGATCTCCGACTGTTCCTGTTGTACGGAACAGGCTGCTGAAGAAAACCCGTCAGCGTCTTGGAGAACAGGCAACAGTCGTTGAAATAGAGATAATGGGTCTCCCAGCGTCTAAGAAACTTGCTGCACAGGGTCTTCTTTAAAAAGGTCTGGATTTGGTTCAGGTAGCACACTTGTACGTCGCCTTCCTCGAAAAGCTTAAAACATGGCCCGGCCGGACTCGGTCTCGATCTCGGGCTCGACGAGCTGCTGGCCGAAAAGCAGCCGGCGCTATGTCGTTCCAGATTCGGGCAAGATCTCGCGGCACCCGGTCGCGTCCAGACACTTTGGACTTCAACGAGTCCATGCTCAGACTGCTGTCCTCACCATAAAAACTGCAAGTATCAACGGGCAGTCCACGCTGGAATGCAAACTCACATCGGACGGTAGCTGGGGCGAGCTGGTGCTGGTGATCCCCTGCCGCATCGCGCCGTCGTTCACAGACAGGAAATCGTAATAAGGCACCGTGGAGGAAGTCCAGGCCAACGATGGACGCGGCCGCTGGGCTGCACGGTAAGGATAAGTTCTCCGTTTCAAACTCCGGACCAGCCTGCTCCTCCTCATCGTCATTTTCCTTTTCGGGCTAGCTAAAGCTGTTCTCCAGAGACGGTATGTCGTCGACAGAGGCGGTAGCTATCTGAGGGCTTCCGGTCACGTCAATTTACACCGATGGCGACGAAATATGATCGTCGCTGTGGTGTTGCTGCCTTGTTGCCTCTAATCTGAACAAGGATTCCTCGATCCAGGATAAGAACTTCGCTATTGATTCGCTCGGCGAGGAGGAACGTGTCTCACCGTTGTTCAAATTCAAGGAATCGTTGAAGCGACGACGTAGCATAAACTTGCGGCGCCAACTGCTGCCGTTATTGTTTTACTTCTTCGTCGGCGACAGCAAGGAACGCGGAATCTGATGATTTTCATCCTGTCGTTCGATAATACTGTTGTTGCTGTTCAAAGCGACCATTATTTCGCTCGACGAAATCAGCGTTCGCTCCGGGCAAGGGTTCAAGATCAAAATAATCGGTAGTGTCCGTGCTGTTACCGCCGGACTCCCAGGCCTCCTGGTCAATGTATCTGATAAAGGAGTTGGAACGCTGGTCACCTAGGAACCAGGTGTCGGTTGCGCTCGCTCGCGTTGGACGTTCTGCGGGTGAGTGACAGGATCACGTTGTTCAGCAAGGACTTGCTCTTTCCCGTCGACAGCGACGCGACTGCACAACACGCGCAGATATGGATGATGTGTACGCAGCCGTTGACATATGTGCGCTAGTATAATACTCGCAATATTTGACAAATAGTTTACAATAGTTTACAAGCCAGCCTGACTGACTAGGTATTCGACCCAAATGTTTAGGTAGAAACATCAAATAAATTTTTAATAATAACGGAAACACAAATTATTACTTATTCCAAGATAACGGTACTAAAAGCGATTATTCAATTAAACGTAACTTAAAATCTAAATTTGTATCTTTGGACCACAATCACAATGTGTGTGACTTAAAGATTAGTATTTAATTACCATTAATTCACAAATTACTACCCTCTCTCCTAAAATATAATTTTTTTTAACATTTTCACCAATTTAATCCAAGGTTTCATTCGTCTTCAATTCGGAGACAATATAAAATTATATAGTCTAGATAACATTAAATCCAAGGATATTTTGCACTGCATATTTGTTCTTTTAAAATTGTTAAAATAAAATATGCTAATGACAAATGATTCTTTATTAACTTCTCCAACACGGAGGTACTTCCTTCAGAGATGACTAAACTCCTCCAATTTGGCAATAATTTTTACCTCTCCACGAACTTAAACCAAAAAACTGCCATGCACGAATAAAAAATATTGAAAGCAACACCAAATACCATAACATTGGCAACGTAATAAAAATATAGTTTTGAATTAAACAAATTAGTGGCTGATGCTAAAACTTCAAACATAAAAGCGAAAGCTGAAATAAAAGAAGCAAAAAAACAATACACATCAGCAGAAATTAAACGTCTAGCTCCAAGATACCGTGGAAAATTCGAAAATTTCGATCCGGCTAAGCCTGGTAAGAAAAAGACTCCACCAACTCCAAAAACACTCGGGCCTTAATCGCCACTGTTAACACTGCCACTAGGTTTGGATAAGGCAGCAACGCCTACGAAACAACGTAACGAACTGATACTGGCAGAATCGATTTTCGGAGTCGATGTTACTGTGATGAAAATAAACCCTAGAGAAGAGTTTTCAACCTCGTTCGCACATTTACCTTAAATAGCGGAAGAAACGCATCGTCAGTGTCAGACAGACGAGAGGCAAATGGACAGGATCCTTGTCAAAGAGGAGAGATGGTCTATTGTGCAACAAGTCTCTTATGGATAAAATTGACTGATGCAAAAGCTAAACAAGGACGCAAAGCTTTGTCAATTGAGGAAAAAAGATAAGAAAAAAGATGAGAAAAGCAGTCGAGGACATTAAGTTTAACGTTCCACAACCCATCCATGCGTACTTATCTCAGATAAAATCGTATAAAGATGGATTGGGAAAGAGTACAGACTCACAAGTTCTAAATCTGCCGATTTCTAAAAGCCAAAGTTTAGGCGGACATCATGCTACTGAGATTAAGGAGGATGACCATAACCTCTTCGAGGAAGTACCTAGTCTAAGAATTTCAGGAAACGTTGTAATTGCCTTATGTCAGGAAAGCAATAATTCAACGCCAAATTACCGAACTAAAAAATTATTAGGCTCTAAATTTAATAACAATCTAGCAGGACATGTAGAGCATATTAGTCCACGAAGACCAGAGATTTTGCAACGCCTAGCTGGACAAGGAATCACGCCAACTACTTTGTCTTACACACAAATTCGAGAACAATTGATAAAAGATTTATTTCCATGCATAACTCAACTTCACGTTTTTGCCAAAATAACCTCAATGTTATTTTTACACGTGCTGACAAGAATTATGTTACTGTAGCGTTAGATAAAAACGCTTATTTGCAAAAAATGAAAACTTTGTCACAGAATAAGAACACACTCTATTATTTAAAAAACCAAACTCAATGTATAAAAAAAAGTTAAATAAAATTCTTAGATTGACGTCAGAAAAAATACATTTCTCAACAATTTTACTCTTTTGGCTCAAGTAGTTTACTCCTACGGCACGACGCGTTCTGCATAACTTGATATACTCACAAAGCGAATTTACTTGAGAATTTATAGGAATAATATAAAATTAGAAAACACAGAAATGAATTACTCAAATAAAACGTATTTATTACTAATAAATCAAACTATATTAATTATTAGACTCCAAGAACATAATTACTACAGCAATCTAATAATATTACTGTTTAGGAACATTGTTGTCTACGAATATAAAATAAAACAAAATAATATAAAATCAAACAAAAAAACTTAGAAAATAGTACAAAAATTAAGAGGAATCATTGAATAGAATTATTTGTTCTTGCACTCACATTTTAAATTGCAGAGAACTTCTTTGAACCGACAATTGCACTTTGTAACGATGCACCCCGAAAACTATATCGTTCCGGCATAACACATCCCGCCGAGACCGCCGCCCGGCCGACCACCCGCAGGGCGAAGAACGGGCACGGTTTTTTATGTAATGAACATCAAACGCGCCCCCATCGCACATGTGGCGATACCCGGTACTTCAATGAACTGTGAGCTCAGTCTGCTCCAGTAGCTCACGCGTTTGTGACAAAATTTTTAATTTGTTTAAATTAGAAGATAAATTAAAAATGAGGAATATTATCCCTAAAATGGTATACAATACTTTCCAAAATTTAAATTGTGATAATTTATTTTTAAATTTCAACGAGCACATATTAAGGATTCAGATGTATTATAAAACCATAAATATATTTTAATCAAACTAATAATATTTTATTTTGAAATTAAATTGTTTTACGAAGGTAAAGTAATTACCATTAGTGAGCACTTAATAAGACGTAATTTAACAAAAGCCGTCATTTTCCGCCGCACCATCCCGGCGCTCGCGATTGCCGCTGCTACCCCCGCCACTTCGTAACGCCACGCGCCGCCGCGGCGTGTATATAACGCGAGCGTTTTTAACGAAAAAAGCGATTTCCTGATCATCCGTCTCACCGACCGCACCGATCCTGAATTCACGCATCGACCGCTAGTCTGAACGAAGGTAGAGAGCCTTTGGCATACTCTGCCTTCGCCGAGTGTGTCTCGATAGACGACCAGCTTGCTCTTTCACGAGACTACCCGAACGGGGGCAGAGCGCTTCTCGCCGGGTACCGCCTCGCCTCCAGGCGCTTGCAGCCTCCACCGAGCGCTTATCGGTGGCTGGACTCGCGCCTTTCTTCCTCGACCTAGCCGCTCGTAGCCTGCCACCGGACTCGCGCTAGACCGATCCTGCCGCCACCGGGCGAAATCTCTGCGATTATCATCACCGCGTCCACGCTTCGCGCTATTTCCGCGACTTCACCGCTGCGTCCGCGCTTCGCGCCATTTCGGCGCGCCCCGCTCCGCGACACCGGGAGCACCGGCTCCGCCCGTACCGAGAAACTCTGTAACGCGGTCCGACACTCGAACCTCCGAAATCACCGGCTCCGCCCCATACGTACCGCGGTTTACCTCGCGCCGCCTGCGGCGAACCGATCACCCGTCGCAGTTGCTTCACGCGTGCATCCGACGGCTAGTGCCATCCCGCGAGAATCCCGATATTGCATAAATCTTTGTAAATATCCCGCGGCTTTACTATTATAGAATAAACTCTTATTGTTTTGTTACCAAAACCAATACGCTTTCATTCTGCCAGCATGCGCCTCGCTTCTGTTCCTCCGCGCCTCCTTCGAACCCAGCCCAGCCGCGAGCTAGATCCGCGTATCGAAGTCAGGTTGTTTTATATCTATTTTTATATATCTTTCAAAAATAATCTTGCAACTCCATTTAAATACAAACTAATAAAATACGATAAAACTAATTTTTGTTAATTTGGTCAGGTCCACTTCTAACTCGTACATTGTCTATCATATACATAAGACGTAGAGACAAGCGGATTCCCCAATTCGTTTTCTTTAGAATTCATCTCGCGTCTCAAGTGAGATCAACGGTTGGACAATTAATACTGCATAACACGCTATATTAAGACTCGCGATAACAATAATAACAAATTTTGAAAGCCGTTGTTTCGACGAAATCAAAAGTAAACCGCCGACACCCTTCTCCTTTGTATGGTTTTCGGACTCGCATCAGCCAGGACAATCGTGGAGGAAGCTTGAGTTATCCGCCTGAGTTATTTTTGAGAAAAAGTTATCCGACAGTTATATCTGAGCAAAACACGGCAAGCTGCTTTCTCGGCCGATTTGCAGCAGTCTCTCTCACGAACAGTCAGTCCAACCGCACGCCAGCAAGCATGGAAAAGTTAGACATGATTCATTATTATAAACAAGCTGCCTGTTTTTTTAAACGGCGAAATTATAAAAAAACTATTAAAAATGGTAACACAGCAAAAACCATGTGCCTTAATATTATTTCTAGAATAATGCAAAGCACTATTATAAGTTTAATAAAGCTGGAAAAATGCAAACAAGCACAAAAAAATATCCAGTCGCCTAAGTTTTAGCGGTGCGTCGACGTGATCGGCGGATCGCATGTCGGAGAATGAAACGATTTAGCGGAAGGCTCCCCACGACATCGCGGTGCCTTCTATGATCCTGCAGTTTTTTTTTGCTATTGAGCAAAACATTCTTGACCAATCAATTTTACTCATAAATCGCATTTATTTTTTTATACAACTTGGAAAAATTTTACAATGTCGATTATCCGAGTCTATTATGATGCAAGCTATGATCTGACAAACAATTTTAATTAAAATTACATAGAGTCCACGGAAATATTAAACGAATATATCTTGTTGTGAAAGATTAGTATTTTGAATTCATTGAATGAGTTGAGTATTACAAGTTGCATTTATTTATTCAAGTTGAGAAAAGGACCATTCGTCTGACAATTATTTTGTATATTATGTGACTTGCCATTTATTTCATGTGAACTATTTCAAACATGTTTAATGATTTGTTACTTTGAATATTTAACTGGATATGTGAATATATGATCTCTCCCTCAAATAGTAAAGTGCGTGTGTCGTTGCCTCCCTTTATTAAATCACAAGCCTAGGCTCATGCGTGAGCTTGTACAAAACATTAACTATTGCGAATTTTGCAAAATGGTACGCAATGGTAGGCAAGACTTTTCTTTTCAATTTGACCCAATCTACCCCCCCCCCCCTATTCGGCTGTATACTTTTATTTATGACACCCTGTACAATTTAAAATGCAATATTTTAAGAGTTGTATTTTCAGATTTTCAAGAGAAATCGTGAAAAGTAATTAATGTGTTATCGGTTTTGTGCTGTTTTTCAGATCACCACAGACACGCGCAGCCATCAGCGGCAATTCTTCTCCGGTAGTCGCCTCTTTGGCACTTTCGGTTTCTAATTCTAGTATCGTACCACTGGTTCCGGCTTCGGATGCCGTGAAAGAAAACGTAGAAACGGCGCCGGTAAATTTAAGGTACCATGCCCGTACTGGAATTGGCAAAAAGAGAGCATTGAATGCCAGTACTGAGACGGTATAATTTCTTCAAAATTATGGCTTTTGATTCTAATTGTTCGTATATCGTTACGATCCTATTTCTCTTATTATTATTATTATTCACGTCGCCTGAGAAAGACGTTTCAAACTATTATTAACCGGCTATTGCGATAAATATTACCACATGCCTCGGTGGTCGAATTGGTACGACGTCCTACACGAAATGAGGGAGGTTCCAGGTTCAAACCCTGGCTGAGGTAATATTTTTCGCAATAAATTTTCTTTACAGTTATTAGATAATTAAATCGAGTCGATTTAATTCCGGGGAGGGAAGGGTTTTTAATTCTAACAATTACTGTGTTTTAAGTCCGAAAGTAATCGGCGCGCAGTATGTTGGAAAAATTATATGTTTTGTGACGTTGCGGTTCGCCGCACCGTCGCGGCGCCCCGCCGCCGTCACAAGGCGCGGAATTTCGCGCCCAGGGACGGACCAGGGAGGCAACGACGAGATCTCCAGGGGTCGTATTTAATCGCGTTTCCGCATTTTTTATAACTTTTTTTTGTTTCTTTTTGCAATGTAATACGCGCGGCACCTCACCCACACCACGGCAAATCTTCGAGGGAGTACTTGGCGAAGGAAATCAAGGACGATCGATAACCAAGGAGGGGTGGCAAACGCGGAAGCAGCAGAGATCGCGGGCTGGCGAGAGCAACGCGGCAGGCGGGCGGCACAGGCGGCAGCGACGGACGAGGCCGCCGATAGCGGGGCCCCGAGCGCTGGGTAAACACCCCGCTTCAGCAAATGATCTCCACAAAACATCGACCTACGGGGTGGCTGGCCACCGCCCCAGGGTCAAACCGGAGGCACACCGGCACGAGCGAAGTTCCGTCCGCCGCTAAGGACAAAATTTTGAGGAGTCGCACGCCGCCGAGGGACCGTTGCCCGCCCCCGAAGGATCTCGTATCGACAGCACTGCGCCGGGACACCGCGGGCTTGCAAGCTCGCGCCCGATTGGCTCGCGCGCCCCTCAGGAAGGGGTACCGTATCGATTCCGCAATCGAGCGGGTTTAGCGTTTCACTCTCTGGTCGTCCGTCGGCACGATACGTTTGTAAGATACGCGATAGCCACCCCGAGTCGGGTATTTCGATAATTGTCTGGCGGATCGAGGATCGTTGGAGGAAGGTGACGGCGAGGAGCCCAGGAGGAGGCATATCACCGGTGAGGTTGCCCGCAAATCGCGAAATGTAAAGCCACGACACCGCCCTCCGGTGCACGCTCTCGCTCGGGATGACGCATGTTAAGATCGAGTGTTTTTCGCGATCGATAACGAGAGCGAAGGGCCTCGGGATGGTATCGTGGCCGCGGAACCGTGGTACAAGCGTTATGGCGAATCCCTGGAGATCGTGATAGGCGCGTTAATGAGTTCGATATCGCGAGTATATTGCGTTGTCCTCGCGAACTTGGTGTACGGCCGCATACGGGCCGGTATTTCGTCAATTGCGTTACCGTTTCTTCGCGCCGGGAAATTCTTGTGTTCGAGCGTCGGTGTTAGCGTATCGATTTGTGTTCGGATCTCGTTATTACGGGTGATAATTGTGCTCTCGCGTTGAGAAACTTGCGTCCGGTATTAATTGCGTTACGTCCTATGGCGTCCCTGCTCGTGATAATCTCGAATTTTGCGTTGGAATGTCGATGGCATTGTTAATCGCGGTCGAAGGTCGTTCCCGCCGATTGAGTAATTATGTTAGACTTGTATTCGCGTTAAGAAATTACCGGCGTTCACACGTTTCGTGCGTTTAGATGTTACTTGCGTAGTTCTTCCTGGCGTTCCGTGGTTATTAGACGCGTACTTCGAGTCAAAGGTGGTGTGGCCTTCTCCACACCTGGCGCCCAACATTATTAGCGATATCGCGACTTGCTTGGTTAAACGACTCGGCGCCTCCCCGTTGCGCCCGAGCCGAATATCTCGCGTTAAGTTAAGATATCATTGCGACAGAGTTTTCGTACGGTTTTCGACTCGAATTATTGATTGTGTGAGAATAGAGCCTTCAGCGTGTTTATTAGAGACTCAATTTCTTGATTTGTTTATTGAATTTATTTTCTCGACAACCAGTACTCAATAAATGTTATTTTCTTTGTTATCTGACTGAGTATGAAATTATCGTGCCACCCCGCCGAATATAGCGCTGCCCTTCATTAACCCCGCCCGTGATTAGGTCAAGCTAGCCGATTCCACGCACCTCCACACTTCGTTTTGCGTCTCGTTTAGGTTTTCGCGATTTCGTGGACGCGAATGTACGCGTCTGGCGCCCAACATTTGGAACATTTCGTGGAGTATCGGAGGTGCGAGGAAATCACTGGAGAGGCCAACCATCCCGCTCTCCTAAGTCCTTTTGATCCGGCACACGTCCCGGAGCGGTCCGGGAGTGTAAAAAGTCGTGACAGTATATATATAGACATATATGTATACAGTAACTAATATAAGGCTGTCAAAGACCTAAGCTTGGATCGCATGGCTTTTGATTCTAATTGTTCGTTATTTTATATTATTTAGTGGCATTTCGTTATACCCCTGAATATTTAACAACCGATCGTTTTAAGAGCGATCTGTGTAACAGGTTTCGCGTTCTCGGAGTAATAAACTATAGATAGTTTAGTTCTTATTTGTATTGTCGATGTCAGAGCTTTACGACTTTCATCGGCGCAGTATTGAAATACAGTAAATATGAGTATCACAATTGAATGGTGACATTTTAAATTTACCAAAACTCCTAAGCTCCCCAAGCTTGACGACCAATTTCAAATTTAATGTCTCCTCCGAAAGATAGCCCGGTTTTCTCCGCACGAGCCCCAATCGTGCGGGGGGTGCAGTTTGGAATTTAAAAATTCCTATGATCAGGTGGACTCGAACCCGGTTCCTCGGAGTTACGAGTCTGGCGCTTTACCACAAGACCACACTGCCACCTTTTTTTTTAAGAATCAGCCAACGAATGAATTAAAGTGTTTAGTACCTTATAACTTGGACAATGTTTGTCCCAATCAATACAGAAAATATGTTCCGTATGAAATAGGCTGTTTGCTCCTTGAAGATTTAGAGCACAATTTAGGACCGCCGAATATAAATTTATTTTTGTGGATATTGGCCGAAACGGGCGAATGCATGACTCAGCTGTATTTAGAGGCAGTTGTTTGGGGGTAAAATTAAATTCTGAATCTTTAAATTTGCCTATGTCAAACAAAGTAATACATAATTAATGTTCCGGCGACAGAGGCTCTCGAATACTTCTTTTTATCAGAGACTCTTGCACTAAATCCGCTCATCCGCTCATCACTTATAATCTGTAATCAGGCGTTCAAAAATGAATATATTGTGTGTAATATGTGGCGATTTGTTAATATCATCAGATGTGGTTGTCCGCACACCGTGTGAACACATTTATCACGCTGCATGCTTAAATAAGTGGTTGAAAATATCAAAGACCTGCCCACAGTGTCGGGTCAGGACAACAGAAGAGACAACACACAGGATTTACTTTAATTTTCCAAGCGGCACTATCGAAGAAAAAGCTGCATTACAAAATAAAAATCGCAACTTGGCGCTAATTCTGATAGTCTTTCGAATTGTGAAACAGTCATTCTAGTAAACTTGAAAAACTGTTCATCGTCATTGTTTTTCATAAACTGAAAGAGAGTATGAAAATGGCCTTTTTGCTTCCGCTGTAACAACATTGGCCGAACCCAATATTTTCGTTTAATCTTTTTCTTCTTTTTCCGCAATAACTGCAGAATTATCGCAATTAAGTTAATAGCCACAAGAGCTGTTTTTCTAACATGGTAAATATCCATTATAGCAAAATTTTTGCACTTTGTAACAGTTAACACAGAGGTTAGAATCGACGCAAACACGAATTTGCGTTATGGGTTTACGGTTAGAGTTAGGTTTATGTTACGTTTATGGGCTGTTATTGTAGACGATAGGAGGCGATTTCTTACGGTTACGGTCTTACGGTTAGGGTTAGGTTTACGGATCTCCATTGGACCCGCACCTTAAACGGTGTCACGCCTATGTTTGCGAACGGGGGGGGGGGAGATCGTGTATCTTAAAACGATCGCATCAACGAGCCACGTAGGCGGACTCACATATATTCGTTTTATCACGATAATGCCGGCAACTGATGCGGGGCACGCATATATACGTTCTAAAAATAGCCGCGGAATATTATGCGGTCTTCGGGCATACGAGGCGTAAAGCAAAACGCGTTCGGCGAAGGTCGCGCTTGCCCGTTTGTCACCGCTATAATTCGTAAGATTTATTATGTTTTCTGATACTTTCGCGTTGAAAAATCCTTATCGCGCTGCTTATTATTAAGATAGATGGATATTTTTAAATATTCTTTATCGAAGCATCAATTACTTCTGTCCTTCGCACGTGCAAGCCGCGTCGCAAAAGAAATTTATGCTGCTGCGAGAATTTTACATTATGTCGCGAGAAAGCCAAGGTTTAGGCGGATATCATGCTACTGAGATTAAGGAGGATAACCATAACCTCTTCGAGAAAGTACCTAGTCTAGGAATTTCAGGAAACGTTTCCTAGTGGAAATAATTTTATAAATTTTCACGCAAAAATTATGCGAAAACTACTGTTTCTTATAATATAATTACAACTTTTCACGCTATTTTTACGTAATTTTTACGTAAAAAATACGTGATTTGGGCCGTTTGTAATTTTTTATACGTATAAATTTTTATGAATAAAATTTACTTCTCTCGTTGAACGTTATTTTATTGCTGAAAATTTTGATTACGTGCAAGCTTAATTAAATAAATTTATATTGTACTTAGAAAATTTCCTTACCACCGCTGGATTTGAACCTGAAACCCCTGGCTCTTGAGTCAGTCACCTTCCGCACTGTGCTACAACATTGATTGATGAAGACGTTTCGTATTGTCTACATATGTTACACTTATTGTTAACAGACGTACGGAAGGTGTCAGCTCTTGATAGGGTCATATATATATTTCTTACAAAATTGATATCGAATCGATGACTTATCGACATCAAATTTGACATTAAAAATCAGCCGATTTCAATCAAATTGTTTTGGCATCAAGTTGCTTCTTTCTAAGTTACTTCGTTACTTGTGTCCAAAACTCTAAAAATTTTGTCTAAAATTAAGAGACTATGGCCGGTATTCATAGTCGGATCTTACTTCAACTCATGATCCCAAAACAATTTGATTGAAATCAGCTGATTTTTTATGTTAATTTCGATGTCGATGAGTTTCCGGTAAATCGACGTTGAATTGACGTCGATTCGATATCAGCCTTCTCTGGATACATATACTAAATATGCGACTTGTTCGACATTGGTCTAGTTTACACCGATCTCTTGATACGCGTATCAAATAGTATATTTGAACTGATCAGCCAATAATCAGATTTATTTACTAGTTATTTACTATTTAATACGTGTATCAAGTGATTGGTGTAAACTAGGCCATTTTTACATTAGACTATGCTGAAATCTGCAACTTTCAATAAGATTTGTTTCTATTCCTGCACTGCTGAACTAGTGCACACTGATGCAATATAAGTTAGAGTGGGACAAGTATACTTTGTTTATATCTTACATTTAATCATAAAAATATTTTTATAATATTGTAGAAAGTTGTAAATAGTTGTAATTTTTACAATAATTTGCAACTTCTACAAATTACTACAATTTTTATAAAAAATTTTGTTAAAACGTTGTAGAAAGTTGCAAATAGTTGTGATTTTTACAATAATCTACAACTTCTATAATTTACTACGTCTCATAAAAATGTTCGTAAAAAAGTTGTTACAATTTTCTATTACTTTTTACAACTTACTACAATTTATTACAATTTACTACAATTTACCACAAATTTCTACAATTTTCACAAATTTGTGATTTATTGTAGAAGATTGTAATTTTTCATAGAAATACGTAAATTGTTGTAAAATTATTTCCACCAGGGTTGTGATTGCCTTATGTCAGAAAACCAATAATCCAACGCCAAATTAGCAAACTAAGAAATTATTAGGCTCTAAAGTTAATAACAATCTAGCAGGACATGTAGAGCATATTGGTCCACGAAGACCAGAGATTTTGCAACGTCTAGCTGAACAAGGAATCACGTTAACTACTTTGTCTTACACACAAATACGAGAACAATTGATAAAAGATTTATTTCCATGCATAACTCAACTTCACGTTTTTGCCAAAATAACCTCAATGTTATTTTTACACGTGCTGACAAGAATTATGTTACTGTAGCGTTAGATAAAAACGCTTATTTGCAAAAAATGGAAACTTTGTTACAGGATAAGAAAACTTACTCTATTATTTAAAGAACCCGACTCAATGTATAAAAAAAAAGTTAAATAACATTCTTAGATTGACGTCAGAAAGAATACATTTCTCAACAAAAATTTTACTCTCTTGGCTCAAGTATTTACTCCTACCAAAAGCTTAGTTTCCCTAAAATACACAAAGAAAATTTTCCAAAATTTGTACTAACTTCCACTTATTTCACTTTCAATAATGTCATCTACAAATAGACCTTTAAATCATTTAAAATTAAATAATTTAATTTTAAAGTCAAATATATTACAAATTTAAACAAAGGGCTTGCGAACTAGCGAGATGTGTGCTACATTTAATATATTCTGAACAATACAGCTAATCAACAAACGTTTCGGCCATTACTGTGGCCTTCTTCAGTGTAACAAAACAATAACATTGATCGTTAAATATAAATAACTAACGGAATAATCGTTACACATTAAAATTAAATATTACATTAACCACCTTATTTTAACATAATTGAAACCGCCAATCGCTTACATACATGCTTTCGTGCAATGTAAATCGTCAATCGCATACATTGTTTTCGTGTCGATCCCAATCATAACTCGCCGAAGCAGGAAACACAGATCATCGTGTACATTCGTGTCAAAAATATTTTACTTCAATATTACAAAATATTAACAAGAGTTACAAATCGTTACTTTCTTACAATTAGTAACGATAACAGCAACGCGTTACTTTTTAAAATTAGTAACCAATTGATTCGCCTCATTATTCTGTGCATAAAAGTATTAAGGTAACATTACCGAAAACTTAATGTTTTACAAGATATTTTGTATTTTATGTTAAAATACTAAAACTTTCAAGCCTTATAATTCCAAAAGTTCTTAACAAAAAAATACTTTATTATAATGTTTTGAAAAGCTCTCGAGATTAGCTACAAGAATATGCATTGAAAAATATAAGTTTTCCATTTGAGAAATTAAAGATGTCGTTCACGTGAGCTTTAAACGACCATCCATGGTCAAACCAATGACACCGTCTTATGTCCCCCTTCAAACCAAACTTTTGTTTGAAATATTTTTCTCTCCCAGGCTTGGTTTTTGAGATATTCGACTGCATGGATTAAAATGGTCCACCCTGTATATAATTCTTCTTGATAAAACTTGGATTTATTTTTCTCATTTCTTTCCTTTTTTCCCTCTATTCTTTTGATTTTTGCATAAAAATTAATATTACATTTCAGTAACTTGTACCGCATTGTTTTATTATTCCTTTTCTTTATAGAGTAGAACAAAAATTAAATATTAAATTAAATAAATTATAACTTTATTTAAAATAATAGTATTTTAATAAAAAAGAGATATGATATAGTGTCAAATGTATGTGTGCAATTGCGTAAGGTTTTACCTTCATTCACTTCCTTATCTTCAATTTATGAACCATTACATATAAATTATTATTTTTAGATGACCACTCCCAACATCAAGCCCGTACTGGAGTCTACACCAGAAGAAATTCTGGTTGGACAGGCATTTAGTCCAATTTGGGAAGTACTAAAGAAATACACAAGCAATTTACCATTAATAACAAATGTCTTGAAAGAATTAAAGAGCGAATTTGATGAAAAAAAGTATACCGACCCATGGGAGTATTGCGACGATTTATCGAAAAAAATTAGGAAGGCCCTCTTCGGAACCCGGACAACAAAACGATCAAAGAAACTCTTTAACGAGGTAATATTTATCTTATCTAACATTATCGCAAACATACTTCACGTATTTGTGAAGAGGGTTAACTAATTTACTGTTTTTTTTTTTTTTTTTTTTAACAGCTTTTACAAATACTTAAAATGGAAATAAATGTTGTAATGAAAAATCTTGGGTATTGTTGCGGCGAAAAATTGACATTTAACCCGCAGGTGCTTCCTTGCTGCGGCAAAAAGAACTGTCTAATACTAAAAAATGACTGGTATTTCTCATATAAGAACAGGTCAGTATACACAGTACAGCACAGTAGATATTATCTATTATTTATTATTTATTAAAAAAGAATTCGAAGATGTAGGTTAGAGTTTGAAGGAAAAGAATATTAAATTTGGTGCTCCTAATTAATGAATGAGTTGGGGGAGAGGGGAATAGATTTTGAGCCCGCGCGAAGCGCGGGCGAAAAATCTAGTGTGTATATATATATATATATATATATATATATATATATATATATATATATATATATATGTATGTATGTGAAATAATTATGTTGAAATTTGCATCAAAACTTTTTGAACTTTCTCGTGCGATTCTCTACCAATTTTTTTTTGCTATTGAGCAAAACATTCTCGACCAATCAATTCTACTCATAAATCGCATTTATTTTTTTATACAACTTGGAAAAATTTTACAATGTCGATTATACAAATTCTGGCGAATTTAAGCAGGCTTGGATATCGCTTGCGCAAATTCGCATTCTTTTATAGTTTGCAATATTTGTTATTCTCTTTCTACCTTAGATATGAGTGACCACGAAGCCGTTCAGCCAGCTACAGCTGTAGCTAGCTCAGAGACTAAGGATAAAGCCAAGAGAAAAGGACCAAAACCTTCATCCAAACGCCGTCTAGAGAAGTTTAGACTCTCTAAAAGTAAAGAGACGATGGCGGAGATTCACAAACAAGCTACTGAATGTATGTACCTCTGTATCTCTTGATGCTCTTCTTCAATGATTATACAAATTCTGTGCGGATATTCGTGTCGAGAATGCAAATTAAAGTGGTCCTCTCATCAGAATTTTCGTCATTAAGATAAAAAAACTAATATTGAAGCAATTAAATCAAGCCAGAACAGACCACAGTTCGAAATTTCTAACTTTAGTCGAAAACGGCTTTCAAAACAACCGAACGATGATGTAGCGGGTACGAGAACGGCCTGAGTTTAGTTCCTATCTAAATATCAGATAAGTCAGATCGGCCGTGATCCACGATAAATATACACCATCTTGATTTAAATAAAGATTTCTTATAATAAATAATTTGTTGTGCCGTACCGCGATCAGATCGTTCGCGGTGACACTGGGGTCCGTCAATCCGCGTAGCAAAGAATAATAACGCTCGGATTCTTTTTGATATTTGATTTAATAAAGATCTATATTCGTTACACTTGTCCTTCTTTAATTTTAAACACCCTGACTTGCGGGTAGGTCGCGATTACTTATAGTACAATTCACAAAAAGTATTAAAGCACGTGGCGTAGTGTACACGCTACTTAAGTTGTCGGAGGAGCAAAAACATAAAGATGTTATATCAAGCTCAACGGGCAGTTTCGCCCATACACTATGCTATTACGGACGTAAGTTAGAAACAGCAGTGACTGTTGTGATGCCGAAATCAACGGCACATGACATAATTACTATGTGTAAATATTCAAACAGAGAAAGATGCTTTAATGGAAGTTTTAATCGATCCCCTTAAAGTACGGTCCACGGCACGCGCCTCGCTTAAGACTGCCCGCTCCCCCCTCCGCTTATCGGAACGGCGGTCCTTTTATCGCTTAGCTTTCCGCGGTCGGGTTGCACCAGTTAGTGGCCGCACAATCTCAGGTGATGTTCCGGAATGCCACCTAAGAAATCAGATTGCAATTGCCGAATCTTGCTCTAAGCATTCGGTGTTACTAAACGCTCGATGTTGCTACCCGATCGTCGTTGCTAACCGCTCGTATTACTTCCGGCTCACAACAAATTAAATTCCACAAAATAAAAGCCAATATATAAACTTACCTGGATTAAATAATATTATTAAAGAACATAAAAACGAGACACATGAAAGAGCTTCGGACTCCTCTATACTTTATACTCAAATAACAAAGCTTAAGGATGAACCATGGACATGGACCTAGAAAAACATGTAAATTAATGGGAATAATTGAAACAGCATATAATCATATTATAACATAGAAAAATAATGTGTTGGCATTTATATATAAATAAATAAATATATATATACATATATATATATATATATATACATATATATATATATATATACTAGCTGGTTACCCGGGCTTCGCCCCGGAGGACATATGTAATCAGACACGCAAATAGTCTCTCTCTCTCAAAATAGTCTCTCTCTCGCGCGCGCGTGTATTGCCTCTCGCCCCACGCCCCCAGCCCTCAGTCATAACGCTTGCGCGATAAATAAATGAGATCGTCGCACGCGCGACCTAGCCGTTCAGTCTATCGTACGTCGTACTCCGACAAGTGTGGTCGCGTCTTCGGATAGAGTAAAAATTGTGAAATACAATTTTCAGCGATCATGGCACGTGCGCGCAATTTTAACGTGTTCATAACGGGTGCGACGCGGGAAGAAAGGATGGAAAAGCTAAATGTGTACATGAACCAGGCAGATTGGTTAATTGGCCAAGAGGAGAGCGGCGACTTTAACGACATAAAACACATTCAAATCGTATTTGGATTAAAAAATGCGAGACTGTTATCTGCAATGCAAAAGATTTTGCTCGACGGCAAAAGCGTGCAAATAACCAGAGATCCGAGAGCAATGGTATTATATTGCCGCGACCCAGCAAAAAGAGACGGCGAAATATTTCAAAAGGGCGATATCCCTAATTTTGACCGGAGAAAAACAGCCGAGGACACCCTCAACAAATTATTAGTAGAAGCATGTTCATTGGGCAGCTTCCAACCATCGATGGATTTGATTGAATCTAGAAATCCAAATTATTATATATTGAATAACGGCAAACTATATATCCACTTATTTTTCAAATAAATTTTCCGAAGGCGACAGGGGATTATACGCCCCGGAAGATTTCAACAGGGATTTATTTGAATTTCCGCAAAATAAAACGCTCGTGTTCGTCGGCCCGGTAAGTCTCTCTCTCTCTCTCTCTCTCTCTCTCTCTCTCTCCCCCCTCCCTCCCTCACAAGAGCCCTATCTTGCACGGAGGGCGCAGCTTTCAAAAAAAACTTTCCATGGCTCTAGTGGACTCGAACCTGGTTCCTGAGATTACGAGTCTGGCGCTCTACCACTAGACCACACTGCCGCCTTTTATTTTGAACCAAAATCAAATTTAAAAGGAGCCTATAATGTGCCTATTTTACGTAACAATAATATTTCATCGTTGACAAATCGTGGCAGGACTTCCAATCAAAAGTCGGTTGGCTTAGGGAGCAAAGCATAGTAAAAAGGCTGAACAAATCAGTGAGATAACCTGCGAGTTTGTAGAGAACCCGGGACGTTTGGCTCAATAGACCAGTGCGCTGTCTACTAGGCCACGCCTATCGAACTTTCAAGAATTTACTATCAATGTTATTGTAGGCGAGAAAAGATTTTTCGAAACGCAGAAAGAAGTCCGCGCGAAAGGGCTCGTTAAAAACGAGTAGTTCACTACGAGACTACTTAGAACCAACATTTGGCATCCTGTCAATTAAACTATTTGCCAGCGAAAAGCCTTCGCGCTATTCGCAAACGATAGGTGTGACACATTAGCATTAAACCGAGATTGCGGCTGCTCCATACATTGAGCAAGGACGAATCCACCAGGTAAAATTAGCCACTTGATACACACATATCAAGATCGCGATCGATTATTTAAATAAGACGAGTCTATAAAGAAACGAGTAGTTGAGTAGTGAAATATCCTAAATATGGTGAATATGTATCAAGCGGCTTTTAACAGCCTTCTTTACCTTTGCTAAAGATATCCACAGTTTGTTTTTTACTTCTCGAAACGATAATAATACCAACGACTAACGGAGAACTGGAACATGGAAATGATGCTATAGATATTGTTATAGACCGTCCTGATAACGATTTATCAACATACGAAAGCATAAATGACAGTAGTTGGGATTTAAAATAATAAGTGTTTCCTAACCAGTTATATAGTCAATTTAAAAGTTTTAAAATACAGTCCAATTACTTTTTATTTTCGCATTAATATTTCTGTTTGGCGCTCGCTTGTATATAGTAGTTTAGGTTTCGTAGTATTAAGTGCACATAGTTGAAATTCGATTCCGTATCATTAAGTTGTATTCTCTCCTTGCTGAGGCGCTCCAGCGCAAGGGGTACCGTGTGGTCGTGACGGCCTTCGTCGTTGGCGCCCTCGGCTCGTGGAATCCGAACAATGAGGGGGTGTTGAGATTGCTGCGCGTGGGCAGCGCGTATGCAACCATGATGCGCCGTCTTATTGTCTCGGACACCATTCGCTGGTCTAGAGACATTTACGTGGAGCACGTGTCCGGCGTGCGCCAGTACGCCGCTCCTTCGCGTCCCCCCGCTGATGGGGTACCGGCCACTCCACCTCGCGCAATTCGCCAGCGTTGGCCCACCAGCGAATAGGAGCGGCGCTTTTTCAGTCCCTTGTGATTTTGGGTAGTACGAGTATGAGTGTCGCGTAACTTATTATTATTTTATACATTGGGTGGCCACGCAGGTCACTCAATTACTATTGTACATAGCTCAATGTCCTGCCCACGACGTTTTACACTGTTTGTCTTTTTCCGTTTTTTTTTTTACTCTTATTCTACTCTTGCCTTTATATTTATACTTTTCTATTGTCTTTTTCTATTTTGTATTTTCTCTACTTCTAATTGTATTTTTACTTTCTTCGTACTTATTTGTGTGGGCATATATGTTCCGAGAGTGAATGTCGCGTGCCTTATATTATATTTTACCCGAGTGTGAGTGACCACGAGACAAGCGTTAGCGCATTACTATTTTATCAACGAGATATGCCGCACGTGGGCCCCTGGGTCAGTTTTAATCGACGCCCACTTACTGTGATAGGCCCAGGGGCCATACAGCTGTGATATTTACTTTTCATATATGACCGCGTCTGGGACTAGTCCCCCTCGACGATTTCGAATGTAAAGTCGGACGTGTGAAGTCTGGACGAACAATATTGCGCATCGAATACACTCTCGACTTCGATATTGATTTGCCGACATTACGAAACCGAATAATAACACCTATTTCGGAGCTGCGATTGAACTTGAACCGATTTCACGTTTCGCCAAGGCGAATACTGTCTCGCGTAGCTTTATTATCTACCACGATCGACATATTCAATGTTACACGCGGTGACGTGTTTCTTTCTCTTTACATTACGGGAATATCATGACCTTCGTACATGCTACTATTTACAAATGTGCTATCTAGAGACTGACAACGGGCAATCACCGAGAGAATAAGTAATAATACATCTCGTATATTCATCGTTGAATTTGGGGCGGACAAAAATATTGATCGAGTCGAATCGCTTTAAGAAATGTGTATAGTTTTCGCATTATAATTTTGCATCTGCTAACAAATGATATATTCTTCCGCATGATAGCATTTAATTAATTTCCTTTCATCCATTCATTACGAATTAGCAGCTATTTAGTTTCAGCAATTTCTCGATTATCATTTTACAATTTACGCACATCGAGGGTATAACATCGACGATATACTCGAGAAACATTTATTTATCACATATTTCGCCACGGATATATCTCGACGTCGAGCGTGCGTTATTCTCTCGCGCCCTTTTTGCTGCTTACATAAATCTAACGTTTGGTACTTATATTCGGGTCTACACTGGCCGCTTCAATCGGGAGTTCGTCGTCGACGTACACACACCTCACATACGTCGTACAGCAGCACCACCAATCGTTACAGGCAGCACCAATCGTTAACAAACCTAACAATGCAATTGAGAACTTCTTATACAGCCCAGACTTCGCTGTTCTGTCCCGTTTTTGATTGATGTCAAAAACGTGTATAAATTAACAGGAATATATCGAGTTGCGTATTTACGAAAAGAAATCTGATTAAGTTAACATAACACGTAACATAACATAAATAATGAATTTTTAACTTAATACTATATAATGTCAGATTGTACAAATGCCTTTTCGCATGCAACTGATTGAAGTCGCGATTTTGATTTAAGTAACTTTCGCCGAAGCACATTAATCGGTATGAAAATTAATAATCGCTAAGATATAATATCTCTGTCTAAAACAGAGTAAACATAACTTGGATACTGTAAAAGAAGAAACGGTTATCCACGATATTCCAGATATGCACATCTTCTCGGTGTCAATTGGTATGGTCGACTTCGACTAATCGTTTAATTAGTTATTTACCTAAATATCTAGTTATACTGCTTGTGCGCACTGTGAATAATTTATAATGTAGGAACCGTTCGAGATCGGTGGTTAAACTCTCCTCGAGGTGACTAAATTGTGATTTCGTTGAAATTGTACCGCGAGTAAATCCATCGGATGCAAATTTTTCAACTAGCGACGAAAATTTCAATTCGATCAAATAATTATTCAATAAGAATCTCTATCGCTATGTAAACGATTTAACCGAGTTAAATTGCATTACACTGATTTTTTTCAATAATTTTGCAGAAGCGGACAGCGTGGTCGTACGATTGAAAATTTACGGCCGTTAAACAGCAACCGAAATCGATCCTTATCGCCCAGGCACTCCCACAGCACGGTGAGAGACTGTCCATCCTCGAGCGTGGCGCGTTATACCTCACTCAACGGGTGTTTTCAAAGACCGCCCATTACGCGTAGACCCGCATGCTACGTAACGTTGTTTACTTATCAAAAAATTAAATCGAAAAGTTCTGAGCAATTATTTTTTACAATACTTTTAATTATCGAGTAAAGTCAGTCCACTCCCAGTGGAACGACACCTCCACGTGGCCCTCTCCTGGATTTTCAAGGTCCGAGGGGAAGATCCGGACACCGCCGCAACTGCGGTGCTCTTCGCGTTCCAAACCCTATCTCCCTGCTAGAGGTTTCCAGGGAACTCGAACGCTTATACAGAAAAGAAAACTCTTCGCGGATCTCCCGACGGCGTCTCCATGTCATTTTGGGTTACCCCGACGAACACTCTTACGAGGGCCCGAATTGTATGCGGTTCCGCTGCCGGGTTCCGGAATAGGAACCGGATTCCCTTTCGCCCGACTGGCGGTGGCCTCTTGTCCCCCGCCCATGAAATTAAATAAGCCCGACGTGCGGCCTAAAGCCGTGCCTTATATTTTAAAAAAGAATTTAAAAAAATGAAAAGCGACGCCCAACTCGAATGGTCGCAACATTCCAAAACCAGAGACGAAGACACTCCTGCGAAATATCACTTCAAAAATTGCCAAACCGAAACAATTAGACGGTACGAAACGGATCCAATGAAGGAACACACTGAGAACACACATGGGGAATCTCTTGGAAATCGAGAACACAGGCAACTCACAATTATAATCTTGTAATTCTAACCACAAATAGCTCCATAGCGATTTTACTTTTTCCAAATCCCCGTTCCGACATGTGCAGATCATCCAACCCGGGCACGGCCCAACATCAACCCTGCAGCAGCGGACCCAATACATCCGACGAAAGACCGTTCATGACGAACATTGCCGACGCCACGCCTGCCGCACATGAGACTTCGGCGGAAAAAGAAAAGGCTGATACAATGATCCTTGATTCCCTCTGAATATCAGCAATACATCTACAATTCCAGTCTGTATTATGCAATTTATAAACAAACAAAACATCCCCGTTACAGCAAAAAGATGGCAAAGAGAAAGGGGAAGAGGAGGAACAAGGCTATCGATCGCCTCCGTTTCATCATCCAAATGACGCAGATGCGGCTCTCCTCCCCGCCCGGGCCGACCAGGAGTGTGCTCCGAAACAAATTCTCACTCATTACGTCTTGACAACATGTAAAACAAAAATGGCTATAGTACAACTATGATACGTAAAGCAAAACTATGCCGCGCAACCATGACAAAGCACGAGAAAGCTGCAATATGTGAAATACAATCTGTCTTCAAATCCGTCCTATTGTTTTCAAATAAAGCAAAGCAACGCATCCTACGCAAACCCACCACATCGCACCACCCTCGTCGCCCCGGCGCGCCGCCCGCACTCTCAACCCTCCCGTCTGAAACAAAACACGACCCATCACACCCTGACAGCAAATTTATGCAAAACAAAACGATCCGCAGTATAACCATGACACACAAAGCAGAACCACGCTGTGCAACTGTCGCCAAGCGCAAAGACGCCGTGATATGTGGAACAATCCCCAAAGCAACTCTTCCATCACTGCTTCCAAATAAAATGAAATAATGCCTCGTTTGTATTTTGTACCCCGGGGGCTTCGCCCCCGGGGAATTGGTTTGATGAATAAAACCGGCTTTTAAGTTACATATTGATCCTTAATCGCGTCAATCGCACTCATAATCAAGCGGGTCCTACGGCGAGTAGGACTACCAATACGGTCGATATCGAGTTCGATGACTCGCGCGAAACGTTGGCGGATCGCGGTAACTACTCGCGCGACTCACCCGACTCGTGCTGCCCGCCTGCGGGTGGCCCGCCTAATTACTTGGACTTGGTACTCGTTCGCGCCGTACTTCGCAGGTGCGCGAGTCGAGGAGTACCGGAGAATACATTCACATTTCGGCCGTGAAAAAGTGAACTTGTCACCACATTTTCGGAGCACGACTCGTCTCCAGAGCGTGCCTTGCTTGCGTGTTCTTGCGTGCACCGCCTGTCTGTATATTGTGCCCTGCTTGCCTTCCTGCCACTGCTCGCTTTATCGTGCCTTGCCTGCGTGCTTGCTTACTCGCCTTCGCGCCTGTACCGGAGAACGTGCCAGAAGGAAGGACGAGAGAGACAGAGACAAGAACACCATCCACGAGGGGCAACGGGCAACGATACGGTGAGTCGCATGCTTTGCATCGCTTTGCTTGTTACCTCGTTTGAATTCGTGAGGGAACGGTCCCTCTGGTCCTTCGATTATTTTGTAGACCGATCGCGAATCCGGGGCGACTGACACCCCCCCGAGCAATTTCTTTCGAGTGAAGTGCGCCGCAATAGGTAGGGTAGATTTCTCCCCACCGACTTCCATGTGTAAAATACCTACATTATACATCTGCTTAACTATCTTCTTTACTCCATGTATAAAATACTTACATTATACATTTATTTAACTATCTTCTTTCCTCCCTCCCCTGAACGAAATTTTAATAAAAAAAATAATAATTATGCACAAGAGTCACTCATATAGCACGTGCTCAGGCCGTGACCAACTTCCTCGACAGGAACAGCAAGAATTAGGTTATAACAGGCGACATAATACTTGCCACAGAAATACTCTCAGCAAATCGACACAAGTGTCCAATCCAGATCCAAAAATGTGTCTACGATAAGGGCAAATGTGGTTGAATCTAATAGTCTATCAAAATCCCTGCGGTGGCCGATCTGTTCTAAGACCGATGAATGCGGCTACAGCTGTATTGATCAAGCTATCAGCTGCAATGATAAGAATTCATTTTTATTGGAAATGGACGATATACAAAGAGACGAAGCTTCAAGCAAAATATTGAAGACAAATTCTAATGAACATACATGGGCTAAACAAGTAGAAAATAGAGAGATGCTTGCAGACGATGCCGTACACCTGCTCATAAAAAAATGTCTGCCACATGCCCTGCAGAAAATTGTTAGGGTATGTGCACCAGGAACACTAAGCATAATAAAGGCAGTACGGACATTAAAAAATCCATCAAACAAGATTCGAACAAATCTAGGAGGAGATGTAAAGTTCTGCATCCTATGTGATGTGATAGACTCTCACTTTTTTACCGTAATCTTAAAAGTGGATAGAAATAAGGGGATTAATGCGGGGCATTGCATAGGTTGTGTCGTACTGGACTCATATCAGTCATATAGACCCAAAATAGCACATGATATTTACCAAGCTGTAAATTATAACGAAGCAACTTGCAACATATTTCGAAATCCCAGAGCGCCACAACAAAGTGGCAGTAACGACTGCGGTTTATACGCAGTCGAATATATTCGGAACCTCACCGAGTATTATTTTGGACCGCAGGGTACTGTGACGTTGCACTGCGTGCCCGTCACAGTTTTCCCCATTCCCATCGTTGTATTGCGCGCGTACTGTTGAGTTTTAAGGTTTTCAGGAAGAAGCGGCCGGAGGGCCCGTTTAGACAGCGTGGCGCCATCCGCCGGTGCGGTGGAACGCCCTGATCTAGAAGGCCGCGAGTCGAAGCCGCGAGTCGAAGTCGCGGGGAATGATCAGGGACTGTTGGGTAGACCGCGAGCGAGGAAGGACGTCGGAGAGGAATTGTACCGAGAATAAGCGAGGGCGGCGGCCCTAAGAGATAGAGTGAAGCACGGAAGGAAGGACGAGATGTAACCAGCCACCCATCCCAGACATCAGGTATCGGGGAACGGCGGGCGGAGGGTCAGTATCGTGTCGCGTAAGAGTTTGAGAGACGCGTAGGCTTGCTTGAGAGTTTCCTTGCCTACGCGCCATTGCCGTGAATCCATTGAGAGGATTATCGCTTTTCGTTTCGTTCGTTTCGCTTCTACGAGTAGGACATATCCCGCCCGCTGACTCCCCGTAAGAATATCGAAGGGGCGTCCGTTTCTTCCCGACTCGACCGACCTGGGATCGGAGAGTAAGAACGGTGCGGCGCCGGCCGCTCGTCACGAGGGTGATGCGTGTCGCGTAAGAAAACCTCGCCGGTCGACTCAACAGTCCGTCGCGTTAGATTACCGTTTCGAGTATTCGGAGATTACCGTTTATGATTATCGTGCCGATCGATTGGTGTGTAAAATATCGGCGTTAGAGTTAGATTTCGCGTAGCGAAAACTTCGTCGTGCGGGCTTTCCACGCGTCCGGCCGTTCAGGGGCGTGTCGGCCTCCGGGATACGTAAAACTACCGCGCCCGGTACGGGAAGTGTGAGGCGTCGGCATACCGGTCATCGAGGCAGCCTTCTCGAAGAAGGTGACCGAACTCGACCGCGATTAACGTTAAGAAATTTAGAGTAAGGTTTACTCCGGCTGAGAGTACCGCACGCCCCGGGCTGAATTAAGCGTGAGTATCACGTGCTCGCGGTGTGGACCGTGCGGCGAAGCTTCGCGTTACGTTTCGAGGGGAGGTATTGCGTGTATCGTTCAAGTTGCGAGAAACCTCGAGTTATATTGTATCTTGTGCGTATCGTTTATTCTGCGAGAGATTATTTTGCGTATATCGTTTATTGGGCGAGACCGTGCTTAGCGTGTATAGTTTATTTTGCGGGATATTATTTTACGTGTATCGTTCCCTTTGTGAGAAATTATTTTGCGTGTATCGTTTATTGTGCGAGACAGTATTTAGCGTGTATAGTTTATTTTGCGGGATATTATTTTGCGTGTATCGCTTACTTTGCGAGAAATTGTTGTGCGTGTATCGTTTATCTTACGAGGAATTATTGTGCGGGAATTGTTTATTCCGCGAGAAAGTATTGTGCGCGTATCGTTTATTTAGCGAGAACTTTTGCGAGAAATCCCGACTGGATATCGTCCCCTCAGAGAGGAACCATTATTTGGCGTGGTCGTTCATTCTACGAGAAGTCCTTATTTTGGAGATATTACTCCTTCGGTGAGAATATCCGCGGGTAGCGGTCGTTCCCGAGAACTCTCCGTTCGCGTGTGTTGAAATAGAGTCATTCTCAGTAATTGGTCGCGTAGATATAGAGTAGAGTCAGGTAATTACGATTCGGTGTGACGTGGTGGATGTGGTCCTAATGATGGATCTCAGGATTGGGGCATATTTGGCCCTACGCTAGAACTGACGGAACACATAACGTCACACTTATTTTTTTATTGGTTTCCTCGGAGAGTCTCGTGTATGAGTTGATATTAGTTTTCGCGCTCCCGTTACACTGTATTACCGGGTTCGGCGTATTTCCTCGCGTGTATTATTTCGTCGACATATATTATCACTTTTCGCCTATTTAATAGCGTAGATCTACGTGTAGTGTTTCGTGGGCGCATATTATTATGTTTCGCGCATTTCACCGCTTAGATTATCCCTGAAGTGGATTTTCCCGAGAATATTAGTTCTGCGTCCGAGTTTATTTTAACGCGCGGACCCTGCGAAAAACCCTGCGTGGTCGGGGGGGATTGTGATTGATCACGGTGAATAATTCGCTCGCGTCCTGTAAGTTGTAACGCTATTATTACGCTTTCTCTTATATTATACTTAGATTTACACGTTACTTGAGTACTTTCTTTTGTGTTTGTTTCGCCTCGCCAATGATCAAACCCTTCCGCAGTCAGCCTATGTAAGGATCACGACCCGCTATCGAAAATTCTGAGCAGTCGTTGCGATCGGCCAGAGCGGAGGTGTCATGAAGTGGGAATTAAGAGTTGTGTCGATAATTAGAGTTTATGTCGGATCTTTGTAGAGTTCGTGTAGAGTACTTTTCGCGGGTTAGAGTAAACGGTGGTGTGGCCGTATCCACACCTGGCGCCCAACATTGTTTCGTATCGATTTCGAGATCCGCTCTGCCACCCGATCATATACTTGCTACGCGATTCAGGCCCGCCTCACGGGCCGGGACCAAACATATAGAGAAATAGCGTCGCAGTACATATTACAGAACTTTTATATTCAAAATAGATTCCGATCAAAATTTAGTTATTTCCGTTATATTTTTTTAAGGAAAACGAAAATAATTCCGATCGGACTCCATTCTGAAAAGTTTCATACTAAGAACTCTAATTAACATTTACGCCCCGTGTTACGCAGGTCAAGCAAGACACAGGATAAAAATTGAGGCCCAATGCGATGTGCAGAATTTACGGCGGAGTTTCCGTTTAAATAAGACCAAAGACAACCAAAGGATCAAACCAAAGTAGGAAAAGATAAGGTAAAGAAATCTTTATTTTAGAAACAGTTTCCAAGATACATTTTTTGTCTTATGCTACGATCTTTCTTATTGTTTTACTTCAGGAGACTGCGCAAAATGAAAAAGTTGTAGTGAAGAGGAAGCATTATAAAAATTACTCAAAAGAAAACTTGTCAAAAGCAGTCAAGGATGTAAAGACGGGAGTACTCAGCGTGTCGGAGGCATCGAAGAAATATTCGGTGCCTCCTTCATCGCTTTACCGGCATACCGCGTAGAGTCACAAACACGGACGTCTTTTAAATGTATACTCTGTCACGGGAATTTCCAATTCATCAGACGAATCTGTTACATTTCTAATATTTTCGACATAATTGTTAAAATCTGATCTATAGACCTCCTAAAAATTGAGATTTTTATGTAAACCACAAATTTCCATCCAAAGTGGATGCAATCTTCTTGTTGAGTCGAATTACGATTCATTAGACTGAATTAAAATACAATAACTTTTAATTGGCAATTATAAAGAAAGTATTTATTCACTTACGATAACTTCTATTTTTAAATTTAATCCTGATATTTTCAAAAGCACATCAGCAGTTCTAGACAAAAAAACAAAGATTTAAGCAGATTATTATATACTATATATTATATATTAAACGAAAGAAAAGAAAGATACAGAAATACTAGCTCTTTGTTGCAAACAAATCTTAAAGTATGTAGTGCATTAACATTAACAACAATGTTTTGTCATCAGACTATGACTGATGGAGAAATACAACAAATGAGAAGATTAACTGATACTGCTCGAAAACAGGGAGAAGATTTGGAAATTTTTAATTTCAATCTTGCTAAATGGAATCTTTATTCAACATTTCAGTTAACTACGTTGCTTATGTTATGTGCGCGATGTAAAAAGGAAATTAAGTCTTCAATAGATCCTGCACAAACATCCCATACGTTCTCATCGGATTCTACATCGCAGTCATTGACGACCGGAGCAAATGCTATTTCGGTCACGTTCGCGTCATCATTCATCGATTTGCACGTTTCGGATACGAAATCCGATTTAATCGATTCATTATCCCTCTTACTTTCGTCACTTTTATCGTCATTGATACTTTCTCGACTAGAAGTCAGATCGTCAGAATCCAATTTAGTGTTATTATTCTGTATATTTTTCACGATCTTTAACATCTGTTGCATTAGTTTCGGAACGTCCAACGCCGTCTGATTCGCCGCATGCACTTGATATTTTGAATCATCAATGTTACAGGATACAGGACGAGAATCAGACCGATTCAACTGATGTTGTTTCGTGTCATCAACATTTGAAACACGTGAATCAATTTCCAAGGACTGATTCAACTGACGCTGCTTTATGTCATTAATGTTAGAAGAAGCAAGAAAATTTGTTTCTATGGATGAAAAAATTGTTACTGTGGAATCATTATGTGATTCATCAGTTAACTTTTTAGGCAACTCCTCGGACATTGACTTCTTAACCAAGCTGTGTATCTTGATGTGATTATTTATATCCATACAGTTAGATGCCTTAGATTATTTGTCGTTTGATGATATAATGATGGTATCGTTGGATGTATTGGCACTGTAAGACGACAATCGAATTTGCTTGCTGCTAGAAGATTCACTTGAGTCAACGAACGTGGAGTTTGTCCACTTGCGACTTAATTTGTCCAGTAGCCTCTTATATCCAGGAATGCATGCTTTATTATTTGTATTGGACTCAAGGGAATTGTTTGTATTGCGTCCAGACATTTCTTTGTTCATATTATCTTTATTAGATATATTAGAAAAAACTGACTCCGGATCTGTATTGGAATTTCCGTCCTGTATTTTCAGATTGGCCTTTGTTTCGCATACTTTGCCATTTATGTCTACTTCCCGTTTCATTTCCCTCGAAGAAGTTACGTCATTGAATTCAACGATATTTGCACTAGATTTCGATGTATCTTCAGATTCAACACTATCATACAATGTCTTCATTTTATCGTTCGGTTTAAACCTTACTGGTTGGGACAATTTGGTTGGGTGTTGTCTTGTCTCTCATCGTTTTTATAAAATCGGTCATATCGTCAAATCGCTGAGAAATATTATCCTCAGGCAGAAAAATTTCCTCTTCCATACGAGTCATGTTAAAAAAATATCGTTCCCCAGGTATCTCATTTCTCTGATAATGCAAGCCGAAAAACTTCATAATTTGGAAGTTTATTTAGAAAATAAGAAAAAGGAGAAAGAAGCTGTAAGTTGGGAATTTTAATAATAGTATAATAAGTAGTATATTCTTTCTCTTATTCGTCGCCCAATCGGTAGTAAAGCGCATTAATCGCGACAGGTGTCTATTGAGAACGGGCACGATGACAAAATAGCGGAAATGAGTCGGCTCGTAAACACACGAAACATGTATACTCACTCAGTTTTGTCGATAAAATTGTAGAATTTACTTTTACTACTGTTTCGTGCTCGGCCGAGGTAACCTCGGAACACGAATTGAATGCCGGGACTACCCTGACAAGGGCGCGGGGCAAGGTCCTAGAGGAGTTAGCGAGGAGTGTATTTTAGATGACGCACGTCCTTTGGATTTGATTCACAAACACAATTTATTTCAACACGGTATTTTACAAAGTTTTCTCGCACTCGCGCAACCGAGCGGGTTGAGCATACGCGATAAATGTCAGAACGGAAATCTTGCGTCGCTCGTACTCTCTGCGATGGCTCGCGAAACGGAGATCTTGAAGAACGATTGAGTACCACCCTCGCGATCGGAAATCTTGAACACGACCGGTGGATATCTTGCTCGCGAAGCAGATGAGCGACCGCGAACACGATGACTCGCGAGATGCTCAGGCGCACTTAGGGTCACTCGGGGACGCGATAGCGGGCGCGAGTTTCACACTAATCACAATGAGAAGAGTAACTTACTGTAACGAGACGCGGTCGGTATTTCCGCGGTAACGATGAGAACGGCGCGGCACGACAAGATGGCCGCGAGCGGGGTCGATATCGGGATCGAACTCCCTGCGTATATTGTACAAGGACTGGACTGCCCATCTGTGTTTACGCGCGGTTATCGCAACGCTCGAGAAAGAGGCACTCGCGAAAACCCGAGTTTGATTCGTGACGGTTTCGCCGTCGACACGGTTCTCTCTTGAAGAATCACGCTACCGCACGCGGTGATCACGTGATTGGTCCCTTGGCTTCGCCACGTCGTTGCTGGCGAACGGAAAAACTTGCGAAATGAGAAGTTTCACGTGGCAACCAATCAAGCGGGTGCGGCTCGCGATGAAATTACGGACTATTACGGATTTCGCGCAATTACTTTCGAGAACACTCCTGAACACTCCCGAAATGCTAATTGTCACGAACGACCAGCTCGACTTCTTCCTTAGCGAGGCAGAAACGGAAGAGAGCGCGGATCAATATCGATCAACCTTCGTCCCGAGAAGAGACCCTCGGCCGGGGGTTGTTGCCTCGCGAAAGACGAATCACATCGATCCGCGACGTAGAGTTGCGCGGTGTACGTAAATTAGGAAACGCGTGCGCGTTTTGCAATCGCGCAGTCGGAACAGTAGGCGCGACAACCGGGTGATCTCGGGCAAGTTCGTGTCAAGCCCGAGGGTTGTTTGTGCTCGCGCCAGGGGCGTTCGCTGTCGCGACAGCGCCCCATTATACCGACTTTACCTTAATCCTAAACAACCAATACCCAGATAACCAAGCGTGCGATTCCCGCACAAGATACTGCTACCGTATTGTTACTGTACTGCCACGAGATGTCAGCGTACGGCGTAGCTGTACAGTATCAGTACAAAAATGATACATGATACTGATACAACGTACTGTTCTGGTATTATCATCGTACCTGTACATACTGCGTACTGTTCGGTTTATATGCGCAATAGGAACTGTACCATATCAGTACAGCGTACTGAGCATGTATTGAAATCTAAAATTTATTATTTTTTAATTTTAAATACGAATAAGATATATATATATATATATAGCGTCAAATTTACATCAATTTAGAAGGACCAAAATCCATGGTCGAAATGTCTTGACAATTTAATCTTGCAATTTAATTGGTCGAATTGTCATGACGCGATGATAGCCAATTGCAGTCGATCAATTAAAGAGTTTTTTAATTGGAAACTTAGAATACTTAATCCTTAATTAATATTCATACGTTTTTTCGGTACCTTCAAAGTGCATACGTGGGTCTGTCATCACGTTCAACGCTATTTTCTCCTATACCTTAAAGTATACTTTAAGCTTAAAACTAACTAACTAACTAACTACTTAACTTCAAGCTTCAAAATGCTTTTTTAATATATATTTTTTATATATTTTTTATTATTTTTTTATATATTTATTATATATGCTTTTTTAATATATTTTTCTTTTATATGATTCACGCTTGTTGAAGTATAAAAAATTGTAATTTGTATACATGTAATATGTGTAATGTATGTGAGGTACAAGAGGGTGGCAGTGCGGTCTTGTGGTAAAGCGCCAGACTCGTAATCCCGAGGACCCGGGTTCGAGTCCACCTGACCACAGGAATTTTTAATTCCAAACTGCCACCCCCCGCACGACTGGGGCTCAGCTGGTTGAAGTTTGGAACGTTCCTGGAGCGATTTTTTAAAACCGATTTGTTCCATTTCCCCTTTCGCACAGAGTTAGTTCTAAACGTCAGACAAACAACAAAAAATAGTAGGAGCGAATACACGCGTCGGAAAGCACCCTTACACACGATAAACTACCCTTCAGACCACTAAAAAAATTCTTGCATCTCTAAAACCGATTTGTTCCACTTCCCCTTTCGCACAGAGTTAGTTCTAAGCGTCAGACAAACAACAAAAAATAGTAGGAGCGAATACACGCGTCGGAAGGCACCCTTACACACGATAAACTACCCTTCAGACGACTAAAAAAATTCTTGCGTCTCTAAAACCGATTTGTTCCATTTCTCCTTTGGCACAGAGCAACTTCTAAATGCCACACACAAATTACATAAGAGACCGAACCGATACACCTTGCGAAAGACACCCTTATACTAAAAAAACCTACCTCCGGACCACTTTAAATATTCTGGCTACGCCGAAAATGATTTGTTCCATTTCTCCTCTGACACAGAGCAACTTTTAAGTGCCACACACAAAGTACATAAAAGACCGAACCGATACACTCTGCGGAAGACACCCTCTGCTCAAAAAACCTACCCCCGGACCACTTTAAATATTCTGGCTACGTCGAAAATGATTTGTTCCATTTCTCCTTTGGCACAGAGGAACTTCTAAGTGCCACACACAAATTACATAAGAGACCGAACCGATACACTTTGCGGAAGACACCCTTATACTCAAGAAACCTACCTTCGAGCAAGTTGCCGGTAATTCTTGAATATTTTTCAAATAAATATCCTTCTACTATTTTTTGTTGTTTGTCTGACGCTTAGAACTAACTCTGTGCGAAAGGAAAAGTGGAACAAATCGGTTTTAGTAACGCAAGAATTTTTTTAGTGGTCTGAAGGGTAGTTTTATCGTGTGTAAGGGTACCTTCCGACGCGTGTATTCGCTTCTACTATTTTTTGTTGTTTGTCTGACGCTTAGAACTAACTCTGTGCGAAAGGGGAAGTGGAACAAATCGGTTTTAGAGACGCAAGAATTTTTTTTAGTGGTCTGAAGGGTAGTTTATCGTGTGTAATGGTGCTTTCCGACGCGTGTATTCGCTCCTACTATTTTTTGTTGTTTGTCTGACGCTTAGAACTAACTCTGTGCGAAAGGGGAAGTGAAACAAATCGGTTTTAGAGATGCAAGAATTTTTTTAGTGGTCTGAAGGGTAGTTTATCGTGTGTAAGGGTGCCTTCCGACGCGTATATTCGCTTCTACTATTTTTTGTTGTTTGTCTGACGCTTAGAACTAACTCTGTGCGAAAGGGAAGTGAAACAAATCGGTTTTAGAGACGCAAGAATTTTTTTAGTGGTCTGAAGAGTAGTTTATCGTGTGTAAGGTTGCCTTCCGACGCGTGTATTCGCTCCTACTATTTTTTGTTGTTTGTCTGACGCTTAAAACTAACTCTGTGCGAAAGGGGAAGTGGAACAAATCGGTTTTAGAGATGCAAGAATTTTTTTAGTGGTCTGAAGGGTAGTTTATCGTGTGTAAGGGTGCCTTCCGACGCGTGTATTCGCTCCTACTATTTTTTGTTGTTTGTCTGACGCTTAGAACTAACTCTGTGCGAAATGGGAAGTGGAACAAATCGGTTTTAGAGATGCAAGAATTTTTTCAGTGGTCTGAAGGGTAATTTATCGTGTGTAATGGTGCTTTCCGACGCGTGTATTCGCTCCTACTATTTTTTGTTGTTTGTCTGACGCTTAGAACTAACTCTGTGCGAAAGGGGAAATGGAACAAATCGGTTTTAAAAAAATCGCTCCAGGAACGTTCCAAACTTCAACCAGCTCTGGGGCTCGTGCGGCGAAACTGGGCTATCTTTCGGAGGAGAAATGCATGGTGGTCATTTTATTGTTCAATTCTTCTACATACCTGATCAGGTCTGTGTTGGTCTTATTTAAAAATTAAATTTAAAATTGGTCGTCAAGCTAGGGGAGCTTGGGAGTTTTTTTTTTAATAAAAAGCGCCGCTTGTTAAAGTATAAAAAATTAAAAAAAAAAAAAAAAAAAAACTCCCAAGCTCCCCTAGCTTGACGACCAATTTCAAATTTAATTTCTGAACAAGACCAACATAGATGCATATAAGGGATGCTAACTACTACATAAATCACTTGGAAATCCTTTGAAACGAAGCTTGACGACCAATTTCAAATTTAATTTAATTTAATTTAATTTCTCCTAAATCCGAAAGATAGCCCAGTTTCAGTTTATTATTTTTTTTAAAGTATACTTTAAAAAATCTAAAAAAATTCATGAAACATCTGTCTACATTATAGTTGACAATTTTAGTCATTATTTTGATAAATATTTGTTATTTAATATCTTCCGACAGGCTTGCAAGTTTTATTGTTACGAACAGATATATCACTTTATAGCTCGGACACCGTAAACCTATGTATGCACTTTAAGGATTAATTATAATAATTTTTATAATTAATTAACTGAAGTAATAACATTTTTTAAATAACCTTACTATATTTTGGCGCGCGCAATCGACGCAAGCGCGGCCAGACGGGATGTGATAGCTCACATTGCCAATTGGCAAGCTGAAAACGCGATCTAATTCTGATTGGTCGACTGTGCTGGGTACACCTTATGCCGCCTTAATGGAGAAGTTCGTGCAGTGTAAATCCGCCATAATAAGAGAAAGTCTCCTCCCAACTCCCAACGGCCAGCGCGGCTGTTTTGTTTTTCGCTGCGCATTGTTGTTTCTTTTCTGCGATAACGTGAACCCGTACGGACGTGTTTTCCTTACTTCCGTAATTTTTCAAGCTATTACGGAATATTCAGGAGGTTCAGGAATATCAAGGATTTGAGAATCATATATTGTTATTCATTCAGTATCTGAGGTAAGTAATTTTTCATGTAACAACTCACTCTGTATACATATATGCATATATATGTTTTAAGTTTACGCATGTTATTTTGTTAACAATTTTAATACATTTGTTGCGATTATTTTTAATATTAAATAATAACATTGGCCGCGTTCAGAAAAACAATTTAACTGCTGCATTGTCTTGTCGACACTTGACATTGATTTCTTTGTTATAAATTCTAAAAGTTTAACAGCTAAATCATTAATTGCTACTGAGCGGTTAAACGTCCCTGGTAACGCACTTTGATAGCTCAGATACGTCCCGAAGAAGTGCGCAAGAAAACAGTCCAAAATTGCGACAGATGTGCATAATATCTGTGATTAAACGAGTACTTACTGTACTATTGCAGCAGTGTCTGCTGTAAGAAGCTACTGTGAAATTTATATATAAAAATTTATCACAGGTTATAATCACATATATTATGCACGTTCTATCGCAATTTGTACTGTTTTCTTGCGTACTTCTTCGGGACGTATCTGAGCTATCAGATTGTGTTACCAGGGGTCTATTGAGTGTGACTTGTTAAAAAATTAAACATTATATATATATTGTAACATATATGTACTAGATATATATCAGATTGTGACTCTGAAGTTCTTCATTAATTTCTAATTTCTAAACACCCTTAGTCAATGGTAAAATTATTTAAAAAATTTAGGGAAAATAATTTAAATTAAAATATCTATTTTTCCTCAATATTTTTTCTTTTTTTGGTGTATTAATAATTTTTGACATATTTATTTAGATAGAACTTGTCGAACTATTTAAAGAAAAAACTTCTTAAATCTAATTCACCGTTTAGAAGTCAAACGACTGTTAGATGAACAGTAAGATAAACTTAGAAGCGTATTAATTTTAGCCTTATACAATAAAGGAGGGCTCAGAACTGAACTCTGCCGATTTTGATGAAACTTGACAGGATTACAGAGAAAATTTTCTCAAATATGTAATGATATCCTAATTTGGGTGCCAACGGTCAAACGTTTCCGAGATATTTAAATAATAAATATAGCATTTTTAGAGTAGAATATATTAGGATACTCACATACAAGTATTTGGCATAGTGGATAAGTAATTGCTTCATAATTTGTAAACTCGTTTAAATCCCAGTTAATTTTTTTATAATAATGTTTTTTTATAACATCAATGTTTTACGATAAAAATAATTATATTGTTGATATAAAAAATAAATTATTTGTGTGATAAAAAAAATGTATATTATATAATTGTAAAGAAATAATTATAATAAAAAATAACGTATAAAATAATTATGAGGGTAGTTACCATATCCACTACGCTACAAATACTTGTCTGTGAATGTCCTAATAAACTCTACTCTAAAGACGCTACTAAATATTAAAATTGATTATTAAAATATCGGAAACGGTTGACCGTTGGCATCTAAATAGGGGTATTATTACATTCGAGGGAATTTTCTTTGTAATCCTGCCAAGTTTCATCAATTTGGCAGAGTTCAGTTCTAAGCCTTCCCTTTTAAGATTTCATAGTACAGGATAGTTTAATTTTCAGTCTATATTGTCAATACATCATTATAAATTTTTAATTTGTAATAATGATTTAATGGTTAAATAGAAACTTAATTTAACAAATGTGTTTGTTTAATTGTACGTATTTTCAATCATT
Organism: Temnothorax longispinosus; assembly: GCF_030848805.1. Lineage (NCBI taxonomy): Eukaryota > Metazoa > Arthropoda > Insecta > Hymenoptera > Formicidae > Temnothorax > Temnothorax longispinosus. The sequence continues at coordinate 14,210,994 of NC_092366.1, read as the reverse complement.
TTATGCTTTACACCGTTTCATTCTTAATCTACAGGTCAGATTGCTGAAGTAATTACAACGGACGAGGTTTGTATAATTTGGTGCAGGTATTTTATTTATTTTATTCTTCTTTATTAAGACTATTTTCAGAAAGACTCCTAATAATAAATTATTTTCGTCAATCACTTGCAAATAAATTGGTATACATAATTTCATTTATATTTTTTTTAGGGTTTTATTACATATCATTGAGTATTATAGAAAAAACTTGTCTTTTTTGGTTTAGGCTTTTTCACCTCAGACTTTATTTACTCTTTCTTGAGTTGTAATTTTGGTCGTCTTGTCTATTTCTTTTGTTCATATTCCATTTTATCAATATGTTGCGTTTGGCAAACAGACGCAGTCGCAAGCCTTATCATTTACTATCTGCAGTACATCGTCGTCGTTTGGAAAAATTAGAAAGAGCTGCACGTAATGAATACGAATATTTACAACAGCAGAATTTAGATGTTGCTGATGCTAGAGCCGATTCAAACTTTGTTGACGAAGGTCAAATTCTTGCAGAATGCAGTCAGACTGGAGGAAGATGAAATTTCTGTATCTTCTGATGCATCAGTTAATGATGTGCAATGTGCTTTTAATGAGGTCGATGAAATATTAAGTTCTTCAGACGATGCTAAATCCATTTCAGATTATGATGATGCGGTGGATATTGAGCCTCGAGACACTATTGATAATTTTCAAGAACGCCTTGCTGAAGTCTTCGTACGCAGTGATATGTCTCATTCGCAAATAAATGCTGTTTTACAGGTTGTTCGAACACATCCTTGTTTATCTACTTTGCCAAAGGATAGTAGAACGCTTTTAAAGACTCCACGTACCGCGCATCCCACACTTAACATTGCAGGGGGTGAATATCTCCATTTAGGATTTGAGACAGGAATTCTTTCCATTCTTCAACAAACCTCTCCGGAACTGATTCCACTTGACACTTTGATGGTAGACTTTAGTACAGATGGTGCAACACTAGATGGACAGGGCAAAATTCAAATGTGGCCAATACAAATTAGGATTGCAAATATTCGTCGAAGTAAACCAGAAATTGTAGGCGTCTGGCGAGGGTCATCAAAACCAAGAATGCGCAGGAATTAGTCCAATATTTTGTGGATGAAGTTCAGGATGTATTAAATCGTGGAGTTGTTTTTCATAATCAATTGAAAGTAATTGAATTGAGATGTTTCATAGCAGATTCTCCTGCGCGAGCTTTTGTATTGGGTCATAAAGGCCATGGCAGTATATTTCCGTGTTCAAAATGTTGGATTCGGGGAAATTGGCTTCGTCGTGGAGTAGTAGCTTATCGTGGTATTCAGCACAGGCCCCGTACAGACGAAGAATACAGACAGCGCATTGATGGAGAACATCATACAGATTCTGACAACTCTGCTCTGCTTCCTTTAGGGATAGGGTTGGTAACTCAAACGGTCTTCGACTTGATGCACACTGTTTTTCTTGGTGTCGTCCCAAAAATAATAGCGTCTTTGTTGATGGAAAATATAATCCAAATTTAAAACTTTCAGCCAGATCACTTGATATTATTACTAAACGTCTACAGCAAGTTAAGAATTACTGCCCTAAGGAATTTTCACGAAAACCGCAATTTATAAAAAAATATGGAGGGTTTAAAGCTACGGAAAATCGCCAACTCTTTTGTATACTGCTCCAGTTGTTTTATTATGGACTTATAAATCCTGCTGCATATAAACATTTTCTTCTATTACATTCCGCCATTCGAATTCTGGTCAGTTCTTCCTTATCAGAAGACCGTCTTGATTTTGCACACACAGCAATCAACATTTTTGTAAATAGAGCAGAAGATATATATGGTCCAGAAATTCTTTCTTACATTACTCATTGTCTTTTACATCTCGTAGATGACGCGAGACGCTTGGCTCATTGAATGAATTGTCCATGTTTCCATATGAAAATAATATGACGTATTTCCGCAAAGCTTGCCGGAAGCCTCAACATTTGCAGCAAATCGTAAATAGGCGACTTGAAAAGTTACAAGTTTCACAAAACATCGTACATAATGTAACTGAAGAAGTGATACGTTCCAGTAGACCCTGGGTTAGTCCTGTAGTTTTTGATACTCCCCTAGATAGTCGTCAATTTCAGATCTTAGACACAGGAAAATTTCGTATATCGGTGAATAATCAGGATAATACGGTAATATTACACAATTCAAAGGTTTGTCTTGTTCAGAGCATTATTCTCTCGCGTGAGCATTATCAGTTGGCGGTTAAAGAGTTTTGCAGAGTTGAAGATTTTTTCGATGTTGGTTTGCCATCGTCATCAGTAGGTGTCTTCCGATGTTCTTTATTATCTGATGAAGTCAAGGTTATAGATCTTAATGAAGTGGAGAGTAAATGTTTTCGCATGCCTTATTGGCACACTGAAGGCCATACAGATCCTATTGTTGACGTCTGGATAGTTGCAGTCATTCTACATACTATAGATTAAGATGCCTTCATTAGGTGAGTTATCTCAAATCATTATTTAGATGAGTGAACGAGGGAGAGGAAGAGGAGCAGACAAGACGTACAAACTCCAAGAGTTGCAATCGCTGGATGCGGATATTGCAAAATATTGCACATCCCGTTCCGGAAAGAACACACAAAGACACATGGCACAAAAACATCACAACTACACAAGACAGACAGCACCACAGCAACATTCACAATCCTTAGCATCATCATCCCTGCATGCTTCATCATCATCATCATTACTCTCACCTGCACAATCACATAAACACATGCCCCCTCCATCAGCTCCATTACAGCATAAACTCATCTCATCACACTCACCTTCACCAGCTACAAAATCATTCACACGAAACAGTCATTCACTATCAAAACCATCACATAATAAACAATATTATCACGCTCTCCTTCACCACCCACAAAATCATTCACCACGAAACAGTCATTCACTATCAAAACCATCACCACAACATAAACAAACATTATCACGCTCTCCTTCACCAGCCACACAATCATTCACACGAAACAGTCATCCATTATCAAAACCATCACCACAACATAAACAAACATTATCACGCTCTCCTTCACCAGCCACACAATCATTCACACGAAACAGTCATCCATTATCAAAACCATCACCACAACATAAACAAAACATTATCACGCTCTTCTTCACCAGCCACAAAATCACTTACACAAAACAGTCATCCACCATCAAAACCATCACCACAACATAAGCAAACGTTATCACAACCACCACCATCATCTGTACAACGGAATCGCCTATCTCCAACCAGACAAGGACATCAAGAAGAGTGGACAAAAGACGGGGAAACATCTTGTGATATAATACAATCTGTAAAGTAAGTTTCAAGAAGGATTACAATAATAGTCATCTAGTGCACGGATAAAGACATTAATTTTATTTCAGAATGATTGTGACGCAACTAAATCGGATGGAAGAGCGACAAATTTTGATGAAAAGAAAATCGAGTAAGTATTAACGAATTTACTGAAGAATAGCCAACAACGTATTCATAAATGATTTTTAATTCCATAATTTTATTTTTTCCTGCAGTGAAAATGTCAAAGCCATCAAACAACTGACGCGAGAGTCTGCAGTAAGAAGACCAGTGAAGCCACAAGGAGTTTTATTTAAAACTGTGGACGATTTCTTAGCCTTTGAAGAAGTTGACGATGACATTTATAATGATTTGGTAAGAATTTTTCTAAATATATATTTAATTCAGTTTACTACAAAATTTTGTTACAGGTGGGATACTTTGTTTATCTTGGACGGACCAATCCAGTCGATTGCGCTGCAGAGTATTCGTATTTCCCGAAGATGAGGAGGTTTCTACATACCTCACCTTGAATGGAAGAACAGGACCAGGGGGATGCAAATTGCGAGACAGTCGCTTTGCTCAAGCATGTCAGGTTCGTAAAAAAATACCGTTCGTGTTTATATTCTATATTAAATATACACGACGATAACTAGGTGTTTCTCATAAATTTTTCCAGATGCCATAAACGCCAACAAACATTTTCCCAGCCCCAATAAGGTCGAATTTTATGACGCTTTGCAGAAGGGCTTTAAAAAGCCTTAAAACTAGAAAATGGCGTTACAACAGAAAACGACGACTTCATCAAGAAAGTGAGGAAGAAAATGAGGAAGAAAATGAGGAAGTCCCACTCAATCGACGCCAGCGAATGAATAACCCGGAAGAGGACACGGGATTTGAAAACATCCAGGGGAGGTAGCTGAGGACACCAACAAACCAGAGGAGACCCAGCACACGGAGGGAGAAAACGCCGATGATATGGACACCCAGGACAC